>NC_141708.1:6645796-7307046 GCF_971803275.1 Cyanistes caeruleus | reverse complement strand
TAAATGTAATTCCAGTATTTCTCCCTTTTCCAACTTGTGGATGCCCCCAAGTTGTTGAGGAACAACTTCATGGCAGAGTTCACACCCATTCCCAAAGTGAAGGCAGATGCAAATTAATCTTTTTCTTAGAGATAGGGTTTGAACCAGTCCTCTGCTTTTGTGTAACATGTCCTAAAATAAGGAGGCCTTAAATCTGACTGCATCTCTTTTGCCTACTAATGCTTGGTGTAGCACTGTCCCTTGATAAGCACGTGTGCACTGTGCTTGATTCAGTGTCCAAAAGCATTGTTTGGTATCAGAAGATTATTATTTATTGGTTGCATATAAAATCTGTAATTTCTTCATCCCTGCAAGCAGTGAATTCTGCCATATAAGCCTTTATTTGTTGTTTTGCTGTAGCAGTCTCAGTCTTGCTAGGAACACGGAGGATGCTGTTAGAAGGTGGGATCATCCACTGAGACCTCCCTCCATTAGGAATTTGCTGGTGGTAATACACAGGATGGAAAAACTCAGATTCTGAACCACTGGCTCAGAGATAATCAGCAGGCAGATCAAAAACTTGCAGAATAAATTGGAGAAGAGCAGCAGTATGCTGAGCTGTTATCAAAAGCCACGGACCCTGAGTAAATGTTTCACAGGATAATGTCAGAGGCAAGGATTGTGTCACGTTTAAGAACATGTCCCAGCTGGTTTCTCTGTACCATGAGTGCTGGATTTTAAATGCTTGTCGTTTTTTTAAAGCATTTGCTATAAAAATTGGTGAGGAGATTTTTACTCGTCCCATGATATTATGTTTGCCTTTTATTGAACATATGCAGGGAAAGTAGGACTAGCTTGTCTTCCCTATTTGCATAGGAATCCTTCTGTGCTTGTGCTAGTTGTAGGTTCATATCTGTGGCAGTAAATTATTACCCAAGGTCCTTTTTCTTCAGCTAAATTCCTTTTTAGCCCTTTTTCTGGCTTTACACTTTGTGCTACTTTAATGTAAAGACATCTATCTGTACATGTACATTTAGTCTTAATTTATCTTAGCATTCTTTTAAAAATCCACTTAGTTTTTGCCCCACACCTAGGAAAAAACCAGATTAAATTTCCTAAAATGTTATTTTCACTGGAGAGTTAGTGCTCTGTGTGTATATCTCTATGCATTGAGGAATATTTACTACTGTGGTATGGCCTGCATATTAATCCTGGAGAAATCTTGCCATTCTAGAAATCATCTGTATATTTTCAGTGTTTTTATTTTCTGTTTGAGCATTATCCGTGAAGAAGAAAATATTATGATTTTCATAATACATAGTTATTTTCTCACAGCAGTTGCAGGAAAAGAACGGGAAACTTTAACATTTCTATTTTTGCTTATCAATCTATTCTTATGAAGGTGACTAAATCTCCTATGTTTTTGTTCTGAGTACACCACCAGCACAGCCCAACAGGCAGCTCCCAAGTGAGATCAAACAAAGGATGCTCTTCTTGTGGTCTCTATCCCTATACTGAAGGAATATTTGCTGAACCAACCCAAATAGTGTACCACCACTGAGTGCAAAGTTTGGACTGTGCACACATCCTTCAGTGCCTGAAGCTGTTCCAGGGAATATTTAGGTTGGATATTGGGAGAAGCTTCTTCACCCAGAGTGTGGCTGAGCACAGGAACACCTCCCCAGGGAAGTGCTCCCAGCCCCGGGGCTGCCTGAGCTCAAGGACAGTTTGGAAAACAGGCACATGGAGGGATCCTTGGGGCTGTGCTGTGCAGGGTCAGGAGTTGGGCTCAGTGGTCTTTGCTGGTCTCTTCCAACTTGGGCCATCCTGTGATCCCGTGGTTCTGCCCCTGCTGCCTCTGCATCGTGGCCGTGAGGGCGCTGCCAGGAGGTGGAGGTGTGAAGGAGCGTGTTGTTCCTGCACCATTTCTGAAGGAAAGAGCAAAACCATCCCAAATCTGCCCCTTCTGAGGGAGGAGCCATCATGGCAGAAGCCCAAGTTCCTCTGTTATCTGCAAGGAAGGGAGGGCAGGAGGGACAGCTGGAAGGGCTCCTGCCCCTCGAGTTCCCCGTGGTGCAGGGCAGTGCTTGGGTTCCTTCCTGCAGCCTGCTCCATCAGGGGTGTTAGCTGAGCTCCTGCTACCTATGGATTCTGGTACATACATTATTAAATATGTTTTAAATCGTCTGTTATAGTGCTGGGCAGCTGAGAAATAACCTTGTAAACATTTTCCATTCCTTTTTTATTTGTTATTGCTTTTGTTTTGCAGGAACATTCTCGTGGTTATAATCTTTCTTGCGATGTTAGGGGTTTTTTATTAATTTTTCTATAATTTCTCTCCTTCGTAGCATTCCCCAGTGATTGTATTCACAGTAGTGTGTTGTAATAAAAATGTGCAATATTGTACAGATCAGTATGTGCAGTTTTCATTGATGATAATAACAATGAATTAATAATTCTTCTATTTCTCTAGCTCCCTAGATTTGAAATATTTAAAAATATTTTAAGTGTGCTCCTTGGATAGATTGTAAATATTTTTTTAACGTAGCATGAAATACATCCAGAACATATAAGCATAAATGTTTTCTAGTTTAATATTAAAATGGAGATAAAAATAAGCCTCACAGAACTATACAACAGAACTGAATTAAATCCCCAAAGCAAGCATGATCAGACAGAAGGGCGAAATGTCAGACCTGGTGTAACCCACTTCATTATGCCTCGTTTTCACAGTGCTCACACAACAGTGGATGATCTTAAACATGGTAATTGAATAATTATGACTCAGGATGTTCTGCCTTAGGGCGTAGTTTCTGCTTTTCCTGATGTGGCAAATAATGTACCGTGTCATTTTGCATTAGGAAACACAGCAGCCAAGCTCTGAGCACTGCTACAATTGTCTGCAACACCAAGCTAAAGCACAGCCCTCCAAAACCACCTCTGTGGAAATCCAGATATTTATAGAGATTTATGCTAAGTCTGGTTGATGTCTGCAAAGTTTTATGTTATATAGCCTTGGGGTTTTTTAGCAGAAATAATAATATGCCCACAAGTAATGCCCAGTTGTTTGAGGAGTTTGTGGCAACTTGGTTGCAGGTTGGTTTGTTAATGTGGCTAAAAATTGGACCTTTTATTAGAAATTGTATGAAACTGTTAAAATAGCTTGCTGTATTGAGCTCTGTGTGTGTATATATATATATATATATATATATATATATATATTCTCTTGAATTTCTCTCTGCCATTTCTCTTAAATGAATTTTCTTTGAGAAATGTGGCTGAAATGGATGGCCCACGTTAGGGTGGTAGACTTTGCTCTTTAAAAAGTAAATATATCTTATATCCAAGTGGTGTTAGAAGTCCTTTTTGTGTGTAGTAAACTGCAGGTCCAGCCTCGAGTTTTCTTCTTACTGCTTGATTCTTGTGCACTGCTGGTGAGTTTGCCAGAGGCAGCTGAGGTGATGTGAAATGAGTTTGCTTCTGGACAAGGAGTGCCTCAGGAGAGAAAAATAAAAGAGCTGCTTTGTGCAGCTGAGTCACAACTACCAGTGTGCAGTTTGTATGTTAAAGGGCCAAAGTATTGTCTGGAAATAAAATATTGGCAAAAAAATCCCAGAGTGAATTCAGTAAACTGTGTGTCATATCTCATCTTGGCTGTGTCTTACTTCACACAATTCAGTTTTTCTTATTTTCTGCATAACAATTCATGTAATTCTTTGATGTACAGTAGGATCAGAAACATTTCTGAATGACTTCAAGCTATGTATAGAATTAGTAAAATCCTTGAAATTATGGCAATGATCCCTGCACTAAATGTTTCTCATTATTTGTTACTAAAACTAAATAGTATATTTTTCTTTCCAAAAATACTACATTATATAAATGTCAGCTTTTTATGAGAAATGAGATATTTCAGGGAAACTTCCCAATGAGTGGGTGGAAATTGGGATTATTTTGGTTTGGGCCAGGTGAACACTGATCTCTGAAATGTTCAGAAGGTGCTGCAATTCCAGGTAGCTCTCTGTTGTGTATTTTGACACTTTTTTCAGAAGAGGAAACTGGCTTATTGGTCTCTTGGCTTCTCCAGCAGTCTGTAGCCAACATGATTCTTCAGTTCACTTTCCAGCTGTATTAAAAAGTCCTCTTCACTCAGCTGTGAAAGCCTAATATGCATTGGAATTAAATAGAATACATGAAATTTCAGACACCTATATGTATGTAAATTATTTGCATTCATTCTGTGTAAGCCTTACTTTGACTTGCTAAAAAAAGTCATGTTTTATATGTTCAAACTAGCTTAGTATCTGAAACAACCCACTGTACACCATGGGAAAGAATAATGACAATATCCTGCCATCCTTTCCTACCTGTAGTTGCAGTAAATTCTGATATAATTATTGCATGTGCTGGAGTGGCTGCTTAAATAACTGTATTCAATATACATTTTTACATTAGATGGAATACAGAGAATTTTTTATTATTTTAGTTACTCCAAATCAAGCTATTTAGATATGCAATATAGAATGAAAGTGTAAGGGAAGCATATTTATTCTGTGAGATTTAACTGTGTTTTATCCACTCCTAAATACTGTAGAATGGTCCTTTATGCAAATCCCTCTAACTAGTTAAATATTTTGTCATGTTCATGCTCAAGAGAGAGAGAATCAAACTGTAGAGTAAAATCCACTCTGTGTTGTCTATGCATGACTGAAGGCAAAAATATTTTCAGACACAGAACTTGAAACATATCAGAAAACAAAGCAGAATTTCTCATTAAATGAGAGCTAAACAAGGGGGATTTTTCATTGACAATGTATGGAGAGCCATTCTGGTTTAGCAGAACTTGGACCTTGTCAGTCTGAGTGGTGTCAACTCTTTTTCTGTGTGGTTCACGCTGTGTTTCTTGTTTTCTGAAAACTGTGGAGGACCTGATTAGGAAGGACCTGATCTCTGCTGTGTATGTAAGTGGTTTGGAATGCAGGGCCTTAATAATAATAATTGAGATACTCAGCTGCAGTAAGCCTTGATTCATTGAATGTAAATGAAGAAAAGAGGAGTAGCTCAAGCTGTGTTTCAGCATCTGTGAATTCCAATGGCTTTTTCTCTTTTCTCCAGACTAATTCAGGTACAAATCATTCATTTCTGAGTATTAACTGTATAACCTGTACTTTTGTAATCAAGCCAGAGTTTTTAAAATAAAACCATATTTTTAAATGTGTAAACATTAAAAAAAATTATCAGAAATAGTAAATTTTCATAAAGGGACCTATTTTATTTTCAGTGTAGGAAGAGATATGACTGACAAGAAGACAATTTAGAGTGTATATTTTAGAAATTTGGACTCCAATACCAACTGATAAATTAAGAGAAAAACATAGTCCCAAATTGTTTTAATTGGTATATTCATTGTATATCTAAGATGTTGGTACAGGCTAAGGGAGGATCTTTGAATATGACAGGTGCCAATTGCAAAGAAAATAACTTGATAAACCACAATTTTCATATATTGATTTTTTTTGACGCACCTTTTATTGCACTTGCATTAAAAAAAAAACCCAACATATTTAAGAACTGTTGACATCTTTTGCCTTTAAAGTTTCAGAAAATTAGGTCAAAATTTCCCTCCATCAAAAACTGAGAAACTCAAAAATGACTTTTGCCTGTAGGACAGGAATGAAAGCACGTTATTTTAAAGGCCAGTGAAATATAACTGCAAGCAAACTTTTACTGTTGAAATCATAAGACTCATTCATCAGAATTCAAATGGAAGGGAATCAAAATGCTGATAAATTAGAAAACAAGGCAAATATTCAATTCCTCTTTAAAAAATATTCATTTTCTAATAAGGCTGTATTCTTACAATCAATAATTTGTAGGTGCAAGGGGTATCCCTGTATGAACCCAAATTTATTAGTGCTGTTTGCCCATCTTTTGTGGTTAAGCACAGACAAAGCAGTAAATGTCAAACATCCACTTAACAGTTCTTATATAGAGTGGGTTTTGTTATTTGAATCATGGACGTGGCAATTGTAACTTCATACTGAAAATATAAATTGTCAGAAAACAAAAATATGAGAACTTTTTCTAATTCCTCTGAGTATTCATAAAATGTTGAAGAAATTACCTGTGGGGATAATATGATTATTTGCATTTTGAACCAGGTAGAAGTTTGAAAAAAATTTAATATAATCAATCATCAAAAATACCCAAATTGTTTGGAGCTACTTACCCAGGTAAAAGTAGCTCCTGTGTACTGACCCTCTAAAATGGCCATATAAGACCACGAAGGACAAGATGTGGTTAAAGTAACCTGTGTCTGTGTATATTTTTAATTTGGTAACAGTTTAATAATCCACTGAGTGGGACTGTTCAGTTGCCCTTTGCCTGTCATCAAGGTGCCTTTGCTGCTGGATTTTCATGTTGTTGTCTCCAATACAAATGTTAGGGATGCACATAAGCAAAATCACAGCTGATGCTGGTCTTTCAGACCTGTATCCCAGCACTGCCAAGCTGTCTTCCTCTTTATAGACTGGATTTTCCACGTTACTATGAAGTATGGGTGTAAGGAATGGTTATACTGAGCAATCAAAATAAGATTTCCTACTGGATGAGAAGCTTCAGACCCCTCCTAACCTGGTGGAGGAAAAACATCCTTCTCCTCTCCTGATGGCCCTAGCTGAGGGTTTGTGACCCATTAGCAGTGTACAACATCCCCAGTGCCAAATCTGAATAGTTTGTGTCAAGTGTTGAACACTGATGGAGAAAGTTCTGCACAAGTGCAGGGAAGCTGCAATGGGGGCATTATCCTGTAGTATATTCCTGTAGCACCTTTAATGGCTTCTGTAGTCCACCTCTTTTATGTGTGGCAGGGAAGGATCTGAGAATCCTTTCAGGTCCATCACATCCCACCACTGCTCTTGTACCTCACACCTTTGTGGTCTTTCAGCTCACCTTCACTGACAGGAGCCTGATCTTTGCTTCACAGAAAGGAGCTGCCTCCTCTGCAGTGTCCCAGGCTTCCCTGCTGTCGTTTGGCATTTTGAACCTTTGCTGGAGCTAATATTGAGTGGGTTCCTTACCTAGATGAAAATAGAGAAGGTTTGCTGGTCCTTAGTTAGATGGGAGAGAGAATATAAATGTTTCCCTGCAGAGGTAAATACCATCTTGAATTCACAGTCTATTTAAATGACAAAGTTCACGTAATCAAGAAATATCTCTTTCCCTGTTAATAATCAACCAACCACCACAGCCCCAAGTAAGAAAATCAAAACTCATGTTGAAGGGTTTGAGCATTACATTTTAGAATACTTCCCTCAATTCCAAATAAGTAGGGAAAATTAATTAGCCAAATCATCATCATGCTCTTTTTATGGAGCTCCTGAGGGCAAGTCCTTGCTTTGCATGCACTGTGATAAATATAGATCTGCTGAGGAAAATCATTCAGATGTGTGGCACCTTTAACTCATAGATAATATCTTTGTTTTCTTTTGTCTCCCAATTAAGGATGTTACTGGCTTTTTTTCTTGGTAAATAAATTTCAATTAATCAAATTCCAGCTGTCTTGCATATTATGGTGGTGTGAAGTTGAAAGCATTTAGCAGATGCCCATATAAAAAAACTGTTAACACATAGCAGGTTCCCTGACATTTTAAACCTAAATCCAGCTGGAAACAATAGCAAAAAACAAGTCCACATTTTTGAAAAATGTAGGGCTCTCTCTAATGTAGGTGAAAGATTCCTATGCAGAAAGGGACATACTGTTGCAGAACATAAAAATGTCTGATGTTTTCAGTTTTGTAAGAGGAATGTCATGAATATATCATGTTGTATTCATTTACTCTTTATACAAACTGTGTAAGACTGCGTATGAAAATGAGCCAATTAAGATTCCAGGTAAAAGATAATACTGTCTCAAATTTTTGCTCTAACTAATCACTCCTAATATCATGTGAGTTTCTGAAAAGTAACAGTCAGAAATTCTGATAATTTATTTGTCCCTAAGCATTTTAACCTGATACAATTATTTAAAAAACCCCTTTAAGACTGCCATAAAAATCCTATTAGTGGTTCACTACTTAAAATCCTACCAGCAAAGTCAAGCTTGGGGAAGAAGTAAAGGAATGGGACAGATGACCTTGTCTTGCCTAAAGCTTTCAGTATTTAATTTGGAAATGGGCCATATGAGAAGGGAAGCAGGTAAAAATGATATGCACATAATTCCAGTGTGCACAGAGACTGTGTGGAAATACTGTGTGGACTGCTCATTCTGGTGAAGTAATCATTGCAATATATGCATTTTAAAATTCCTACTTTCATTTTCCTGTCTTTAAAAAAAGGAAGGGTTTTAGGAGAAAAGAGAAACTGAATGCTGTGTGGAAAAGTGTCTTTTTGTTCTTTTTGTTTCTTTCTCAGGATTTACTGTGTGTAGAAACAGTAAAGCTGGTTTTTCATCCTTGTGCAAATTCCCCACTATGCAGTGCTAACACGAGGCCCGTTTTCTGTTTGAATCTGTCTAAGCCTCTAAACAGCAATTTAAATGATGCACAGTGCTTGTGATCACATCCATAGCAAAGGGATGAATTCTTAATATAAAATGTTTTGTGAAGTTACATCTGTGTAAGGTCCTTCAGTGCTTCCCTGTGCTTCACTGTGATTTAAGTTATTGCACTGTCAGTGTCTTCAAATAACCATGGCAAATTCAAATTTAAAATCTGTCAGTAGGAAGGCAAATTCTAACAATTTACTGATAGTGATTTTACTTTAAGGTAGCTAGCCTATGTCCTAACCACATACAGTTACAATAGCATTCCACTAGTCTACTCATCTATTTTAAGGATTTAACTGCAAAGGTAAATCATTGTGTAAGGAGGATGTATACAGAGCAGAGTCTGTAGAACGACAGTGACTGCAGAACTGCTAAAAATATGTTGAGTACATTGCTTCCTTAAGTGAGGGCGAGGGTTGTTGGATCAAAGCAAATGAAAGAAACTAAACGTGGCTGGAGTGTTTGACCCAGCTGAAGTGGCTGTTCAGACAAGCCTTCCTTTCCTGTGACACAAAAGTGCTGCACTTCCCTCTGACTGTGTCATTGCCACAATCCTGTACTTGGCTGTCCTCTCTGTTGTAAATTAAAATAGATGAAAGCTGTCGAGCCAAGCCTGTGATAGAGGCTAATTTGATGTGATATAATTGATGAACTCTAAATCGTCCCACTTCTCTCTCTTGAAACAGTCTGACTGGAGCTCAAAATGCCAGGGTGCTTTGATTTACACTCTGTCACTTTTACATGGAAAGTCTCAGTGTAGCAGCAGTGAGGGATTTACTTCTTCACACATTTCTAATCTGTAGAGTATGCACACACACAGACTGGTGCAATCCCTTGTAGGGACAGTACTGGGAAAGTAAGATTTCCTTGTTTGTAGCTGGTTTGTGCACAAAATTATTAAGATAAATAGAATTGTAACCTGACTTCTGCTGGTACACATATTGCCAAGGTAGTCTCTTGGAATTAGTGTTGCGCTTCTTATTTCAGAACTGAATTTTAAACTTGCTGTAGTTAATGTTTGAAAACCCTCTATTTCTGAAATTCTGATATAGTTGAAATATTTTAGGAGATTAGACAGGTTCTCACCCCTTTAGCTTTCTAGGTAGCAATTCAACTCTTAAAATAATTCTGCATAGAAATGTTACAAGTTTCAGACTTTCTGCTGTCAGCAGTTTCTTGATTTTTGTACTTTCCTGTTGAAGATATTTGAACTCAGAGCAAACTGTCTTGTTCCTTGGTTTCTTCCAAAGGTAAGGGATGCTCGGTGGCCTTGATTTCTTAGTTCTCTAGCAGGATGAGAAAGCTTTTCCATCACTTTTACTGTTCAAGTATTCCTGAGCAACCCTCATTAAAAGTGTAGCATCTCACATCTTCTAAATCAGTTGTTTCAAACAGAAGCAACATGAGCAGAGGAGAGAGCTGCTTTAGTTCACATTATTACTCTGATCAAACAGCAGAACTGCATCAGTTCCAGAGCCTCTTGCCCCCCTGCACAACCTGAGCTGACTATGCCCACGTGCCAAATTCTGGATGACCTGAATGTACCAAGTATGGTGAGCAAATCTGTGAAGTTTGGAATATTTCTTTGGCTAGCACCCAGATTTCAGATGGATATCCTAGTTTTATGTTGATTAGCCAAACCCCCTTCTCACTGAAAATGCCAAGTGGATGGGATTTGTTATAAGGAATTTCTGTACATTTGGAGTGACCAGACTTTTTTCTGATCTTGGCTGTAACTTAAAACTATGTCTTTACTAATGATTTGTAATTGAATAGCTGATGTGAAAAATACTGGGTATTAAAACTTCTACTGGATGCAGTGGTTGAGCTAAAAATGAGGCTCATTTTTAATGAAAAGGGAGATAAAAACCTTGCAACACTGGGTCAAAAATTGTCAGGATTGTATAGGAGGCCTTTACTCTCCCAAGACAGTAGCACCAGGTACTGCAGCATGAGCATTCAGCTCCTTACACTGGGGATTCACGTGGCTCAGGGCATTTCCATCCTGAAACAGGCAGGAACACTGGTCAAGGTATTTCTTTTTGGTTCCCTTTGCAAGGCAGTGACAAAGACGGTTAATTGACAAAATACTCGGAAGAGCAAAGCTTGAAAGCATTTAAAGGCATCAGTCAGTCATGGTACAT
The DNA here is from genome assembly GCF_971803275.1 of Cyanistes caeruleus. Classification (NCBI taxonomy): domain Eukaryota; kingdom Metazoa; phylum Chordata; class Aves; order Passeriformes; family Paridae; genus Cyanistes; species Cyanistes caeruleus. The sequence continues at coordinate 7,296,378 of NC_141708.1, read as the reverse complement.
CACCAGTTTAACTTCCTTAATGGTAATATCATTTGTGCTTTGAGGAGCTTCTAAAAGGATAGTTCTACTTCAGGAACTTCAGGATAGTTCTATGATTGTCAGTGGTGCTGCACTTAAAAAGTTTAATTTACATTGTCACTTCATCAGTGTACCTGTAATCTCAAATAATAGATGGTTTTAAAGAATTAGAGGTAATGATAAAGGCAAAATACACCTTTGTTGATGTACAGCCTGGTTTTCCGATTCAGTATTATTATTTCTCTTCTTTTACAATTTTTGTATGTGTTATGATTTCATTAAAAAATGAAGAAAAATAAATATAAGCCTTGAGTTCAATGTCAAAAAGAAAATCTGGATATTTTGATCGCCTGAAGTGACTATGGGGCCTGGGATCCAGGTACATTTCAGACTCTTCAGCTTTTTATAAGTTGGCCTAGCTCCAATTCAGTCATTATAATTTGGACTGCAACTTTTCACATCAGTTCACAGAAGAAACAAATCCAGTGTCTACCCTTTTTTGTCATCTAGGTTAAAAAATGCATTGACATTGTTTGCAAATTAAAATATACATGTCCTGCACTTTAGGTTCTCTTTGAAGTAATAGTATGTAAACTGCTTTTTTTTTCTGACTTTCTCTGGCTAGGAAATATTCTCTTTTTAAAAGTTGCTTTAGTTAGGGCCTCTTAAAAAAAGTTCTCAAGTACCTACAGTGAAAATGGGGTACAATATCAAGCAGTAAAGTAGAAAAATGGGTAGGAGAATACTTGCTAAATACTTTCAGATTTCAAAACCTAGTTAAATTTATTTTAGACTATGTAGAGAATTGACTAAACGCATCCATGATTCCAGAGCCTTTCTGGGTTTCAAGATTTCAGGTCTGACAAGATGTAATTCCTATCTAAGAAAAGAAGAGGGCAAAAGAAAGTCTGGGAAATTAGGCAGCAGCCAATTTATCATTAATTCTTTGGAAAGTATTGGGATAAACCATTTTTACATGATCTACAGGAATGTAGAAAAAAACAAAGAAGTGAAGCATTTAATGCTATTTTTTTCAAGCACCAATTTCGTCAAGACAAACCCAATTTCTTGATACAACAGATTAACAGACCTTTTAGAAAAATAGGAAGTGAATGTCACAGTGTATTCTTGGAGCTCTTGGATATAAGTTTTTCATTGTAATAAGGGAAAAGGTGCATTGAGTGGACTTCTGCTGGGATCTGATTCTGGTGTTGATTTAAGACACAGAAGGGAGCACTGAAGATGGGAGCAGGAGTGGTGAGATAACATTTACATACCCGTGTTTGTTTACAGTTGAGAAGGTTGAAGGAAAACTTCAGATTTATAAAGAACTCTTGTAAAGCACACAAGAGTTTTGGGGGAGATTTCTGCTCGCTTTTAGACAGAGAATGGTCTCCACTGCAGACAGTACAAGAAACAATTGGCTGAAATTTCAGCATGGAAATTTAATTTGGGTGCTCTGGACTTCTGGAGGGACTGTGGAATCACCACTGTGGCTTTTTTAAAAAGCATGCATCTGCCAGAAGAATTACGATCCCATTGCCCTCGAGTAGGACCAAGGCACAGGGGTGGACCAAGTTATCTCATGGGATACCACTTAAACCCAGTTTCCTTTCTCAGAACATGTTTACCATCTTTAAAGCAATTTGAATTACTTTAGGAAGAGCTGGGAATTACCAGCTTGACATCTGTTGTTTAAGATAAGTAACTAAAGCTGGTTTTTTACAGTTATGATAATGATGGATAATATTCACGGTGCCTCGTGTCAAAAGGCCATAGCTAAACAATGTTGCTAGGAAGGGCTGAGATTTTGTTATTTGGAGGAAGTTTCCCACTGTGACTATTTCACTCATAAAAATGGTAGTTATGTTTTTAAGTAGTTCTTTAGAAGAAGACATTTTGGAATCATTATTCATGTGGCACCATTGTAGATGACTGAGTTCTAAGGGACAGTCTGCACCATACAATACTTGATTCTGCTTCATATTCTGGAATAATTTTAAGACATATTTTAATATATTCACTTATAAATAACTGTCCTTAGGCAAATACAGAATGTCTCCTGTGTAAACATTTCAAAATCTACAATTAGTTGGTCTGTCTCTTTTCTCTGTACACAGAATTACTTTGCAGAACAAACATTTTTCGAAACTTTCTGTCAGCTGAAAATGGCTCTGATAGCTAACAGCAAAAGATTCAACAGCTTGCTGAAAGGATTTTTTAAACCCACTCGACTGGGGATGAGAGCACAATTCTGGGATTAGCAAAGCATGCTGAAGATCTTTAGGAACCTTTAAAATGTTTGTGGTTACAGATCTGTGTAAGTGTGCAACGTGGATTCATCGTGATCCAAGTGAAAGAGATAATAGGATTAGGTCTTGTTTAGCACTTCTTAAATTTTAAAGCAGGAAATTGAATTTTGTGTTTATTATTGATTCTTAGCACCCAGAAAAATCTCCCCATGCCAAAATATTCTTTAGGGAAATAAATATGAAGGATCAAACACAACTTTGTTTGGAAATGAGCCCCCATAAATGACTGGCAAATGAGCATCATCCAGGGTGCCACTTCCAGCGTTCTAGAGATGGGAATTCTGTTCCGGTATCAAAAAGTTCCAAAAGCTGAAGTCACAGCAGATTCACATTTTGCTCTTTGCTTGCTAATGTGCAATACATTAAATATCTGTTCCTTGGATCTAGCAACAAAATGACCTTTTCAGGGCTCATCTTTTTTTCTCATTTTTGATTTGTTCAAGGGAAATTGCAGACGACTGGTATTTGGTTTCCAAAAGGGATACATAAAAACTTGACCTTTTGGAACTGTTATTTTTTGGGGATGTGTACACTGTATTTTAAGTATGTCTTAGCTGTTGTTTGCTGGACTATGTCTAGTTTAAATAACCCTTTATTTTATTCAGTATAAAGCTAGGACAAAAAGTATAACTCCTCTCATTTTTTTCCCATGACAGACCTTTGCACACGCCTGAGAGCACCTTTTCTTCAGGCAATTTTAAAAGAAAGTGACATGGAATAGGCCCTGGTATCTCAGGAAGTTTCCACAGACTCGATTTTGCAGTGCAAATAGCACGTTATACTATGTCCATCATTGTAATATCTCATTGCCTACCTGAATGCACTCTTGTGTCAGGGCACTTTGCACTTAGCAGGGTGGGAAATGAGGCGGAGGGAAATGATTGTTTAGGAAGTTCATGATGGAGGGAATGACTGAGTTCAGATTGTCTGACTGCTGTCAGAACTATGGCTATTCCTGCTGCTTGGTTTCCTATGCCAGCTTTTATCCATCTCTTAAAATCACTGTACCTCATGCAGTCATGGAATGGTAGGCTTATTTCACCTAAAACCCAACAAAAAAGTTTAATGACTGTGATCTGCCTTTCAGTGAAAGCAGCTGATTTGGAAATTAACCAAGTCAAATAGTTTATTCAACATGTAAATGAGAAATTTCTCTCCCTTCCAGCCATATAAATAGCCAATTTCATCTGAAGAGATTTTCAACACCAGAGTTACAATGAGAAAATTTACAGAGAAAGCAAGCTTTGTCTTGTGCAAATTAAAGTGAATAATCAGAGCTTCATTAAAATATCACTATGTATAACTCAGTTTGAAAATGAGAACTTAAGATTTGGGAAGAAAATTAAATTGTGTTTCTAACTAAAATATCTGTGATCCATTCAGATGTGTTTAAGTCCATGAAAGTTGCTTCTGTTGATTGCATATAGCAGTAAGAACCTTCAAGAATATTCAATGAATGGGTGAATTGCATTGCTAAGAGAGGCTCTGGTTTTGCAGGGCTGTCCATTTACATACAGCCTTAATTTTTTTAAGCCTTGGAGCTTGTCAAATGCAGTGTGATCAGAAATTCGTCAGTGCTACTCTCCATGAGGTTTTGACATTTTTCCTCCTCGCAAATACTTTTCCTATAAAACTCAGATTTAATGCATGGCATTGTTAACGCTTCTGTTGTAGCCTTTGGATGTTACTCACATCAGCAGTTGACAGTACAGAAGCAGCAAAGGAGGTGACCAAGTTGTAGCTGCAGACAAGTCAGAGCTGCAAGATGAATAAGCAGAGCAGGAATTTCAAATTAGACATTTGGAAAATCCTTGTCACTAGGAGACTGTGCAGCAGTGAACTAGACAGCAGTTTTCCTAGAGTTGCAGAATTACCATTATCCTGGTTTTCAATATTCACCTTGACAAAGTCATCTATGTCCTGGTACCACATTGATAGTGATGTGATCTAGGAAGAAAACCAAACCCATCTAAGATGTGAGGGAAGGAAAACTAGAAAACCTAGGCAGTTGTTAAAATAATAGACACTTTTTCACCTGCCATACCCTTATTTCTGGAACAGTGTACTGAGACTTCCTGGCTCTGTTTGGCAGCCAGAAGTCTCCTGAACATTTTTTCTGGTGTTTTCCACCTCTTACTCATACCTCAGTGTCCAGCTGCCCCGTGACCCTGGGCATGCACACTGCTCAGTGCACCCTTCAGGGCACACTCCAGGTACCTTTGGTTGCCCGTGGGCTACAGGAGCTCATTAGAGGTGCCAAACAGCAACAGAAAGATCTTTGAAAGGATTGCTCTGTTCATCCTATTATGGCACTAAAATGGCCCCATCCTTTTCAGCTCTCCTAATCTATCAGTCTCTCAAGAATGTCTGCTACTGTATAACAAAGAGAAAGCACACCTGTCCTAGTTCCTAACAACTCATGCACTTTATTAGATTTTTTCCAATTAGGGCTTTTCCAGGGCAGTTATGCTGGAAGGTGAACAGGGTAGAAAAGCAGTGCTAGTCAGAACAGTATCCAATTCCACATAAGAGATCAAGTATTAAAGGAAAAAAAAAAAAGAAACTAAAAAGAACAAAATGATAACATTTCCTAAAATACAAAAGACTTGAAACATGTCAGCCTGAGTTTGCTGAAATATTGTATTCTGTTAATGTTAGCTCACTGTAATATGTATTTTGCATTGAGTGTTTTATTGTACATGAATACAATATAGGCATTAAAATATTTTGAAAGCGATGTTATCAGCCAAGAGAAAAAAAAAATCAAAACATTTCTACTTAAATAAGAACTTTGGAACAAATAAATTTCTTTATTTATAGAGCTTACAAGATGCTATGGAACATTTTAATTTACTCCAAACTGCATTGATCAGAGGAGGAGTATCCCCCATGAGAATTTTTTTGATCAATGGTAAAATTGCATTGCATCCCCAGGCAACTGCTTTCTTGAGTTAAACTTCCAGATGGGAAAGCAGTTCCCATTTCAAAATCCTTATTTCACTAGGACACCAAAACTCCAAATTATCATAATCTATGGGCTAGGATGTCTACATGTTCATGCAGAATTAGCTGAAATGTATATTTCCATGATAGGGAAATAATTATGCAAAAATGGTTGGATTTTGAAGACATGTTTTAGAATTGTGTTGAGTGAGAAATTGACTCAATTTGTAGTGTCCTAGCATCTTACTGTTCTTCTCTGAAGACAGCTATAATTCTATACTTTATATGAAAAACTCTCTGGTCAGATATAAATTATTACTTTGGAATTGCTGCAAAATAATAGAGATGCCTAAAAAAATTAATCTTGTCAATAATCTTGCATGTTATGAGATTTAAAATTATGGTAAAACTTGAAATTGGTTGTCTGCTCGGTCAAATAAATGTGCTTTGAATTTCTCAGCCCTATGCTGAGAAAATTATATTTTTGATTTCCCATACTTTAAAGCGAATATTTAGAGATGTGCCTGCATTCTGAATGCTATAGATTAAATTTGTGATAAAATATTCAAATATTACATGTTAATGCTATCTGTTTATCTGATGTCTCCAAGTGAATATCCCTAATTACTGGAGAAGTGTGTTTGGCTTTATTTTTAATTTTTTTTGTGATTTTTTTTAAATTCAGTAATTTTTTTAGGCTTGCATTTATAAAAGTAACAGCATTGTAGTTTCACTTTCCACTATCCCCTGTTTATTCTGCCTCAGTTGTGATGAAATCTGTGGGGGGATTTTGTTGTTGGTGGGTTTTATTTTTTAATCTCTTTGCTGACAAGGTAAGGAAGAACTTTTTCACTCGTCTCATGAAACACATGTTTGGAGAGTTTCCATGTTCCTTGCCCTGTGGGTGAGGTAGAGGAATTCCCCATAACTGGAAGCTCTGGAACTTTGTCCCAGTGTTGATACACGGACAGTTGCAGATGGTGGGAGGCAGTGACCCTTTCCAGCCACAAAACTGATTTTAAACATCATAATATCTTCCTGTATTTCCCCTCATTGCATCTTCTTTTTCCTTTCCTGCACCTTGCAGAGTGTTTTAAAATGATGAAGGGAAAGCAGTGGTGTTTTGAGTAAAGCACTTTGATGTGCAAGTGCTCAGCTGCCAAAACCAGCAGCGCTTTATGGGCAACCAAACGTTTTAAAGTTTTCATTCTTGCTTACAGAGCTAATTAAGAATCTTTTTAGTACTCTTTTCGAATGGCAGACTTTTAAAATTATAGTGATATTCCTGTGAATGAAAAGGTTTTCCTGAATGTCTGACCAGGAGGAGGGCAAAACCTACTGGAACTAACCAGAGAACATATCAAATATACATTTCCTTATAATTTGCATTAAATAAATCTTTTAAATAGTAGAATGTGCATTTGGAGCATAGGTTGTTTTTATTTAAGTGTTTTCCCCAAGCAATTCTATTTGTTTAAAACAGTGTTTGGTTACCCATTAAAAAGTAAGCACTTGCCAATAGCTCTGCAGACTTAGAATACTGTAATGAGTTCCATGTGGCAGGATTGTTCTAATAACACTGTTTTCTTTATTTTTTGTTATTTTAAGAGGAACAGGAGGTACATATTGTAATTTTAAGTTGTAGTGACTCAGTATTTTATACTTAAAGTTTTTGTGATCTTTGCTAGGTTGTTGGTAGGATTGGAGGGTCATAGTAGCTCTTTCCAGCTTTAAAATCTATTAGCAAATTGTATTGAGGCAAATCAATGCTGATGTAAATCCTAGACAGAGACCACCAGTTCCATTTTGAGGTAAAGGGTTAAAAACACAATTCTTAACCATTCATACTTGGCTCTTATTTATTCTCAATATAAAACATGCAGTTTTACCCACAGCCATATTGATTGCCCTCTTGGTGTGATATACTTGGGAGCCCATTTGTGCAGGTGCTTTCTGACGAACACTGCATGGCTGTAAAATCCAGGCCTTGGGGATGCACTGGCCGTGCAGTGAGAGGCAACTGTTCCCTTCTGATTTTAACGTTACGAGCGCACCTTTAAATTTCTATAGACAATCTTAAAATGCAAGTCGTGGCAATATGCATAAGGAGCTCTACAAAATGAGTTTGTTGCTTTGCAACAGATCTTAAATCAACAGTGTTTATTAGTAAGCTGCCAGCAAATATTTGCTTGCATACCTTTTATTATTTCAAAGGTTTTTATGAACAGTATGTCACAGTGCTACTGTCATTTACATTCACACACCACTTTCTAATGCTTTAAGCTTTCCAGAGATAACAGGGAGAAAAATGTTAAGAAAATGAAACAAATATTTTCTAATAAATCATTTTTGCAAGAATTTTGTCTCTCTAAGATGCTGTGACACCCTGTTCAGCTGAAGGAACACACCACTTGAATTGCACGACTCATTCACCTTTAATATTTAATAATGCTTTCATTAGTTGCACTGAACCAGTGGAGTAAGATCTGTAATATCTACTGCTGGTCATCATTTTTATTCATTGTGGTTTAATAAGCATTATAATTACAGACTGAGGAAGAAATATGAGTTAACTTTGTGGTTTTGCTTGGGACTTCTGTGCACACTGGTATGGTTGGAAAGGATTATACAAGCTCTGTGAGCATAGCTGAGTGTATTCTAATACGCTGGTGCAGAGCTCCCAATCCTGACACATTATTCTTCATATGAAAGTAAAGGAAAGATCCTGCATAAATGAGTCCTGACACTCTTAACTCCATCTGGCATAATTGTGAAATATGAAAATTTGAAGGCCAAGTGGACTTGGTTTTGGCAGGTGTTCTAATGCATGCATTATCAGTGGAATTAGACTTCAACTATTTTTACTAACCATTTCCTATATTTGCTTGCAACTTACACAAATAGCAAAGTTATTTAGAGAAAACCGTCAGTTAGGGAAGCTTTCATTTGGAAAGTTTGTCAGAGTTCAAGCTAAAAGGCCTTTTGTAGGCATCATAACCTGTGCTCGTTTCTCAAGTAAATATAGATGGTGATGATTATGATTTAGTATAATTTTCTCACTTCGATGTCACAAATATGACTGTGTGCATGTTGTTTGCATTCTCATGTTTTAATGGGAGGAATAGTAGGGCAGACTGATATCTGGTGCATTTTTTAACATTTTGTTAAAACATCATTTTTTCCTCATCAGCAACTTATGCGGGAGCGACAGCAGATGGCCAGCCGCCCCTTTGCTTCTGTCGATGTAGCACTGGAAGTAGGAGCTGAGCAAACAGACTTTCTACGAGGGCCATTAGAGGTAGGAACTGTGGTGCTGACAAGGGACCATTGTGATTTGCATATTTATATTGCCAGTCTCATCTGCATCTGCTTCTGAAACCAAGCAGCATCTGATTACCTGGAGCTGACAAGTCTCAGCTACGTGTGTTTTGTCATTTCCAAGGCACGGAGTTTTAATCTCATGACATAAGCTGTACCAAAAGCCAGCGGAGAATCTGTTAGCCTGGGCTGGGGTGACAGTCAGCTCACCTGGCAGTCCTGTTGTGATGGATGTGAGCTGAAGGAATGCAGGACTCGGGCATTAAGGAGACAGCAAATGTCATGCTCAGTCCTTCAAGTACACAGTGCCATCTAGTTAACATCTATCTTAATTAGCAGAGATTACAACAAACAGGCAAACTAACTAAAGCACCTTAGAGTCAAAATTCAGTGTTGTGTACACAGAGGTTTAAAGCACACAGACTGTACTGCATGGTTTTGTTTGTAGGAGAATGACTACGTTTCTACATTCTTTTATTGCTATTGCAGTACATTGGAAAAGAAATAGTAATTTGCAAAGCAATATGGTATTGGAATGGTGTAATAATGCATGAAATGGATTCTAGAAGTTTCACCTGAAAATAGAGGGAAAATTACAATATGTGAATAATAATGAATATCTAATCTAGGTTCAGCTTTTGAGAGATGATCCTCTACTCCTTTAACTTCATTTACAATATTGTGTTTACAGTTATTACTTCACCTGTTTATGGTGGGACCTGGGAATGAGGTGTGCTAGCTCTGGAGTCTTTCAAGATTGTACTCTTCATTGCTGCCAATTCTTAAATTCAGAGCTTCTCTTTTCTCAATAACCAGTCTCAATGGAAGATTAAATACAATCTATCAAACCTCCAAGGTTCATGGAGAATGAGCAATGTGTAAAACAAAAGAATAGCAGACAGGAAAAGATTCAGCTCTTGAGTACTTACCAAAGTGAGGTGCCCTGTCCTGCTGCTGTACAGGAAGTCATCCCAATTGTTCTTACTGTCACAATTTAAATATTTGGAATAGATGGTGAGTAAAAATGACACATCTCTTTGAAGAAGCTGTGTCATTTTCTGGCCTAGTACTAGACCCCTCACATTCTTCACCAAAACCACCTTACTTCTGCCTCCTCTTTCCTTGGAACAGAAGACCTCTCCAGCTCCCCAAGCTGAGGACACATTACACTGCAGTTAAAAGTTAATTTTTTTTGCAATGTGATTTCACTGTCTCTGCACTGGTATCTGAGAAGATTTTTTTCAGTTTTCTTTTCAAATGGAGGCAGAGAGTAGAAGATGAGGCATCCAAACTCTTATTTTGTACATACTGATTATTTAATTAAACTTTAGAAGTAAACATCACAAGTTAATTACCACATTTTCTTTCTCATGTCTTTTATTTAGCTCTAAAAGAGGTAGATCCTAAAATATTTTAATTATATTTTACAGTTTTTATTACCTTCTTTTTTTCCTAGCCAAGCATTTTCTAGCAATTGTTTAGAATTCAGCATCCATAGTGTTTTTTTCCTAATTAATACATAGTTATACACAGAATATACTCCATTCAGAATTATAATATACTGATCTGTATCTGAAAAAAGCATTGTGCTGAGGAATGAATGAATGTGATTCAAGCATTGATTGTCCTTTGGTATACATTCTGTAAAAATGAAGGAGCTATATTAAGCTTCTGTGTGAAAGGACACTAAAAGTTTTAGTTGCCATTCTATTCTTCATTTTCTGCTCTTTTGGACTGAGAGGAATCCAGGTCACACAATGCTTAAGAAGAGAATGGCATGAAATAGCTGTAAACATAATTTTATTGTATTAATTTAGAAGTTGTAAATGACTTTAATAATTTTGTTATATCTGATGCCCATCTGGAGGGTTAACACTAGAGATGTTTTATGAAAAAATGAGAATATATAGGGTAACTTCAAAATGTTCAGCTGGCATAGCAGAGATCTTGCTCTGATATACCAGGGGTTCCAATTTTGATGAGGGTGCACTGCATTCCCTCTCCTCACACTTTTATTGACATCGTGTGTTACTCGCCGGTACTTTGGACATTGTTGTTATACTTTTATTGACGTTGTAATAACTCTGACACTTGCAGTGACACCGCATTGATCCGTGGGCCCTTTGGGCACTGTGTAATGTCACTGAACTCTTCCAGACACTGCTGCAAGGCTCCATTCAGCTGCACAGAGAAGCTGCTGTTCATTAATGTCACCTGCCTCACGTGGTGGTGGTTTTGTTCAAGTGGTGTTCTGCATTAATGCCGATGCTCTGCTACGTGGCAGTATCCATATGACTGCACGTGGTGATGCCATGATGCTGTTTGGTTAACAGCTATATTTTACATTTATTTGTAAATATCCATAGCAGCTGTTTCACTGTAGAGGTTTAGTTTGCAGTAGTAAGGCACTTTTTACCCAGTGCTCAGAAAAGATAAAAAAACAACCCAAGAGTATAAATACTTAAAATGGTTGCCTAGTTCAGATACTTACAGTACAACTGATAATGTTTGGGTCTATTTCCAGTTAGCAGCAATTTGAAACAGATTAAAATAAAATCCTGAAAATGCTACAGAGGAGAATTGAACCTCAGTTATTTTGGAATCTCTATCAATCAGTCTTTCCTAATGTTTTGCCTACAAAATGACAGTATCTCAACATTAACTCCTTCAAAGGACTTTAATCTGCATCATGTTCTTCCTCTTCCCTGCTGTCTGAGTGGGTTTTTAGGCATTGGCAATAGCCTTTGTTCTTGCCCATTTAAATAACTTTATTTATCAGTTTTTACCTCCTCAGGCCACCTTTTGCATGAGCAAGTCTCATCTTGTTATCTGTTCTGTCGTGTTGGCTTTGTAACAACTCTTAAATTTTTACTGTTGGTTTAAACTTAACCCAAAAGAGAGCAGACTTAGTTTTCCCCTTGCCCTCCTTCTCTCCTGAATCACACCAACCACTGCCTTGCTAATGATACTGATAGGATGTCAGTGTCCCAATTCCAAATGTACCAAGCAATACCCACTCCTGTTGTGCCATGATATTCATGATATTAATGATATTTAACCCATGCTAGTCCTAATCTGCATCTTCATTTGCTTCTGTAATGGTTTCCATTGCCCTACTTGGAGCTGATGGAGTCTGTGTGAGCATTTACAAGGAAGGAGTGGCTGGAAGCAGGACAGCCCTCATTCCCTACTGGGGAGAACAAGAGCAATCTAAAGTTACTGTGGTGGAGGAGGGGAAGTCTGGAAGGCAGAGACCCTCTGGATCCCAAGGGGGGAACAGGTCTGTGCAGCTCTGGGGAAGTCTCTGGTGACCCAGGGGGGAGGTAAAAGGAGACAGAATTCCCAAGGGCCTCTTGTCAGCAGTAGCACATAGCACAGGCTGTTAAGGGCAGAGCCAGAAAACAGCAGAAGCACCCTGTCCCCAGAGAGTTTGAGAATATTAGCTGTTTTGTGATACCACCATAATTTTTTTCCAGAATCACAGAAAAAATCAAAGTAGCATCATAGATCAATAGATACTCGTTACTGAGCTTCTTGGCACTCAGTGCCCTCAGTGTTAAAATGTTTTTTATTCCTTTCATTTCTTTTTTCCAGACATCTCAGCCATTTCCAGACTTGGCTGCTTTTTGCTTCTCAGTAAATACCAAAAACTAAATCATTTAGGCTATCTTAATATTGTAAACCTCCTTTGGGCAATTTTTTTTTTCCCCCCTAAAATGTAAATCACTTTTGAAGAGTTCGTTCTACTGTGCTGCTGACAGTCATTTCAGTTAATTTATATATTAATTGAGAAGTAAACCAATTTTTTTTCCTCTACTTAATTTCTGGGGTTTTTTTTTGTTTTTTTTTTTAATGGGGACAGATTATTTGTTTAGGTAAGATCAGACAGATACTGCTGTAAATGCTTCATATCTGGTCATGCTAAGACAGAACAGCAGCATCTACTGTGCTTTATCTGCTGGAGTAAAAACGGGTGTGTTATTGCCTGCAGAATATCCAAGTGCAGGTTTAATGCTGGGATGATCATCCACTTGGTAAATTTATGGTATTACTTGGATTTTTTTTTAATATTGAACTTATTTCACAATTATTTCTGCAGAAAAGCACACAGTAGATCTTTCAGTCATTTTCCCATTAAATTGCTGCATTTCCACTAGAGTTGTCATAGATATTTGACCATCCACTGCTTCTGATAAGGTACGATGATGTAAAAAAATTTGAAATTCGAATAAAACCTATGTTTGTTTCTCTAGAGGATAATCTCTCATGAGTAATATTTATGATGCATTAAAAAAGTTTTGAATTTCAGGCACTTTTGATAAGTATGAAGCAAATATTTGCCATTATTTGTCATTTATTTGAGTAAATAATTGGAAGGTGTGCACTGACACAAGCAGCTATCATTTTCTACGAAGAATGGCTGCCAGAAATTACAGTGATTTATCAAGACACATTAAAATCCTGTAGTAGAGATTTGTGGAGATGAAGTAATTGTAGTACATATTAGTAAGTTGTGCTGCTGGCTTCTCTTTCCAATAGAGAATTTTTAGCTCGGTTTACAAATAAATCTAGTTAAGGTGGGTTCATTTTCTTATGTAATTTAACTAAATTAGAGACTAATTTTTGAAAATGCAGCCTACTGTATTTTGAACAAAATTAACCTTGTTGCCTACTTCATCAGTATTACACCTGCATTGTGTTGATGACATAATGTCTAATGCCAAGGAACAGGTTCTTCCCAGCTCCTTGGTACAGATCATCAGCTTTCCTCTTGGTATGCTCAGTTCCTAATATTAGAGTATCACAGGATAGTTCCACTGCCCTTGCTAAAAAGTAGTAATTTATTTCAGATAATGGTGAAATTTTCTCTTGAATGGGCACCTTGTTTCCAGTGACCATAAAGGCAATATGTGTTTGGCAACAGGAACTGTCAAAGACCATTATATTTGCAATTCTTGCTTACTCAAAAGTCATGTCACAGTCCTGAGCTGCTCACTGTAGCTCAAGGGGGACCAGAGGAGAGAGAATCTAGATGAGAACAATGTGGGCAGAGACTTAGAAAATATAACTACAATGAAAAGTCAGGGAAATTGGAGTAGGCTATTTAAAGGAGTCCGAATAATAGCTTGCAAATATGCAAAAGGTTAACAGCAATCAGGAGGGCAAAAATCTTCCTTGCGTGCACTGCAGGTGGCAAAGGTGTAATGGACTTAAATTGTAGTAGGGAAGGTTTAGTAAGGTATCAAGAAAAGCTTCTCATAATAAAGCTGAATCAGTGAAAGCAATTGCCTGGGGAGGTGATGGAATTTCTTTTATCGGAAGCTTTTTAAAGCAGGATGGACAAACATTTCTCCGGTACCATGTACCATAGCTGCATTAGATACCTCCTTTCAGCTCTGTCTTTATTATTATTCTGATTGTTCCCTAGCTCTTCCTTCTTCAGACTCTCTGAAAATGTTCCATTTCTGTTGTTTGAATACCTTAATTACCTTCACTGCAATGTTAGTTTTCTGGGACTGAAGATTTATGACCCTTCTTTTCACTTTTTCTGTTTTATTCATTGACTTACATCCCCAGTTTTCTTGCAAGATCAGAAACTGTTAAGTCATCTCTGACCCCAGCCTCTCCCTGACTGTAGATGTTCCAAACATTATCTCCATCTTTTTTGGAATAGCTTCAATATTCTCCTTGAAGTCTGTAATGATAATGTAATTATTTTTCCGTCATAACAAGTGCATTGCCATTTTTATAGTCTTTCAGAATCCATGCATCCCAGACTCCTAGATCTCAGAGAAATGTACTCAGATGTCATACCTGACACAGAAGAGGATAATCTGTATTGGATCTCATTTTCTGCTTTTCTGTATTGCTCAAAGATCATGTTAAATTTGCTGTCCACTGCCTCAAGAGCTCCATTATCTTGTGCTGCACTTCAGCCTTGATGGCTCAGTGTCTTCTCTGCCCACTCTCTCAGTACTGTTCATCCAGAAAACTTTCTCCTGAGCTATTGAGTCACTTTCTGTTAAACCCTTCTTTACAGTATGTTTTCTTCTCTGTAAATGATTGCTTCACATTGCATGTGTTTTTTTGTGATATTATGTGCAAGGGATGTTATATCACCAAAATTCACATCTGGTGGTTCTTCCACTAGAGAAAAGCATTTACCCCAAAGCAGCGTTGTTTGGTTTGCACCACCTCCTTCCTCATATGAAGTTTCTAATGAAATAAGATGTTTTGATTTCACACTGTTTTGCTCCTCATTCAGTGGTTACGCACAACAGGGTCGCTCTGCCCAGTTAAATATTTTCACATTTGCCTAAGATTTTTGCTGCTTCACTTAAAATGTATGTCTAGAAATGTGTGAGTGTTCTGAGCCTATGATTCAGAACAAATAGCTGCTCATGCATACTGGTCACATCTATAATTTTTGTGTGTTGTGTATACTAAATCAATGTAAAATGTATAGATGTTCAGTTTGTTGCACAGAATTACATTAGTAATATTTTAAGATTCCTGAGTAGTATTTTTCTTCCTTGGCATATGGGAAAGCTAAAAATAATCTGAGAAATGCTGCCTGGAGTAATCCACTTTTTTTTTTTTTCTTTTTCATACAGAACATATTTGTGTGTGTGTTTATTCCTAAAATATACACTAACACCTCAAAACATGTTGATGTTTTGCTTGAGTCCTTAACTTAAAGTTTTTAAAAATCCTATACCAGTTCTAAAGTGTACCCAGTCTCTAAATGTGAAAAAAAAAATAGTTTTAATCCTTATATTCTTTTCTCTCCTTCCTTATTTCTGTCCTCATGTGTTGTGAGAATACCTTGGACATGATGTATGGGAGATTTGTCTAGAGGAAGGTTGATGTCCTAATATTTCACCCTACCAAGAGAGTAAAGCCTTTAGTTATTAATTAACTCATGAGCTGTAGGATCTGTAAATTCACAATTAGCTCTGAGAACCTGATTTTCTGTAGGTTTTTTGATAAAAATGTATCGTTCCACTTCACAAAATGTATTTGGCACATGTGCTGCATAATCAGATGACTACAGAAATTGTTTGGATTAAAATATATGATTTGTGTTGAACAAAATTGCAAAGAAATTTCATGCTCAATTGGAGGAATTTTGGCTTACCAGCAAAGTGTAGGTGTTTCAGTGGTATTGGCATGCTGTGAATAGACCTCTTAAATCAATGCATATCAATGCATAATTGCAAATCCAAAGTATCAAAGTAATTATTCTGAATGTTTTCAAGCAGAAGTGTTTATATGTGTCTGTAAATGTTATGAATAATGACACCGTACCTTTTAATAAATTCAATTTTTTGCAACATCTTATTTCATGAAGCAGACAGGTACAAAATTCAGCAAATACAAAGCAATATCTATATACTTATATTTATAAGTACCCTTTGGATTCTTCTTGGTCATGGAAATCTTGCCATTGGATATGAAATCCATCTCAATGAGATATTTCCAGAATTATTTAAACTGAACATACTAAAGCATGGAAATAGTTATGCTATCAGAATAACTAAAAAGCACATATTTGGGAATATTTCTCTTTTTACTGGACCTTTCTGTACACCTGATTTGCACATGCCATTTTCTGCTCTTTGTATATGTGTGTACTTTCTTAGTACCTCTTTTGGTTTTAGATCAGAAGTTATTTCTTATTTTATAAAGTAGGGCATTTCTATCTTTAAAAGGAAAGAGGAGAAGAAATAGCTACAGAAACGATAGCCTTTCATCAGCCATTTCCCATGTTTCCAGGTAGAACTGGGTACTGTTGTGTGTCACTATGTGCCCTCTTAAAATGTTTGTTCCCATGTTTCTTATCAGCTCTTGTTTCCAGAGCCTTCTCTTCTCCAGACTGAACAACCACAACTCTCCCAGCCTTTCCTCACAGGAGAGGCTTTCCTTCTCTCTGTAATTTTGGTGCCCTTCCTTTGGATCCACTCTGACAGGTCCATGTCCTTCCTATGCTGAAGAAAAGTACTTTAATATCTTCCCCTGCTTATTGTGAAAGGCAGTTTCTGGTTTTCTTCTAATTGCTCAAGAGGGGGTGACTGCTTACAGGCAGACTGGATCACTTTGGTGTAATTTAAATTTTCTAATAAACCATGAGGCTGGTTATGTGAGTTACAGGGTGTGGATTCCATTCACTGGCTTTAGCAATGCAGAGGTAGAAACATTGTACAACGTGTTAATTTCAGTAATAATCTGAAGAATTATCTTTGCTGAACAGGAATAACAGCAAAATATTGGAATTTGAAACATGAATGGGCTCAATCAGGCCAATGGTGTGATTCTCTAATGGTACTAAAGAAACCTTGGACAATTTATTCTGAAAATCAAAAGATTGTGAATGGTACACTGCAATAAACTAAACACTGCAGTAAAGCAGAAGTTAAAAAGGCAGTTAGACTGCAGTGAAATTGGGAAGAACAGTGAGTTTGTACCAGGGCTATGTCCTTTAAAAAATCAGCAGTATTTGTGATACACGATCACTTCCAGATATAAATGTAGTGTACTTTACAAATCTGTTAGAGCTTCCTTATAACAAAGACTGTAAAACAATAGTGTTCATTAGTGTGAAGCAGTAAAGTTTTTAACACATAGGTAAGAAATAAGATTTTCCCTTTTTTCATCTTGGGTATTTATTAATCTTATTAGATTTTTATTTAAAGTAAAATTTTGCTTTTCTGAGTGTCATTCCTTGTACTATATCCTTGGCAAAATGACCTTTTTCCTATCTTTATTACCCAGCTTTCAGTAAGAGACTGGAAAGTTTATAGAGGCACTTGCTGTCAGCTTCCTGTCTCAACTGTTTAGGACTTTCAAAATGATGTACAAATATTGAACCAGCTGGAGTTAATAAACAGTTATTCTTTTCTAGAAACAACTTATTTGTTATTAAAGGAAAAGTCACTGGGCTTTTGGAAAAGTAGGCAAGCAGTTTATTTTATATTGAGAAAAATTTCAAGTTGTAGGAATCAGAAGGAATAAAATATACCCTTCTGAACATGTTTAAATGTCATTTTATGTGCAGAAAAGAGCATTATCCAATGACTCACAAAAATAATTTGTTTTGCAACACCAAGCACACAAGTGCAGGATGATCTTTAAGATCACCACTAAATATACCAAGAGTCACTGACATGACTTTGGCAGTGAGATCCAGTGAGATCATTTCCCTCTGGGCATATGGATGCTGTAAAGTGTGTCTTTCTTGGTTATTTATTTTTCATTAAGGAAATTGTGAAATTATATATTTTTAAAAAAAGGAAAATATTACCGCTTTTTTTATAAATTAAGTTAGACAAACATAAAAAATAATTTCCAAAGCCAACTCTTGTGTTCTTCTCTGTACTTCAGGCATTGATCATGAATGTTATTTGAATTACATTCTCCCATCACTCACTTGTTGAACTCAAGGTAGTGTTGCACCAGGTCCTAATGCAGCACAATATAGATCTGCCAGTGTACCATTAAAAGGAAAGTAGTGAAATATTCAATATTCGACTTACTCTGATGGTTTATTGAGGAATAGTGGATTTTTGTGTATGGTTAAATACAGAGTAATTGCAGAAATACACTTTTTTTTACATTGAAAAAATGTTTTAGTTTTCTCATTTCCTACTATAATTAAATGGTAGAAGAAGTGCTACAATCCGAATATTTAATTTTCTTTTTCTCCAGAATAGTTTGAGCATCTCTTTTTATTCTGTTAGGACACTTTCATGGACAATATTCATTGAAATGGCAGCAAAGTGCAGCATCTTTTGATCTAGCAACAGTTTATAACCAGTTTGCAACTACTTTGCAAGATAAATAGCTAAAGAAGTATTTAAACTAACCAAGATGTCTGTCTCATTAGTGACTTTTAATTCTGTGAAGATGTAATAGCTCAAGGTGAAAGGGAAGTAGGGAGCTGTGTAGGTTCACATGCATACAGCCATTGGCTTCCACAACTGGAAGTGGCAGAAATCCAGTGCATTTAGCATGTGATGTCATGCTTTGGGCTTGTTTTTTTCACACACATTTGGGCTTGAATTGATGTAAGAGGGCAAAGTCAGAGAAACTTGTCTAGCATTTGGGATAAAGGATAGGGGGGTTTGTGAACGTCTGCCGACCAGCTAATTCTTCAACATCATTGACCTAATCCAAAAAACTTACATATCTTGTAATACTTGGAATTGGCTTTGTTCCAAAAATTTCTACTGTGCAAGTTAAGGAAAAAAAAATAGATAAAGATTTGATTACAGACTTTAGGCAGTGTTTTAGATATGTTGTCTTAGCCACTGAGTATCTTGAGGATAAGGTCTGAAACCTTTAATTTATATTCTTTAGAAAGCCAGCACAGAAAGCAAAGGGGAGAGCAGATGTTTTTGCAGCAATCTCTGTAATAGCCCTTGCTGCTAAGGTGTGCTCTATTACTCTGCTTCAGACAGTTTTTCAAAGGACTTAAAATGTCCAAGTGTATCATAGAACTGAAGCTGCCATTAGGAGGTGAAAGTAGTGCAATCAACTCATTATGTGGGGCAACAATTTTAAATCAGCTGGGAAAGTCAGAAAGTATTATTCAGAAGTGCTTAGGGAGAAAGCATTATTCAGAAGTAGTTAATGAGAGCTGGGATTGAAGGAGAAATTCAAAAGCTCTTATCTACAATGGGTTATAATTGCTTGGTACATATGTGTAATTGCAGGGTCTTCCACATGCTTCCTCCTGCTCACCTGTCTTGTCCATCTTTGTCCAGCTTTTCTCCAGTAGGCAGATCTTCTCCAGGCACCATTCTCTTCTAACATTATCATCATTAAGTTTGTTACAAGGTGAGCACTTCTGGCAGAGAAATTCAGTTATTTGTCAGCTGAGTATTTGCGGCACTAGAATCATCTTCTCATCAGCTGTTTTAGAGACTTCACATTAATAGGGCCAAGGAACTGATCCTTGTTAGGAGAGCTCATGTTAAGCTGAAATTCAATATTTTCACTTACTGAATTTGGATTAGACAGTGAATCTAATCTTTAGAAAATAGCATTCATCATGCACAATAGACTCATAGATAATGTAGGTTGGAATGAACCTTCTGTACTCGTACATCAATCAAAGGGATTGGGGATGAGCCAAACCTTTGAGCAGGGTTAAGTCTGAGCTCTAGTTCAGCAGTATCCTTCTAATCAACATCTCTTTGTTTCAACTCTTCCAACAGATAAACCATATTCAATGCCAATCTTTGTGATATGTTAACTTGTAGTTGTAAATAATGTAATGCATATCCTAATCTTTCAAGCATGTTCACATGCAGTGCTGTCCTTTGGAGTAAAATTCAGAACAAACAACTTTATAGTTGGTTGCACTATGACAGAATTTACAAACAGAACTACTTGTGTGATTGTTGTATCTGTTGTTTTGGAGAAAACCCAAATGTGATATAAAACACCTTTTGAAACTGGAAGAGTGGCTGTCCTGGAAAGTGAATCCACAGTGTTGTATGCAAATACCAGAACCTACAAACTGAGAAACTGTCCTCTGTGACCTGATGTTCCTAATGCAGCTACTGATCTACTTCTATAGATATTTTAATCCACAATGAATGTGACAGTGAAGTTATTAAGTGTTGGTATTGGTACCCTGTTCCATAGCTGGAAATGCCAGTTAAGACAGCACATTAATAATTATGAGGTACATAGTGAATCTTCTTAAATTTGTATTCAGAAATTCCCTGTCACTAACTTAATGCAATCATAAGCAACTTGAAGTCAATGTGACACAAGAAATGATACTCAAATGTCTCATCTCTAATGAATGACAGTAATTAGCCATATTTCAAGGAAAAGATAATATATCACAGATAAGGAAGTTCATATTTCATAAAGTGCCCATTATCAGAGACGTAGGGCCAAATGAACTCTTATGTTACATTCCTATATAAGTTATTCTGCCAGAGAATATAATATTAGAATGATCATTCTAAAGTAAGTTCCAAGATGGACAAAACTTTTGAAAACTGATGGCCTTAGTGAACAGTCAACAGTAGTATTTATTTTTATAAGGATGAATGAAATACTCATGGGAATTAAAGGCAGTTTGGTTCACCTCTGGTCATCCCCACATGTGACTCAAACAGTGACAGCTTTGTCTTTTTAAAAAGGCTAAAAATAAAACAATTGTTCTCAATTTAAGATCTTTTAGTATCTAAAAGTCCTTTGCTGCTTATCAAGTGGAGCGTGCAGCATCACTGACCCTGTGATATGGGAGCCTTGGAAATGATCTAAGGAAAGGGAATGAGGCTTCCCACACTGAGAGGAGGTCCAAATCCTTCTCTTCCATGTTACAGTGGTCTGAGGTTCAATAGGAAGTAGCCAATTGATATCAGAATTTAAATCATCTCAATCTCTAAAACTGGGAGTATCAGGTAAATAAAAATGTTACAGTTTATCCACCCTATGTAAAAGGGTGGAAAGTTGTGAAATGGTGATCAATAGAGTGAGTAAAAGCTGTGACAATCCAAATCCTGCCCATTGCAGGAGCTGCAGTAAGACAGAGACAACTATTGGAAAGCAGCAGAAAGGGGAACCTCAGTGTACCCACCCTTTATGCAAAGTGTTCCCATGGGACCAGAAAACGTGTGTAAAATGGGAGGGTGAGAAAAGTGGTGCATGTTGGAGAGGATGGATCCCAAGGAGGCTGTGGGGCAGCTTTTGTTCAAGTGCTGGGGACCTGCACAGAGGTGAGGTGTAATACAGATGAAGTCTGTGCCTACAGAGGCCTGTCAGCTTGAAAAAGGTGGACACAAAGCAGGTTGTGCTGCTTTGTGCAGGAGTGAGGCATCTTCTCATCTTAAAGCACAATGACGGCTCATTCATAGAAAAAAACACAGTGCAACCCTCTTTAATTTCACACGTGAAAATGTAACTCTCAGTTTGTAATTCTGGATTCAAACTCTAGATTAAAAAGCAGAATTGATGCATACCTGGCTGTGTTCAAGAGCATTTTACTGAAAACAGTCAGTCAAGCCTATGGTTTCTGCATGTCGTGCTTTAGCAATTGTTTGCTAGGAATCTCACACTTAAGTGGAATAAAGAGGGAAGAATATCAATGCTTCCAACATTCTGAAATCTCTTAAAGTTTATAAGACTTTGTTACTGACTCTGAGGAGAAAACTCAACTTTTTAAAGTATTTTTCAATCTGTTTGCATAAAGATGATCTGTAGAGTCTTCTGTAGAAATAAGGGTTTCTTATAAAAATTAATGCATGAAATTTAGTTTCCTCATAAATTGCAATAGTGTTTAAACAGACATTTTATTTGAAAAGATATGTAACTTTTCTTCAGTGCTTAAAATGGAGTCATAGGTATTTCTACAGGTGACAGATTCAGATTCAGAGTAGCAATTTGGAAGGAATAAAAGATATTCTGTGGAGTGGAACAAATATTTCTGTTGTATGAATACTATCTGAAGCATCCCACTCTCGTGTTTGCATGTTCAGAGAAAATTAACACCATTACATTTCATGTTTCCTTCCTTATAACGTGAAGCTGAGTTAATCACTGTTCTAAGGGTGTGGCTTCAAAAGTATTTGAAATGCTTGCAATGCTCCAGATTGTCTGAAGTGTCATAGTTAACAAAGTGAGGTTATTCCAGTGTTATCTAAGAGTAATTTCTATAAACTGAGAAGTGTCTGTGGGGTATGGAGCCAGGCTCCCTGAAGTATGAATGTGCTTTTACGGATTGATAGCTTTGTATAATTTAAGTAGTAAAATGTGTACAATGCAGAAAAGAACCTTTGGGGGAAAGCAAATATGACAGTATTTCAGTAGCCTTGTAGCTATTTAAAACATTCCATCGTAAATGATGTTTATTTCATGTTTAGGCTTAGAAATGCTTCTTATGTATTAGGAGATATCCATCCCACTTTACACACAGAAAAACTGACAGAGAAAAATTGGAAGCAAGCCCAGGTTTTTTTTTTGCTCCTTATCCAGTGACCTACTCATAAGTGACAGTATTTATATTGGTCCTTTCCATCTAGATATGGCTTTCAGCGTAAGAGAGGCAGTAAAATATAACCCAGTAATTACTGCAGCTTTTCCTAAACGTACAAGGCTTAACTAGAGCCCCCATTCAGAAATACGTTGTCAATTTAAAAACACAAAGTGTTGGGATAAATTTCTCCCAGAAGATTTTGCTATTGTAATGTCTATTGCTGTAGTAATCCATTTTTAGATGCCTGACTCAGAACTGAATCCAGAGCCATGTGTGGAGCAGAGCCAGCAGGGAGTACAGAAAAGGGATGCCTCTTCAAAAGTACCTCAAACATGGCAGAAAGCTGATTCTGTCAAATCAGGATTTACATCTAAAAATGATCTCCTGGAGTTGTACTCATGCTTCTGTTCTCAAAAACAGAGAGGGGGCTGCTCATTTCTACTTTGTGCAGTAGTCCAGTGCCTCAGATAGTCACTGAAAAGAAGAAATGGGTGTTCCAGGCTGTCATCAGCCAGCAGTGAGACAATCATTTCTGTGACCTGAATGTGAGGCTGTAGGGTGCTCTTGTCATTTTCTGCCATAACTGTGACTCTGCTATTGTAGAGAAAAGGGTTCTTGAACTCAACAAATTTGGTAGAAAAATGCCCTGTGACCTCAGCTGCTGTCCTGGAGGACAGAAGATGGGGATGGCTTTTATAGTCTCTGCACTGAGTGATGTCCAAGTCTTTAATCCAGTTATACTGAAGTGATGTGTAGTTCATGAATTGCCCATCAACTCAGAACCAAAAACTTTGTCTTTCTCTAGAAATATAATGAAAATAGTTAACAAAACTGTACTTTGACCAGGTATAATTCTAAATTTTTCATTGTTCTATAGGAAACTTCAGCAGAAGTATGTTTACTTTTGTTTTCCTGCGTGTTCTTCTGTAAGAGATAAACACTGAAGTCATGAACTCTATTTAGACTGCAGTAAATTCTGATTGTGTGAAAGTTCCTTTGTGCACCAACAGGAATTTATTTGGTTTTGGACTTAGGTATCAGTAAAGTAACAGTTGTTTGCTTTTTGGTTTTTCTTATTGTTGGGGCTTTTTTGTTTATGTGTTTTTTGAGTTTTTTTGAGGGGGAAGGGAAGAAGAGTAGAGGAACAAGCACCAGAGTTATCTCACATCTTCAGTCAGATTGCCCCTTTTGGATCTAGTCTTCCAGTGGTTAATACTTTTCACCTGTTTTTTATGGTCTGTTTAAAATCATGCCTTAACTTGAGCTGTGATAAATTTAAGAGCCACTTAAAGTTGTCTTGCCTTCTTCCATTACGAGTCTCAGAGTCTTCAGCTTTTATTGGTACTTGTAGATTTTGATTTAATAGTCTTTTAAAAGTTTTTCAGTAAAGCAAATACAGTTCTTGACACTTCAAAGCATATTTCCAGGCCACAGTTTGTTCTGGAGCTCTTCTCTGAATGCACTGCAGTTCTCCATTTTCTGTCCCCTTGGTGTGGCCTGGTACTGGTACCAAAGGTTGAAATCTGAGAGTTGATCATAAACTGGTGTGGTTTTATTAATGCTTCATTCTTGGTATGATTCTGGTCAAAAATGATCATAATTTTACAAATGCTGTGTAAATGCATCCCTGCACTTCGCTGCTGTGTCCCGGTTCCCCCTTAAGAATGAATGCATTCTGTGTTTAGGTCGGACCTTGCTTTCAGCTGTATTGTGATGCATTCATCTTCCTCAACATTGTCTCGTGCATGGTGTCCTTCAATAATAACAGTATCATACAGATCAGTGTTATTTATAATCTGAAAGCTTTAGTAGAAAGACTTTATTCCCATGTAAAGTAATAAAGTAATGGGTTGTATGTGCTCGAGTATCAGTTATTATAGGATGGCAATAGGAATATTAGCTGTCACTTCGTCACAAATACAATTTGTTATAACCTGCCTGTATTTTGATCTATATTCCTGCTTGGATCAGTCAGTTCTGGTGCTGAACTGAAAGTAAGATCCACTCATAGGTTTTCAGTCATGTGCTAATGCCTTGCAACCTTGAAATACGACCCTTTTTGTTCTGTCATAATTGCAAATTTTTGTAGTTCTAATTTTGTAGCAGTTTAACTAATGAAGTATGAACATATTTCTTTACAGAAAATTTCTTTAAAACAATTTGAAAACTGAAGCATTAAGTAGTTTTTACTAAGTTCTCAACATACTGAGGAGGTGAGGAGTACATTTTAAAACTATTAAACTATTATCCTGATTTACTGAATATAGATAATTTTCTTTTAACCTCTTTTGTGTGTTTATAATAAATTTATAAACTCTTAACTGAGCCTCCTGCTAGAAGGAAAATGTCAAATACCATATTTTCCCCTGCCTTTCAGCTATCAAACTCTTGCTGGCAGGTGGGAATAACCATTTGATTCATGTCAGCACAGATTTGTGAGGTGTTAGCTTGGGTAATGATACTAAATCAAATCTCTGATTACCTCCTCATTTGTGTCGCTGTAGCTGTGAATCTGGAAAATCAATTTAATATTCTTGGGGAAGGAAATACCAGACTTCTAGAAAAGAAGAGTTCTAAGTTGAAGTAAAATGTCATGGTATTAGTCTGACTTGAAGCTAGGGTTAAAATACTTCACTTATAAAGATGTTTTGAGTGATATCTAATAAACAGTGGTGCTGCTCTAGTGCTGGTTATGTGCTGTTCAATTTTTAACTAGGTTGGTCAACATCTGTGTTCAGCCTGCAGCATCTTCACAGTGGAAGCTCAGTCTGTAGCTCTAGGACAGGCTTAGTCCATGGATTACTTTTTCCTAACAGAAATGATTTATGGAAGCTCCCATAAGGAGAAAAGTCATGAGGCAAAGCACAGACAGCTTTTCATCCTGTAAGAGAGAAGATAGGAAGTAAGAGTCTGACCTATTTTTGAGATTGCATTTCAAAGCTTTTGCTGTTGGACTTTTTATTTTGTTAAAATAATTTATGTTACTAAAGGGAAGTTGAAAGGGCTTTCTAAATATTTTAGTTTATTCCTGCTTGTTTGCAAGTGTGGTTGATCTTCCTTGAAGTCACAGATTACAGAAGAGTGTTAATACAGTAGTTATTTTGAAATGTAAAGTGATCTACCTTGGCTAACAAGAATGCTGCACACTCAGGTGAGGTACCTGCAGTAAGTGCATGAAACTGGGAGGAGCCTTTACACTCAGTAGGGTTTGACAGCTGTGACTTGCAAGGTGCTGGGCTCTGTCACATACCTATTGCAGGTGTGCTGGAACACTGATTCACTTCAGTGCCTCGTTTGCAAAGCAAATTAAAAAAGGCTTGACAGTATTTAGGGTTGCAGAATGTCTATTTACAGGCATGGACTGACATGGTTCCTGGATGTAAAGCTTTATGCAGATTAATAAACTCTTACATTATTATGCCATCTCACTTTTTCATTGTAGTGTAACTGCATGTTTTTACTCAGTCATTGTAACTGAAGTTCAGTGACTGCTGAAAACCTGGAAGGGGAAGGTCTTTTCATAAGAATATTAAATTGTTTCTAGCTGACAGCTTCATCAGAGCCATTAAGAAATTGATATTTTGCATAATTTTTCAAAGGCTCCAAATAGGCTGCTTTTTGCTTAACTTTTTTTGTTCCCAGTTCCCATCTGAACTCTAGAAGAGTTCAGAGAGAAGGCACAGGAAGCACAGGATGAGCTAAACCCATCCTGTGGTCCAAACCAGAGGACTTTTGTGTCCTTCCAGTCTGCTGTAAACCATCTCTGCATTTTCTTCTTCTGCATCTGGACATCAAACTGTCCAGATGTGCTGAAGTGTATTAAGTACTTCTACAGAGTGTTTGGCTGAGTCAGCCAGAAGCAACAGAGGACACTGCATCCATCCCAGTGTTGTTAAAAGCACAGACCCAAGTCTAACACTGCAGCAGTAGGCAGGCATTTGTAATGAAACATGGTGGGAAAAATAGGGGTGTCTGGATGGTGAATAATATAGCTAAATATTTTCCAAGTAGTCAATGGCAAAATTGGGTTACAGTCTGCTTTAAATTATTTACAGAAGAATTTAAATTTGCAAACTTATTAAAGCAAGCTGCTGCTTTTAACAACGCTCAAGTTCTTGAAAATTCAATGCTAAAATGAGTTATTACAAGTGAGTTAGCTGTCTGAAATTAAATTAGCTGATAAACAATCCATTTCTCTGTGGTAAATTGGCATTCATGACAACTAGTTCTAGTATGCACCTGAACCCATTATTCTTGGCACTTCATAAAGTTGCAATTGATAGCAATTTGTATTGACAGACTCTTATTGAATATAATTCTCAACAGAAACTAGCTAATCAATTAATTAATCCTAGTGTTAGTCAAGTTTGTTTTTATGTTGCTCCATCATTCAGAAAATTAACTGTTAACATTGTTTACAATTAATATAACTTAAACACTCATTTTCATTGGCTGAATTACCGAGCTTAGACTAATTAAGTAAGCATTATAGCTTTCTGAATTACTAGCAAAACTGAAAATTATGCATGCTAAATTGAAAAACACACAACAAAAACTGATTCTATAATACATATCATTATGCAGGATTTCAAAACAGAATGTTTAGTCTTGCATATCCTCTTGAAAGCTGCTTGGCTGCATGTGAAAAGTCCTAGCCTCTTCTGAAGAGACTTGAGGGAGTAATCATCAGCAATATTATGATGAGAAGCACCATCAAATCATGTTCTTCTAAGGCTATCTAATAACTATTTGCATCTTCCCTCACATTTAGATCAGGCTTTCTTGGAATTCAGTATTGCAAAGGAGCAAATCCACCCCACTGCCAGATCATTATGGACAGATGCTCTAAGAATGTGGCTGCAGTGACTGCAGAGAATGCCAGGACTGATCAGCTTGGAGCAGCCTTGGAGTCAAAGGGGCTTCCCTGGAGAGCGAGGGTCTGCTCACCTGCCCCTGACTGCAGCAACACACCCTACATTAACTATTCTGATTTGTGTTGACAAGAAGTTAATTACATAATATTACACCCTTAAATTCCATTAGATGAGCTCTTGTCTTATTCAACGTGAGTCCTGGCCCAGAGCCCTACTTTGCCCATGTAAACACTGCATTCCTCTTGCAAATCAGGAGAATGGCTCTGACCACATTCACATGAATAAAAGCCTTTCTTTCATGGAAAGAAGTAGAACTTGTTGCTTCTAAGAGAGGTTTAAAAACTAATATTAGTCTTGAGTAGGTGGCAGTCTGGAGGGCTATATGTTTTATTTAGGTACATTAGTAGCATTTGTGTATGGTTCTGTTCACCTCTGGTTTTCTTCAGCAATTTGTAATGAGTGTCCTGGTTTTGAAAGCTTTTTCAAATATTCTAATGATGTATGATGTGTGGTGGGTGCCTCTTTACTTGGTCACTGAATAACTGAATACTGTGCAAGAGTTTAAACAGTGAAATAAGATCATTTTCATCTTATGAGTCATGGTTTCAAGGAGGTGGAAAGCATACAAAAGTCATCTAAATGCCTGCTTGCTTCTTGTGGAACTGTCTGGAGAAGAAGCTGGAAGGAAACCTGAGTTTTGTATCTGAGCAAGATGTGCTGTGATAGTTGAGCTGCCTCAGAAGGAATATCCCTGATGTTTTTTCCTTAATGTTGCTTCCTTACCTTAGAAACAATCAGGGATTCTCTCAAAATCGCTCCCATTGTCTCCAAATTACTGTCTGCTAGATTGAGCCTGAGAGATGTTGGAAACATCTCTTTGATGTAGTAATATAATATTAAGGTAGAGGATTTTTTATTTTTCTAGTAGATATTTTAATCTAAATCAGAATCTGACCTGTGGGGATGAAGGAAGCCTAACATGAAATGCTACAAAATTGCTGCTGCATACTTTTTTCAGACCTCTTTTAGCACAGGAGAGCTAGGATGTGATAAATCAGTTTAGATACCAAAGAACTTGATTGGGATACTCAATTTTACTATAATAGCCTAATCTAAAATACTCAGTCCTTTTCAGCTGCTCTATCCTCTTTCAAAATTGCTCCTAACAAGGACAATCTCTAAAAATGGGGCATTTGAGACAAGTTAATGGCGCTATAGCTGCTCAGGATAACCATTACCTAAGAGTAGCATTCTCTGCCTAAGCACAAGGCTGGATACAATGAATAGTATCAAAGGTGTTCTCTGGCAGCTTGGAGAGACTTGGAAAGAAATAGGTATTTACCATTTGGGGAGATGTGCAGTTAGACAAAACCACAGGTTTAAAATAACCCACAACTTCAATGTTGAAAGAAATGCAAAGTGAAAGAGAGGTTAACCTAGTTTTCAAGTTCCCTTCTGCTTAGATTTTACATCAAGTTAAACTCCAGGAATTGGGATTTATCTTATTCTGACTTACTTTCACTTTCAACATCAATTATTTGTTTTTTTTTATCAATGCTTATTCCACTTAGTTTGTTCAAAAACAATCTCACTACACTGATTCCCTCACCTCTAAAAACATTTCATGCAATTAAATACTTGCCTTTAAGTTACCAAGTGTGATGGAGTAGTGCTGTATTTAAATATGAACCCTGCATAGCTTGCTGTGGAAGCTTGATTTGCCTTACTGATAAATTACATTTCAGTGTTTAGTGTGACCATTAGCAATTTATCTGTGAAAAGTTAAAATAACATGAGAAAAGGAGATAGAGTCAGGCTTTTTAGTATGTCAAGGGAAATAGAAGGTTTCTCTACTAAACCAGAAAGAAAAATGAAAATATTTTTAATTTAGTCCATTTCTGTTCTTCGTCAGCAATCTAATCACTTCATTATTTTACTGAATCTGCTGTTCTTATTGGAAGGGAGGGGGAATGTATCTGAATATGGATAGATAGGGGTAAACTGGCTGGAGTTTTGTTGGGGTTTATGCTTGGTTTTGCTTTTTGCTGTTGTTTTTAAAGAACACCACCCTGCCCCTGCCAAGACCCCAGACTTTCTAGCCTGAACCTGAGAAATCAAATGCTGTCAACTTCTGTTGCCCTTCCAGTAGATCACCTAACCCAAGTCCAGCCTGCCAGGGAGAAGGCATGTCCATGAGATGTTCTTTGGCACAATTTTTTTCCATCTTTAACTGTTGCCAAGTCTCAATTCTGCTTTGGGAGAGGAAGCAGCAGTATTGGAATATCTTTTCTAGTCTCTTTCATCCTGGCAAGGAGGCACAGTTGACTCCATTAGTGACAGACATTAGAACACTGTGTGCTTTTTACTTCAGAAGCTTTTGGCCTTCAAGGTTGCATATTTACTTCTAATTAATTAAGAAAAATTGAAAGAATCAGGAAAAGCCATATATATTGCATGCAGAGATGATATCATAAGTTATTGTGTCTTTTATTTACTAGGGTATTTGGACTACATGTACAAAGGCACAAAGCTTGCTGCCATTTATCATTCATTGCCAAATTAGTCTCTGCAAATAAAGCAACTGGGGGAAAGCACTTGATGAAGAATCCAGCTAAAAGTGACTTCTCTAGGGAAAAAAATAATTATTTACTGCTAATAAAGATGGGTTTTTGGTTCCTAATTGTGGCTCAAGTTCTGTGATGCAAAGCATCACAAATGGCAAATGTACCTCCTGAAATGTTGGCACTGGGAGCAATCAGCCTGGGAGAAGGCATGGAATAAAAATAACATTGAGAGCAGTAGATTATCTTAATGAAAGCATATGCAGTCATAAGGAAAGTTAGGTATTCTACTTTGAATTAAATTAGTGCTTGCAAGGCTAGTGACCCCCTACTAAGTGAAAATGTTCTGCCTTCTATGTGATGTCCCCATTCCTGAGCAGACCTGCCACTTGAGGATGAAAGGATAGGTGGCTACCTTAAAGTTTGCAACACCTTCCTTAGTTTCATCACCTTGTTTTATTTAATGTTCTGTATTTAAGTCAGAACAGAATCTGACTCCAAATTTTCACCTGATTCAAATGAAGAATGGTTTCTTCCCACTCCAAGAGTGCTATATAAGCACCAACATTTTCAAGCAATAACATTCTCAAAGTATAGAACTACTTTCTTCCTTTATGTTGTGTTATCTGACCTTTCATTGGCATGCCAGTTTAATTAATGGTGCATAATTGCATCCCACTGCTGACAAAAAGCTGCAATGTTGTTTGCTTTTGTTAGTCAGGGCCAATTATCTGTAAAGTCACCCTTTTGAATTTTCTACAATCAATCATCACCAGTGTATGTTAAAAAAAAAAAGCTATTTCATCAAAAGGTGGATTTCTCTCACCCCACACACAGTTGTGTGCATAAATACAGCAGTGTCCTTTCTGTCATCTTTTTTTTTTTTTTTACCTCAAGTAAGTGATGTTTGACAAAGACTCACTGTAGTAGGATATTGAGTCTTCCCAGAGAAATTGTTCTCTCTGAATTTGAGATTTGAAACTACCACTAGGTGAGCTTCTTCTTTTAATTAAGGTATTTCTTAATGGGAAAAAAAATGTGTTGATACAAGAACTTGAAGTTTAGAGGGGGTCCCCTGAAGGTCCAAGTTTCTCTCTGGGCCACAGAACTGCAGTGACTTTTTGTCCCTCTCTGCATATACCAACTCTCATTTTTGATGGAAACCTGAATTTCTTCTGGCTGTCAGGATTTAACTTTATCTTCCAACTAATACATAAAGCCTTTTATACTCAAGAAACAATGAGCAATTTCTAGTCTAAAAAGCTTCATGCAAGATAAGGAAAAAGTATTCTATCTATTACATAGTTTACTTGTAAACTGTTATTCTTTACAGATCTTGACAGATTTTGACTTATTGAATTTGTTTCATTTACATTCATTTTTTTTAAACAACCCAGGATTTTATTTAAGTGGATAAATAATTGCAACTGTAATATTGTTGAGATCATTACTAGCTGTACATCTGTATAAGATTTGGCAGCTTTTCCCCTTTAAAGACATTTCTCTTTATTCTTTTCAGTGTTATCTGTTTAAAGATAAAGAGCTGAAAAGAAAAGGCTACAGATAAAGGAAAACTTGGACTTTTGAAAAGTTGAGCATTGTTAGAAGTGGATGATATCTTAGAAGTGGTATTTTAAAAATAAGTCTGTATCTATGTTTTGTGCAGGGCAAAACAGAATGCCTTAAAGTACAGCTGCAGAAATGTTAGATCTTAATGAAAGTGTTGGAAAGACTTCTACCATCACTGTCAGTCTGTCTGTGACCTGCTCAGATTCTAAGCAGAGCAATGATCACAATTGATCATCTGTCCTTGAAATGAATACAGTAAATCCAGGCATGGGATGTGATCTAGCGAGGGAATGTGGTACTTTTGTTCTTCTCAAATAAAAGTGAGCAATATAATCTGACTACAAGTAAGATCTATAACCCCCAGCAGAAGAACACATCAAACCTT
Source organism: Cyanistes caeruleus (assembly GCF_971803275.1). Lineage (NCBI taxonomy): Eukaryota > Metazoa > Chordata > Aves > Passeriformes > Paridae > Cyanistes > Cyanistes caeruleus. The sequence goes on along the minus strand of NC_141708.1, from coordinate 7,264,405 downwards.
TTTATGGCTAGTACAGTTAATTGGACTGTTCTAAAAATCTGTATCTCACTCAACAGGCAAGTTTATCCTTTAGCAACATAATAAGTGGTGAGAAGTGTAAGGTTGGGTATCTGATCCTCTGTAAAACATTTGTGGGCTCCTTACCCACTGAAAAAAATCTTCATGTAAGTTCATTTAAGCAACAGAGCACTGGAGTGTTTAAATTACTCATCTCATGGGAGCAGTAAGAGGACTCCCATTATCAGCCTGCTTGCAAAACTGCTTGCATGCTTTCCTTCATTTCCTCTTCCTACACCTTTCTAACTCTTGGGTGGATGTTGCATGTGCACTTGTGAGCCACGGGGTGAGTGCAGAGGGCAGGAGGGTGTCTGGCAGTTCAGTAACACAAACTGTGCAAAAAAGGTTGTTCTGTGGTGCTGTGACATCTCATGAAACAGTTATCAAAGCTTCTGCTGCTCTTAACCAAATATGACAATAGGCAAATGTCCCAATGCTGAAAAGGCTGGAGTCAAAGCAGGGCCTTAAAGCAGGTCAATTATTTCAATTATCTGGAACTCATGATGAAAAACAGCAGCAGCCTTCAGGAAATAAGCAATAGTCTGGCAACTGTTTGATCAGTTATGACAGTTGCTGCCAAATATCATGTCCCATCAAGTTTTTGCAAAGGGAAAGCTTGGAACAGGTGGAATATTTTAGTTACCTCTGCTCCATCACAGCACAGTCCTCAGGAGATCCAACAGGCCACCAATTGCTTTAGTATGACATCACTGGCAAATATCAGAAGGTTGTAAGTAATCATGGGATGGGCAGAGGGGGAGTGCTGGGAGCAGATGGATTGCTGCAATTATTTGGGCCCCTTGATGAAAAAGAACTTCAGCTGCCATCAGCAATAACTGCACTGCTAGCTATGACATAATTTTAAAATCTGGTGTGGTTTAAGTATTTCAACAGCTGTAAAGCTCAGATTTGTCTTAGCACTGGCTTGACCCGCAGCCTCCTCCAGTGCTCATGGGGGGAACACTGAGGAAATTGTTTGTCAGTGCTTCCAAGTACTTCACGGTATTTCACAGTTTGTTTTTACACTGCAGAGACACTGACCCAGCACAAAGCTTGTTGTTGGCACCTTTTGATTTTATTGTTTTTCAAGAGTCAGCTGGGGAAATCGAAGGACTGTTTCATGTCAGTGCCAGGACAGAAACCAACAGCTTAGATCTAGTTATGAATAAATTTAGAATGGCCTCAGCATCCAAAAAATTATCCTTACTTGTGTAAGGTACAAGATCTGATAGGCCTGAAATTTGTTGCAAAAAAATTATTTAAGTGCTCTCTTAAATAACTCCCATTTTGCCTTCAGTCTTCCTTCAGCCTGTTGCTAAAACAGTCTACTTTAATTTCTCTTTTTATGTTTCTTTTGATGCTAAAACAAGCTTATGATTTTTGGTTTTACAATAAGATATGTGGTACCTTATATCACTATCCCCTTTCAGTTAGAAGATTCTTTTATTGACTCTGGTGCACAGAAATCTAGTTTACACATTAAAAGCTAAAGAACAAAGGACACTAAAGAATTAATAAACTTTGAACAAAGGGAGTTGTTTTTGCAAACCAAATCCCATTTGAGTTTTATCAGATTCAAAATCTGATATCTGTTTTGGTTGAGCCTTGAAGGCAGAATAGAGTCAATAGGGAGCTTCTGTTTGAGCTAAAATGACTTGTTAACATCTTTCAAAAATTTAATGTTATAAAAGATTTGATTTCTAAACCCTTCAGTGCCTTTAAATTCACCCCAGCACCTTTTTCCTCCCCATCATCTTGCTTTAACATAATGAGGGGTATTGATTACATTCCATTCAAAGAAAAAGTAATCATCATAAATATCCTTTATCTGACCTGTCTATTTCCAATTGCAGGGGAAATGGCTTCTAGTTTGAGATCAAGAAATTACTTTTGATAGGAACAAATATCTCAAACTGTTGCATAATTTTGTACTTTTTCTCAATTTTCTACTGGTTTGAAATCTGCAAAGTACCAAACACTTGTCACTGCTGGTCATTCCCATCCAAAATTGTCTAGAAGTTACTGAGATAACCTTCCTGCCTGCTTTTACATCTTTAGTGTAATGAGTGGCATTTTAACAGCATTGAAGTGGTCACTGCTTGAGATCAGCTTTCCTTTTTTTTTTTCCCTTCCTTTAATATTCTGACCAAACAGTGTTAACTCAGAATAATTCAAAATCAGGTATAGATTTGAGCTTTTACACAGTCTGCTCTTCTATTCAGATCAGGTTTGTGTCTGCCCCTGTGAGTCAGAATGCTAATAGTTACACAGCTGCCTTGAAAATTGAAGATTTTAAAATATTATGGTTGAATTATACTTTTTCTCACTTGTGATTCACTTATCTAAGACAGGAACATGTTTCATGCTTTTCTTGCAACCATCAAAACTTAAAATTTGCTTTGGAGTGAGTTTTTTTTATGGAAGTCCTTCAGCAACTACAGATACAGTAGTAATAAAATTAATTATTTCAAGTCTTGTAAAGAAATAGTGAAAACTGAAAGCACTGCTTTTAAGGAGAAAGTTTTGTGCTGTTTTGTTTTGTTTATTTTTTTAAAAAATATGCTGAAGATTGTCTCTCCTCTAGTTAGGTCTTTAGATTGTTAGAACAAGACACAATTGACCCTTTATTCTAGAAACAGTTTGTGACTGAGTCTGGCAGGGTGGTCCAATAGCAGAAGCTTGGTAATATCCAAAAAAGAAGAAATAAAACTGAAGTTACAGTGGCTTTAGGTGAAAGAGGGATAGGAAGAGAACTGAAGAATAAAATATAATAAAGCAAAGAACTGGAGGTGACTGTGAGGAATTAGGCTGAGAAGGGTCCTGAGATCCCAAATGGGCAGAAAGACTCTGGAGACCAAAACAGAGCTGTGAGTGATGCAGAGGGGAAGGCCAAGACTGAAATCTTAAAGTGTTTCATGGAATTGAAAAGAAGAGTAGCAGGGAGAGGCTACCTAAAGAGAAAAACAAGAGAAGCTATTTGGACAGAAGGAAGAAAGAAAGAGGTAAATAGATGACTGTAGGAAAATATTTTTTTTAAAAAGGACAGAAATTATTGGAAAACTTCATATATATATATATATATATATATATATATATATATATATATATATATATATATATCTGGATGATGTGGAATAACAGTGGACAGGTTAAAGAATGGTATTTGTTTGAAACCAAGACTACCTTCTTTATTTTAGACAATCACAAGTTACAATTGCAGGGGTGTTTGGTTTGTGTTCCATGGCATTATCATGCCCCATTAAATAACTGCCTCGTTTCCTCCCAGAGAAAATTTTGCTTCTCCCTACACCAGTAAAGCAATTTAAATGGTACAGAACCTCCTCGTGTTCCAGAATTTTACATTCAAAGTACTTTGTACTTGTGTAATATACTGATAGGATCTTATATCACAATTCTTATCCCCGTAGAAATACTGTCCCAGGAAAGCTAACAGGCAGTCTTTTTAAACAGTTGTCAGGAGAGGGGAAAAATATTGTGTTTATATGTGTGGTTTTCCAGAAAGCCTGTTTCACCTTGGGAATGTTTAGCTAGACAGTTGACCAAAACTAAACCTCCAAAAACCGGAGAAAAATGTTTCAGTGTGCTGTGGTTTTAATTGAAATATCTCTACATCCATTTTTCACCTTCGACACAATGCTCTCATACAGTGGTCCTAGAGATAAAGCCATTGAAGATTGTATTTGAAGGAATGAAGATAGTTTTTATTGGTGTTCTTTTAGGATCGGCCACAAGGACTGACTAATGCTCCCAAAGAAATACGTTTGGATGAAGATGACTGAACATGCAGATCCAAAGGCCTTTTAGGATATGCTGAACCTTTGGCCTTGGATGAAGAATGTTCTTGGATGAAAGAACTCCAGCTGAAAGACTTTGTCTTTGCCTTTTGCCTTGCAAAGATATGAAAGACAGAAAGGAAGCAAAGATTTGCAGCTGAATTCTTGCAGGGTGCAGTTAAGTGGCTGGCACTGGCACGCGGCCAGCCTGCCTCAGTACTGTGGAATGTCACGTGCTTGTACCCCTCACCAGTTTCCTGGGACTGCCTCAAACCCTCACACACATTTATATATTTTTCTGCTTTCTGTTTGCAAGTTATATTAGCAAATTTTAATTACATAGTTTCTGCAATGATGTTAGCACCTCTGGGGTTTGTGTATGTCATGTGTAGCTCTAAAATGCAGAAAATACTTGTTTATGCTTGGTTCATCAGATTATACCATGCTTGTACCTGCAGCTGAACAGGCAGTTAACTAATAATCTTAGCTTTTCTTCATGGCTAATGACTTGCCTAAGTTTAAAATGGCAGGAGTTCAGTACCTGAGTCAGTGAGCTGACATTCACAATGTGGTCAGCCACGGCTGCCTGGGCATTCAAACAGATTTCTTCCTTGAACCTCTGTGTTAAGTCAATAGGAGGATATCTTTGTACATTCAATACTTGAAACTTGATTATACATTTAATTATTTCACCTCTTGAAGTGTCCTTATTTTCACTTTATAATAAATTGCAGCTCTGTTAGACCAGTTATGTTTAATATCTCAGAATGACTTGAAGCACAGTGTTTGCTAAGGTTGACCTTCAAAGTGTGTCTGTATAAAGACACATTGCCTAACCACGTTGGTTGCCTAAGTAATTCTGCTAAAGTGTAAAAAAACAATTACTGCATATAGAGAAATACTGTACCAAAGTTAAAGGGCTCACTTTGCCTTTGTCTCTCCTTGAATCAATCCATGTGGAGAGAGGTTTCATGATTTTCACTGTCCTGGGTAGTTGTCTGCTGTTGTCATACCAAACCAAACATCACAGTACCTTTCGTGCCATCTGGGCTTGCTTGGTAGGTCTGCAAGAATTTTCAGTATCTCTGTTCTAAGTGTTACCCCAAGCCCATGTAGTCACCACAATTCTCAGAGGACAGACCTGAACAGAAATTCTTTCATCAAAAAGTGCATCCTCCTCCATGGTAGCTTAGTTGAGCCTAGACTTCCCAGATAAGGACATATTAATTCTCCTAAATGCTCTGCCACTTAAAGTTTTTTTCATCAGCTATTTTTTCCTTTCCCTCCCAGCTGGTCTAGCTTTAGAAATGCTGTTCTAGAAGATGTTTTTAGCCAAGGAGATTTTCCATATGATGATAGGGACAAATGCCTCTTAAAAACCCTTAGCTTTTTACCAGAAGAACTGGGGAACAACCTGTCTTCAGCTGGTGGCTTTGCTTGCTTTTCTCCTTGTGTCTCTTCCTCTCCCTCTCTTACCTGGCCTTAACTGTTCATACAAATTGTGCATGGCTACTGGAAATGTCAGCTACTGCAGGATCTCTGTGCAGGGCTGATTAATACAAAATAATTCCTGCTGAGGTTCATATGTGTGTGTTTATGTCTGCAAATTGTTAACCTGAGCTGCTACCAACTTGTAAAAATGCACTGAGACTATTGGAATGTGTGTATGCATAAAGAAAGCTAGAATGTGAGATCTCTAGGTGCTGGACAGTTGAACTCCATTGTTTATCATTGGTTATTAATGTACTGATGCTGTTTTGTTACCGACCAAATAAAAGAAACTCTTACTAATGCTTTGCTACTGAGTAGTGTGTATGGCAAAGAGGACCAGGGTATTTATCAATTAGAAGATCAAATACCAGAAGAAATGTCTAGTTTGACCAAAGCAATGTGTTTTCACAGTGATCCTGCTCAAAACCAAGTCAGTCATGGATAACCTTGAAATATCTATGTGAATTTAACTTCTCCTGTCAATTTGCCACCATTAAAATTGTGCAGCATTTCTGATTTTGGACATTTCATCTATGTCAGATAATGTTTTTGTGTGGCTCTGCAGCTTTTCCTAAGATTGAGGTTTCCACTGTTTGTGGGCCAGCAGGGGAGTATTTGCCCTGTTTATAGAGCTATTTTCTATGTGGTTACAGTGAACACTTCGCTGAAGATCCCGAAGCAGAGAAGTTTTCTGCTCAGGTATGTGGCTTTCAGTCCAGCTTAGTGCTTTGTTCTTCTCATGCTGGAGCTACCATGCTCTGTTAAAGATGTGTTGCTGCTTCCAAGAGGTGAATAACAGTCAGAATTAGACCACAAGATGTTTCCTTTCTTATGTGCTTTCCAGATAATCCTCATATCCACTTTTTTTCACCTTGTTTTATGCATCAGTAGTACTGTCGTGTTGTCAAAACGGTGTTGTGTGCTCATCTCCTTGGTCACTTGTGTAGCTTTGTCTCACTTGGAGAGAAATTCCCATGCTTATTTACTACTACTCTACATTCTTAAGAGTACTGTAAATCCATGATATAATTCTGAAGGAACATTAGAAAGAGAATACCTAGATAATTTTGCATGTGAGGATTTCCCCTTGTATTTCCTGTTTGGTAGAGATGCTTGGAAGTTCTTTACTTCCAATATATCTGGTAAGTCTATCTTCACATAGAAGGGACATGAGAAAAAGTCTTCTATTACATCCTCTTCTCTTTTTTAAAAAAAAAATTGTTTTGTTTTGTTTGTTTATAGGGAGCAGGTACGTAAAGAATCTTTTTTTTGACTTCCTTTAAATCTGAACTTCTGTGCTTGACTCTTGGTTAGGTGATGATGCAAGATGAGACTTACACATCTTTTATCTAAAAACATTGAGCCAACCTTAAATTTATATGGGGACTTTCTTTTTGTTCCTTTTTTTTTTTTTTCTGTTTGCTTTTGTTTCTCAAAGAAAAGCATAAGGGGTGACATATCTACTCCACACAGAGTAGATGTTTGGTATTGGGGATTCATTCATCATGAAGACAAAACATAACAAGATCCTGAAGCTGAGCCTGAAAGTCAGAGAATTTGATCAGGAAAGATGATGCACATTTTCAGAAGCCAAAGTATTTTATTATTGGAATACATCATTCAGGGAATATGATAGATTTTCCATTAGTGGAAGTCTTTGATCAAAACTGCATATCTTTCTAAAAGAGAAGCTGCCTCAAGAGTGAGCAGCTGAGCCTGATTCAGAAATTATTGAATGAAGGAGATTTGCCCTTTTCTTTATGCAGGATGAGTCAGATATGGGTACCATAATACCACAAGTAGTAGTAGTTATTGTGTAAAAGTAAGATTTGACTTTTTCTACAGAGGTGGCACTTGGAAAAAAATATTAAAATAGAGCCTAAAGCAACTGTACCTTATGCTGCTGGCATCAGAGGATGTGTATGACAAATGGTAATGTTAATTTTAAGAGCAACCTTGTGTGCATGTGATCTCAGTAATGTCTGATGAAGCAGACAGATGCCTTTGTGTAGGCAGAAGACTTGGATAAAATTTACAACAGCTTTTGCCTTCACAGGTCAGAATTGTGTGTTAACAGGGTGATGTTACTGTGAAATTTCCATTTTTGGTGGCTGAAACAGTTACTCAGACTTGGGGGCTCCATGTCCTTTTCAGGCTGAAGGTTTTAACTGTGTCAGGAGAGGGACACAGCATTCATGACAATATCTGTGTTGTGGGTATGACACAGTCCCTCCCTTGGCGCTGCAGCACTGGAGTTGCCAGTGGTCAGAAGCACAGTGTGAGACAAAATCCTGGCAGACTGGAAATTAGGGCACCAACCTCTGCTGGCAAGCAGAGTAAGAGATTTTGCTTCTGGAACTATTTTTTTAGGGGAGGTTTATTTTGAGGTTTCTGTTGGTTTTTTCTTTTGTTTCAGTATTTGGTGTGGAGGAAGTTGCTCCCCAGGCTTGGGCTGTGCTTTTTTCCAAAGTGACAGCTGAGGCCTACAGCTGTGGCACCAAAAAAAGGTGCTGTGCTTTTTTGGAGCTGTGCTCCAAAAAAAGGCTAAATTGCCTGTATTTCAGCTGGATATGTTCACTGGATTCCCACTAAGTAGAATTCTGCTACCACATGATGCCTTAATGCTGGACGGAGCACCTTTGCAAATTATGGTTTTAAATTAGCCAAATTACAGAATCAATCTTGCAAACTGAGATGTCTTATGAATGTTGTGTGCAATCATGGCCTTCCCATTGCAGCATCTTATTCTTCATAGTTCTTGTTACTGGACATAGTTAATGAGAATCTTTTCATACTACAGAGCCTCCCTCATAAATTAGGGTATTTTCAAATTATTGTGTTTCTTACAGGTATCTTCATATAATTTCCAGTTGTTTTCCACAGTTTCAGAGATGTGGTCTAGAAGTGTTTTTCTGCTCTGGGTAGTAATTCTTTTTTGTTCCTGGAGGTATCTGATGGTCACTAATCTCCCAGATCTTGCTTATCTTGCTTTTTTTTTGGTTTTGTTTTGTTGTTTTTTTTTCTCTTCTGTGTGTTTGTGTGTCTGACCTGTGCAAAGACAACTGAAACTGGAAAAGTCTTGCAACAATCAACCCTCTTTTGTCTTTCTGGAACAGAAAGCCTTTTTAGGCTTCAGAGATGAAGTTAGTATATTATATTATAGGCTTTCCCTTAGGCCTCTCCAATGATTTAATTAATTGATGGTTTAATTAATCCTCATTTAATTAATATCTTTGAGTTCATCTTTTAAGCAGTACTGTTACTTACCTTACATCTCTTTAGCTTCACTTTTACAGCCTCAGTATTTAGAGAAGAGAGATCACAGAATTTACCAGGTTATAACTTTATTTGTAATTATCTCTTGTCCTACTAGATCTCCTTTCCTTCTTGGGGAAGCTATTACCTGCTTTTCCTGTGTTTGTTTTTATTTTGGAAGTCTGTTACTGTAAATGTGATCACATTATGAACTTTTATTGATTCATGTCTGATACTCCTCCTTCTGACAGGAGCAGCCACTATGCTTTCATGATCTGCCATTGCTACGAGATGTGGGAGGAAGGGGAGAGAGGGAAAGGGCAAGAGGATCTGCAGGGGATAATTTTCCTTTGGGAGTTAGTGAAAGATTTTCCTTTATCACATTAACAGGTGTGTTTTGAGAGCCCGAGAGAGGCAGTTTGCTCCTGGAGAGTTTCTGCAGGTAAAGCATGAACTGTGAAAGGCTCTTGACACCAGGACCAAACAGCAGCTCTGCTGGTCTCGTTTTTCCTTCCTTCTATTGTCCCACGTGGTCCTGGTATGTCACAGCCAGCTTTGAAGGCAAAGCCTTTTAGTGCATATGAGACCAGGCTGCAGTTCTGGAATTGGTCTGTAATTCTTCTCCTTTGTGTGCTGAGCTTCATAACAAGCCATGCTCCCTCCTCGTTATTGAAATGTCACATTTTGACACTTCTCCTTTGTATGAACTTTTCGTATTCTCTTGCTCTTCAACAATGCTTCAAAAATCCTTAAGGTCCCTTCCAACCCCTTAACATTCTGTGAATTCTTAGCTATGGTAAAATATGTGCTTCAGAGCCTTACAGCTGACTTCATGTTGTTCCTTCCAAGCAAGAAGGGTAAAGTGTAGCTTTTAAAAGAGCAGAATTCAGACTTGAATATTGATTTTTTTCCTTCCCCCAGGTACAGTTAGTGTTACCTAGAAGTTTTGTATGGGGCCTTGGAAGGCACTATGAAGTTAACATGCAAATTTGGGGAAAGCATGTGTCCATGTAAATTCTATCCCAACTTTTCCATGGAAGTTTTTACCCAATTTTCAGGAATTGCTCTAGCAATTTAAGCATTACTTTTGAGTATTCTGAGGTAAGATGCCAGAGGAAGACCTTGTGTTATTTTATGCCTTAACTTTTATCTTAGTTTCTGCATAGCAGGATTTTTATAGATGTGAGTATGAAAACAAGATGTGAAGTGCTTTAATGACCATGACTTAGCAGATGTTGCTTTTCTCCCCTCAAGAAAACCATCTTCAAAATTCATTGTTCAGACTGAAATGCAAACATTTTTGTTACTCTTATTTTTTCCCATTTTTCTCCTTCATCCTCTCACCCCCACCTCACCCCCCAAGATTTCATTGCCTTCTCACAAGAATATTTACTTTGTGAAAGTATCCTCATGAAGAGAGGCTAGAAGTGGTAGTCAAGTGATCTGCTTCATTTTGTACCAAGTCATACACAATTTAGTTTTCAGATAACACAAGAAAAACCCCAAACAAGCCCAAAATGCAATATAAGTTGTCAAAAAGCTGACACTCTAAATACCAGAAAATATTAGCATCTATTGTCAAGAAAAATACAAAGTATGAATCACTCCATCTCCGTGACACATTTCAAAACTGCTACACACAGCACAAACTATAGTGTTTGATGCTATCAGAGATAATAGTACTTGAGAGTTTCTCTCTGAGCACCCAGCCTTGCTACTAAAATGGTTCAATTGTCTTGGCATACACTCTAGAGCTGCAGAAAAAAAATTTACAAAGATTTTCTGAGGTCATCTTTGCTAAAAATGAAAGCTGATAAAGAATTATTGTTAATAACTTCAATCAGAGGGGGGATAGTTTCATGGTTTTTGTATTACATTCTTATTGTAAAACAAAAGTTATATCTACTTCTAAAATATTGATTTATTTTCTTGGTACCTTGCAGACTATTTCTAATCTGATATGCCATTTCTTATCATTTCAGTTATGTCCTACACAATCCTGTATTTTAATTCCTTCTGTTGTCAGGTTCCTGATAGGCACATCAGGAATGATTCCTGTGCTCAGCAGCCATGTCAGTCCTAAACTGAGGAGTCAGAAATATGTCAAGGAAGGCTAAAATATAAAATTCTTGCCTGTCTGAAAAACTTATGAGGCATTTTCCTCCTTTAGCAAGGCCATCACCTTTGATTTTTCTTGCATTGCCCCGAGCTGGGAGTCTCCTGTGCTTTGAGCAGGGGCAGAAACAGCTTCAGGGACAACTGGAGGAGATAAAAGTCCTTCTCTAAGTGTCCCCTTGCAGTCAGCACCTTGTTTCAGTTCCAGGGAGAGCAGTGAGAGAAAGGTATCCAGAGCAGTTCCTCCCACTCTGTGTTCCTGTATATTCTGGAACAGAACAGTTCTATTTGGCAATACTAAAGGGGAAAAAAAAAGAAAAAAAAAAATTAGTTGTAAAGATCTGTGTGGGGAAACCACTGTTATTTCCAGGGAAAACTATGCAAAAGAGAAATAAGAAAAACATTGGAAGATTTTAAATTATATAGGGGGGTGGTGGGAGGAGATTTGTTTCTTTTCCTTGAACTCTGTCAGGCTTGGTGCTGTGATCTCTGGGATTTAACTTGCAAAAAAAAAAAAAAAAAAAAATCCTCATTTTGGTGTGTATTTGGGGTTTTTTATGTGGTGTTTGTGGTTAGGTTTTTGGGGGATTATTTTAGGGTATTTTTGATGGAGTTTTTGTGCTTTGGTGTTTGGTTGTTTTTTTTTTCCAAGGGGGATGTGTTGTTTGACTTGTTTTGTTAAAGGAAAAAAATCACAATTCATTTTACCTCTAGGGAAATTCAGACGTAGTAGTAGGGAAAGTATTGTCACATTAATCCTGTATTTATGCTATTTATTATTCATATAGAAGAAAGAAATGTAATTTCTAGTTTTAGTGCTGATTTTTACCCTAACTGCAGGTGTGTACAGTTCCTGCCTCTGCAATGAAAAGTTAGACAGAAGAATCTCTGGGAAGGGTGGTTGTAAAATCCCTGTGGTTACTGAATGTTGAAATGGAGCAGGTAGCAAGAGGGAGGAGAGGGTATAGAACATCATAAGGCCTGTTATAAATATGTTATCCTACCTGAAAATAAGACAAATTATTTGTAAATCAGAAGAGAGAACACAGATCCTTACCTAGGTTGCCTGGCATACATCTTTGAGGATGGAAGGGTCATTGTAAACGCACTTTCAAAATAGAAGGGCGTGCTTCCTATGTCTCTGGTGTTAACTGCAGTATTAAAAAACACAAACAAAAAGGTTTTATAAATTATGTTCTGTTTAGGTTGTTTTCATTATTACAATGTCCCAATTGCCTCCAGCTGTTCATTAAGGAATGCAAATAGTGTGCAACTTGTAGTTTGTTCTCTTGACCCTGCAGATGTAAAGCCTCTGAAAAAGGATGGCAAGGAACTGATTCTGTTCAGTTTTGCATTTTCACCATCAGGATTGCATCCCTTTTATCCAGTCCCTGATGCCTGTACAGAATTCTAGGAGTCAAGGGACCTCCAAGGGCCATTAGAGACAGAATTACAAAGAGCCCAGCTGAGTGTGCAATTACTACAAAGCCTTTTTTCTTAAACTGGTTAACTTGAAGACATTTGGTGTGGGTATAATTAAAGTAGAATGGGAGGCAATACAATTATTTTTTTCTGGTTTTAGAAAGAGAGGTCTGATGAGAGATTACTTTTGTCCAGTAAGATCTACTTTAGTTCCTTTCTCTAGTGAAAGAGCAGGGGATGGCGCTACAATTAAATCCAGAGACATTAAAAGGCCAAATCCCACTTTTTTTAAGGAGGAAAAATGCATATTGGATGTGATGGTGCAATATAGTAGAATAACTTCCAGAGACAATTAATGTAAGTACTGCTGTTGGAGAGAGGTGAATGATGTAGGTTGAAAATTATGGTTGAGAATATGCAATCTGCAACAAGGCAGTGCTGAAAGAACATTAAAGTGGCCCGTTGATATGGTCTGATTTCTACCATGACTTTATGTTATTTTTAAAACTTCTTTTTGGCAGAAGGCAAGATTGTGTAAAGTGCTGATGATATAAGCAGCGTGTTGGATGATATAGCCTGAAAATGAATACACTAAGAAGTTTTCAAATCAAATGCAGTTGTGTCCAGGAGGAAACAATTTGCATCAGAAGTGTTCTGTAGCTTGCTGCACTGGCTTGGCAGCCCACACTCCCTCTGCTCTGTGTTATCTCATTAACATTATTATTTGGGAGCCAGAGTCAAACACTTACATTGGGTAATAGTTATGACTACTTGACACAATGTCAGTAAAATGCATTTTTTTAATGTAATTAGAATTTTGACAGGAAAGAGAGGAAGAGGCAGAAAATGAGAAATTAGTTATTTCCTGTACCTCTGTCATTGCACACATTAAGCTTCACTGGTGCATTTTGCATGATCTCATGGCAGCCCCTTCACAGTAGCCTGATCACTGTCAGATTTAAAGACAGGATGAGCCAAACAAGGGATGATGAGTTAGAAATGTTGCTGGTTAAAACAGTAGACCTTTTAGACTTTCTAAATCACATGAGGTCTGAGACAGAACACTGTAATTCTGATCTTGCTGGGGATCTGGGGTTTTGAAAATAGAAATTTTAAATAAAACTTCCCTAAATTCTCAGGTACAAATTTGCACTTGTTGTCCTGGACTCTCTGTAGAACAACAGTGAAACTTTATTATCAAAGGAAGTCAGTGCAAGTTAATTCTTATAAGGATTTAGGTTCATAGTAAAATAAAGTGTGTTGTGTTTTTTCCTTTCCTCTTTCAGAAAAAAAGAGGTCATTTTCTCCTTTAAAAGAAAGATTAATTCTTAAAGTCTTTAATATGGAGGTCAGATTTCAGAGGTCAATGATCTCTGCATACAGGCAGACATCTGCTACCAGACCTCCGTCTGGGACAGATACTGGTGAGGTTAATGTCACTAGGACAAAAATAAAAGAAAAAAAATCTAGTTTTTCCTGTGTCATCTTGGAAAGAGCCATTCATTAAGAAGTGGTGTGACTGCTTATAAGAATCAAATAATAAATAAGGTTTTCAGCTAAGTACATTTATTCAGCATTACTCATGGCACTGTCTAAATCTTCTCATAGCATTTTAAAAAATCAGATAAATGTATCAATTCTTTCTCTTCTTGCTCTTTCATGTCTTTGTCTCTGCATAATTTGATAAACTGTTATTCTCAATTTGGATTGAGTTATACAATTGCAATTCCAAGTGAAATCAGAATTCCCAAGGGACAAGCGTGTGGTAAGAAGAGTCCTTACCCTGACATGTTTATTTTGTAGTTGTTCAGAAGTGGGGATGGAAATGGAAACACACAGAGGTGATGTTACTTAACAGGGGTCACAGGACAAGTAAGTGGCAGAGCAGAGACTTCTCCCAGCAAGGTTTCCTGAGATGATCCAATCACGTGGGGTTGAACTCAGCAGCCTGGGATCTCTCCCTCTGCTTCAGGTAGAAATCTGATAAAAGAGAACAAGTCTGCTCAGAACAAAGCACTGACTCAGACTGGGTAAATAAGAGTGCATTTCCTCTCTTGTTTCTCTGTTCCTCTGTTTTTATTTTTCTTTGTAAGAGTCACATATTGCTTCCAGATATAGAATTGCTTTTATTACATTTTAAGTTCCAAAATGATTATGATAGGTTATTTCTAATTCTTGACTGGCACCTCTTGAGATTTGAAGTGCTTAATAATAGCCTTATGATACCACTGCCACCTTAGTTATCTTCTAAGATCACTGAAATTAGTATAAACCCCTTCCCTGTTCTTTCCTCCCAGGCTTTTGGCAAAGGTTATACCAAATTACAACTAATATTACAGTACACTTTTTTGTGTGGTCCTTCCCCAAGTTTGAATCACAAAAAAAATCCACTTAATTTGCGTATTTTATTGGAAGCTGAAATTGAACCTGGATTTTGATAGCAAGTACTTTGGTCAATATTGCATCTTGCTAATGATCTCTCTGTTCAAGTGTGTGTTTTGTTCTTTGGGCTAATGCTGCAATCAATATGTGTGAACTTGTCCATTATCTATTTGCACTGTATTATTCAAACTTAAATGCTGGGTTCTCTCTGTTAATCTAAACACAACTCAGTAACCCTGCACTGTTCAGTAATCTCCTTCTCCTAACTCATGTCACTCTCTTTTAATCAGATAGTCTGATTCACCCTCTTCCTCTGACATTTCAAATCCCTGGCAGCGTGCTATGTTTAGACAGTGTCATGGCATTTTCTGCAGATGACGATAGAAACGTGTGGGTTTTTTGGTGTCTCATGTTAACAGATGTGTATGGCTAGATAGTAATCAGGTTAATTAGAATGAAGTGAAATAAATCTCAGCTTGAAAGGATCTTATTCCACTGGAGCTGCTGTTGTGGCAGATACAGCAGGTGAAGGGTTGAAAAGTCTCTGAAATGTGGGTTGTGCCGACCTAAAGCGCAGCATTTCGTCTCCCAGCTGACAGCAGCCCAGGCTTCAAACAAAACCAGGCTGCTTTTCTGGTTAGTCATAGCTCTTCGTACACTGGGGAAAAATCATGCTTAAGACTGCAGTGACTCAATCCAGAAAGTTTTGCTTGGACTTGCCCCTTCATGTAGTGGTTTCTGCAAACATATTGATCTGGTCACCCTAAATCCATCAAACCTTAATAAAGTATGGATGCTGCTAATCAGGTGATGAGTACAGATTTCTCCTACTTAAGAAGGTAGTACAATATTGAAACACACTATTCCCTGAATTCTTACACCCTTTTCTCCCAAAAGAACTTTTTTTAAAAAAATGAGGGGAAAAGTTCAATAGCTGTAGTGTTTCTTTCCAAACGCTAAAAATTGCCCTTATCACTTGTTCAAAGATTAAGCCTATACTGATGAAAAAGACTTGGGAAAAAAAATAAATTTTATTTTTTCAGTGTTCTTACAAGATTTACCAGTAAAATTTATATGGTTGATAATATTAATGGTATGAAATACATGGGGAAAGGAATAAGATTAAGAAATGTACACATTTTGAAAAAATGTACAAGTATATAAAATGAGCCAGGTTGGATGTTTGATGAAACATCAAACATATGGTGACAATTTCTGCCACTGGTTATTTTATAAAGCAGGGAACTGCAGAGAAGCATCTGTTACCACAGTTTTCAAACAGAGGGACTGCGTGTATCTTCTGATGTATCCTGTATTAGAACAGCACTCTCAGAAGGGTCACTGGGACTCACAAAAGTACTCCATGGAACTTTTTGTATAGATTTCACTTTGCACACCAAGAATCATGCATTTTTAAATAAGTGGACTCTCCTCTGGGCATGGAGGTTATGGAACAATTCTGTGGAATTGCTGTAAGATGTAATATATATATATTTATATATATGGTCTGTGTTCACATGAGACTTTGCTGTGAGAGAAACAGTAGCTAACAGCATGCTCAAGTCAATGGCAACTCATTTTTATAGCTGTTGCCAGAGGTGCTTATGTGTGTATGTGGATGGTAAAGGAAAATATATGTTGTGACTGGAAATGACCATCTACTAGAGCACAACTGTTATCAAGGATCCAAAAGCCTCTCTGATTTCTCTTACAAAGCTCCATCTTTTTGCCTGTTCATTATATGTGTAAGTGTTACTTATTATTTTTTTTTTTTAATTCATTGCTTTCAGTCAGAAAGTGAAGTAAATTAGCAGGTATTTGCACCATAGGTAGAACAAAGCATCTGCACAGCTCTATGGAAACCCCTCAACAAAATTACTGAAACTTCCTAGCATTGCACTGACATAAGTACACCATCCAACAGACATAACTGACAGCTCTATAATTTTACTTTCCAACATAATGTTCTTGGAACCTCATAAAAATTCAAATTGAATTCTTGCTAACAAATCCACAGTGCTATATGTAGTTATATTCTCAATTGCCAGCGAGAATTTCCTTTTGAGGCCGATTTCAAAGTAGATGGAAAGAGGGTCAAATATCATTTAATCTTGATAAATTGTCAAAAAAAATAGGAAAATTGTCATTATAAATTGGATAGATACATTTCATGCTGTACTTTGAAATTCTTACTTGTTGTCTCAAGATCAGTGATGTGCAAGTCACTGGAAAATGTGTTGAGTAGAGATTCTTATACTGGTGGAAGCAAATGAAAACCCAGTAATATTTCATAATAGTGACATAAGGGGGGAATAATTAACTGTATCTTGTCATATGGGAATACCTTATAATCTAACCAGAAATCAAACATAATCATATTAAGCTATATGAGATGTTTATAAGCTGTCAAAAATTAAGTCATAGGAGAATAATACTACTTCATAAATCAGTAAATGAGATCAGTTAAATAAAGTGCTGAGATTTTTGTAAGGGCACATGGAATACACTGTGCTCTTTCTTGGCTTGCACCCTCTGTTTTTTTTAATCCCCCTTTTAGGATTTTTCTTTACTGCTTGAATGTTTAGAAGGAGGAATATATAAAATGTAGAATTTATGAGAGCTTCTGACATTTATGGAATTTTTGATTAACACTTTTATTAGTCTTGTCTGAAATATAATTCATTATTTCAGCTTTTCTTTGTAGTTCTCTAAAAAGCTGCCATGATCATCAAATAGATCAGGGCATGTAATAAAAGCCATACTGCTGGTAGTAGAACATACTGTCATATAACCATTAAGACTGTTCTAAGAGCCAAAATGTTGGAACTGAAAGTATTTTTAATGACTTGAAATTGCTTGAAGTGCTTTCTCTGAGTTGAAGGGTGCTGATTTATTTATCTAGTGTACTTACCTAAATTAATTTGGATAGAACTACTTTGGTTTTAATCCTCTTACAAGTGAAATTTATGGTAATATTTTTGATGGCATATTATATAATGTCTGAAGGAAAGAGTTAAATAGTACTGGGCTGAGCACTGTCATTAAATAAGAAAATGTGAACAAACTGTCTGAAAAAGTGTTAAGGAGTGCATCTTACCTGGATTACAGTAATAATTTTCAGAAGTGACCTAGCAGGAAATGCAAATGTCAGTGCTATCTTCCCTCAATCTACTTTTAATTAGTGTTTTAGCACAGCAAGTCAGTAACTCAAGTACATAAGCAGCTGTTTCAAGTAATTGTGTATCATATACAGGTGAAATTGTTCCAACTTCCTTTTTCTTTAGCACACTTACTGAGAGGAAGATTTTATGATTTCAGAAAGAAATCTCTCTCCATTTCTCCACATTCTCTTCTAACGTCCCAGGCCAATGAAACCTTCCAGTTCTTGTGCCACGCACAGCTGAAGGTTATTATAGCAGGCTGTGCCTAATTTATTCCCCTACTTCAATGTGTCAGCATTATACAATCTCTGCTGGAACAACAGGACCTGGGAACTGCAGAAAACTGAACAATGCCACAGAGTTCTGGAGGTATGAGGTGAGTTTCCCTTGCTCTGAGCAAGTAGTGAGAGGAATCGCTTTGGCCTCCTGGTTTTCTTTGTTGGTAAAGTTGAGGGGTTTTTTAGATCAAGGAGGATAAAGAACTGATATATTAAAAAGTCTCTCCCTGGTAGGGAAGTAGTAGTTATTTTTCCTGTGACAGACCTAGTCTTCCTGAGAAAACTGAGACAAGATGCTTAAGAGGTTGGAGATATATATCCTGCTTACATAAAATTTAACTCACCAGCCTGTTAATCACATACTCTGTAGGAAAAGAATGATTTCCCAGAAAAGCCATATATTTTATTAAACTAACTAATGTATTTCTGAAATCAAAAACCAGGCTAGCTTTCAGGGGAAACAAGACCTCTCAAAATCTGAAAAAAGAAATTGCAGTCTTCCGGTTAAAGGCAGGTCATAAACAAGTTTGATTAGTAGAACATAAATGGTTGGTTTTGGTGAAACTAGTTCCTATGAGCAAAAATGCAGACCAGCTAAGGAATGAGCAGTTCTTTTCTTCCATATTAAATAATTTGCAGTGATTTTTACACTAAAGTACCACCAGCAGAAATGGGGTGCCATAGCATGTGCTGCTGAGAGGGATATATCCTTTAGCCTCCAAACTAGAATTCAACACTGGCATTAAAATAGGTTTTCAAAAGTATCCAAAGGCCCTTAGGGCCTGAATATGTCTGGCAGGGAAGAGGGGAACTGAAGCTCAGGTGCTCAGTAGAGCAAAAGTGTCTGTTAGAAAAAATAGAATTCATTTAAGGGCCTTGTTACCGTGCTATTTGAAGAATTCAGTGTATCTACTGCTCAGTAAAAGAGCTTTTTCATTGAAGACAATAAGCTAAAAGGCACTATAAATTATGAGATTTACTGATGCACAACATGATTGTTTGTACCCACTTGAGGAGAAGAAAAGAGAAGGGGGGTAACTGTCCTCATACAGTAGCAAATCTGGAAAGCATTCCTTCAGCACTCAACCCTTCTCATAGTCACTCACATTATGTGTAGGCAAGTTGATGGAATAGATTTTAAACCTCTACAAGAAAACTTGTTCACAATACAATTCTATTTCTTGCTTTGGGTTTCTATTCAGTGGTTTAGAGGTTGTTGGCATTTGTGGATTTTTTTTGATTTAAGGTAGTAGTTAACAAAACTTGCATGCTGGCTAGCCCTAACCTTTGTTCTTTATTGTTATGAGTAGTCTTTAATTCCCCCTTTTTTTCCCCCTTGTTGCTATGAACTCTGCTCTGGTGTAATCTGTTCAGTGTGGTGTGTGTGGCTGCCTGGAAGAGTGGCAGCCACCTGGGCTGTGTTTCCAGGGGGGTTCAGCGCAGACCCCCGGTTGCTGCGGGAATGGGCAGATGGAGGTGCCAATAGCCAGAGACAGGGCTGGGCACGGGCTCCTGCTTCCTTGGGACAAAAAGCCCCCAAGGCCCTGTGGCTGAGGAAGAGGAGCACAAGCTGGCAGGAGAAATGCTCCAAAGCCAGTGCTGCTTCGGTGGCAAGTGCAGGGGGTTTGCCTCGCACCTGCCACACAGTCCCTTGCCAGTAATTTTATTCCTCTGAGGAAATGAAGAGCAGATTGCTCCTGTGAGGAAATGAGGAATGCTTTCTCTGCAGCACCAAAGCTTTCCCCTTCCCAAGGTGTAAGATGTGACACTGAGGGCAAGGCTCAGCCTCTGAAGGCAGAGCACAGCACACATCACTTGCTGTGTAGCTTTGAACAATCATGGCAAGCTCCTCTCGTGACACAAGTATCTTGTTTGGAGTATAAAAGCAGATATGAGAGCAAAACAACCTAAATATTTACTGTTAAGTCAAAGGTGAATGCTAGTCCATCTATAATAACCAATTTAATTTAATCTGTCATAAAATCCTATCTTTTATGGCATTTCTTTTTCCGTGACATTGCTTTTCAGTTAGAGGCTCCTATCCATTAATTTGACTAAGGGAAGAGGGGACTGAATTCCTTCATGGGATACAAACTGATATGTTTGCAAGTATTCTCTGTAATGTACATATTCACAGATGAAATTCATCAATATTTCTTGCTTCCTCTTGCATTTATAACACCAGTTGTTCCCCACCTTTAAACATGCCATAAGCTTTTTATATATTTAATTCCATTCAGAATCTAAAAAATATTTGACATAGCTGTGGAACCCATTATTGTCCTCATTTCCAAAAAAAATCACTTTAATAATAGCCTGTTCACTTTTAAGAAAAGGCTCACTTCAAAGGAATAGGCTTGTTATAACCTAAGTTTATGTGCATTTTTCCCAGCATGCTACCTACTGACTTAACATTCAATACCAACTGCAACTATAATTATCCTGTAAGATCTTCAGGTATCAGGAACACTTAAAAGTTTCTCACACTAGTGAATTTTCAGCTTTACTAACTACTGTACGTTGTCAACAAAATCAGTAGTGCACCTTCTTTTTTTATTAATTGCAGGGAAATAATCTGCATATGGGAGAATTCTGCATAAAGGAGAATTACCCAGCTCTTAGACAACAATAACATAACTTTGGTATGTTTTAAAGGAGTTCACTCCTTCAAAGGAAATGGTCAAGAGCTGTTTGGGCTTTTTTTCACTTTGAGATTTTTTTGAAAAATTTCTTAAAGGAAAGATATATCTTAATGCATAAATTTTGTAGAATGACTGATGAAGTTGGAACTTCATTTCAAAAAGCACTAGGATTTGTTTAACTCTGTATTTTTAGTATCCAGAGTCACTGAACCAGACTTTACTTAATTAATAACTATAGGATGTGAGGCAGTTCCAGTGCTGCTTTTTCTATTAACTTGCAATTTCCTCTAGGAAATGAATAAACTGGGGGTTGTGGGGGAGGGGGAGGCATGGCTGCTGAGAATAAATGTGGCACCACCGAACATCGCCAAATTCATTTGAACGAGTTAAAAACCATGGGTTATGAATTGAGTAAGTTCAATTCTGCAGCTCATGGAACACGTTTTGTAGGAAGCACAAAAGCAGAATTTCCAAGATGAATAAGGACTGAGACTAGAATAGCCAAGAGATCATTTGTAAATGTTCATTGAAAGAGTACTCCCGTGTTAAAATTCACTTGGTAGTTTATCAGTATTAAAGCCACATGTACATACAATGTTGAGACATTTCAATTATAATTCACTTTTTTTTTTTCAATGTAAACCCTATTGTTTTTATTGAATTTGTGTTTTGTCACTGAAAGCAGCATCTGGAATGCTCCAGCTGATAACAATTTTGTAAGGCTTGGGCTAGACAAGAGTTACCTTTGTTTGGAGCTGAAAATTTTCCAGGGAAGTGTAAAAATGCTGGAGCCTGTGGCTATTTCCTGAAAGTTGTGTTAGATATGGAGGGGCTGAACCTTTCCAAACATTTTCCACATGGCTGAAGAAGGACAATACTTGGTGCTGTTTAATGAATAACTTAGTCATAGTTTTATTCATTAAATTCAGGATACTGATGTTTTTATTCTGTGTTTTAAATGCTTTAATTTCAGGAGGCTATAACTTATTTATAGGAAGTTTTGTAGTTAAGTCATTTGATTGTAGGGATTCTTAATTGAAATATCTTGTTTTCAATGATTAGTCATTAAGAATATCACTAAAGCAGTGATGATATGTATTTCAACACCTCAAACACTGTAAAATTTTCTGGTTTTCTCAAATACTTCAGGATATACATTTCTTCATAGTGTTGATAATTTTCAGTATATTTGAATGGAAGAGACCATACTTCTGTTCCTATATGAGCACCTATTGAATGTGTACAGTGAGTTTTCCACAAGTGCTACTTATTGTCTATTATTTATAGTGCACATTCAGTAAATATAATTGTTGAAACCAAAGGAATTAGGCAGCTATCAGAAATAAGAGTTAAGATTATATTAATCTCACTTTTGCTCCAGTAGTTAATTGAATTCTACTGCAATTCTGTTCTGCAAACCCCCACCTACAAAGAAAGTTGTTTTTATCTACATGTAAACACAAGGCAATAAGAATCTTCCATGGTATAAACCACAGTGTGAGTCTCAGAGTAGTTTCTCATTTAACCTGTGCTCTTTGAGGAATCATCCCTGCTCCCCATTTTTTGTTATTAGACACTTAGGGTCAGTGCCTGTGTCTATAACATCATAGGTTCATCAGTATGTGGATGCCACTTTAACACATTTATCTTTTGTTTAATTTAAGCTGTGTATAAGTATCTAGTCGTGTACCTGAAATTATTCCTTGTTCTTGATTAACATGTGCTCGTGAGTTCATCTGAGTGTGTCTTGTTATTAAGCTGCTTTATTAAACTCACCTTTTAATTTCCTGAGTTAATTAAAGATTTCTGTTATTTTTACAATCTCCCTGGTTGTGTGATGGCAAGTGGAGTATGTTTTACTCATTTGCTTTCTTGCAATTTATCATGCTGTCAATGGAGCTGTTGAACTTTTACTTTCTGTTTAGGTATTAGTAATGAGTGACTGAAACAAATGATGTTATAATAGCTAACATGTATTTGTAAATGATACTAAAGTGCTATCTTTATTTCAAGCTGAGCATAGACATTGAAAGAAAAGTGACATTCCATCATTTTAGTCTTTGTCAAGAACACAATATAATAGTGTTGGTTTAAATCTAATTTTCCTTAGTCATAAAGAGCTAACTTCATTTTTTTTTATGGCTGTTCTTGTAATAAGTAATTACATATATTTTCTTTTACATCATATTTCTGTGTTCTTCTTTTATTATGGCCTAGTGGAAGAGCATCCCTTACTCCCAGCTTTTTGGGCTGTGATGCAGCTTCTTAAAATTTTGGATATTTGGAGTTTTTAGAGAAATCGTTGAAACCACATGTAGACAAAAAGAAATAAAAAATATAATAGTTTAACCTTAATTCTTCAAAATTGAAAAAAAAAATAAAAATTAAGCATGTAAAAATCTTTCCCAAATCATTTTGTGCAGCAGAGATGTTGATGGTGAAGGCTTTGGATGCCTGTGTGCCCTGGAAGTTACAGAACCTGGTACCAAAACCCAAGGAACTAGAAATACATACTATGTAAAATCCTTCTTATTTATCAAATGCAACCCAGACAGGGAAATAGTGAATTTTTGATGAAAATTATAAATGAAATTATAAAATCTGAGAATTTTACAGTTCTCTATTTTTCAGCCTAATCCTGTTCCATGTGCTCTGGGTCACTGCTTGAGCAGGATCCCACTGTGGTCCCTTCCAACTTGGCCCATTCTGTGATTATGCAGCTGAATTAACAGAAAGTTACTTTATATTCAAAGATATTTTTTTTTTAAAAAAAAGCTTCTCTATGAGGAAGAATTTCAGATTTCTAAATTACTTCTTTTTCTTAAATGTATCATGCATTTAGAGTGGGTAATTTTGTGATGTCAGTTAGTTCTATGCTTTCTTCAGCAGGACTTGCATAAGCTGTGACATTCAGGAATAATGTGGCCTTCCTAAAGTGATATTCATTGAATGTTTTCATCTTTTCTATGTGTGTGAGCAAGAGTTTGGGAGGACTTGCATTACTCACAAATGAGCAATATATGAGTTATAGATCACACCAAACAGTCAATAAAAGCTCTGTAGATCACATTGCCATATATTATGCATATGGTACATGTTTCACAGCAGAAAAAAATGGAAATTAGAGTCTGTGGTATGGGTTTACTTCTTGTATTCTTAGATTAGAAAGCAAATTCCTTCATTCTTATCAGCCTAAACATAAAGACCCGAAGGTGTTGTGTATCTTAGTGGAATGCTGTGAATCTCCCAATTTAGGTTGTCCAACCTTTTAATTTCCAGCTCCTAGGACCATTAGGTAGGAGGCCCAAAAGTGCTCACTGGTGCTGAGTGAAATATCAAGTGTATATACCATGGGCTTTTAGACATGTTCCAGATCTTTAAAACTGAGAAGTGCCTTGATGTTTAGAGCTGGGAAAAACTGTTACCAAAGATATTGAAATATTTTTAAAATCAGTCTATGTCTCCCAAAGAGGAGGTTTTTTTTGTCCTCCAGATGTGGAACAGGTGAACAGAGGTGCAGTGGGTTATATCTGACACAAAGCTGTGATGATGGTCTGTGGGGGGTACAGGAGAGTTAATTTAATCATCTGCATGTACATGGTAATGGGAAGGAAAGACATGATAGATGCAATATTGAATAGCTCTGGTAACGTGTTTTTAGATGATGTTATGAGTTTACTTTCAGAGGAATCTGGAAAATTGCAAAGACAAGATGTCTCATGTTACACAATCTGTTGCAATCAATATGAAATGGATGTGCTGTAACAAATCTGGATCTTGAGGGAGATCACTGAATCAGAGAAACATAGAGCTGCAGAAAAATGTTAGATCCCTGATTTGTGCCTCTGATTTCTCCCTTCATAATTTTTTGTTTTCAACCTTTGGTGATTAGCAAGTTCATTTTATGTCTTTATTTTCTTTTCAACTAGTAATGATCCTTCTCAGCTCCTAAAAACTATATAATAGTGACCTAATTAGATACAAGTGCCATTCAGAAAACAGTTCTATCAACTGGAGAATTAAAGACAAAATAAAGTTCTTTGAACATGAGAGTCCCAATGATCCCTTGCTGAAATGTTGGTGGAAAGCATAAAACAGTAGCACTGAAATATTAAATCAAAATGAGTACCTGCCTCTAAAGTCATGTGTGCCAAGTTATGTGGATTTTGTCATGCTTCCTGCTCACAGGACATGCTGTGGAAAAGCAGTCACTTGCATGTGTTTTGTGCAAATGCTCCAGTATTTGTGGTCATCACACAAAATCCTTTTAGGTGTGGATTAACAGCAATGTAGGTAATACCTGTAATTTATAGTAAGGTACTGAACAGAAGAGGGAAGGATGAGAAATAGATATGATGGCAGGTCTGGAAGTGCCTCAGAGTAGCTGTAATCCCTTCCATGTGATTGAGTGGCACCCTTGATGGGCTTCTGTGTGGTAAAAATGAATAATGCCTCCTGACACACGTCAGTGAGTTATCTGCTTGTAAGAACAGAGAAGATGGTTTCCTTTTGTGCTAGAAATTGCTCCTAAGCATGGACAATAACAGTGTCTGTCTCTGTCACGGCTGTGAGCAGCCCATAAGAAAAGAGCTACAGGGTGTGCATCAAGTCTTTGTGAGCAGATGTGGTCCATAACAGCATGCTGGGAATGGGATAGATATAAATATAGAGTGCTTTAAGTATATAATGCCAAATATATTATAAGATAAAAGGCTACCCTTATTGCACTGGCACGTGAAGTATCCATGTGCTCCCTAGGAGGTTGTGAGAGACCAGATTTATCAGGGAGCTTAGTTACCCTTCCTGAAGCTGGTGAGAGACTCCTGTGATCACTGCAGAGTATACAGAGTGCTACAGCATGAGGTCAGGGAGATGTGAGCTTTGAAAACAGTTTTAAAGGAGACTGATATTGATTAAAAAATCAAAAATATGAAAGAATTTTCTAATGACCCATTGGTGTTTTGGAAAACCAGGATCTTGGGAAATGCACAGAATAATGTGCCTTTATTTCTAAGTGGAGGGGAAACCCCTATTTTTAATCCATGGATGTAATTCTCTTTTTAAAGACTGTCTCTCATGACTTTCATCATAGGAAATGTATGGTCTTCTCTATCCTGGCCTCTTACAGCTCTGGAATACACAACTCTTAGTGCTGCTAAAGCACCTGACACCTCCTGGGAGCAACAGACACCTGCAATTTTTAAAGGTTTCTCATAATAACAATGACTCAATTAGAGAGAATTCGGTGATCTGCAATCTCGACTGTGAGTCACTTGTCTTTTTCCAATTACTTTCTGTATACTGAGAGAAGTCAAATATTTACAGCAGGGCTGAGAGGTAGCAGAAGGCCCTCACCAGCCTTTGCTACCTCACAAGAAATGCCTGAGCCCTGTTATTGAGCAAGGGTTTGTTTACAGATGGTTAATTAGGGACCTAACTGAATCTTTTAGAAGGACAGATGCAAGTTGATTAACGTCTATATCATCTACATGAGTAGCCTTTAATAAGAAGGCTCTTACAAGAAAAAATAAAGTGATATATCCAATTAAAATCTTCAGCTTGCTCAGCAGTTCACAGAAAATTAGGAAACTCTAATGAACAAAAGCAGGCAAGCTGGAGGAAAATTATGACTATACAAAGAGGCCTTTCATGTGAACATTAAAAAAATGTTTTAAATATATATAAAGAAAATATAAAGACAAACCTCAGTGTTATAAAGATTGAATGGGTGAAATGTTAATGATCCAAATTAAGTCTGTCATTATGTATATGTGCAGATTGCCCAAAGATAATTTTTTTTCTTAAATGAAGAAAAATATTAATCTGTGTTTTAAATTTCATTACTTATGGTAAATTCATAGAAGTTTGAATAAGGACAAAACCAATTGGAATGTGAAGGGCAAAGATTGCTTGAGCAAAGAGTGTTAGCCGATAAACAGACCAAAAAAGATAGTGTTTGGAATTGCAAATTTCTACACTAGGTGATTCTGCAAAAACAAGGACTTTACAACAATCAGAACTGGAAGTCATCCAGAAATGTCACAGCAGAAAATCAGGGACAAGGAAACTGGAGGGAGTAGAAACCATTCTGGCAATTTATGATCAAAGAGAACTAAAAGACATCTATTAAATTCTTAAATATATTGATGGCTCTAGAACCTTTTAGTGCAACTCATTTCAATAGACATTTGGGGAATTATGAGAAATTGCTCTGTCTGGGACTGAGGAGGTTTTCAAGAAGATTTTTCATTCAAGGTCTTTGATGTAGCTTTTATTATGCTTAAATTTTTCCTCCAGCATCATATTCCAGAGATTTCTGATAGCAGAGTAAGAAATAATGACAGTTTTTTTTGGTAGGTAGCCTGCCTGCACAGATGTACAATTCCATATGTTTGGGGAAAGTCACCTGAAGTCAATGTGGCCTTAAATGGAGCTTACTCAATTAAGCTGGGAAGTAGGAGGCAGTTGGATTTCTTGCATGGCTGTTCTGATCCCTCAAGTGCCCCTGTGCAGAGGATTTGGATTTGGCCACGTTAGGCTCAGCCATCCATAATTCCTCCTCCATGGAGAAAGCACAACCTACTTCACAGACACGAAATCTTTTAAGATGCTCTGGGTATCCATAGATAGCTGAGAGTGAAAAGACAGTTTGTGTGTTCTCTGGACCCTTAACCTTCCTGTAACCACTGTATTCAACTGCAGCAGTTCCTTCTCTGGACATTGGTCCATCAGGACATGTGCCATGGCTTTATTGCATTCTCTGCATTCTGTCCCACACAGTCACTTCCAAATTGTAGCTCTATCTTCATAAAACATGCCTGCTTTGTCTGTGACCTTTTTCCAGAATATCTTATGCCAGACATTTCTCAAGCTTTAAAACCTTTTATGAATATTTTTAATTTTATTATTATCTTCAGCACACCATTGCAAGAGAACAAATCACCACAACTAAAACTCTTTAGGTGGCTCTTTAGTTGTGCTCTTTTTGCTTAAAGCTTTCCTGCTCTGGTGTGTTATAATAGATGCCAGTGGCACACACAGTCCCATACTTCTGTATATTCTTATGGAAATCTAATTGTGCTCTGATTGCATCGCTGTATTTTAAAACAGATTTGTTTTACAATAATGAAAAGCAGGAATCCTTAATGTTACCTGAGTCAAGGCCAAGTTTTAAATTAAATTGTAAGCCCTGGATGGAATGGGTATTAGGAGAAAAATGTAATTGTCACGCATCTCAAAGATAACTGAGAAGTTTCTGAAAGATTTGGGTAAAATCATCCTATTTGAACAGAGAAACAGCATAAGAAGTTAGAAGAGACTATGAGCACATGGAAATAAATTGAGGATTAAAATGGCTTTGTAATTTTAATTGTAATAATCAGAAGTTGTGACCATACCTGTCTTGAACATACCTATGTTGTGAAATATTAGTATCATTTTATCCTTTATAAGGATTTCTCTGTAAAAGGAGACAGAAAGGCCTCAGAAAAAAAAATATTCAGTGTCCACATGGTACATTCATTCTGTAAGAAAATTCCTTCTAATTTCCTTTCATAGTCTTAAGTACAGTGTTCTTTTCCCAGTGTTCTAAGAAGCCAGCTGCCACTTCTTGAACTCTGTTTGCAGTTTTCCCTGTTCCCCATCTATGGAAGCTGAATTGTAACAAGGGGGAGAGGAGGTTGAAATCCCAAGCACAGGTGTGGAACTTCACCTGCCCCTTCCACTGGCACAGGCCATGGTGCTCCCAGGTCACAGTGGCATCTGAGCCCTCTCCCTGGGGATGCACTTAGAGCCAGGGATCCTGCTGAAGCCTCTCTATCCTCGCTGGAGCTGGCATCCAGAATTTCACTCTCCCAGTGTGATCAGCAAAGAGAGCAGCAAGTCTGAAGCTTGTGGTTATGGCATGAGAGGCCACTGAGAGATGCCTTCTGGGTGATGCACAGGCTTCACAAAGTCTACTAAGAATGAAGAATGGTTTAATTGCTAAAGAGGCTGGGGCTGACATTTGGTAACCACTGCTGGTTTTGTGCTGCTGATCTAACCACAGGAATTAGCAGTGGGTTCCTGTTTTTCACTGTTGCTGAACAGGGAAACACTGATTTGAGTGGCTGCCCACAGGAGGGGGGAAGTGAAAGAGACAGGAGTTTAGTGCTGAATGGGTACAGTGTGTGTCATTTTATGGGTGGCTGGTACTGTGATACAGTCTCTTCTGACCTACAGAAACCCTGTCTTGTGGTTACTATTGAAAACAAAAAACCAGAAAGAAAATGTGCGCAGTTGAAAACTTACCGTGGGATGCAGACTTAATGCAGAGCACTGTAGTTACAGCCCAGGGTAATAAAGAAGTGTTTGTTTGGAATATTTTACAAAGCTTGGTTTCTATAGTAACAATCATCACGAATACTTTCAGCTTCAGAAATAACATCTGCTTGGTGACTGATCTCAAATCACAACCCTTGCTGAAGTAAATAAGTTCCTGATCCTTCTGCTTATTGTTAGCCAGTGGCATTTGATACGGAGCATTTTTTTCCATAGGACTGGGAAAGGTGTTGGGAAGGGCTGGGAAAATGGAAGAGGAATCAGAAAATAATGGTAAAATGTGTTATCTGCTGCTTTATCCTTTAGTCATTGCTAAAATAAATCAGAGTTTACATAGAGACCAAAAGTAAATGTGTTATGCCCTTCTGTTGACTGATGTACTGGACAAACATTGCTCTGCTTTAGTCTTGTCAGTGATTTAAACTTTATGCATAAACTTAGGGGAAGAGAAATCATTTGGTTAGATATGAAAAATGTATTGACAGAGTGCAAATCTTAATGGAATGCAAGACTCTGAAGGAAACTCCAATGAAAAATCCAAAAATTTGTGAATTTTCAAGGAAAATTTCAAAATGTTGGTCAGTCTGCTGTGAAAGGGGTATTTCTTTTGAAGATACAATGCTAAAATCATCATCACTGTTGCTAAATTTTGCAATGTAAAATTTAAAGTAAGAACATTTTCTGAAGCAAAATAAATAATTTCATGCAATAAGGATTGAGACATTCAAATTTAATGTGAATCATGATTTTTGTTGGTGGTCGCTGAGTACCTCATTAATGAAGATAATAATAAATATATGATATAATTAGAAGTTCTGCTGTGCCATAGGAAATATTACTGGAACAGAAGAGTTAAATGAGCTGGGCTATATTTCCATAGCACTCATTTTCAGTTAGCAATGCCCAAGAATGTAAGAAAGCTTGGAATACGGTAACAAAAAACCCCAAACAAACAAACCCCTCCCCCAAAAACAACAACAACAAAAAAAAACCAAAAAACAACAAAACAAAAATAAATTTTAAAAAAAAACAAACACAAAAGCCAAAAAAAGGCCCGCTTACTTTCCATTTCACCAAATACTTTACACTGTAGATCTGTACTGGCTTAGTAAAAATTATACAGGTTTTGTAATATTTTAAAGGAACAGCCTTTTATAGTAAAAAATCTGTCTCTTTAAAAACAAGTTTTCCATCAGATATGTTGAGCTAACATGAGTAACAAGAATAAATAGTTTCATTCATGCAAGTAATCATGTTTGCTTTAATGCAAAGTTTCTCCAAGCACTAATTCTCATGTGTCTAATTATTTGTCAGATTAGATCCAGTAGCTTCCATTTTTTGGGTGCATTTTTAGTGATAGTCTGAATATGAGCACAGTAAGTACTAACACTTTTGGTGGGGAACATCTGAGAAAGCAACATCAAGTGATAATTCTTGAGCTTGAGTTTATTTGCAGGTTTTTTCAAGGACACTATTAATAAATGAATAACAGTGTCAGATTTGCAGCTGGTGTAAATCAAAATAGTTCTGCTGCTGTTTGAGTGCTGTGCTGATTTAAGCAGCCGATATTTAGGATTTGAATTAATTCATAAGATTAGAGTGAAAAACTACTCAATTATGTTTTCAAATTGGTGAGTGCTCAGAGAGATGGAGGTCCTCAGGAGAGGAGAGTGAGACACATTTGAAACACCTTAGACAAGGTCTGCTTTGTGCTGCCACACTCCTGCCAGCCTGCTCTCTCCCTCTTCCCCTCGCTGGCAGCAGCCACTGCCAAAGCAGTTTAACACATGCTGCTGCTCCCACCACACAACACAGCAGATCCAGGCTCCCTTTTGCTGCCATCTCATACCTTTTCCTTGGATTGCAGAAATCTTTTATTTCCCCTTGCTCTTCCTGCTGCCGGAGCAGCTATGATCGGATCCACAGCGTCCACATGCAGTCACTGGGATGAAAACTACAGGTTTTCAAATCTTAAATAGGGATCATTTGTTTCAGAATGGTTTTGGCTCTGGTGTACACACTTTTACAGCTGTCCTTGGGCCATGGCAAGGACAATGAAAATAAAAGCTATGTCATGCTTTCAGACGTTTGTTCATGTCCTCCCTACATTCCCTAGTCTGTGATCTGTGTAAGTTGTCATGATAGAAGGTAATTTGTTATTCTGGTGCCATTAACATTTTTTTCTTGCATTAAGAATATTGCCAAGTTTGCACTTTAATCCCTTCTGCTGACAGCTAGTTTTCACAATGTCTTGATTTAGTTCTCTTTTTTATTATTATGATTCCAGGTAGAAATGTTTTAATTTATCATTCACTAGGCATCCTGCATGTGGCCAGGAGGTTAAAAAAGAACTTGAAAAGGCATTGCTGAGGAAAAGTTCAGAAACACTGTGTTTTGGATGACATACAGGGCACTATATTTTCTTTACAATTTTGCAAGAAATGCAAAATACAGCATAATCCTTTCAGGACACTTGCCTTTCCTAACCCTCACGTTTGGCATAGATCTCCTAAATGATGATCAATCCTTATCTTTTATGACTCTAGGGTGCTGCAGAGCTACAGGAATAAGGTCTCTGCAGTCACAAAAGGTAACTATTAGTCAGAACTTCTGCCTTGTGTCTGAGTTCATTGTCACAATGACAGATTGAAACTTTATGATCCCCCTGAGCACAGGCCAGCCCTTCTGGATTCCTCATGGACATTTCAAAAGCTTGCAGCTGGTTCAGTTTGCTTGTTCCCCATGAAAGTAACTTGTTCTGTGCTCACACTTAGCCCTGCCTATTAGCCACACTGTCAGCCTGCAAGAGAGGCAGAATTAAAATTGTGCCTTGTACTTCAGCTTTCCCAACCCTGGACAGTCAGTAGTGTCTCTGAGGGGACCATGTCCTCTTCTGCAGGCAGTCTAGGGTAAGGTTAACCCATTGTGACATATAGGAGTGACTCTGCTCTGAAGTGATCAGCCCAAGCTCTAACAGTGATGGACTGTCAGTCATTCATCCCCAGGGAAATGAGTTTTCATAGATGAGTCTTTAAGGCTGAATTGTAAAGGTATAATAGAATTCTCTACTTCTCATTTCTAATCCTTGGAGATCCAGCAGATATGGCCATCTGGGAAACAAATGCCCATTAGCATCACTTCACTACACAGCACCACTTTGACTTACAGTCAGAAGAATTTACAGGAAGGTACCTGGGGATACGTGGTTCCTGTATGTGCCACAGACACAGAGTCTCAGGTGCTTCTCCCAGCAGGATCTACCTGGATGCTGCCAAGATAAATTTCTGTTCACAAACTGGACGCTGTCACTGCCAGCCTTTAATCAGACTCATAGAGCTTAATAGGGGAATATTCTGGAAGCTGTAGGGGATATCTCTGGCAGTAATCCAATACAACCACCACACACACAATCCGCTCTAAGTTATGTTCAATATTTTCCATATTAACCTGGAATTACCCTCATTAATGGGCAAGATGTAATAGTAAAGTAAAACCAAGTTTATTTAACAGTGTGAAGACACAGGGAACTGCATATATGGGTGCACAGATAAAGAAATGAAATCAATGTTCCTTGCAGCCACCTGATGTTTTAACTTGGCTTCAATGTCTTGTGCTCTGTTCAGACACTCGTGAAAATCAAGAAAATTCCAGGATGGTGCACATTGATGTCACAGTTCAGGAAAAGCAACACTGAGGCAGTAGGACAAAAGCTGAATAGCAAACCTGATAAGGAGTTCTTTCTGGCAGCCCCATTGAAAATAAATGCATCTGCAGGTGTTTCTTGTAGCTGGGTATTAATAAATCAGTTATAATCAGAATATCAATTCATAACTCTCTTGCTAATGAAATGCTACATGCCATAGTATAAGGTTTTGAAATGAAGTCTCTTACTTGATTGACTGAGAGTAACTTTGTTGCAAATAAACATAGTTCTTATAATAAAAATATTACTCTTCTGAGCATAAACACTTTAAGACTAATATATAAATTTAAGATCAGTACAGAACTAACAACCATATTCAACTCAGAAAAGACTGCATGAAAGAATGCAGTCTGTCATTGTTAGAGCTGAGACAGAGAAGCAAGACAATAAATCGAAGGATAACAGTGCAGTTCGTGCACTGGTGCCATAATAACAGCTTGGTAATCATAATGTTTTCTATTTATTGTTCATTTCCACTGTTTTTCTTATGGAAAATATTGTTCCAGTATAGCCTGAGATTTCCATTTCTGGTTTGAAACTAGGAAATCAATGATTTGTGTTCTGCAAAAACAGTGGGGCAGAATCACAATGGAAAGATAACTTGCTGTTAAAAAAGTAATGAGGAAATGTTAGTGTAATTTTGGCTGGGTTGCCTTTTATTATCAATAAACCCATTGATCTCAGCTTTATTAGACATGATAAAAGTTTTCAGGGAAAACCTTTTCATTTTGAAGGGCTAGTAGGGCTGGTAGAGTCCTCTCAGTAAATTGATTTAGCTGGAACACTCTGTCACAAAAGCAAGGAGGTTGCCTCATGTCTCTTTCAGTAGAGGTAGAAGAATTATGAGATACAAAAGAAAGTTCACCAGCTTTTGCTGCTGCTGGTAATGTGGTTATGTACCTCCCATAGGTTAGTGGGACCTCATCAGCCAAAACTAGAAATCACTTAGAAATCCTCAGGCAAAAAAAGGTGCAGTGTAGAAGCTCAAAGTGCTGAGGACACTCGGGCTCTGGGCCATTCTTGCAGGTTTAAATGAGGTGAAGCTTTCCACTCACTAATTGCAAGAGAGGAATTTTAAGTGATGATTAAATGAAAGTCTTCAGTAGATGCTTAGAATTTCTGGAGTCATATGAAGAACTGGTGTTTCCCCTACCAGCCACAAGCAATGTTCAGTACCCCAGCAGCCCCAGCCAAATGGCATCAGTGGAATTCTGTGATTTTGAGAGGGTGAATTTTCTTTTCTTTCTTAGCCCTGCTGAGAAGTTTGTCTTTACTGCACTGAAGATGGTCAGAACAATCATAGCATTTGACAGGTCATCTTTAATTATGGGTCAGAGAATTTCACCTCAAACATACATTTAGTAAAGGCAGAACACAGCAACCAGCATTCATCCTTTATCATAAAAAACAGAGTTAATCTCTGCTTTCAACTGTGTTTTAAATGAAGGGGGCCACAACTACAATGTAAAAACCTAATTTGATAAGAATGTTTTGGGAACAGCTACCTTGATCAAGCTCTACATCCAGGGCAGCTTCAGGAATGCCAGTGAATCCTGAGCAGCCATTGAAGAGACCAAAATGTGCATGGTACTTTCAAATCTTGGGAAATTTTTAATACTAATAGTAAGACTTACAGGTTTTTGAGGCTTTTGAATTTGCCTTTAGGCAGCTTAATTTGACCAAAAGCCAACCTGGGAACTCAAGCCCATTTTGGGATCTGAGACTTGTGTATCCCAAATAAATCAAGTAATTCAGAAAATAACTAAAGAATTTAGGAAAAGCACGAGAAGCTGAGAGCAAATGAAGATGTGAATACTTGTAACAGTCTGAATTTTATGTTTCCTCCTTTTCTGTATCTCTTACCTCTTCAGAGGACACAGTCTCTTTTTTTTTTTTTCCTTCCCCCCCCCCCCCCCCCCTTTCTCTGAAGTCTTGCACATTAAAAATCCAGAAAAGCAGCTGTTTACATTCTGAGTCTGGTCCTAATCCTGTTGCAACAACAGATATGATTGTTTATTTGCCAAGGTATCTAGCTTAGTTTATTTGGAATTCACCAGATTAATGCTGTTTTAATAATATGATTAAAAACTAAGTTTAAATTGACTTAATTAATACAGTAAAAAGTATAATTCAAGCTGGTTTTTAAGAAGAACTGAAATTTTACTTATAATGAATTCTTGTAAGTACTACTAAGACCATTTTAGTTAGGAAACATTAAGTGATTAATGCATAGCTGTTTGCATTTTAATACTTGATTTATGGATCAGATCTGTATTTGTGCACACTGTCAAACTTTATTCTGTTCTTGTCAAAATACTTATTGCTTCTGACAGGTGTAACATGCTCACATTAATCCTTAATTCCTTGATTCAATTTTCTAATTGCTTTTTTGGCATGAGTTTGGAGCCATTTAGTCTTATGTGAAGTATTTGTCTTATGGTATAATAATGCACTTTTAAAAATTGGATGCAGCTAACTTAGAATGTTGAAGAAAATATATAGAGGGATAGTACTGAAAATCAAAAGTTTTATAGTGCTTTGGAGAGGCACCACTTCTTGGAATACAGACAGAACCAAAACACTTTGTACTTTTCATCTTCCCGTATTCACAGTATTAAATATTTTCATAGATACAGATTTGTGCTGAAGTTTCAGTGCATTTTGCCCAAGGAGATGCTGAGCACTTAGAGCAGCCTCATGAGCACTCCCTGAGTCATTGCTCTGCTGCTCTTCTCACCTCTTCAGGCCACTGCTCTCTGCTGCCCATCCCACCCACCAAGGGGGTCAGAATCCACTTCCCAGCTTCTCCTTGGTGTGCACTCTTAAAGCTCAGCAACCCTTTTATTCCCAAACAGACACATCAATAATGCAAGGTTTGCAGGGGGTTTTGATGCTTAAATAAATACACTCACCTCTTCTGCTGCTTTCTTTTATAAAGCATGAATGTGGCATACACTGCCATGTTTTTCTGCCAGCAATGTAATATTGTCTTCTGTCCTGTGAAGGAAGAAAAATAAGTCAGCCTAAATCTATTTCTTACAGAAACAGATCCAAAAGAACCTTCCCAAAGCTTGGTATTTCCTCATAAACTCACCAGGCAGCTGAACGTTGGCTTTTTAGGACTTTCAGGAAAAGACTGGGAGAATGTAGAACCTTTTCTTTAATAAAAATCTCAGAACCTGTGAAAATGACTCCTGATATATATTTTCCGTGAATGCATAAATACACACTTAAATTGTGGATAAAACTTTATCTATTTTCTTTTTTTTGCCTGATTTAATCTCTACCCTCTCCACTTATTTCTTCTTTCTATGTCCTCTGGGTGGCTCTTCTTTTTTCCCTATCAATAATGATATATGCTCTTAGATCCTTTTATTCCTTCATAGTTTTCTGCCACTGTCTTTTTCACCTTCCCAACTGACACACCTTTATCTGTCACAATGTGTGTAAAAAAGGGAATATAGGAGTAAAAGTTTATCAGAGAAGTGTTTGTTTATTATGTCTTCCACTGATAAAGCTTTATTAATCTGTGATTGTCATTTGAGGTTTTGGCAAAAAATGTAAGTCACTTTCTGTACAAGGGGAAAAGGAAAAAAAAGATAATTCTAGCAAGTAAATCATGGTACCTTACTGCTTTGGGCAAACAAACTTGGGCCTTATCTCTTCCAAAAAACCAGTGGAAAATGCATGATAAATTGCACATTTCAGAGAACATGTTATGTCCCTTTGAAATAACTTTGATTCATGGTTATGTATTTATCTTTAAACAACTGACAAACCTTAGGCTATCTGAATTATTATCATTTGCTCTATGCTACTGTGTTTTTTTGCTAGGGAACCTGAATGATGTGAGGTAAGATAAGACATCTTGCTTTTGCAGTCATAATTTTTTTATAAAGAAAAAATAAAGACAAAATTCTTAGTGTATTTTATTTTTGGATGAAGTCCTTTCAAAGAGTATTTCTCAGAAATAATTCCCTCCAACTGTGTTTTGAAGAGCATCAGTATATACTTCAAACAGAGGGATGGGGCCTGTTGATCAAAGGGTTTATATTACACAGGAAAACAAAATAGCATCATTTGGATTTATAAGAAAGTAATCACCAAATTAGAAGTCATGGTGGTAAATTTGTTCCTTTCAGTTGTGTGTCTGCATAAAGTGTTCTGAATTACATTTTAAAATGAAGATTTCATTTGCTCCCTGTTTGTTCAAGTACAAGATGTAAAAACAAATGTTTTGTTTGATTTGCTGTTGTGACAAGTCAGGAATATTGACTTAAATGCTCTATTGCTTGCATTAGTAACACCAGCTGGAGTTTTTAGGGTTTTAGTTTTCTGTTTTGTCATTTGGTAAAGGTTTTGGTGAATGTAAGTTGTCATTCCCTATGGCATGGCAATTTTAAATTAGATGTCATTGTTTACCCAAGTTCTTTAATGCTGTCGCTTTAAAAGAATCTACAGTAATACCTTTTAAATATGACCATGAAGTTAAAAAAAATAATAAAAATAGTATATTTATCTATTTTTTCACTGAGCAGTAATAAATCTTGGTTACTTGGAGGTAGAAAAATAGAAAATTATTATTGCTTTACATGATGAAAGTGCCTTTGTTTTCCTTATATCAAGTACTTTGCAGTATATTTAACTTCTCTAAACTATCATTTTTTTCCTTAGAATAGTGGAATCAGTTGACATTTATGTATACATTGCATTTTTTATGTAAATAGAAAGTTTTCTGGCTTTGAATTTTGAATCAAAATGTCGAACTCATATTTTGCCTTGGAACATGACAGACGTTCAGAAAATTTACAAACAAGAAAAAGAAAGAAAAGCTTATGCTGATTTTGTCCTAATGTTTTTAGAAATATCTTTAGTGCTTGACTAAATGTTTAAGCTCTCAAAAGTGAAATGCCTATCTCTGAGTGAACACAAAACTTGGAAACATGGAAATTTGGATACACTGTAAAATTTCATCTTAAAAACATATTCTTCTATGTCTTTGTGGACTGCTTTGCTTTTTTCCTCAGCTCCTACTGTCCTTGGTAAATCAAAACCAATATGGTTGCAACCATTTATTTGAAAGCTAATTGCAAATTATCTATACAGTTAATGAGAGTTTGGTAATGCACAAACCCCCTGCCATCAACACCACTGCTATCATAGCTTTATATAAGATAAAGCAAGGTGATTATCACACAGGTAACATTTTCAGAGAGTTTCTAAGCATATATAAATATAATAGCACTGCACCTATTTTTTGCATGTGGAAAAGGAATCAGGAAGGTCCTGTCTGAAAGAAATAATTTCCTTTGCAGTACAGACAGAAAGAAGGCAGAATTCCTGGTCTGGGGATCTCAAGAGGGATTGACTGTTTTAGCTATTGGTATATAATATAGATTTTCTCTCATTTCATGGTTTTGCATTAGGCAGGCTAGATAATGGATGCTCTTGAAGCAGAATTCTTTCACATGGATACTTCTTAATAGAGATGAGGAAGTTAGCTACTCTCAGATACCAATGTGTATATCGAAAGGTTTTGCTGTTTTCTAAGCTTTAATTTGATATTACTACATTTATCAAGCTCTGAAATTCAGTAAAATTTTTTTGTCTTTATGATGATTTATTTTTTTCCTTTGGTTAGATCTGCAGCATGGGCTGTCAGATCCCATTTTTTAAGTCAATTAACATGGTTCGGACAATCTGAATGCAGAGAACTAATCAGGGGAAAATATCTTCCCTCCAGTACATTGTGCCTTAAAAGAGACTAAAGATGGGAATGGAAATCTCAAAGGTTAACCTGGGTGTCTTCCTTTTCCAGGGTGCTCCTAAGCCGATTGCCATCGAGCCGTGCTCAGGAAACAGAGCCGCCGTCCTGACGGTGTTTTTGTGTCTGCCCAGGGGAGCGTCAGGAGTTCCTCCACCCGGGCAGTCAGGTAAGGCTGCTGTGCTGGCTCTTGTGGCTGTCTCCTCTGCACCCTTTGCCTGGGCAAAATCACCCTCACAGATCCCAAATAATGGCACAGCGGATGGATACGAGGAGCTGCTCGCTCAAGCTGATGTTAAGTTTAGCCCTAATGTTTCATTTTTCTTGGGAATTTGGTGTCGTGCCCAAATAAAAAGCCCAGTGATTAAGCCAGCCACATTTCATTAGGACTTCCTGAGGCAATACCTGTGTGTGTCAATATGCTCCAACATTGTCTCTCAGGGAAAAAAAAAAAAATCATATGCAGCCACTTCCATCGTTTCAGTTCAAGCTGCTGTAAATGAGGCTGTACAGGGAATACTGGTGAGTATGTTCACTTCAGGGTAATATTTAGTGAAGTCTAGTTTGCACCATAAATCCCAACACTTTGCTGGCTGGGACTCAATTAAAATAGTAGTATTTCCCAAAATGCCTGTCAGATAAAACGTGGAATTGTGTGAGTGAATGCTCCTGTAGGGAGGTGTTCACTTTGGAAGTGATCCCAGCCCAATTTAAAGTAGCTCTTGCATTATCTGGAAGCACTTTTTGTGGTGACCTACCTTCTGTGCTAGATCATTGTACAAAAAAACCTTCTCATAAAATACTTCCCAAACAGGAGGTTCCTACCTGCCCCTTTAAAACCCTTTAAATAACTGCCTACAATGATGTGATATGAAAGAGCCATGACAAGAAAGTGCAGACAGTAATGTGACACTGCACATGTGACCAGTTTACTCATTCAGAATTCACTGGAGCTGGAGCCAAAATGAACACCTTTGTAAGGAATAGTAGACTGCATGGTATGTGCCCAAAATGCAGGAATAAACCAGAAAACATGCTTTCAGGCTAACTTTTATCATTAAGAGCCAAAAAAAGATATCCTTTTAACCTTCAAAAATCCATTTAAGAGATTAAAAAGTATTGAGTAATGATGAGGGCAAACTCAGTTGACTTATGTTGGAAATAAGCTCAGCTGGGTGTTCTTCTTTTGGCCTGATCACTATCTGTTATTTATTTGGGAGTTTTAGTTCATTTTTTGAGGGCGAGGGGTATTATATTTTTTTCCCTCTGAGTTCTGAGATGAGGGTTTAGTTCTTAAAATGCTGTTTATAGCTTGGAATATCATTTTTGGAAGTGCTATGAAAATAAAAGTATTACTGATGCTTTGTCAAATACATTTCCTGGAAGGAATATATAAGTGTAAGTGCTCTGAAGAGAGCAATGAGAGAGGAAGGATGTTTAGTTTATTCCCTGTTCATGTTTTAAGGAAATGAAAAAGAAATGAAGGTGTTTATAGTCTTGCTACAAAAAAAAAACATTATGAATGGAAATTAAAAGTAATTGTTGAAATTGAAGCTTAAAATGTTTTTGGAGGGAGTTTTTTTGTTGTTTTCAAATTTACTTATGATGTATATCTTGACAGTAAAATTGTATTCATTTAGCTTCTTCATAATCAGCTTCTATTTATCATATAAAGGAGTCTTTGAAAAGTAATTGCTGATCTTTGCTGTGTGTAAAGCACAGACAGTATACATGTTTTGACACAGGGCTTGGGTTCAGCAACACATCTGATGTGTCATCCTGCATGTTCCTCAGCCTGTGAAAGAATGCACCTCTTTTTTAAACATCTTTTGTCCTCCTGTTACGTTCTGTCTTCTCATTGCTTTACCTTCCACCAGCTTTTCAGGCATATGTTTGGAATGCTATAATGCTGCTCTTCCATTTGTTAGTACGGTACCTGTCAGCCACTTAGTGTTTCGAAATATATAAATTATTTAGTCCTACAACTTTCACTTTGTTCAGGGTCAGAAGCAAATAGAAATGCTTGAGGTGTTCAGCCATGCTGGTTCAACCATTAGAGTGTATTATATTATGTGGCTATAATCATTTTTTCTTGTTCATGATGAGTTTTGGTACTCATGGATTGCTCTATGTGACCATGCCTAAGGCCAGGCTGGAGCAAGTTTTATTATGCAAGTTTGTTGGCACACCTGGAACTCTTCTAATTCGCTCCATTCCTGTCCTGCAGCACCCTGGGCTGCCTGGGAGCAGATGCTGTGAACACTGCCAAGTTTTTGGAAATGGTGTGAAAACTTTGAGCAGCACACTCATTCTCTATGCAGTTGGTTTCCCTTATGACTTAAGTTAGACAAAAACGAATGATATTGAGGTGGAAGTCATGTGTTCAGTAATTATGTCTTGCCAAGTAATATTAGAATCTTCTATTACTTGCACACAGCCATTTTCCAGCTCGTTGGGATCATTCTAGGATAGAACTGACAGTGTGTCAAGCATCTTTGTTTAAATGATCCATCAATGATACTCGTTCCCTTTTCACATTGAGAGAGTGTGGGATTCATTCCTTCTATACCTACATCCCAAACATAAGATGGGAATGCCTGTATTTTTATTATCCTGTGTTTTCTCCAAAACTGAGGAAGCAAATTCTTTACATAAAAACTAACCTATGTCCACTGGAGTTCTTAGTTGTATACCTAATTTTTTTAAGCTCTGAATTTGAGTTTTACTTTTCTGAGTTTTACATTAACAAATATTTTGTTGAAAAATGTCTCTGAATATTAAAAAAAAACCACAAACAACCCAACAAACCAGGAAATAAATGAAATCCTACTGTAAAGGTTACTCTTTCTGCAGCATATGTTCTATACTTCACCTTTACCGGCAGCTGGAAGAAAAGTTGAAGCTACAGATGGTGGGCTTTGGCCAAAGGCTATGCATGGCAAAAATCTTCTCTAGGAGAGACCATATGTCCCAGTGCAGATCTGTGTGTTCTCTCCTTCCTGCAGAAAATACAACTTTACAGACTTTCAACAGCATTGTAAATTAAACAGTTAAACTGCTTAAAATTAGTCTGTGATTTAAGATCGATTATATACAGATCATAGATTAATCATGTAGGTTTGGTCAAAATATTGATAGAAATTAATTAATTGCAAAAAACACAAAAACACTAGTCATTGGGATTCGTGTTTTAAAAAGAGGTTTTTTCAATGAAGCAGCTATTTGTAGAATTAAATATCCCGAAAGTCTGGAAAGTCACAAAATGTTGCTATCATGGTAGGTTAGGTGTTTCACAGCAGACCTTACATTTTCTTTCAGATCTAAGCTAACAATTCAATTATTCTTCTCTGAAGTAACCGATTTTAAGTGAAAGAAATTAGAGACAAAGCATAAATTAGAATGATCAGTGCAAAACATTAAGTTAAATTTCTCACTTTGCATTGACTGATAGAATGTGTGCTTTCTTCATTCTTCAATTATCTTGTTCACTGCATTGTACCTGTGTAATCAGAAAAAAATTAGATGGTCCAACAAAAATAGCAATTGTCTGTAGGGTTCACATGTCTATCAGTACAAATGCATCAGTGTAGTGGATATGTGACTTACAAGTTTTATGATACACTGGAAGTTAGAGATCATCTTTTATTGCTGTAGTGTCTGACCCCATGATTTAAATAGCTTAAACTCCTCTTAATATCAATGCAGATCTAATAATGAGAGCAGCTGCAACCAGTTCTCTAGAAAGAACTAAATTACACATCTCAAAGGGGATTGAACAAAACAAGTTAGACCAGAAAGAAGAGGATAATATATAACTTAATGCAGAAAAAGGTGCCTATGAATTATCAGCAGTGGAAGACTCAAGGTCTTCATACAGCTCTGGTGATATATTGGGAAATACAGAAAGAATAGCTTGGTAATGTGATAAATTCTGTTAAAAGAACTGTGACCATGTCATCATTACTACTAAAGCCCATGCTCTGAGGTATTGAGTACATTGTACTTATTGAGTACAATAAGTTTATAAAACAATGTTTGCATCTTTTTGGGATAAGGCCACTTTGTGCTGTAAAGCACAGAGAGAAATGAGAATATGAAACCATTTCAAAATAATTCAGAATCAAGGGGCGTAATTTCAGGTTATTTTACTTTCACACAGCAGCACTTACCCATCTACCAAGAGGACAAGTGCTAGAGCACCCAGTAGAGGAAATTCCCTATTGAGGCAGTGAGCTGAATGTTCTCTGCAGGTATGCACAAATGAGTCTCTCTGTTAAACCTCAGCAGATCTTTAACACCTCCATGGCTGTGTCTGGGTGAAGTGAATGTAACTTAGTCCATAAAATAACTTGGAAATTAAATGGAAGCTGAAATGGAAGACTGCATGCAATATTCTGTTGTTGTAAGTACAAATTAGGATGGCAGGTCTCTAAACAATGCTATCTGAGAGTTCCTGCCTGATATCCTTGACTCAAAACAGAATTTTGCGTAATTCTGGCCGCACTAACTGTGATGTTCAATCCTACTTAATCAGCAAGCTACAGTAGGATCACAGAATCAATAAAACTACCATGCCATCTGCCTTCCCTGTCCTCACCATCATAATGAATAATGACTCATTAAGTGTTCTACAAGACAATTAGCTCTGGTTGAAAACAGTAACAAGGCTTTCTTGATTATATTTATAATTTTCTCTGATTAAAATACAAGAAACCTAATGCATATCATAAGAGGTACATTTACATAAATATGAATTAACTAATAATTTTTATAGAGTATTATATTTAATTATATAGCTCAATTTTTCTGACCCTTGGAAACAAAACCAGAGCTTCTGGCTTTTCATTTGTAGAATGGCTTCATATGTGTACCTATCTCAGTGTGCAGAACTGGTTGCAGACATACTCTGGGGCATGTAAATCTCATGAATTTCTACCTGCTGCAAACACATTCCTTTGTGCAGATCTTTCATACTTGCAAGATAACCCAATAAAGTCACTAGTGCTATAAGGATGAAAATAAATATTCCTTTAGAAAAATATAAGTGAAAGATGTAGCAGAAAATACACTTTCATTAAGACAGACAGAGAAGGGTTGAATCTCTGCTTTAGTGAAGAAAAACAATGAATACTGAAGGTGGGGAGAAAAAAAGAGAGACTAGACATAGAAATGGGAAGGTATTCACTGGTGATTAATATTTAGATTCCTAAACATCTAAAAAAGAAACCTATAATTGATATTGCAAAAGGAAAAAAGAACTCTGAAAAATGATAGATGTCTAGATAAGAACAAACATAATTCTGCATTCTGTTTTCCCAGCTGGCTTATCAGGCCCTACAAAGTAGTGTCCTACTTTTTATTTAAGCAACTATATCTGTGCATCATCATGTTCTGTCTTCTGTAGCAATCCACTTCTCTAGATTGAATATTGTCTCACCTTTATAATTTTGGAAACAGAATATTGGCATATTTTCATTATTTGCTGTTTTATTGACATTGATTCACCAAGGTATATTTTATACTTGT
This sequence comes from Cyanistes caeruleus, assembly GCF_971803275.1. Lineage (NCBI taxonomy): Eukaryota > Metazoa > Chordata > Aves > Passeriformes > Paridae > Cyanistes > Cyanistes caeruleus. Next base: position 7,220,496 of record NC_141708.1, on the reverse strand, counting down.
AATCTAACAGTACTGTTTAGGTAGGATAAAGTGGCATGTAAATAGAGAAAACATTATCAAAACTGAACAAAACTAACTACACAACACCCTTAGAAGAGACACCTCCCCCCCATATGAATAGGAAGGCTTATCAAATAATGAAATATCAAAACAAAAAAGTCTCAGTTCTCTTATTTCCTCTGAAGTCCCAACTGGAAATAAGTGAAACTCCATATTACACAAAAACAGTGAAAAATGTCAAGAACTTGTGTTAAAATGCAGGGGTGAGTCAGACATTTTATTTATTATGCAAAGTTGCACAGTCATGTTCATTTGACCAGAAGCTCTACATTATAAAAGACTCATCAGGGAACAGAAATATTTGAGTTTCCTTTTACTGTTTAGACTGTGTGAAGACTGGGTTTAATCTTTCTCTATAACCTAAGGCATGACTAGAGCATTTTGTATAGAAATGTAATTTTGGTAATTGTGTTGAGGGATACTCCATATTAGTTACCAACATGATGCCAGTTAAAAGCTGAAAAAATTAGAAAACATTTACATTGTGGGAGAAAATCAAAATGGTCTTTGTAAGAGTTTTAATGACTACATCTAAAGCTAAAATTCTAATTAGTATGTTAAGCAGTTTCTTCAACTTACTGACACTGAGAGACAGTAAAATCCAGGGCTCTTTTCAGTTAGCTGGAGATGCTTAACAAAATAGCTCTAAGACTTGGTGTAAACTAAAATCATCTATTCCCAAGATCATTTTACTGAAGGAGGTGCTTCCTTTTGAGCAGTAAGGCCTATTTTTGGAGTGACTATTTTCTGCCTAATTCCATCCTTCTGCACTGCATCAAATGAGGGAGCAGACTGTGTTTATAGTAGTGACACTGTGAAAAGAACACAGTGGTAAGTGGCAGATGGTGCTGATGATTACTTAAAAAATATTTATGGCAATAGCAAAAACAAAGTAGATAATAAGACCTGCTAGCCACTGCCACCCCTTCTCCAGCCCAAACCCAGAGCAGTTATTTCTGCAATGTGCAGGGTAAAGTCTACTTGAAAAGTACAGGAGTTCTTAGCACAGAAAGCTTTGTAAGTGATGAAGAATGAGGTATTGATTTTGTCTGCTCTTTTACAGAATTTTGGGTGGTTCTGTAATGAATTAGCTTTTACATCATTCTAGCCATATAAACTTGATTCCTTTAAATTCTGGAGAATATACTTGGAAAGGACATAAACATTTTAATATGAAGAACATGCAGTAAAATGTTAGCAATGTGTCTTCCACACATCTTGGCAAAAGTAACTTATTGATTGGACAGTAAAACCTGCATGCTGTGGAGCCATCAGCAAAAAAATGTAAAAAGAGAAGGAAAAAAGTAAAGAGAGAGCAGGAGAATAGAGGAGGTGGAGATGGTTGTTTTACAATTTTATCACTGGATTTGCTGCCCTAGAGGGACTCAATAAAATGAGACATATTAATAAAAACTGTTAAGTACTTTGAACATTTCTTTGACAACTAGTTATTCATTTTTCACTCCAAAACTGTCACTGTTTCTCCAGAGTATTAGAAATACTTTTTTCTTTTGGGGTTTTTGCAGCTTTACTTGCATAAATGCAGCTGAAAGAATGTCTGAAGAGGGTGTAAAATTCTGAAGTGTAAGTGCAGCCATGTCCATCTCTTCCCCAGTGTGAGGAACCAATTGCCAGGTTGCATCCAGGTGACAATTTGGTGGTTTCCTGTCCCCTCTTGTTGTGGGGATGGAGAAACAATGATAAATGCTCATGAGCCAAAGCTTCTGGCCACAGACAGATGCACTAGAATCCAAACCTTCAGATCAGAGGCTCTAACCTGGAAAGAAATACTATCCTGCTACCACACCTGCCTGCTCACCATCAGCTGCAGTACTTGGGGCTCTGCTATTTTCATCCATCACCTACGGCGTTTTAACACAGCAGTCAGATCTTTTATCCACTTTGATTTTGCCAAGGCAAATGAGATCTGCTCTAAACCTGTTCTTCAGTCTTCTGAACACCTTTGTAGTGCTTTGTCCCAGTTTCAGCCTCAGTTCATCTCTTTTTACCTTGCATGACCAGGTTTGTACTCAAAGTGCCATGTGAAGGCCCATCTGGCATTGCCCAATGGCATTAACATTTTGTTGCTGTATTCCTTTTAAGATTTAATTTTTAAAAACATTTTCCCCCTTTCCAACTTGATATTTCTGCAGCCAACTTATTTTCTTCCATGAACTGTAAACTTTTAGAGGATAACTTTCTGTTTGTTTCCAAAATACATGGCTTTGAATTTTGCTGTTCCATCTGAGTATATTTATACTCCTTAAGTTCTTGGGGTCATGCATCTCTTTCTGGATTATATTCTAAGCCTTCTCTGTAGTGATGATGTTTGCCATGATTCAATTTAACTACATTAAGGCCAAGTTCTTTAATGAAAACAAAAGTGAACAGTAAAAAGTATGACTCTTGTTTCCATGTTATACCTTCACCAGCCTTCTTTATCTTCAAAACTATTTTTTGTTTTCTCTCCTTCATGCCATTATTCACTCTCCATAACTCCTCTATCTTCTCTTTTGATAATTTATCTGTTGGTAAATTGTCACATTATAAGATTTCAGAAATCTAGAAAATGTTCTGCATGTCTTCCCCAGAAAATCATTTAGCTTATTGTAGAAAAGTATCAGGGGATTCTGGCACAATCTTTGATGAAATGTTGTTGCATTTTGACCTGTTTTCCATTTACCTGCCTTTAATTATTCCTTCTTGCAAAGTACCTCATAGCAGAGCCTGATTAATAGATCGCTAAATAGCTGAATATATTTTTCCTTGAATCTAGACAATATTTAGTTTGAAAGAAACAGCTGTTACTGTTCTCAATTTGTATGCATCTGACATGACAGATTATTAAATTTCCCTGTTACCAGCCTTTGTTTTCTGATATTCTTAGAGAATTAGTGTCCTGATTACCCTAATGTCATTCCATAAAACTTCTGTTTCTTCTGTTTCCATATCCTCATTCTATTATCCATATTGATGGTCTTTGATAAACATTATCTCCCTCCTTGAAAACCTTCAAATTCGCTCCTGGGACAGTATCTAGAAAATACCTGATCTCTGCTTCATTCTTTCTACGTAATGACTCTGTTTTAGTCTCTTAGTTATATACAGTGAAAATCCTTGGCTGTTTTTTTACTAAACCTTTGCAAGGTCTAACTCATCTAGACTTTTGACAATTCTTATTTGGCTCTTACATGTCTTTGCCTGCAAACGACAGCCTACTTTGTTGCTTGATGCTTTTTAGCCATTTTCATAGGCTTTTGGAATTTAAAAAGCTGTAAACTTTAGGTCTTCAAATTTGATCATCTCCCAGGCAGAGCCTTAGGCCCTTTGCAAGGTTAAGCTTTCCCTGGTTGAAAGAAATCATAGTGTGCTTTTCTTCTTCTGACATGAGTGATACAGACATCGACAAAGGAGAGAAAAAGAAAGAAAAATTATAAAGGCAACTAACAAACATGGGAAGTTCTCACTTCAGACTTTTGCTGAGAGAGGTTCTACAATACTTATATGGTTTTTAATGGAAATATCATGGGAAAAAAAATCTTTTAATAGCATGATTTATTTTACACAAGCAGAAACATTGATGATCAGATAATGCTGTAAAGCAGCATCATGTTCTCCTCCTAGCACAAAGACACAGTGTTTCTTACATGGAAAACAGGCAGCAGTGGGGCTCATGTGCTTGTACACCTCAACCTAAAAGAGCACCTTTTTCAATTTTGTGCTGTTAAACTTTGAGGATTCAACAGATGTCTAGTTAGAGGTGCAAAATTAAGTCAAGTGAGCAAATCCCAGTGAAAGTGACACTCTGTATGATAAGTGTCCTTCCTGTGAAACTGGTGGTCTGGTTTTATATTCAGTCAACACATACTATGTAGAGCAGATGGCTTACAGCTAAATTAGAACCATAAACCTTTCAAAGTTAAAGTTATATATGAATTAAATCTTTCAGCAGGGGTCCCATCACCTATTTCTCCTTACTCTAACATTGAATCCCTGGAAAAGCAGATTGTTTTTCTTTAGTCAACAGAAGTCAATCTTCAACTAAAAAAGAATTACATTGGGATCTGTCCTGATTCTTCATCCTGGCATCATGGAAAGTTTCATTCATTACTGGGACAATGCAATTGCCCATAATCTACCTTGCCGTGTTTATTTTATCACACTCTTGGAGTAAGATGCTTCTACTGCCTATTTTTGGGACAAAGCTGTCCAAAATTATACAGAGACCAATCAGATTTATCATTCTTTGGCGTTTGATGGCATCCATCTGTTTATTTACAAAACTGCTAAAGACTTATTGAGTTACTAGACTACAGAGAAAATAAATTGAGTTATCATATGTAGTTAAATTCCATCCTTGCATCTGCTGTCTTTACAGCCTGTATGGTGTTTTCTGAAATTACACTGGCTTGCAGACCCAGGCTTCAGGAATACATTTACTTCACAGCCTTTTTATGCCATTTCAAGGGAATTTCTAATGCATGAGCAATTTGTGGTTCAGGAAAATGTTGACAGAAGAATGTCAGGGCTTTCTGTTGTTAGCAGTTTAAAAGCATGATAGGAACGGTTCTTACTTAAAAGTATCTCTTAAAAGTTGGGAGCTGCTCAATTTCTGGAATAATTTGATCTAACCCCTTTCAATCAATATTGCACAACTATTGTAGAAGGCTTTAAAGCTTATGGGCACAAATATACTAATATTATTAGTAAGTATAAAACACTTTTAAGATGAGGGATGGGGAATGAACTCTCATGCTCTGTGTATTCAATTATTGTTGTAAGTACAAACGAAAATAAATAAGGTTTAAAGTTCAAATCTTTCTGTCAGTAAAACTGAATAGCAAAATGAGGAAATACATCTTAAAGGGATACTTTAGTTCCTGTAGCAGGTGTGAGTTTGCAACAGCGAACTCAATTATAGCCCACATCCTTTCTGTTTGTGGATGTGCTGCTCTGTAACAATAAAATCACTGGAAGTGTCCTTTTGAAGGAACTAGTCTGAACCCAGCAAAGATATTAACTCTGAGCACCCACAGGTAGCTGAGAGCTCTGTGTCACCTTTGTGTTAATCTGGTCACGATTGTTAGAGGAGGGTTCTTGCTTGATGTGACAAATCTCTTACTGTAAATTCCCAACTTCTCTTATTTGTGTGCCTTGAATTCAAGTTCTGCTTCATCATTTTGGAACTGAGAGGTCTAGGGAATATATTCCAGAGGGAGCCATGTGTCATCATCTCCTGTCCTGTAGGGATACAGCAGATCCAGGTCACTGCTGCCTGTCCAAGCCCAGGGCTGAGCTCTGCATCTCCCTGAACCATCCTTTGGCATCCAAGTATGGCACTGTGCCTACACAGCACCAGCTAAATGGTGCATCCTGATGACTAAGTCTTGGTGGGACATGAAACGTGGAACAGCGTGGAAACCACCAAATGCTGTTTTGGGAATGGTTTGGAGCCTAGCAAGGGTGTCAGAACTTGGACAGCCTGGTGAATCATGCCTGACTGCAGAGCTACTTCAAAAATTCCTGCAGGATGCACTACTCTGTGCTAGCACTAGATGGGTGGGTTTCTCTCATATCACATCTGCAATTCTGTAGGTTAAAAAAATAATAATGATAATAACAACAACAAGGTTGGAAAAAGGTTGGAAGTTAATTTTTCTGCTCTTTCTTACAAACAAAAGCAAATATTAAGGGCTGAAGAAACAATGAGAAGGAAAAGGGTTGGGCATAAAAAATGAAAAGAATTATTAAAAAATTCTTGGAAAGAATTACTAAAAATTATTAATAATTAAATTATTAATAATTTAATTAATAATTAAAAAATTATTTAAAAATTATTCCAAACTAAAAATCCAAGGATCAGTTAAATCTATTTAAAAATATAGCATGGGATAAAACTAGGTTTCTGTGAATGTTATTGGACCTGGCAAGTGAGTCACAAACTAAACTGCATATATTTTTCATACTGGAGAAAATGAACTTGAAAATGACTGATAGCTAGTTAATATGGGAAAATGGCAGACAAAATAATCCATCCAAAAAAGGAACATTTTAAACTAGTACCTGTATGTGAATCACTTCTAAAAGAATCCCTCTTTATAAAACTACCATTCCTAAAATGTTTGGGTCTGAAATAATACAGCATTAACTGCATCCTCCAAATTGCTAAGCAGGAAGTATGGATCTGAACAGTGGCTGAAAAAGACTCTTGTCACTTTAAGTCTTTCATGTCATGAAAGTATTCCTGAGTGCTCAAAACATGCTAGGGTGTAGGGGAAAAAATCAAAAAGAAAATGACAATGGCAAACTATATTTAGGGGTGAGAGTGACTCAACATGAAATGATCAAGTAAAGTTTAGAATGACAATGTATCTATCTATCTTCATTTGTACTATTTATATATATTTATTACTTATAATTCACGATTCACTGATGTACAATCTGGAGTGTCTTCTATCAAGTACTCAGTGTCCTCAGCTTCTTTTGAGTGCATCTGACTGTAAGTGGGACATAAAATATCTGGTGCCTTGCCACAGGGCAAACCCTGGAAGGCAGAATAGTTGGATTGCAGTGATCAAAGGGTAACCTTCCTTATCCTCACCCTCTGACAGTGATACAGCAGCATGAAACCCATAACTGCAGTTCAGACTTGTCCCTGGGAGCATCATTTAGGGCACTTTTCCAGGTACAAAATTGCTTCAGGCTTGTGTTGTCCATTCCCCCACAACCTTTCCCCTTCCTGAGCGTTTGCAGCTGTATCTGCCTCTCACACAACAGTGGGTTCAGCAGAACTTGCTCCGTGGTGAAACGGTTTCACTGACTGGAGGTGGAAGTTTTAGGTGGCTGATAGTAGTTTATCATATCAAAAAGTAAGAAATTCTCGTGCATCTACTGGAATTTGTATCCAGAGTAGATTTTAGCTCTTGCTCTGCTAACTAGATTCCCATGTGTTTGTGGATGTGTGGTCTTTCTCTGTGCTCTCTGTAAAATGGGAATGATACTTCGTGAGGATGTTGTGGGAATAAATGAATAATGTTTGAGTTGTTCTCAGATTCATTGTTGTGAGTGTAATAGAAAAAAATCTAAGCAATAGTTCATAGCATGGTTTAGTTCCTAATACCATTCATTAATTTCCAGAGTCCTGCATTGCCTCAGCAGAAATGTTTGAGTCAAGGATAAGGACTCTTCTTCACTATCTGTTGATGAAATTTCAGATCAGTATCTAAATATATAAGACACTCTGTTGTTCTGTTTTGTTTGGTTTGGTTTCTTTTCTCTGGGAAGAGCAGATTAATCTGTTATTCTTCCTGCAGACAAATGATTCCTGTCAAATATACTCACGCAGGAATCTTCGTCCACAATAGAGAAAAACTGATTAGTCATCATGAAGGAATAGATAAAGAATCTTGGATAGCACATTGCAGCTGGGAGTACACAATGAAGTTTTTGTAGAGCTATTTTGTTTACCTGAAAATGTATCAATATGGAAAAGGCATAACAAGTTACACTACAAACTATTACAGCATAACACATTAAATTCAAGAGTAGTTTGCATCTTTACTCGGGGAAGCTGGTCATAAAGTAAAAAATTATTTAAGTATAAATGTGAACTTCAGATGAAATTTTCTTCACAATTTCTGGAGATTGTAATTATTAAATTTAAAATTTGAATGCTGAAGAAATAGCCTTTGAATAAAATCTATTTGCATTTGTATATGAAGAGGATGGAAATAATGGGGAGTTGTTTTTTAGAAAACAGCAAACCATGTCTGGCAGCACAGGGAGCTGTGTCAGAGCATTGTTCTGACTGACATGGGAGAAGAATTATGTGTAGCTTTAAATGGTGCCTTAGATAAAAATTAAAATCTGTGATTTAATTTACTGTTTTCTGATGATTTAAGAATATATGCTTGGAATAATTTAGAGTAGAGAAAGCTCTAATTTATGTGAAACAGTGCATTAAAAGCAGTTACTCATCCACCTAAGAAACATTATCAGCTACTCATCAGCTTCAATTCAGAACACAATCTGAAGAATAGCCTGGAAAAGGCATCACATTTCTTCTGCTTTTTAAAGACCTTGGCAATGCAAGATACTGAGTGTGACAAATGCAGTTAGGTATAAATTACCACCCTTCTTGCAGCTACTGCAGCTCGAGGTCCCACTTCCCTCCACTGAAATGCACAGAGTTCCACCTTGGTTTGTACTGGAGGAAATCTGGAATGCTATTACAGAACACTCTGCAAGCTCCCATTATTTTCAACAGGAGTGATGCCAAGCTCCTTTCAAAGTTGATTACAGAATCATAAAAAAAATAAGGCTGGAAAGGACTTTTAGAGATCATTTACTCCCATCTCCCCTGTTCATGGCAGTATCAGCTGCATGTAAACTATTTCTGGCAGATGTTTGTCTAACCTGTTCATAAAAGCATACAAAAATGGACTTTCTGCTTCTTACCTAGGAAATTTTTTCACCCATGTATTCCTGTTAGAAAATCTTTCCTAATGGTTAACCTAAATTTCCTCTGCTATGGTTTAAGCCCATTGCTTTTTATCATGCCCAAAATGAGCATAGAAGATTATTTCCTTCCTTCCATTTCACTGCAGACATCTATATTTTTCTGTTTACACTCTATCACCTTTCTGTAGATCAAAATAATCCCAGTTCATCTAAACTGGTCAAGGTCATGTTTTCTAGACCTGATTGCTCTGTATTAGTCCCCTAAATTATGCCTATGCAAAGACAGGTACAGCAGGAGGGTAGAATACTGAGGGATGGAGGGTGAAAAAGAGTATTTTACAAGAAAATGTTACTGAAATTATACCAATCATTCAGCAGCTTTTTTATTTTTTTTTTTTTTTTAGAGTACCACCTTATCTTTCAGTTTGCTCTTTATATATGCACAATACCCATGCTTCCTACACTGTTAATTACTGCTGTCTGCTATATTCAAAGGCTGGCATGCCTAAAGTGAGAGGTGTGTGATATGGGACACTAATTCTGAACTTGGGCAGTATGAAGGATCTGCAGAGTAAATCAAAATCAAAAAATCTGTAGGAAAATCAAAGATGTGGTTGATTCAGATTTTCTCCTTCCCAAATCTTAATTTTACTAAGTGACTTGACACTGAAACCAGAAAGCTTACTCCACACTTCTAAGTTTGGCTATTTTTAGGATTTCCTGCGGAGATCTTGGCCCTGAGCTTTAATTCCTTCTTCCCACACACATGCCCATCTCTCTCCATCCACAGTGGAGTCAATGATTCACGTCTGGTGCACTCAGCCAGCAGGGATCAGTTATTTCTTCCTGTAGGGTTGTGGCACTTTGTAGTAAGGTGCAATGAAAATTCCTTTTAATGAAGAGAAATTTGTCTTAGGAAGCAAGTGTGGCTTGCATCCCAGCAGAAGTGGTGTGTGGCAATTTAGGGTTTGTGATGTACATTTTGCTTACAAGGATGCACAATCCATTCACGAGGGAATTTGTAAATTATTCAAGTAATCCTTACCTGTGGGATAAATATTGTCCCCTAAGAAGCTCATGTAACTTTATAATCTGATAATTTATTCTGTCAGGATAAACTAAGAAATTCTGTAATCAACTTTCACTCCTTGTTATTGGGCAGCTAGAGATTTATTCAAATGCTGTTTCTTTGATATTATGCTTCACTGATGCTTTTTCTGATTCTTCTCCATTGATCAAAAGTGATTTTTAGAAAGCACAGTTCTCCTGCATCTTCTCATCATAAATTATTGGTTTTTTCTTTGATGGTAGATACATGAAAATATTCTGGATAGTTAAACAAACAGTCAGAATCATGTCAAGCAGTCAAGATTCAGTTTTTTCCACTGGATGCAGCATTTAGTTTTACCATCTTCAGCATAGGTAATTTTTCTACACTTATGGGAGGCCACTTTGTACTTCCGGCCTGTTGCAGACCCTATGAAAAATTCAAGATGTGCAGGATTTTATATCCCAAATGAGATAAATTGGTACAGCAGGATTAGAGTGTGAAGGTTGTAACAATCAACAGCCACAACCACAGTCACTGTCCCCTCTGAATGTGCAGCCCAGCTCCCAGGGAGAGTTTACATCAGCTGATAGCACGGACATCCTGCCACAAAGCTCAGGGAAGAGGCAGCTCCATCCTTGGTACCAGAGCAATTACACTCTCAAATCCCACTCAACAGCTCTGAGGGGCACTGGGCAGCAATTCCCCTCATTAGATCCTACCCAAAATGTCCAAACATGGACAAGCTAGCAAATGCTAGTTTGGAAGCATGGAAATGCTAATCTGGGGTGTCTGGCTGATCACTGCACAAAGGCTGGAGCTGTCACTTAGCCATCAAGCTGGACATTGATGCAAGGACAGTAATTTTCTAGGAGGTACAGTCAAAATATTTTACTTCAGCAAGTGCCCTTCTTCCATGTCATTACATTCCATGTATTCTGTGCTTTTATATCCTCAAATGTTCCAAGTGTATTTATTTGTATAGATACATAAAGGTGCAACTTGAACACCTGAGTTCAGCAGAGTGAACTTACAATTGACAAAGGACAGAAATTCCCAGCTACCAATAAAATTATATACATTACAGATTCTAGTTCTCAGTCCTGGGAGTCCTTAAATTAATGCAAGTTTATCCAAATGAAAAGGGCTGTTCTCTGATCAAATCAGTGCTTTCAAAAGATGAAAAATGTCTAGACACCTGAAAATTATGAAATTAGCTCATCTCCCAAGCTCATCTTCTAAACACACTTTATGGGTATGTGGATTTTTAACCTATTTCAGGTGTTCTAGTGAAAGCTGATGTCCCTTCAGTCACATCTCCTGTAGCTGACTAAGAGATGGAATATAGTTATGAGACCAATGGTACAAAATGGTACAAAAATAACATAAATGAAAGTTGAGCATGGACACTGTCAATAAATTAATAACAATTACAAATCAATCATGATTGAAATATTAACTTAAATCGAAAGATCTTTGCTCACCAGTTGCAGTGCAGCCTGTATGAACAGTAGAAGTGTTCATACTGAGAGAAATTTTTAGCTTTCTTTTTCAGAAGTGAAAATAATGTGCTAAGGCCACACTGAAATCTATGGATACACCACCAGATCCTATTCCATGTGGGGAATCACATCACTACAGTGATACCAGTGCCATTAAGACAGAAAGGTCTTAGAAAAGTCTCAAGAAACCTCATAAAACAAATTCTTTCTGTCTGTTCCTCCTGGTGTTTGTTCCACATTTTCAATACATCCTTTTTATCCCAGTACCTGGCTGGGTGACCTTGTATAATATTGCTTGGGTACTTTTGATAGAAGTCGTTTTTACCTTCTCCTCTCCAAATTTCCCTGCCTAATCTCCGTAGCCTCTGTATGCATTTTCTTCTACACTTTGAAAAGCAAAAGCTGAGACACGTCCCCAAATTATTTTCCTTTTGATACCAAATTGGACACTTGAATTTTAATGCTGCATTTCTTGCTCTGGGAGCTGAAGCTTTGTTTACTCAGCTGAGCACTGGCAGGACTGGTGCAGTTTTCCCAGCAGGGCTCACTGAAGGGCCTGCTCCCTTCCTTTGAAGGGACCTGTTCCCACTTGTTCCTTAGTGCTCCTAGAGAAAACACTAGCAAATGTGGAAGTTGGTGAGGGCTGTTGTGGTTCTTGTAATATATTTTCTATTAGAATGAAATGAAAAAAATGCCACATCCATTTCAGAGAGCACCAAGCTCATAATCAGATGGTAATGATCTGTAGATGAAGAGGAGATCCGTGTCCAAGCACGTAACTTCCTTTGTACTTGTGAGATTGAACAGAGCATGATTTCAAGTTGCAGGCTCTTAACTGTTGGTTGGCTTTGTTTTCCTTTTGGTATTATTTATATCTTCTGGACTGCAATACAGAGGGCTCATTGAAAAATCAGTAGTGAATAAAAGCCTCAACTTCAGATCAGTAGTTGTAAGCATTCTCCAAAGTACAGGGAAGAGGAGGGAATATTGATTTCTCAAGAAATCAACTATTAGGAAATGAAACAACTTTAAAAAGGTGGGGATATTACCTTATTGGCAATGGTTCATGAAGTACATTCTGATCTTGGCTCTTGGATGCCACTTATACCATCTTCCTACAAGCTGGAATGCTGTTTTGCCAGAGCTTGAAAAGGAAGCATTTTTTCCTGTTCAAAACATTTTCAGCATTTCAAGCCAAACCATTTGTGTGGAGGAATAGATCTCTATTTAAAGAAATAAGAGCAGACTATTCATTATCTGGAATCCTACTTTAGCATGTTCTTTGTTTTAGAAGCAAGGATGTGAATTGTACTCATTTTATGACCTGACCAGCCATGAATGAAAGAGCTGGCTGATTTTGGCTCCATAGTTATGTGCCTTTCTTGTAAACTCTGACTGAGCATGCTGTAATAAGCTTCTCTGGTTCCAGACTGCTGAGGTTGAAATGGAAAGAAACAAACCTGATTGAAGTTGCAGGTCTGCTTGTAGCTTGTTTCATTCTAGATACAGTTGGAGCCAATTTTATTTCCTATTAGTCAAGATTAAAAAAAGCCTCCAGTCTCACATACACTGACTCCACAAAGACAGATACAGTACAGTCTGATTTCCTGGATCTCTCCTTGATTCAGTGAGAGGGGCTGATAGATGTGGCTGGAAAGAAAAATACCCCATTTAAAGGTTGAGATGCTGAAACAGGATCAAATTGTTAGAGCAGACAGCTTTTTTAACTGTTTTGTTTGTGGTTGCCCATGAGTGTAGCAATGCATTCAAAAGTAGTAGGTTGTTATATTTTTATTTTCAAATTCAATGTGATGGTTGCTTTGAGAAATCTTTAATTGGAGAGAAACTTGTGATGCTGTCCTGCACTCACAAATATTTTTCAAGCTAATGCCTCTCCTATTTCTTAACAACAAAACCAGAAGCATAAATGGAAAATGAAGTCAAGCTTAACAAAATGTACCATTCCTTTATGAGCAGATTTAATTGTTCATTGTCTGCATATAGAGTGGTGTCCTGATATGACAGCACAGAATATTCTGACTTCTCCCAGACTTTTAGGACACTTCAAGGTGTGATTATGGAAAGTAACATTCAAGAGATTGTGCAACTTCTGTGTGACATATTACTTGAAAATGACAAGAAAATGACTGCTCCTCTGAGGAGGTAGATGCTGCTGCATGTAAACACATGGGAAAATGTAATTTACTGCATTTTGCTTGTGGAAGCAGTTATTTTTATTATTTAAATGGAAAGACAAGATTCTTACAGTTACTTGGTATTAGTGAGTTAGCTGTTCTTCCCACATATTCAGCTTTCCTTTGCATAGAACATGCATTTTTTGAGAACATGATAGAAAATGCAACCCTAAAAAATAAGTTGTGAAGTTTTAAGAGTTCTTAAGCAGATGTTTTAGAAATTATCTCCACATCACAGTGCCATTCCTTCTATGTTTTTTGCTACCCCCAAAATAATTTGTTATCTTTTAGGAATGTTGAGACATTTAAGTGTATTTTAAATCTGTTTCTATGTGCATGTGTGAGCAAAAAAATTCATGTTTTATGTCAGCTGAATATAATGCAGTTGGGAGCTCTCTCTTTAGAAAGGTCAGATCTGTAGAAATGGTGCTGTTTAAGAAAATCAGTGGTTTTTTTCAAATTTACCAACAAATGCTACCCCAGTGTCATTCAATGATGTATCACTGTGATGCATCACTAAATATTGAACATTATATAAGTGCTTCAGGATTTAGTTTTGTTCACTATAGATAAAGACTTGTATAACTTGGCCAGTAAGTTTCCACACTGTGAAGAAAGGACAGAAGTGCTCTGTGATGTTGGTCTTTTAAATAGGAGTTGGGTGGAAATGAAGAAATTGGAGATATGCAACATTACAATTTACAGACTTGAGAGAAATGCTCAGAATAAGTGTTCAGAAACTCCTTGGCTGTGAACTTTGCTGATCTGAACCTGCTGTGGGAATTATCCCTGTTATTTAAAATGTAAGATCTAGTTCATTTATACCTAATTTCTGTTTGCTTAGCTACCAAGCAGATGTTTATTTTCTGATACTATTAATGATTCAGTCAGGCTGTGTATCAGGCATTAGTACCTATACATAAAGTTGTCTGTGTCTGCAGCTATTTCAAGCAATTAACAACTTTAAATGTAACCACTATCATATGGCTATTTTTTTCCTATTTATAAGCTTGTTTTTGAAGTGTTTCTGTAGTTAGATAGAAAACATATATTCAGACAAACTTAGGTCTGTCTGATAAGTTTCGCAGCAAAGTGAAATGAAAGATTTTTGTGGAAAAATATGTTTACATTCAAAGGCAATTTCTAACACTTCTGTTGTTTACAGCACAGTTTTAAATCAGGTCAAGTAAAAAAAAAACCCAAACCCATGAACTGAAGAAGTGCATTTCTTTGTTCCCTGAATTCAGCCCAGTTTGGTGGATCCATAAACTAGAACATTAAAATTTTCTTTCTTTTAGTTGCATTTAATAGGAAAAATTGGTGGCAGACCAAAATAATAGCAAATCAGATTTAAGGATTCAGGCTGCTAACCTGAGCAGCTGCACTGTGAGGAGTTGGTGCTGCTGGAGCAGTGAGGAAAGAGGAGGAATAGTCAAGGTTCTGCTCCTCAGCCACTCCTTCCAGACCTGTCACAGAGCATTGTCCCTTTGCTACACATGGGAGGCCATAGAAAAGATAACTTTCACCCATGGGATTATTGCTGACAATTCATATATTTGGTCCTGAACATAAAGGATCAAACATTGATCTAACATTGAGGAGTTGTATGATGCAGCTGATTTGTCCAATATCAAGCAGTAGGGCCCTGGGGAGAACATTGCATTGAGCTAGCAAACCTTGGAAGTCTATTCATTAAAGCAAACAAAAGCAGGGTGGAGGGGGGAGAGAATTGCTTCAAGGGTTATTTTAAGGGGAAATAAACTAGAAAGCCAAATTTTTGCAAGTAATGGTTTGCCAGATTTGACTTATTCCCTTCCCCTGGGTGAGTGCAGGGTGATACAGCCTTCAGTAGTGTGATACTGTTGTGTGTTTCTGCAGAACACCTGCAACATTCATTGCACAGGCTGGACCATAAGAAAGGACAAAATTATGTTTGAACAAACAGCTGCAATGTTTGAATGTTTGCTCTTGCCACTCACACATATTGTAAGGTTTTCTTAATGTGTATGCTGTTGGATGCACATTTAAGTGTGGGGGATGTGTGTGTGCAAAAACATGCATGTACACCTGGAATTGAGGAAATGAGGAGCTTTCTGTTGCAGCACAAAAAGATCAGTTTCTCAGAAGAAGAATGCTGTAGGGCCAGTTTAAACATTTTAGTGCTGTAGATGTATGACTTTAAGCCCTGGGAAAAAGCTGGCTGAATATGTCATAGACATGATTTGTCTTTGGATGATAGCAGCATCTCTCATAAAGCACTCCACTCAATCTGTGGCATGATATTAGTGGTGAATGTGGAGAATTCTCTTTTCCAGTAGCTTGAGGTATACTTATATGAATCTAGCTGCTGAGTGACATGGTAAATAAAATCCAGAGGAAAAAATGATACACAGTTAAAGATGTATTTTAGTGACAGGCAATGCAGCAGCAAAGGCAAACAGAGATCTAATCCTGCATTAGTACGTGAAAATAAGAGGAAACAAATGCCTTCAAGAACTAATGAGCCCTTGAATCTTTTATCTGTTATCAAAAATTAGGCTGGGAAAAATCTATTTCATGGAAAAGAACTGTTCTGCTCCATCTTTTACTATATCTTGTATATTTCCCTCCTTAGGACTCCCACTTATGAAGTGCATATTAGGAGCAGAATCTTTCCATTTGGAGAAGAGTGTATCAATGCACACACTAACAGTGTGGAGGTCTGTGTAGGTACTGCCTTTTAGCATCTGCATCGTTTAAGCCACATTTTCTCTTATCTTTCTGACACTAATTCTAGCACCAGAATTACATTAGTCCCCACAGTGGATCTTCATTTCTGACAGTAGATTTCTGAGCAAATGAAAAATCATCCAGTCATTTCTCTCTAATTAGTTGTGTCTCTAAATACCTAATTATCACTGGGAACAAATTGCACGCTACAAAGATAATATTATGGAGAGCTGTTAATCTGTTAAGATGCTGCTTTTGAGTTTTGTACAGTCAATGCAGCTGTTAAAACAGAATTTTTGCCACCTGGATATAGCATTACCATTTTATTGTAAAATTCAGAAATAAATGACGGGAAACCAGAGGATTGGAGTTGACTTCTTTAAGCAATGTGCTTGTCAGATAAAGAAATGTATCCTTATGTCCTTCATAATCTAATCTTTTCCATACTTTGTGCTACTTTTGAATTGTTAAAAGGTGAGTCTATGGCAGCACTAAAAATTAAATGTTCTTTCAGGATTATTTGGTTTGTTAATAACTTGGTTTGCATTGTCCACATATACATGGCAAGGTAGAATAACACAGTAGATTCATGGAGTTTTCAGCCAAATGCAATCTGCATAGAAATTGCACGTTTCTGTAGAATACTTGACAATTATGCTTAGGTGGCTTAACTGTAATTAACGTGTAATGTGCACTTTGGCTAGAAAAGAGAAATTACCAGGTACTTACCTCGTGATTATTTCAGCATGCTTTGCACAGTTATGGTTTGTGGTCATAATAGTGCAGAGTGCTGAGTATTCTCAGCTCATTCTGAAGTCCATTGGTGCTGAGTATCTCCAGAACCTCCTAGATGAGGTCCTGAATCCCTGGGAAATATACAGTGACTGTATGTAAAGCATAATTTATAGCTGATGCCTGCATAGAAGTAATGCCACTGCTTGTTAATGATATCATCAAAAATTCCCAGCTCAAGGACATTCCTGATCACTAGAGTTTTAAAGCTTTAATTGTAGTTAAACCTCCCTTTCGAGCTGAAGTTTTGGATTTTCTTATATTCCCTTTTCCTCTTTTCATAGCAATTCTTCAGGCTAAAAGATTTTAAAGGTGACATGAACTAGAGCTATTACAGTTTTAGAAGTAAATGCAGCTGTACACACATTATGTTTTTGTATTGATCTGCTAATGTAAAACCTATAAAAATGTGGACTGATAATAAGCTGAGAGTTCTAATTAGCAGTCATCATGCTGCCACCTCTTCTATGTAATCAAATCAGCAAAAATCCTGACAATATGAAAGAGAGGTGCTTGAAGAAGTCTGTTAGTAATTTCATAGGAATACAGCTAAAATTTGTGCCCTATTTTACTTTCATGAAAAAGTTAATTAAACTAATCAGCACTTCAAGAACCACAAGAGAAATCCTGTCCCAAATTCTGTATACAGACAGCCTTGAAATGGGAATGAGGACATAACCATGCTGTGTCCCTTGCCAGAATCTGCAGGGACCTGTGAGGGTGCTGTGAGCATAGTGACCTTCCCCTGTTGTGTTGGTCAGTCCCAGTGGACTCAGATTCTGCATCCATGGAGCCTTGGAGATGTTGTAGGATTCATCATTTGCTGTATCCAGAGACAAATGTGTGGTGATTTGGTTTCCTCTGGGATCTGCCCACACTGGTTTCTTAGCCCTTACATCCCCTCTCAGAGAGCAGAGTGATTGTGAGCATTCTTTGCACTGGTGTGGGGATTTAGAGGAACCTGAGGAGCTAGGCTTGGAATCTGAGCTGGCCAGAGGTGGACAGAAACCAGAGCATGAGCTGGAGCAGAGAGCAGGATCCCAGGCAAGGCTGAGGCTGTTCCTTCCTAAGGAGGTTCTTATCCCAGAGGGTTGTTGGGCACTGGGACCGTCTCCCAAGGGAGAGAGAGGGGTCACAGCACCAAGCCTGACTGCACAAAAAGAGCATTTGGACAATGTTCATGGGCACATGGTGTGACTCTTGGGGGTGTGCAGGGCCAGGAGTTGGACTCAATGATCCCTGTGGGTGCCCTCCAACTCAGCATATTGGGTGATTCTTGAATGAGCTGTGGGTCACAGCACAGTAAAACACACCAGAAGCCCATGATGCCTTAAACACCAGAGAAGCTGCGAGTGAGCATCTCCTTGCAGCCAAGTTGGCTTCAAGGGAACTGGTTTCAAACTCCAGCTTTTTCTGTTAAAAAAGAGAAACAGAAGTTCTGAGCCTGCTTATTTTAGAGAAGCCAAGACAAATTAAGAGCCCCAGTATCTAAAGCACACAGTGCAATAGTTTTGACAAGTTTTATTCAGAGAAGACATTATTTAGCTAAAAGCCACAAGTGTGAGCTAGATTGAAAAACAAGAGAAACATGAAGGCTGTTTTTCAATGATGACCAACTGGACCAGTATTGCTGAGTAATTCAGTTTTGGTGGAATTTGATTCCCCTGTGTTGTGATGTCTGCAAGGCAGTGTCTGTTTCCGGCACTCCAGCTGGGTTATTTGTTAGAATGTTTGCTGTTTTGTGGGTGTTTTTTTTTTTTTGTAGTGCTGGGAAGCCTTAATCATGGGTCAAGCCTGCATTGTTTTAGGCACTAAATGAACTCAGAACAAAGAGGCAGTTCTGCTGCCACAGAGTTTATAATCTAAGTATAAAACAAGAGACAACAGATGGGTCTAGACAGACGGGGGAGCATAAGGAAACAATGTGACAGTACTGGGCAGCCAAAAAGTCAGTGTTGAAGGGAAAGCAGCAGGCCAGCTATGAGTTTTCTATAAGCAGCATATCAAAGACAGGATCTGAAATGAGATAATTAAGACAGCTTTGCAGATGGCTGTAGGGAACTCCTCCTAAGAATGAGGCAGTTTGGTGGGGAAGGGCTTTGGAAGTGAAGACAAACTTTATGTATTTTAGGGCACAGAAAGTGGGAAATAAAGCAGAAAACACTCAGATAGTGGTGATATCATCAAAAATATTAGATATGTACGTGGGGTTTTTTGCAGCAGCATTCTGTATAGGTAGGAGTGAGCTAAAGCTGAGTCCCTTTGATCCACTTTGTGAGTGAAGAAGAATGTGAAGAACATTCCTTCCTCTCATCCTCACTGAAGGATTTCTCCCCCATTGTATCAGCAGACACTTCTTGGCCATGGAGAATTTGATGAGATTCACTTTTGAGCACATAAAATACTTTGTTTGGGCATAAAGGCTGCAAAACACTTCTGAACTCCCAGAATTCAAAGACTACTGAAACAGAAGCCTTGATTTGGAAGTCAAATAAATTTTTTTCTCAAACAGAACAGAAAAATAATCACAAGACCATGTTTGATTGTACTGGACAGTTGGTAAACAACTTGACAGCAGTTTCATCTTATGGTTACATTAGCTATTATTTTATATGGCAGTTGTATTTGGCAAATTACAATTTCCCTTTGAAAATGATCCTTGGAAAATAATACATGACATTTTAAAGTACCGTGGTCCATATATGCAAATTAATAAATGCAAGATAACTGCATACAGCTAGATGGTGTTAACTGAGTTAAAAGAGCCTTTAGTCTCATATCTCTCATTTTAGTATTTCAGTATCCCATTGCTTTATTAATACAGTTTTCTGTATTTAAAATGAAAATTGCTTCCAAAAATTATATCAGCATTGTTTGCTTTCAATTTCTGTGCAGTACATAAAGAAGATAAGAGCACTATCTCTTAAAAAAATGAAATCCCTCCATATGGCACCCTTCTCCCATTAAGATGTATAACATGAACCCAAAAAGCATCTTTTAAAATAGTTTTATAACTGAAATGGGATTTTAGTTTAGCTTAATTTGTGAATTGCCAGAAGCAAGAATTATCCTTAATGCTGTGTATATAAGGCTGCTCCCACAGCTGCTCTTAAGCAATTCTATATCAAAATAACCAGGAGCTGTCTCACATTCATCCAGAAGTTAGGTTTTTAATCTGAATTAATCTAAGTTTCCTTGCAAGTCAACAGAGAGAATGAAACACTTGGACAGGACATCTTGTTCTTTTCTATTACATGAGTTTGAAATAAAATTATCTTTTAAATCTGACTCTTGAGCTATCTCTGTTGCTCTTCTACAGAGGGAGCCTAGATGATTAGCTTAGTCTCCTCACCTTACTCTAGGCAGCTGGAGTTGGAGGAGATTAAAAACAACCTTTGAAACTGAGCTGAACTGGCTTTTATTTCAGGCTGTCAAAGGTAGCACGGTGCTGCAGTTCACAGACATATCTCTGCTCAGCAAGCCTGGGGAGAATGAGAGTGTGTGCAGGCCAGGACAGAATAGCTGCATCAGTTAACCTGGCAGCTTCACAGCTCCAAGGCTGTCCAGGTTAGCAGTGACCACGAGCTGTAACAGGAAATCACCTTGAGGAGCTCTGGTGTTTGCTGTGAGGTAACCCCAATGTCATGTATTGAGTGCTGTGTTAATAATTAATAGTCTCACACGCTGTGATTCTGACATAAAGTAGAGGCTTTATTTAAAAGAGCAGTGATTTTTTTTGCGTGACTGGACTGTTCTCATATCAACCTCTTTAATTCATCCGTGAGGTCCTCACCTGAGCAGCCAAAACATCTTCAGTGCTTGGGGTTACTGCTGACTCTGCAGCGTGGCAGCATCTCTTGTGCTGCAAAGATCAGGTCTGGGGAGTGCAGACTGGGAACTTGCAGGAGACTTTCTTCAGCTGTAACAATTCTCAGAGCTGTTTGCCAGATGCAGATGCATTTGACCGAGTGCAGCGACCATGATTCTGTCTCACCTGCTCCCATCCATAATCTGCTGTATAACTTTCCCTGTTAAAAGTTCTGGTGGCCCTGCTGTTTGAAAGACTTTTTGTAGAGTTCTCAGAGACTGTAAAAGAAGCCTTTTTCATAAATCATATTTTTTAAAGTGCTGCTCCGAGTGATTTGACATTTTTTCAAAAGTAAGATAAAAGTTTATGTACTTGGAAATTATGTCCCGAAGAAGTATGCACTTTATATTTTATTTATTTTGATAGCTTATGTTATGATAAATTCGACAGATCCTGAAAGACACTGACAGCTTTAAAGATACAGCAAATAAACTTTTGTTAGTGGTGAAAATGTGCCCCATAATGATCAGATGCCTTTATCTATGCAAAGACATTGTATTGGCCTTATGACATTTTTCTTTTTCAAAATTTTTGTTGTGTGTTTTTGACCAGTGTTACATAATTCCAGAAAAGAAATGTTTGACAAAGAGTGGAAGGAAGGTCAGAAAGCTTTGGGGCACAAATTCTCTGGGATTATAATCCTTAAAGAAAAGAGGTGAAAGACAGCAATGATACATTTTCTTATCAAAGTTTAGTCCATATATATGTGTTTATATAATTCTAATACCAACATATGGTAAGTAATGTCAATTGGACTTGTATAATTTGCTAGCCAGGCAGAAAGGGGACCAGAACCCCAGTTAGCCAAATTTTTGATTAAGCCATTGCATGTGGAAGAGACTATTCATTAACACCAGCTGAAGATATGACACACAGCTCTTCTGAATACTTCAACATTACCTTTCAAAATAGAATATGTTTCCTCATAATCAAACAAATTTGGAGAGCAGTGTGGAAATTCATTGAGTTGAAAATATGAAGTAATCTGTAATGCTATTTAAAATAACATCAATGCAGTGGATTTTTAAGCTAGAAAAAATTTGAATTGCAATTACCAGGTAGAAAAGTTTGAACATGTGTTGAGTTTCTGGCAGCCTTCAACCAGTTTGATTGGTGGATTACAAGGTGTGAGCAAGACCAACACAAAAGTCTTGTGCATGTACTGAGGTGCAGTACAAGCAGAACTGCAGTGTGGAGATAAGAGACTACTTAAACTCCTGCCAAGCAGTTCTGCTGGTTTTGTTCTATTTACACTGATCCCGCAGTCAGTGCACGCAAGGATTTTTCTTTGTCTTGAGAAGGACCAATAATTCTGAAATTTCATGAGGATAATACTGTGATTTTTACTGAAGCAGGAACCCCTTCACTGCAAGCAGAGTTCAAGCAGTTGTTTTTGTCATTGTTTCACAGAATGATATAAAGTGCTTGTTTACAGACATATTTTTAAACTGAGGGGAGATTTGAGTGTTTTATAGCTGTAAAAATCTTTGCAATTCTGTCAGAGCATGTCTACATGTGCAGTGCCTCACTAACATCTCCTTTCCTCATCCATTCTGTATCACAAATATCTCTCCTCCCCTTCCTACCAAATGTCAGAATACATTTACTCTGTCTGTATCCCCTTGACAATAAAAACAGTAGCAAACTTGAGGGTTTTGTCTGAGGATATAATTTAATTACCTTTAATAGTAATATTTTTGAATAAATTTTCCCAAAAATACAACAGTATTTGATTTTTAACATCTTTTCTAGGTGTCTTACTCTCAAAGAAAGCTTTAATACCAACCCAGTGGAAAATCGCTGCCACGTAGATAAGAATTATTGAATTTATTTTTTTCTTGAGATGGTGGATAATGTACCATGGTGAATTTATGGTCTGCCACAGTGTGCAGTCAAGAAGCATCTCATTTTGGTTATGAAAGGAACCCTCTATGAATCTGTGAGTTTAAGGCAGGCAGGGAAACCTGTCCTTTGCAAAGACTTCTCCTTGGAAAATGCTCTGGCAGAAGAGCTGCCTTGGTGCAGTCCTGCAGTGTTGGGGACACTGCTGAGCTCTGCTCAGAGCCCTCCCTGGGCAGAGACCATTTCTGAATAACCTAAGGTTTGGTCTCCCCTACTCCTGCCCCAGACCAAAGGTTTCTCCTGGGCAGTTCATGAACTATTTGCATTTAGCTATATCCTTTAAAAATGTACTATGATGAACATCTGTTATTTGTAGAGAAATCACCTTTTTTTCCTTGTCTTTAGATGTACTTTTACAATGATTTCTACTTTTAGTTTTTTCATGCTCTGAAATGAAGTGTGGCCAAACAGTATATGTGAAATTATCCTAATGCTAAATGCTGAAATGTTTATAGTTGGTAAACCTAAGTATACTGTATAATTAAAACAATTATTTAATCAAAAGATGCTTTCTTAAACTACTTTGCAATTAGTGCTATTGAAATAGTTCTATTATTTTCCATGCATTTAATTTCTGTTTTGGTCTCTCCAAAGCACATTTTTTTGTAGAAGGGAAAACAACTTTACATCTATAATTATAGTTTAAACAATTTGGGGTATGCATGATCAGATTAAAAGGCTAAAGTAAATCTTCCTGTAATGGGGCCAAAGCACAGGAGACCATACTGTGGTGGATGACTCTGTTTAAGGTTATGAGCCTATAGGTTTGTTTACAATATTTCTTAGTTTCAGGGATGTTGTGTCACTGTATATTCCCAGGGAGCTGAAAAAAGGATTTCCCACTGCTGACACATACTTTGCAAGTGTTTGCTGAATAGCACAGAGTGGGTTTATATATTGTAGCAGTAATGGATCTCTGGTTATGGGTTTGTTTGTAATATTGATTTCCCGTCAGTCAGATTTTATAAAGAGCTTCACATCCTTGTCGTGCATCTCTGGTGTAGATGCTACAGGTATTAGTCTCAGATTGTGAAAGAGACTTGCAAGGAGAGCATTTGTGTGCACAGTTGCATTAAGGCTGATGGCAAATTGGTGTGAAGCAATGTCTGCTCTGTTTGAGAGCCTTTCTGCAGTTCTGGTGTTCAGTGTCCTGTAACCTGTGGGCACATCTTTTCTTTCTACAAATATTTTTGAGGAAGACAGCCATGGTGAAAGAAAAAAATCACATGAAGCTCCTATTAAATGCTTCTATTAAGGGATTGAGCCTTCCCCATTGACAGGATGAGTCTCTGTAAGGTTCTAGTCTGGACACCTGAGCAGAAATTGAAGTGTGCAGTGGGTACATTGATGTGATGCGATGGTAGGCATGGGTGTGGATACCTTAGGAAAAGCTTTGCAATGTCAGGAATATTTTGTAAACCAAGAGGGGAAAGTCTGAGAACTGGGAAATCTACAGAGACCTTTCCTTTAGTGCAGAAAACCCAATTCTCTCACATTTGGCCTGGTAGGTTGGGGCTGGTGTTACCCTGGGACAGCCCCAGTTCCCCTCAAAGCTCCCTGCACAAGGGTGGAGATGGAGCTCACCTGGGGACAGCTCCACAGGGCACTGAGCTCAGTGTGGATCTATCACATCCCCCCAGGAAAGACTGGGAATGATCTACCAGCGATGAATGCAGACAGCAGAAGTTGTGCACCAAAGTCCAGTGATCCTTCTGTACTGGAGACAGCAGAACCCCAAAGAGCTCTTGTACAAACATATACAAAGCCTTGTACATCCATAATTCACAGCTCAGTGCAAGGCTTCAAAATGAAATCAAGAAAGATTAGTCACGCAGAAAACGTCTAAAGCATAATTTCATTATGGCAGAGAGAACCACAGTGCCTGACTATATGTTCACTGTCTGGTTCCTGTGCTGGCTCTGGACACTCCTGGCATGAGAGCAGCTGAACACTGCTTTTTTCACAGCAGAACACTCAGTAAGGTAAGGGACCTCAGAAAGGCTGCAGTCCTGAATGTGTTTTTCTTTTAAACAAGAATTACTTTTTTAATTTTTTTTTTTTTTTTTTTTTTTTTACATCTTTTGATGTATTTAAACTTTTCTCCATAACTTTAAATCTAGGAAGACCTATTGTAGGCAATACATTTTCTGCTTCCTTTTACCCTGTCTTTTGTTCATACTTAAGTTTCAAACATTGGGTTTGTCCCTATTTAGAGACAAGGTTCATCAGGCCTAATTAAACACAGGTTTCAGCTCATCACTAGGAGTATTAGAAAACTTTGTTGCAGTGGAAACACATGACTGAATTTCTTCAGTTTTTGTTACTGAAATTCAAGTAGATGATCTGAAAAATGTGATATTTACAGCTTCATTTCAGATGGGATTTGTGTTGGTTCTTTACAGACTGACAAACCCAAAATACTTAGATAATTTGATGATTTCAGTTTTGTTTTTTTCATCTAGAAGCTTGTTTCATTTGCAAAAATTACTTTATTTACTAGACAGTGAAGAAATCCATATTTTCAGATAATTTGTTTTTGTTACTGCTCATACCTATGTGTGTTCCTTCCAGTGCCTTTCTGTCATGTTGGTTTTTCTGACAAACTGACTCCAACTTCTTTGTCTTTCCAGGTTGTCTCCTTGATTCCTTATTTTCATAGAGTTTAAGGTTAAGATTGTTAATTTGCCTACTCTGCTGATTTGTTTGTCAGAGTTCCTTTAAGCTCCTGTCCTTTAGGTTTTCTGAGAGCAGGCTTTTGACATGTTTGTTAAACCTGTCTTGCTGAAAGGGTGAAAGAGCCTTTTTAGCACATGATCCTTCCTTCTTCAGAACTTCTTAAATGTAATCAAATCCTTTCCTCTTCCCTGAGAATAACATGGAGAGCCTTTCTGAAGCCATTGCCTTGATTTTGGTATATCCCACATTGTTGTCCCAGACATGTGACTTCATATTTTGTTCCGGTGGCAAAGCAACTTGTAAGAAAATGGAAATGTAAGAGATTTTTTTTTTTTTCTGTGGGTGCCATCCTCACCTCTGACTGTTCTGCTGTGCCTGCCCCTGTCACTGCCACATTTTCCCATAAATGTCAAGACTGAAAAAAATGGGACCTGTAAAAAACCTATTCAATAACAATTCCTGTGACAGCTGTTGATGTTTATTTTCTCCTTTAATCTCTTCTATAGCAGTCCCATTGAATACAAACATTTCATGTAATCTCTGGATATTATTGTAAATGTGTTACTAATGTGATTGCTCCTATCCTTTCTTATCACTTCTGTCAAAGGGCAGTAGAGCCCACTTGGAGCCTTGATTCCTCTTTGGACAGGCCTCTCTGCTGATTTTTCACATTTTGACAGGAACCCTTCCACATTTGGATGTCTCAGCTAAGTACCTAAAGTCAGGTGGGATGAATTTGAGATCTCCATCCCCATCACAAAAACCCAATCTACCTTGATCTGATGGATTTCTCTAATTTAAGCAATCTGTTCCCACACTGTAATGTACTTCTCTCAATTTTCACCTCTTAATGTTCTCTCCCTACCTCTCCCACTTCCGTCTGCAATTTATCTCATCTCAGTCTATTCCCCTGTTGCCCCATGCACTGCCCCTGCCTTCCCAGCACTATTTGCTTCATTTATCCCTCCTATGCCCATTTCATCTCTTGTTCCCTTGAATATCTTGGTTTTCCATTGGGATAAAGCATATTCTTGTGTTTTTAGAGTCCTGTAAACATTGATATATCTGTATATATTTTTTTCTTAATTATCACATCGCAAATGTTTCAGTTTCAAATCATATTATGTCTAATTCTACTATGGTGTTGTTCAGTTTATTTCTATTTCAGTAATGCTGTAGAGCAGTTTGTTGGGTAGAAAGCTTTCTACTATAATTGGGTAACAAATTATTATTTTCTTCTTGTGTTCAGTGAACTGGTTTTGCAGATCTTTCAGCTCAATTCATTATGATCAAATGGAGAAGCATTTGTTTCAATAAGATTTTAATCTCTAGGACTATCTTTTGCATCAGTGACTTTTCATTGTTAATTGCTTTCTTGTCCCCCATTAAGGTGTTCTTGCAACTGCTTCATCCAAACTAAGCTCCTTTTCCACACACACTGTTTGAAAAGACTCTTTTCAACTTTTTAGGTGAAATAACCATTGTTGCTTTCTTAATCCATCACTATGGCTTTTGTGTATCATCCTCCCTTGATAATGAAAAAAACTGCATAAAATCACCTCTGCAAGGAATTTTAGAAAATGTCCTAAATTTCTCCCTGCATACATCAGAATGGAAGAGATCATTTTATTATTTCATAGCACCAATTAAGATCACCAGGGCACCTGGTATGTGCTGGATGTTTGTGAGTGAATTATCATTAATATTAATGATTTGACAGCACATGCACTGACTGGAGTACACCCCTGATGTCTCAGAGTCATTGTACCAAGAAGGTTTTTTTATTACAAGTTCTCTGAACCTGTTGCTACTTTAAACCCCATAAAGGGCATAAAAAAGAAAGACTTCAAGCTACAATTTTAAATATGTAAAGAAAAAATTAACATGCTGAAATAACAAAATCAGGAGATGAGTTCAAGTGGTTCTCTCCCTTTTCAAAAATCAATTGCTTGTGAATTTATTATTTTAACACAGCTGACAGAACATACAGAAGGAATTCAGTAATGAAAAGCATTTGGGGGTTTGACAGGTCTTGGCTGAAATGAAGTCCTTTGAGACCAGCACTTGGAGGCAGAGGTGAAAGTAAAAATTGGTTTACCTGAAGATCTCTGTATGTGGAATCTAAATTTTCAAGGGAGACTCCCTGCCAGCATCAGGGCTTATCTTTTGACATATCCAAACTGAAATCTATCAAAATCTGGAAACTTCCTGACTTTTCATTGTAATGTCTGTACATGTCATTTTCTACACAAAACTTTGCACGTATGCTAAAAGTTCCCTGGAAATTTTGTGCTAATTCAAGTAACTGAATTTTTTGAATTTTGTGGCCTACTCCTGTATTAAGTTTCAAAATAATTTAGCCCAGTTCCCTCTGTCAAAAAGAAACCCCAAGCAGTCCAAGCCAGTTGATTAATACAGTATTATTGCTCCACAGATCTATGAAGTGTTTATATTGCCAGATTTTAATACCGAGCAGTGTCTTTTTTTCTTGTGTTAGAACTGCAAGGCCAATGTAGATAAAGCAGATGGTGTTCTTTCTTACACACCATTACTGGAGCCATTCACAAAGGGTTGCTTGGTGACAGCTGTGGAACAGGGTGTTGGAAATAGCACCTGAAGCCTCTGAGCTGCACAGCGTAACTGAGAGCTGGTAGTGATTTGCAGGACTTTGATTGCTGAGTCCATTATTGCATAAAAGTCCAGCTAAATTTGCATGTTTGGCTCGAATTTAAAAGTCTGTGGGTTAAGGAGGTCTGAGAGTAAGTTTCTATTCCCATGAACACTTAAGTGCAGTGCAAAGGTGTTTGCACGCTCTGTGGTGCAGTTCTCACACATTACACACAAGGCAGTGAAGCTGTGTCCCTGATGGAGGGTACAGGGAGATGGGTGAGTAACAGGAACAGCAATTACGCCCAAAAAGAAAATAAAAACCATCATGCTCTTCTGAAGAGCCTTTCTATCCATGCACATGATAATATCTAACATACATAAAGCACATTTCCCTGTGATTTTAAATATTATTCTGAAGTGCATCTAACCTAGCAGTTGAAATCTGTGCAGGAAAATTGGCTGTGCTCTAGGAACTTGTGCCCAGCACTCAGAGCATGCACAGAATTACATAATTCAAAAGTAAACCTTTCTTGGAGTCATGCTCATATATATCTTTGGAGACCAGATTACTAGTTATATAATTATTTACATGTTCAGTATTTACTGTCTGAAAAAATTCAGCCCTGTGTAGTCAGGGCAATGAAGGCAGAGCCAAGCCCTGAAGCTCTCAGAGCTGAGTCACTTTAGATGGCACAGTGATGCACCATATTCATCCTGAACTGTGCAGACCAGGAGATATTGCTTGCATTTGAAAATATTGGCAACAAAGTGTGTTAACTCTCATGTGCTCTCTGGAATGCTCTGTGCTAAACTTTGAAAACATGAAATGTAAGAAAAATATGATAATATGAAAAAAATCCATAACCTCCTGTCAAACGTTGCAATTGCTTGAGTATTCAGCAGGAGTTAAAGATGGATAAAAAGTAGAAGGTATAAACCATAGCAATGAGAAGCAGATGAGCTGCATTCAAGAGCTGCATTCAAGACTAATAGATTCTTCATGAAAATGCTGTGACATTTATTTTCTATATTAAAAATTCAAATGCAAGTGTTTAGTATGTCTCATACATATCAGCTCTTTCTGTAATTCTGGGACTGGCACAGTTTTGCCTTTAGTCATTTGGGTATTGCTTTTCCATCCACTTTGATCACATTGTGCTTCTGGAATATTCCCACCAGTTACCCTAAGAGCTGTGATAACTGAATCTTGTTTCATCTGTCCTAGAAACTGAAATATAATGAAGGAGAGTCTCAAACAAAACTGTAGAGGAGGAAGCCACCATCCCTACTCCCTCAAATGTTTGTTAGCACCTTTAATATAAATATTTGTATTAATGAGAATCTAACCAACTATCTCAAAAATTATGGCATAAATATATGTACAATAATCATGCAGTATCTTTTCTTTCCTACACAAAAGAAAGCATTTATCATTCTGGTAACACAAGGGACGGAAAACAATGCCAATTCCCAAGTAAAACCTTTCATGATTTAATATTGTTGTTTTGTCCCCTTAGATCCCAGAATGATAAATATTGTTCTTCCTGTTGTCAGCATCAGAAGCACTTTCATATGTGGAATAAAGGCTCATTCATTATAATCATACTGGTTTTTTTCCAGGTTGCTTTTTTCAATCTGGTTCAGAATACATCACTCCAGTGATCCTGTGCCAGCTTTCTTGTGGTTATTCCAAAGCTCCACGGGTACCTGTGATGCTACCAGTTTGATTTCTGTTTGTGACTGGGCTTTTTTATCATTTCTATTCTCAAGGCTTTAGAGTCCTCACTGTGTCTGGGACTTCATTACACTGAGAGGTGTACAAACATGTACCTAATCCAGCTTGGATGTACAAGTGTCCGTGGAGTGTGATCCTCTGGGAAGCCACAGGCAAAGCCTGTTTGTTTGGTCTCTGTGGTTTTCCATGAAGGAGGAGGGAGCCTATGGACAGCCCTGTGGAGGGGATGGCCCTTCCCTCTCAGGTTTTCAAGTATTATCTGTGCTATTTGCTCTTCAGAAGAAGCTGAGGGGTCATTGCCTCTGATGTTTGTGCAGAACACAGGAGTCATTCCAGGTGAAATGTCTGTTGCTCCATCCTCATCCCAGCCAGCCAACAGCCCATTCTGGTTTTGTCTAGTGTTGCAGTGTTTCAATAACTCAAAACATATCTCGATTTCAAAATGTGTTTTTTGCAAATCGTGTCAGTACTCTAAATAGACTTACATTATTTCCAGACAAGAATACACAAAGGTTAAGCACATTTCATTTTAAGGAAAGCTGTTGGCTATGGTGTGATGCCACCTCATCTCTCATTCAGTGGTGGCTTTAGGAAACACAGCCCATTGCACTCAACCTAGGCAAACTATCTAATTACTATATTAGCATGTATTAGTTAATTTGCATGTAGCACTTTGGAGATCACAAGCTCAATATTTTAATAGAGTTTCTCTTCCCTGGACACATCTCTTGTCTTCATTTTTAAACCATCATGAAAAGGTCACTAAACATTGATTTTTGTAAATGAAAGCTCTAAAATAGGACTTGAAAGAGCTAATGTTTGGGGGGAGGAAAAAAAGTGTGAAAATTCAACTTAAGTCAGACCATGAATTTTGGTGCTCAGACTTCTCCTACCAAGCTTTAGATCTCTTAAGAGTCTCAGAAATTGCATGCCTCACTCTGGAGGCTGTTTGTTCTTGCAAGAGGCTCCTGACTCTACTTCCCTCCCCTTGAAACCCATCCCAGTGGATCTGGAGAGGATTTAAACCCCACTGCCTCAGCTTCTGTGGATATTTAGCAGCTCCATGCAGATCTTACACTGGCACAAAGGATAGCTGTATCCTTGAGGCCACCCTAGTGAGGAAAACACATTTTTGTCCCTTTTGCAGTGTGAGTAGAGAAAGCATAGTTAAACAGATCAAAGATGAGAAATGTGCATTAGTTAGCACACAGTTTTTAAAATCTTGAATGTAAATATTCCTCTTAAAACACAAGTGGGACTCAAATAATGAAATAAGGCTGGCTGCATTTAGATTGTTCACAATCTGTTTCATTGCTCTTAAAGAAATAATCAGGTCATAGTTCAAATGTGAACATCTATTTTTTATCTCTCTGCAAATAATGTCTGTGTGTATCTTTCTTAGAAAATAATTGACCACTAAAATGAGAAGTCATGAGAAGGACAAATAATATAAATTATTTTTAGGATGCTTGCAACTTTTTAAACTACCATACCACCTTCCTACACTAGTACAATGCAAAGAGATGAAAGAAATTAGAAAGGAATTAAAGTAGCTTAGAAGCTAACATCAGATTCACAGAGAAAATTCCTGACTATTGGAAGTCTATATACTAAATACTTTGTAAAGGCAGTTAAATTGTGTGTTGACTGAAGCTCAACAGAAAAAAAAGCAGCAAAAATAACAATGGACAATAAAGGGCTGTTTGGAAGGAAGGCATTGGAAAGTAATGTAGGAAAAAGCCAGAAATTTTATATATTCCTCTTTTTGTATTGTCCAGACCAGACAGAAGAAACAAAAATCAACTTTTTTGATTTGACAGACCTGGACACAAACCTTAAAGAGGTTTATATGAATCCCTCTTGAGTCTGGCTCTTCCCCTTCTGGGGGATAATACATTTTAATTCTGAACTTCACACATCATCAAGTCCCGTTCCCACTAGAGCTTTTGTTTTCCTCTCACCATTTAAGATAGATGTCATAAAAAGTGGTGTCCCAACTTTTAGAAAAAAAGGTGGTTTTCTGTTTTCATTCTTTGCACCCAAAATTACAGCAAGCTTCTAATGAATCAATCCTAAGCATGAACCATGATTTTCATTGTTACCTTTTCTCCTATTCCTTATGAAAATCAAGGTTTCCTTATGACTTCTTCAAAGTCTTGAGTGTAAGGTAGCTATTGGTATTGCTTTATAGTTTTATATTGCACCTTTATAACTTAGGATAATTATTTATAGTTGCAAATCATACTGCAGCAGTCTGTAGGACAGAATGGTGTATTTCACAGCAAAGGGAGAGCAGATTCATGGTTTATTTTATTATTATTTTATAGGAGGCACTTCAGGGACTATGGAAGAAAGTTTCTCGAATTGTGGCAGTTCTCAGAATTTGGGAAGTATGAAACAGGTTACATTCAAAACACTCTTGGATCATTATCACTGTGTATATATAGCCATTTAAGACTAATTGAAATATAGAAAATCAGGAAATAAGAGAACTAAAACTAAGTTTTTCACATGTGATCAAAAAGCATATGGGAAAAAATAGTGGGGAGAAAAAGGTCAGCAGTTAAATAGCAAATAGAGGCCTCAGTGCAATTTCTGCTTTTGAAAAACAGATGGGAGATTTAGCACAATGGCAGTTAGGGAGCTCTAATGTCCTGCTGAAGGTTCGTTTCTCCTTCATCACATAATAAAAGCTTTTTTGAAAATGCCTAAATGAACACTAGCTCTTAATCACATCCTGGAAATACAAAGACAGCAGGATGCTTTGTACAGCACAGCCATTTTTGATGAAAATATGGGAACAATGCACAGAATTGCTCTGAATTTTGCCTGTTGTCTGAAAGAACCATCCTGACATTGGGAAACTCCAAGCTCGATGTATCTCTTACCAAATCTTGTCCATGGTTTCATTACAGCCATTTCTTACACAAATATTGATGAAAATGGGCTGCTGTAACTCTTTAGTAACTCTTTAGTGTCAGAAAGTGTATTTTCATTGAGTGCACCTTCAGGGAGCAGACATTGTCAGGAAATGGACTTTTTGAGATCTTCTTGAGTATCTTTCACTTGGTTTCTGCCTTTTTTTTCCACATCCATTTAACAGCGCAAGTTCTGTTCAACAGGCCATGAGTTAGAGATCTTATTTTGTTGTATTAAAAGGAGGCATGCAAATCAGGCTGAGATTTATGCCAAATCAGATCCCAAGAGGAATATTTCATAGCTTCTGTATCTCTGAAGGATGTTGATCCTAAAAGGAGAAATGTGGAATCTGAATTTGGTGTGCTGAGAGAATCTTTCACATTTTTTTCCCACAGGCATTTAGAGAAATGTTTTAAATGGCAAAAGTTATAGTTTGGTAATCCTTTTTTACAAGAATTGTTGGGGTTTTGGTATTGTGGTTGGTTTTTTTCAAAAAATTTATTGATTTAATGAGCAAGTGAGACAATGAGTGCTATTTATTGGACTGTGAGTACACATAGAGGTAGGTGGCAAGCTGTGACTGTGGACAACCAGTTTTCCAGTTCTTTCTCTCTAAACTAGGACACATGCCTAGGACATATAATATAATATATTTCCATTGATATGCAGCCATTGTATTACTATCTCTCAGTTTCAGGCATTTGCTGTATCTGAATGTGTCACACAAGCAGAAACAGTGCTCTTCTATCATTTTACTGATATTTATCTATACCAGGACCAAGTAAGTGTATGTAATGAAGTGTTTAAAATGGAAACCTATTTCCATACAGTTTGACAGGTCTAAGTATGTAATTTTGCCTGTTATAATCAGAACATGGTGTTTTCAATGTAAAATAGAAGATTCAGTAAAGAATAAATGAGTAGCTGTGTAGCTTACTTGTCTATGCTGGAGTCCCATTCAGAATTATTCTCTTTCAGTGCAGACCATAATTGTGGTAGGGCTATTTGTACAAAATCTTTGGGGGTTAAAATGGTTCTTTAATGGTGTGAGCTTTTCAGCCTTTTACCAAAAATCAATTTTCTATACAAGTTGATGCTAGATTTGCTGATGGAGCCACCCTAATACTGACAGCAGAGCATTTGAGACTTTATCTTCATTTTTTTTCTTTTTCTTTTTTCATTATTGTCAAGCCTTAATATTTCTGAAGCTACAAATACCCTGGTTAGAGGACCTGAGGACCCTGAAGTTGTCACTTTAGTGATATTCAAAATATGGTTCAATATTCTCAGCACACTTTCAGTGTGCATTGACTTAATTCTGTGTTACCTTCCCAAGACTGTTTGTTCTGTCACAGTGACTCCTGGCTATGTAGCTGGGGGTGTTCTAAATGTCTAATTGGGCATCAGCAGAATACTGAAAAACTGGCATTACTATTTGGACAGAACCAAATTAGTATCAAAACTCTGGTTAGAGTGATGATATATTGCACCAGTATGTTGGAAATGGGAAACAAGCCAAATACTTTGTAAACTTTTGAAAGCAAAGCTTTAAAATGAGAATTCTATATGGAAAAGCACTGCAGATATCGTGCCTACTGATGATTAAGCTGAAATCCTATTGAATTTCTGGTGAACTAAAATGATTTCTTTGCATGAACCTATTCAATGCTTTCTGGTTTAAATAAAATTTTTCACAAGGGGAAAAAAACCTGGCGCCTGCAACACAAAGGGTGCAAGAGAGAGAAAAAGGATCTTAAGAGGATTATTGTTCTAATCTTCTTCCTTAAAAGTAAATGGTAATGTAAGTAGTATTGTTTTATCTCCAGCATGGGCAGAATTGGCCCCTTCTGGGCCCTTAAGCCTATTGTCTTTAAGGTGGTGTGTTTTGTCTTGAGGAGGAGAGTAGTAAAGCTGCAAGTCTGACAGTATATGTTATCACCCAGATGGAACATTAGGGAGGTATTCATAAAAACTGAATTTCACCTGGTGAGGTTTATCACCCCAGATTTCCTCTAAAGACAGAAAGAGATCTGCTTTAAATCACCCCCTGCCAGAGGTGTGCCCCTGGAGGGAAGCAAACCCCAGTGACTACTGCTGCTTTTTCTCCTTCTGAGTGTTTTCCTGATTGCTCACTTGTGTTCCACCCTGCGCTGTTTCCCAGATTCTCACACAGGGATATTCACACACACACAGATATTCTGATTATTGAATTGCATGGAGTATAATTCAGCCTTGTAATGCTGGCCAATCACACTCTGTTTATATGGATGATAAATCTCTGTCCCACAGGTGTTCATCCCTCTCATGATGTATGGCAAGGCTTTAACTTTCATCACAGTGGTTAAAGCATCCGTGGTTAAAGATTGCATGAATGGGTTTGGGTAAAAAGCTTTTAAAATGTTGTAACTCAAGCTCACAACTTTTTATGGCTTTCATCTCTTCATTTTGCTCCGATTTGCATCCATGGTCCAAGTAAAAAGAGTTTGCTGAAGATAGAGACAAAGAGTAAAGTGCTGTACAAGCAGCCTTGAGTGTGTCAGGCTGGAGGAGCCTTTTGCAATCCAGATGTGTCTAATTACTATAGAGGGGTTCATAAACCAACCCCACCTGGGCTATAACTGTGATACTGACTTCTAAAAAAAACAATTATGATTTTGTTTGTATTAAACCAGGTATTGCTTAAAAGTAAGTGAAAATAGAGCTTCTTCAGTATTCCAAGTAGACTTTTTTTCTCTTCTACAGAAATAGGTTTACAAGACCAAATTAGATTCTGGCATGATTAATGCATCTCACCAAATTCTTGCAGAGTAGCAAATTAGTTTATAGTGATTTTCTTGAAAACAAATTAAACGGCTGCACAACATCACAAGAATAGAGATGTTTCACATAACATATGGATAAATGATTCAATGGAAGTGAGATGTAATCAAACTGAAAATGTAATCCAAATGTTTCAAATATTACTGTCCATTGTAGAAAAAATGTGTAATTACTTGCATTTTAATGCATTATGTGTAATATACAGTGGTGGAGCAGCAAGGAATTAATCTGCATGAGACTTGCAGATGTTTTAAATAGATTATTCGTTTTTAGGTGTTTTTATTATCATTCCGTTAAAAACAATGTGACAAGAAGATCTGGCCTCAGGTTGCACCAGGGGAGGTTTAGATTAGGAAAAACTTCATCAAAACAGTTGTCAGGCCCTGGAACAGGCAGGCCAGGAAGTGCTGAGATCACCATTGCTGGAGGTGTTTAAAAGACTTGCATGTGGCACTCAGGGACATGTTTTATCCATGGACTTTGCAGTCTTAGTGGTTGCACCACCATGATTTTAAGGGTCTTTTCCAACCTAAACAATTTAATGGTTCTATGGTTCTTGTATTCCAGGAGGGCTTGAGAAAAGAGGGTGGTGAGAAAAAAATCTTCAGTTAATCACTGTTAGATTTCCCCATTCCATTACTGTAGTGTCCCCAGCTCCCCACTGGCTCCACTTCGCCATTTGAAGCATCCCAGAGTGCGTTGTCAGATTCCCCTTGTCCATTTCCAGAGAGGCCGAACAGCCTGTGCTTTCTTAAGTCACTGGCAGGCTGGGTAGTTGAAAGGCACCAGATGTTGTACAGACCTGGATTTCAGACCAAACTATGGATATCTCACTCTGAAAGGGAAGGAGAACTGCCTAACCGCATTAAAAGAAAAAAAAAAATCACTACTGGCCCCGTGGAATACACATATTTCACACAAATATGTAGGGCCATTTCCTTTTCACAATGAGAAAATTTGGGAAAGGCTGAATGAACATTTCTTCATGGAGCCTTTATTGTATAGTCTGCATTTCCCACAAACTGACAGCAGGTAATTTATGGGTCTGTTCTGGGAATAAGAATTTCTTAGTCCCTTACAGATAGCCCTTATTACTAAATAGCAAAGGTGTAATAAAAAGGAACATGACATCTTCTCTCTACTAGTGTGTGCCTATTTAATTCCACACTACCGTTATTTAGTTTATTATTGTTATGGTTTAAGTTCTGTCTTGTATTTTACTTATTTAATTAAGTTATATGCAAAAGAAAAGGAAAACGTACCTCCTGGCCTCTTGGCTGTCTTCCCATCTTGCAAAAATGATCACTGGAAAGAAATGATGGGGTTACTTGCCCAAAGTAATTTCCTAGTTAGTTTAGTTTGTTTAATATATCTTTCCGAAAGTAAGAGCGGTGTCAACTTAAAATACACATTCATGCACCAAGCAGGAAGAGGAGCCCATAAAAAGACTGTGAATTTGAGGTGCTGTCAGCTTTTCCTTTTAAAAATAATCTAATTCAAATAAAAAAACCATTCAATATGACAGGCTATGAAGACACTTATTGTTCTTGGCAGATGCTTATGATTATTTTTCTCTGTGACTAAGTCTGAGATCTCTGGATACTGTCTAGGCACACCTGCCAGATCAGGAAATTCAGATACACATGAAGGATTTGACTATTTTCTGACTTTGAAATGAACTTAGATCTGTTGTGTTCTTCTAGCCATATACAGTCTTGAACTTCAGATGACTCTTAATTTTTTCTCCTGGAAAGTACTCAAGTATCAGGTTTGTACTAGCTTAGGAGAGGGCTCTATGCATCACATTTTTGAATACCAAATTTTGTTCTGGTTCTGTTTTCTGTGCCTTTTGGATATCTCCCAACATGACTGGATGTGTAGCAGAGGAGTATGCAGCACAAGGAACAGGCTGGCCTTTTCAGCCATGAAAATTAAGCCTGAGTTGGTCTGCTTGGAGACAGTTTGGTTGAAAACATGGGAACAACCAGAAAATTGTGAAACTATCGCTAAACTAAATTGAATATGACTATTTCTAGCACAGTATCTCATAGAAAGTAAGAGGTTTTTTTCCATGGGTACTCAGAAACACTGCCTAGTAACAATATTCTAGAATTTTATGTTCCTTCTAGAATGTTATATTCCCCCACTACTGTAGACATTATAATCAATGCATTTTTTTCTGTGAAGAGTAAATGTGTGCATTCCATAAATGTTATGGTGAATGTGATCTGTTTCTTCAAAATAAGAAGTAGGTAATACAAAACTTCATTATTAACTGTGGGGAGTTGTATATAATTTTTGTGTGTATATATATAATTTTTACATAATGGCATATTCATGTTACATTATTACATAATTTTGTATATTTATGCATATACCATTAGTTTACACAATATTCATTGGGTACTTATCAAACAATATTTTTATTGTCAAATAATATTATCAATATTAAAATATTGATAAATGGCAGAATTCATTAAAATTCCTTACATCATAACTGGTAATTTTATTGATGAATATGAAAATGCCTTCATTGGCCTCACTGTATGCTGTGGTGACTTTGATGGGGCACCACAGTCTGTGATTCTTATCACTTAGTGTATCTTCAAACAGCTCACATCCATTTCTACAGCTTTCCATGGGCAATATTTTCTTCCACAATGGCAATATTTTGAGTAAGAGATCCTTTGTGATAAAAGGAGTCTGTCCACTATGAGGTGAGCATGTACAGTAATGCCAGTCTTTAAAAAATCAACAGATGGAAGGAACACAAAACTTTTGGGCACTGGGGGGTGAACCTGTGACTTTAATGATATAGTGTTAACCCAATCTTTTCTGTTTAAGTCTCTCTGTATGGCAGCTGGCATTTTATTTTTGTTGCTTAAAGTCACCTTAAACAATGACTATAATTTTGGTTAAAATGCCAAACAAATCTAATTGACCTACCTGACTTGTAGTTATTTTATTGTCTTCAGTTTTCTGAATGTTCTGATTCTGCATAACAATGATGTGTAGAAATTTAATCAAATGAAGACATCTATCCAAATGTTATATCTGAATAATGCATATTTAAATTGAAAGGAAACATTTCCAGTTTCCTGCCTAAGCACAAATCTGAGGTCATTCTTTGTTCCCTTACTTTTAACAAAAGAGATAGTGAGAATTCCATGAATTTCTCATTAAAATGAACAATAGAGGAAGAAAAAAAAGGTTTAAATATGCACACCATCATGTAAGACTTAATTTTTCAATGTGGAGTGTTTTTTTCTACTTTTAGAGATAGTGTAGCCTTACATCAGTTCACATGTAGTTGTATACAATCAGAGGAAAAATGTTTAAACATCCCAGCATGGGTATTTCCATTTAAATCTGATTACAGTGAAATAAAACTGTAGCTATTAAAGGTTTAGAAGAACTACAAATACAAGCAGTAAAAGAAGACAGTTAGTAAATGAGGTAGTAAAACATTTCAGCAGGGCAAACAGTTTATAGCACTCAGCCTTCCTGTAGCAGACTGTGCTATTCACCACAGACCCGTGCACTGTTCCCCGAACTGCACTTAAACCTGCAATTAACCTTTCACGCCTAATGAAGCTGTTTTGCTGCAAAATTAAAATATATAGTACTGCCTGTTTTTACAGAGACTGGGAGGAGAGCATCTCAGAATGAATGACTTTTTCAGATGCTCCTGTTTGAATGCAGGATTAAAGGGCTGTTTGTACATAAACTGTGAATGCGCTTTTCAAGATAATCTCATTTGATTTGCTGTATTTTATCCTTCCACTTATTAATAGTTTGGCTGTACTGTAAAAAAAAATTTAAAAGGAAAAAATTCACACCCCAGTAATTTTATGATTAGAGACTTCCTGAAAATAAAGTGTTACCAATTAACTTCCATTAGGAAAGACAATAGTTCTGCTAAAGATAACCAAGTTCATATTGCTTCCTCTGGTGTTCTCCTCCTTGTGGGTGCAATTATCTCTTACAAAAATATACTTTCCACTTACAGTTTGACTGGGCTCACTTCTTAATGACTTATGCATACATATCCTTAAAACAAGCTAGAGGTTGTTTGAGCTGCATAGAACTAGGTCAGGTTATTTCTATAACATTTAGTAGAAAAACAAAGTAAATTTAAAAATAGGGCTGGTTCTGCAACTAAGATTGATTTTGCAGAAATTACAGGTGACCTGTTGAGTCTCCATGTGGGATCCTTACTGATTTCTCTGTTCTTTCTGCCATACTGCTCAACAGTCAGAATCAACCAGAGACCATGCAATGATTTGGGAAATACCAGTTTGGATGTTAGGCAGGGTATTTAAACAGCAGCATTCAGAGAAGGCAGGTGAATGGAATGACTTAGGAGTTGAGGTAACACATCTAGAGCACTTACAATTTACAGTTCCAACTTCAATGACTGTAAATGTATTCACATTTGTTATTTAGATAAAAACCTGTAAAATCAAGGGAATGTTTTGGTTTTGGTTGGGGTTTTTTTAATGAATATTTAAGCCACAGTATTTTCTTCTGTTTTATTTTGATGTAAATTCTCCCTGCTCGAAGTGTCTGTGCACAAGCTTGACTTGGTAAATGAAATTCCTTTAGACTGCCAGTCTGAAATAATGAATTGTTCCCCCAGTTAATTGTATTGCTTTGATAACAAGGAACTATGCTGGGCGTAGAAAACATAATAAATGAATGTCATCAGATGATTTCTGTGGCGTTTTGACAAATGATCTTCTGTAGTGACCTGATTTTAATGGAATTCAATCAACATGCCAGTACCCCCAGTATGCAGTGCTATACCTAAGGATTCCTTTTTGTTACTTGTTATATTAAGTGAGGTTCGCTAAAACATCCAAATATATTTTACAGTAGGTTATTAAATTAAAAAATCTGCTTACTAATAATACTCCCTCTGTTTAGCAGAGTCCCTAAGCCTAGCTGTTGAAGATGGGATGACATGTAAGCAATCATCAAAATGTTAGTTAGGTTTTATCCCTGAATTTGCTAGCACCAGATACTGTGATACCAGATACTTAAACTTTAAAAGTGCCTCAAAGATTTCAGCAATTTAATTTGTCAAAGTCCAATTTTAAGCATCACTGGCTCATGCCAGGAAATATTTGTGTATGTGAGAAAAAACAACTTGATTAATCTTGGCTCCTACATATCCTGAAATGTATCAATGATAATTGTACTTATCGTTTTACAGTATCCTGCATTCTTTAAAAGCTGGATGCACATTAATCAATTCTTGCAACTTTTTTTGTGGCTTAAGAAAGGTAATGTTACCAGTGTGCAATAACAGATTTTTTCAGGATACTGGAAACCTGAACTGAATCTGACCATATATCTTATATTATGAAGGAAGATTGTAGCAACACTTGTTAGTGAAAAACAATTTTTGCACAGTTTCTTAGCAGATAAGTGCTGTAATGGGGGATTGCATGAAAAGTATTGCAAAAATTGGATTCTGTGTAATAGATAAATTGAGTTTGATATTGGCTTGAGATAAGAAATTAAAAGTGCCTGTTAAACATGGTGAAAAGTATTTTCAAAGGTTTACTTAGAGAGTGGCTGTGTTATTGGGTTGGAGAATTAAATGTTTTGGGCAGTGCTGAGAACCAGCACCATCCTTACCTACATTTTGGGCACGTGTAAAAGTGTTTTTTGTGGTTTGTTTTCAGTAGAAGATAAAAATGATGTGAATACTCCTAATCCATTTGATTGGAGTATCACCTGTGTGAATTTAAAAGCCCAGAACTACCATGCATTAAGTGTGCTGTTAATCACAGCATTTTAGAAGTCACTCATTTCTAGAAAGGATGCAGTAGAAAGCAAATGGGAGAGGAAAATTCTTAAAATATCAGCTTCTTAGGTCTAGAAGGGAAGCTGAATGAGGAGTGGCTGAGGTTTCTCAGTCTGCTCAGCCTGGAGGAGACTGAGGGGAGATCTCACTGCAGTTACAGCTTATGAGAAGATCAGGAGCAGACACTGATCTCTGTTCTGTGGTCATCAGTGACAGAACCCGAGGGAACAGCCTGAAGTTGTGTCAGGAGAGGTTTAGGTTGGATATTAGAAAAAAACCCTCCATTTAGAAGGTGGTTGGTGCTGGAGCAGGCTCCCCAGGGCCGTGGTCACAGCACAGAGTTCAAGGATGTGGACAATGCACATGGTGGGATTTTTGGTATTGTCCTGTTCAGGGCCAGAAACAGCACTTGGTGAGCCTTGTGGGTGTTTTCCAACTCAGAATCTTCTGTGTTTCTATGATTCTTAAGCACGCTGGTCTATGCCTTTGCCAATACCCTGTTGAGATTACAACAGGTCATGAAATAACAACAAATTAACCAGAATCTAAACCAGAAGACTTTTGGTGAGTTGAAAATCTTTACCCAGGCCATCATGGTTCACTGCTTGTCATCTGTGTCACTGATCTGTGCTTTCTAGAAAGATATTTTAAAATCTTTTTGTGGTTAATATTAACCTCTGAATATTCATCAATTAAAGAAGCAGATATAGATAGATATAGATATAGATAATTTTTTTTTTCTTTTGCAAAGGCAAATATTCAGGAGTACAATGTTATCCTAACTGCAGTTTCTGTTCCTCTCTGATTTTCTGATTTGATGGTTTTATCAATTTCTAAATGCAGTGCACATACATTTAATATGAGGAAATTCATGTCAGAAAGCTTCTGGTCCTCATAACTAGGAAAATGGTGATAAAGAGAGGTCATGCTAAGATCACACAGCAGATCAATTAGAGACACAAATGGAACTTATTTCCACTCTTACCTGTGTTTTTTCCTTCCACTGTTTCTTTGCTGTTTCCAAGTAGCATTGAAGAAAGTGAGAACTTGTTACCTGACTTTGAATTAAAACTGGTCACTTCTGGGAAAGCACAGAAACTTGGCTTGAAAGAAACCATCACGCTGCTCTGGAACTCTTCTCAGGAAAGCTGAGCATTAAATTTTGTTTTTCCTTTATTTATCTTACAGGTCTTGCAATTGCAAGTGCTCTGATAGACATTTCACAACAGAAGCCTGCGGACTGTAAAGATAAGAGTTCAGGAGTCAGAAATCGAAAACATCACCTTTCAACACGTCAAGGAACTTGTGTCTGAGAGTCAAGAACTACAATTGTATATTCTGTAATGTTTTCTTTTTAAATGGCTTCCATTGAAAGCTAAACTACAGCCTCAGTTTTTATGGAGGCAAATCTATGAATGAACACATGAGGTCCTGTGCTCTGTTGTAGTCACACAGCCTGCTATCCCCCAAAGCAGAACAAACTTGTGGTAGGTATGGGTATGCCTGAAGAGCTTTAATAAAAAGAGTGGATCCTGTTATCAACAAAATACAAGATAAAATACTGAATATTCTTAATCCTGAACATATCAGAGCAGGGAAAATCCTTGGACAGAACTAGGAAAAACTTTACTTTTTTTTTGTAATGTAGAAGCAATTGGTATCATTGAAAACTGAGCAAATTCCAAGAAACTAAAGGAAATTTTTGTATAGCTTAACATAACAATGGGAATTGTACAGTTTTTTCCTTGTAATTGGCTTTAAGATTTCTTTCCAGCAAGCAGAAACTAAAGAGAATAATTTGGATTTAGGTGGGTTTTTTTTATCATTGCCCAGAAGAGATAGTCATCTTTTGAATTCAGCAAAGGTGTATCCCAAAAACACCACATGTAATATTTGAAAGATAATTCTATTAAATACTAAGGCTTGAGAATTTAATTATTATTTTTCTTCACACTGAAAAAACCTCATAAATATAATTTGGGCTGCAGAAGAGTGATGGGTGGGCTTTCTTTTCTGTATCTCAGAGTTTGTCCTGATACAGAGAGGGTCCTCCATGCCACCTAAATGATCAGCAAAATCAATTGAGCATGGAAAAGCTGCTTTACAGTATTTTTTCCCAAGAGAGTCTCCAAGACTGCAAATCTAAGGAGAGTTGAACATGCTGTTATTCAACCTGCTCCCATTTCAATATTGAAATTTTCTAGTATCTATATATTGTCCTGAGCTGTAAGCAGAAGAAATTAATTCCAGTCAACACTTTGGCTCTTGTTT
Source organism: Cyanistes caeruleus (assembly GCF_971803275.1). Taxonomy (NCBI): domain Eukaryota; kingdom Metazoa; phylum Chordata; class Aves; order Passeriformes; family Paridae; genus Cyanistes; species Cyanistes caeruleus. The sequence goes on along the minus strand of NC_141708.1, from coordinate 7,177,117 downwards.
TTATAATAAAATATGGATATTTTTTTCCTCACAACTGCAGAATTTCATCTCATTGTCACTTTAGCACCTGTTAAGGAATTACCCTATATAAATAAATAAAAATGTTTAAAAATCCAATTTGCTTCCAACATTAGTTGTCAAATCCCACAACCAGTATGGAACCTCACACAATCAGTACTCAACAAAAAAATGCAATGAAAGAATTTCCTTTGTGAAAGACTTCAGTCTTTTGGGGGCTCAGTAACCACTACAGATAACCTGGCAACCAGATTTAATGGCCTTCAGTCTTTTTATTTACAAAAATTCATGAACATAGAAGAGACTAAGAGAATGCTGAGGGGCAGGTAGCAGATGTGTCATATTCTCATTTATGCATTGCACACTGACAGAGTGTAATATGAAACCAGTAGTTTTATACAAGCTTGTTGAAAGTATCGTTTCTCAACTCCAAATTTGCCACCATCCTAGTACAGGAGAGTGATACAGAGGTCTAAATGTCTCATGTAATGATAAACTTTTGGTAAATATGAAAGATATAAAAAGATAATTGATGTTTACTACTATATCTGTATTTTTTATGTTCTTTTTATTTCAGAAAGATGATGACATTTTACTGTTTATAGTTGACTACATAGTTACTTGCATGCCATGGTGGTGCAGTAGCAGTAATAAAGCCCTGTTGTGAGTTGTGTTTATTTCCTAAAGCCATTCATACATAGAAGTACTCAGCTTAATTTGGATGAGGACTAAATGTAAAAATAATTATTAAAAAGGAACAATTGTACAGTATGTAGTTATATCTTATACAGGAGTATTAGGTTGCATCTAACCATGACTGCTCTATTGTTTTGATAAATTATGCACTTATGAATTATGGTATAATTATTTCTTATACTGGCATGATTGTTTCAGTATTTTCATATCTTAAAATAAGATTATTATCTTAAGATAATGTCATCACAATCTTGTGACTTTTATTGCCTATTCTGACCTCATATAACTTAAAACTTTAAAAATTCATTTTTAAAGGTTCTGTTGGGAACTTTGAACCAGTGCTACTTAGCCTAGTGAAAAAATTGTCCTTTGAAAACAACCCTTTCTGCCAGTTTTAAAGTTAATCTGTTCAAGTGAATATAAACTGAAGGGACTGGTTTATGTGATGCATACACTTAGGAAAAAGAAAGAGCCACTTGTCTGGAATATATTCCAAAGTCTCAACCTAAGCATTTTACATAAGAAATATACAGTGTGTGTTTTGTGAATGTACTGGAAACCACATCCACAGAAAGAGCATCCAGTCCTGTAGGAGAGTTTTATCTTCGCTCACTCATACAGGATTACTCTGTATCTCAACCAGAGTTCGAAAAATACTTGAAAATCAGGTATGAGTTTTAAAGGGATTAAAATATTTTATTGCAACACTAAAGATAGGCCAAGAGTGATCAGCCATTTTACTGTTTTCAGGTAAAAAATGTTACTTTACTGTACAAGAAAAGCATGTTTGTCATGGGATCATTCAGCATTTCCCTTCACTCTGAGAATTTTTTTTTCTGAAGTTATCTTTCTTCTCCCAGGATCCCTGATTGCATGCAAATTAGTAAATTCATATAATAATGAAGTAAATAAAAATACTTATATAATGGCCACACATAAAAACAAGGAGTTTGCAAACACATCTTATACCAAAGCTTTCTTTTTGGAAGGTATAAATAGCATAAATGTCTGATAACTACATTTTGTTAGTTGTTGACAAGTGCAAACTTTTTGGTAACGACCACTGTACATCAGATGAGATGTTTTATGAACAGTCCCATTATGATTGTGTCAAGAAAAGGCCATATTCTTTTTTAAACTCTGTTCTCCAATTTAACTTTGGAACCCTTTCTTAGAGTCAGAAAATGTTGAATGGCCTGTTTTACTCTTAATGTGATTTATATTGGATGAAAAATAAACGAGTAAGTGCTGTTCTGGTAAGTAAAGCCCCAGTGAAGTTCTGATTGTCAGGATTCAACCTCCCCCTCCTCAGTCCAGGGATTCTGCTGAGGGAAATCCAGCAGCTACGAATTACTGTTCCAAATATGAGATAGCCTGTCCATGGTAACATGGGCTTAGTACTCCATTTCCTCTTTGTATTTCTATATTTATATAAAATTCTGGAAATACTTAAATCGAATTTGCACACTTCAGAATATTTGCTTCCATTCATTACATTCCTATGAAATGTAATGAAATGTTTGTTCAGCTGTACAAAAAAAAATTAAAAAAGGTTATCGGTATGTTACCACTATTAAAATTATTTAATAAAAAAGGTCAAATTCTTGACACATTAAGCTATGAATATACCATTAAGAAACATTCAAATTCATCTGATTTGAGGATTTTCATAGCTGACTGCTCTTTTTATACATAGAGTTTCCTCTCATCTTCCAAATGGAAAACATTTTGACAAGTTCAGATTGGAACGTGGAATTTGTTATGTGTAAAATCTGCAGCAATAATTATTTTCTAAATAATTTAATGGAGAGGTTGGAATCCTGATAGTAAGAATTTTAGTTTGGGATCACTTTAACAGATGTTCAATCTTCATGCATAATAACTTTCCTAGTATTAATATAAATTATAAAATCATTATGTACCTAATTTCATTACCAGTTTTTTAAAAAGCATCTGAAAGATTTCTTGACAATAAAGAAAAATTCTCTGTTAAAGGTAATTTACAATCCCTCTTTTTTATAAGCAAAGTTGTCCTGTTCACAATGTTTGATGTTAATGGGGAAAATTAAATAAATTTACTGTATTTTTTCCACTCTCTAAGGTGCAGCATTACCTGAAAAACTGTAGTTTGCTGATACTTATTTCAGTATAAAGTATGGAATATCCAAATCTATTTTTGGTGCTTATAACAAATAATAACAAGCCTGGTGCTGTCTGCAGGTGGCCCAAACTTCCCATGCTGTCTTCAGTTGTATTTCCTCATTAAATACTAACAACAAAGGACAAAGATGGCAAAAAAAAAAAAAAAAGCCCTTGTAGAGTCTGGGCTTGTATAACTCAGGGCCATACGTATGTTGTTTCAGCTTTTCCTTATTTAATGCAATTTTACTTTCCTAAGGATTGTTTATATTTCTATATGACTGCCTATTATGCCACATGTGGCCATTTCTATGGCTGCAGGTAATTTGATTTGGAAAATCATTGTCTTGTACATAGAGTTCGAACTATAGTGGCTCCCTGAAATTTATTGTGAAGCTGAAAAGGCTCACAATATTACCCCAGGCTTGGTCATGTATGCTGAAACTTCAAGTTTGTGTCTTGAAACATTTCTGTGCCCTTGCTGATAATGTTAAATGATAATGTTAAAAAATGCCTTTTTCTAAAGTGAGAAAGCAAGGGTAGGAGTGATAGGAAAACCAAACAATTATTTTTAAAGCATATGTGTGTGTAGGCCTTTATCTATCTATATATCTATATAAAATAGATTACATCACTGGTTTAACAGCTGATCTAAATCAGAACATTCACTCAGTTTTCTCATATTCTCATATATTATATTGAATAATATGAAGGCTAACTCAGTGACAGTTTATGTACATAACAGCCATTTGTACAGAAATAAAAATCTTAAATGTGTTTGTCCTGAGTGAGGATGTAGAAGTGTGCTTGAAACACTGTACAGAAAATGTTATCAACTATCAGTTGTTATCAGTTATTATAGATTGGGTATCAGTATTTTCAGCATTTCCAAGACTGAGTGCAGAAGGTGAGGCATCTCCTGTCCTTTGGTACCCTTCCTTTTCCAGCATGTTTTCCTGTAGCAGTTTTTACATGCTAAGATAAGAGTTAATAATACAGGAAGAACATGAATTTTGACAGAATTGCTACTCAACAATAACTATTTCTCTTTCTATGATATTATCAAAACAATGCTTGGCTATGATATTTTCCAATTTTAGCAAATGCCTTTTTCTAAAAGACCTTTCATTAGACAAGAAGCAAGAAAAAAGTAAGATGGAGCTCTTCAAATACACTTCAAGACCTGAAAGATACCAGAAACATCTTATTCTACTGAGGATCTGTGTCTTTTTAACAATTATTTTAAGGTCAGTATTTATAAAAAATAATTTTTATTATATGATTTTTTTAGGGATTAACATGAAGCAATTTTTTTTTCATGTGAAGTCCTGATGGTCTCTTAAGACATTCATTTATAAAATATAACTGAGAATAAATAAATATAGTTTTGGAACATATTGTTTAGGATTACCAGCATGGATGTTTTCATGAAAGAGCTCTACACAAATTGTTTCCTAAAGCTTCCTTTCAGACATGAAATTTTTCAATATTCCTGCAAGTCTCCTCTTCCCCATCCCTTCCCAAAGCACTAAGAAAAATGGTCAGGTATAAAAAAATCTTTTAAATATATTTAAATATAATATATATGTATATTAAATATAAATACAGGTAATTTTGTTTCTTCTTCTAAATAGATGGTGAAAATATGGCCAAAAAAAGTTTCTTAAGTGAATATTTAGGTGGGATAAAATTAACCTTACTAATGACATGGGAATATTTGAGATTAATTGATTAATTAATGTACAGAGAGTACTCAGAGCTCTTTACTGATCTAAAATTAACAGTCACTGTAAGAGTTCTGAGTATATTTTAGTTACTAAGTTATTTAGTATCAGGTTGTTTTCATAGTGCCAGGTGATAGTTTTTTATACGACAGCTTGAGCCACAATTTAAAAAAAACAACAACCAAACCAAATTATTTGCTGGCAGATATTCAAACTCTGTGGCTTTTCATATAACAGTGATCACAGAATTTGCTCTTGATTCTTCTTATTGAAGTCATTTTCCTTTTCTTAGTAAATGTTTTACTAGTAGATTCAATTTACTGGTATTTTTTATTATTTGGGTTTAGTAGATGTCTGATTTTATATTATTTCTTTGTTTTTCTTCTTCAGGTAGGAACTTTTCATTCAACACCTTCTGCTTCATTCTCAGTTGCCCAGACCATAGGATCCCAAAAGTGCTCCACTATTTTGTCCACTGTAGTCTGAAAATGTCAATGAATGTAACATTTTAACCATGTTAAGGAATATCAAGGATAATGCATTTCCATGCCTTAATCCCTCATTTATATTAAATGGGCCAGAGATTTTACACCTTCTTCATGCTTCATCTTCTTAATTGCAAATTGTGGCTATGCCTGTTAAAAAATGTCTTATGGAGTTATAAATTCCTCCAATGTGGCTCAAAGGCCACAATACAGCATTGTAAGATTCCTTAAAATCTAGAAGTGTGTGTATTCATTCTGACTATAGTGTTATATATCTTCCAATATATCATGATTATTTAATACTTGGGAGAATTATTTTTCCAGAATCCAAATTGGTGTTACTGAAATGTTCCTGCTTTATTAAAAAACAAACAAACAAACAAAAACCCCACAAAAACACCCCCCCAAAAAACATAAACCCTTCTGAGAAAGCTTTGTAGGCTTTCAGAAAAACACAGGAACTCTTTGCACTGGCTTTTACATTGCATTTCTGAAAATCACCTTCCATGGCTCTCAATTTTTTTTCAGGTATCTGAAATCAACAGATTTATTCTGTACAGCCTTTGGCTTTGTTTACCTCCTTCTGCTTTTAATAATTTAATGGCAACCCTGTCAACACACGGTGCCAAATTCTTCCCAAAGGCTTGTAATTGCCTCTTGGATCCCTTAAGAACTGAGCTCCACAAGCAGCCCAGGTCCATCCCTTTGTAACTTTCTTCTTTGAAAAGAAAAGAATTTCATTGTTCATCAGATAATGCTCTTTCCTCCAGGTGAAGATTCTGTTTTCTTCTCGGCATTAATGTTCCTTTTCTGCCCCATCCTCTCCACATGCCCTTCAAATGTTCTGAAGTGGCTTTGTCTCTTGGCATTTTCTTTTGATTCAATCTCATCATGAACCTGATCCAGGTTCTGAAGGCATACAGTCCTTGCCACATCCTGATCCTGATTACTTTCCAAAATCTTTAATCTTTCCTCTTGGGAGTATACTGTTGGTTTCTTCAGCAGTTCTCCTAAAGCATCTCCAGTCATCTTACCATCATCTGCACACTTGATATAGAAATCCTCCTAAGCTTCAAACCTGTCCTTAGTTGCTACTCAGAGCTGCTCAGAATCTGTAAGTTTTGCTTGTAGCACACATGTTTGTCTCTGCTGGGTAAAGGCTGTCCTCTGTAGAGACATTTACAGTTTTAATATCCAGCCAGCTGTTCCCGTTTTTGGGGCTTTCCTTGTACAATATGCACTCAAAATGTTCCATGACCTCAGGGTCCACCCTTTCCTTAGACCTCTCTATTATCTGCCTTCCCAAGATTTAGTCAAGCATTTTCTAAGAATTTGTTCTTCTTTATGAAGAAAAGGCCTTGAATTCCAAGAAATATTACTTTAATATGACCCCACTCCTTTAGCCTGCCCAGGTTTTCAGTCAGCAGAGCTTTAAGAGTCACATGTGTGTCCAAGGTATTGTTTTATGCCAAGATCCAAGCAACTCTGCCCAGAGCTGGTGTGCTAACTCATTGCCTAATTTCTGTGGTGCAATAGATCTGGGGGTTGTTTTCTGCAATATTTGGAGGGTTAGAGCAGAAAGTTTGAGAAATCTAAATATTTTAAGCCAATGATTCATGTTACTATAAAGGTGTTCTTTTATTACTTAACCATATTGCTGTTTCATAGGGTTTGCCTCTCACTGTGCCTCTCCCAGTCCCATAAAAATGAAAACATACAACTTTGTGTTCCCTTCATGACTAAGACACTGAAATTGCTAATGGTAGACTATGTTACAGTTTAGTTTATTTAATAAACTAATCCATTTTTCACAAGAGGCCTTTAAAATTTTGCAGCTTTATAGTAGCTCAGAATTGAAGTACTCACAAGTTGCCATTTACCTTGTTCAACCTTCTGTTACAACAAACTGCCTTTTTTATAAGAATTACCAGCCCAAAAGGAGTGCTTTGAGGCCTGGGTGGCTTTTGCCTGCTTTGCAAGACCTTGCTTTCATGGCAAACCACATAGGATTGCAAGTGGTTCTTTATTTGTGTTCCTGTGATAGGGCAGTGCACAAGCAATAGTTTTGCTGTCTGGGGAAAAAAAAAATAAACTTGTTTAGTTTATAGTCTCTAAAAATGAAGGCCAACAGGAAGGGCATCAGTAGATGTACCCATTAAGATTATAACTTCAACAACAAAACCAGTATCACTAAATTCTAAGTAAGTAAAAGTTAAACCAGGGAGCAACAGGATATTCAGCTTTCTGGTTCCTCCCTTGGCTATTAGGAGTGTGATATACAAGGTCTTTTTCACAGGAGAAGAGACAAAATGAAGTTCTTATCTAACTCATATTTACTCCAAATGGTACATTTGGTAACGTTACAATGGTAACACATGAACATAAATGTATATATGGATCTCACCTATAGAAGTATTAGTTTGGCTCAAGGTCAGTGGCCTTGCTTGCAAATATGTAAAATATGTAAAGTGCAGTGTCTTCTAGAGGCTTCAGGAGTTTTCCAACTTTCCTTTCCTTTCTAGTATTACACTGAATAGCTAAAAGGGGGTTGTGCTTTATGAGTGCTTACTATCCTTACCAGGGAGAAGAATGAGCCCCAGTGAAATCTCTGAGACCTTCAGGCTTCCAGTTAAAAGGAAATTTCATGGCTATGCACTGAGAAGAGATCAAGCAAAGTGGTTTTAGTGTAAGTGGCTGGATGTGCCACCCCTGCCCCTCAGGTTCTAGACTTCTAAGGGCTTCTATAAGGGCAGGATGTGATATTTAGATCAAGTTCTTTACTCGATTTTAAAATTGCCCATCTGAGGTATCCATATCAGCAAAAAGCCAGTGTAAAATCCAGAGTAATGGCACAGATTTATAGAAACTGGGGGCAAGCCTAAACCTTTCCTGTGCTGTAAGGACTTGTTTTTTTAATTTATTACTATGGTGTTTATATTTACTGGGATCATCTTGTTATGCCAGCTGCAAATATATTCCATTACATCAGGGTTTTGTTCCCCTTTGCTTTTTGTTTTCCCTTTGACTGTGAGGATACCCTTACACAGCATCAGTAGTAGGGTACAAATCTCTCCAGCTAGCTCTAGGTGAGTGTCTGGGTACCAGAAGGCACAGCTGCCTCAGCACTGTCCTGCACCCCTGCTAATAGCTAACTGCTCTGCCGAACTAATTAGCTCCATGGGAGAGCACAGGAGCCTGGCACTGGGACAAGCCAGCTTGTTCCCAGTGAGCTCAGGTAGCTCTGCACAGCATTTAATTTTCTGGTCCAGTTTTGAGGTTAGTAACACTTGCTGGATTAGCCTTAGTGCCAAAGCAATGTAAATAACAGCCCCACTCCGGGAGTGCACTCAGTGCCATTGAGTGACATTTTCCTGCAGGATTTCTTCTATGAGCTGATGAAGCAAAACAAATGTTAAGAAATTCATATTAGTAAGTATATTGTGCCCTTAAAAAAGTCAGTAACTCCTCCTCCTCCTCCTCTTGGCTGGCACTAACTGACCTGAGCCATAGCTTAAGAAAATAGCGATCAGAAGAACTGTGTAACAAAGAACAAGTGACCAAGGCATAGCAAATAATCCTTAGATTCCTTTTGAGCTAGCTTCTATGATTTTTGGGGGGTTGTGCCTCTTTTCCCTGCTGTTTCAAAGTGCATGGTTACCCTCAGCACCTCCATGTCTGACATTTTCTTTAGGTGCTTCTGAGTAAAGAAAGCACTCGTGCTCCAGCTCCCACATTACTTCAATTTGTATCAATAACAAACAGCTTTCATTCTTTCCCAGTCAATGTAGGAATATGCAAAGCAAATCAAAACTTGTGGTCAACATAATAAATGGAAACATCTATCTCTTCCAGTCAGCCATTCCCTCACTGTTTTTTCTCCACTTTAGATAAACAATCTACAATGTGTTTACTGAGGCTTGTACTGATATCCCTCCATGGTACAGGCAAGTCTACTTTTATTCCAGCAGACACAGAGAATAAGCCCACGGTGCACAGTGCATGCAAACCCCTTTGAAACCCAAGATTATTTGTTCTCTGACTGTTCTAAGGTAATTAAGGAGCATTGCATGTTTCTCAATTAATGATTCCTCATTCAGCTGGGGATCTTTGATGCTAATTTGTTTTAATCAGGACAGAGACTGCTAAAAAACTAAACAATTCAGTGAAGAGGAACTAGGAATTTTTAATCAAGTGGAAAAGATCTAAATGCTATGAGGGACACATCCATCATAAGTTTTCACTTCTTGTTCATTTAACTTTGTTCTTTCAGGTCTCATAAAATGTTGCGTTAATCAATGCAGGAAAGTTTGTGAATATGAAGAATGCATGGTGGTTTCTTCTTCATCTGACGTGAGCATTTGTGCAAAAATGAGGAGCTGAAACAAGAGTCATGATGTTAAGACACATTCACCATGGTTTTTTAGTTATGCACTGAAGTACAGTTTTCTGTTTTGTCAAACATTATATAGGAAGTTGCCAATCACTGTGGTCTTAATATGCTGGGGAGTCACTGGAAAGAAATACTGGTTTTGTGGGGGATTGGATGCTCTCCATTTAAATGTTAATTTTAAAATTATTTTGGTATCGCACTGCATGCATACATTGGGTAAAATAATCTACTGTAAGCTTCTGCCCATGGAATTAGTATTTCAAATGCTGCAGCTCATGCTACATGAAATCACATGGTTTCTGAGGAGACCATGTATATGCTTGATAAAATAATGTTTTATTCCTAAGTACAAATATTTATTTATAGCTTTGAGGCGAAAGCGCTTCACAGTTCTGTCTCCTCCAGCTGCTTTACCACGATAGACTTGGTGTCTTCCAGCATGGAAATACCAATGTGTATATTCTCCTGTAGCTTCTGCAGAGTGGAGTGCTCCCAAGCCTGGACTCCCAGGGATCTTTAGCCATGTGACACAGTTAAAGCCATGAAGGACACTTAAATCCAAAAAGTAAGTCTTCCTGAAAAAGCAGTATTTTAGCAATGGTTCAAGTAAAAGTAAATTGTAGGTGCTAAGAAATTTCCACATCAGGAGAGGCACTTAATGGCTTTGAGGCTTTTAGTGCTGGGAAACATTTTCAGATTACTGATTCTTATGTGACCTCCAGCATCTTCCCTATCACTGCTTTTGATGCATGAAACCTGCTTTGGACTGGTACCTACCTTCTTAGTACCTGTCTACTAAGCTTTAAACACTGACAAAAATAGGCAGAGAGAGAAGAAATCCAACTGGCTTCCCTGCAGTCCTTTTTTATGGCTGTGAATAGTGTGTTTATTTTGTAGTTGAAAAGTCAAACAGAAAAGTCCTTCTAATAAATTCCTAATGATTATCTTAAGGGTGAACTGTAATTAAGTAGTTTTTAAGTAGTTTAATAGCAGCAGGGGTTTGTTTGCTTGTTTGTTTGGGGTTTTTCTTCCAAGAAAGCTTAAGTATATATCAGTTAAAAGTAGAATTCTATATGTTAAATGATTCCCATAGAAATGGAAGCACAGCCACCTAAGAGCTGCCTTATGAAGATGGCTTTTTTCACCAGAAGCTGTCTGTACACTGAGAAACACAGTTCAGATGTTTGAACTTATGCTAATTGAAAGATCAACATTTTTCTTTCCTCAGTGAATACCCTGCTCTTTTCGTCTTCGAGATGGCTCTCCCATGTGCAAAAAATGAGCTGTAATTATGCCCAGCTCCAGGCAATCTCAGGATCTAAAATATCCTGCCAACCAGTGTGTTCTCAATCTGCCTTGTTAGTTCACAAAATTGTGCATGTGTCTTTGCTACAGTCTCAAACCTGATAATGTCACATCATTGGGACAGGAAATGTTCTCTGATCTTATCTGAAGTGACACTTGCAATTTCAAGTTCTAGCTTGATGAGATCACGTTGTCAGGGCTCCACATAAGTGTGATCCTTCCTGATTTGCAATTGTATCTGTTTTGAATGGTCTTTACACTGTTCAAGCAAAAGCATATGATAATGCATTTTGTCAGATGCAAGGATAATGAAAGAGTGATTTTATGTTTCCCCTTTTAGAAAATCCAATTCATGTGACTAAACTCAGTCAGTTTTCTTAACAGTTCCACCCCATCTGCCTAATTCTGTTTGCACCTGGAAGCCCTAGTACCTACAAAATGTGAGTGTGTCAAGGTAGTTCTCCCCCTTCATAAAACAGATGAGACTTATTACCTTTAAATCTTCATTACTTCCATGAAGCCCTGGGCTATAAAATGGTTTGCAAATGCTGGAGTTGTTAAAAAATATATTATGCCTTAAGCGAAAATATTTAACGTAGTGAAAGCTTGTAAAATCGAAGAATACTTAAATACTTACGTTATTGGCAATAAGAACCTCTGTAATATTTAAGAGCAGGAGACTCTCAAGTCATATTTCAAATATTTTTATTCATTACACTGATTTTCTTTAGATGAACGTTGTGTGGGAAGGAAAGAGCTGTTACAAATGCTCTATTTCCCCTTTTGCATATCTATATGCCCCTTATATCTAACCTGTTAAGACTTCTAGAGTCTGAACAAAACTATGGTGTGAAGGTACAAAGGTATCTTCAGTCCCCTTTTAAAATGCATTATGACAGGTCCTACATCAATGCAGATGACTAAGACAAAGAGCAAGTTGTGACCTCTCTTGTAACAGTACCATGGGAGCAGATGGATTTGTCTGGATTGTGGCATGTGGATCATAGTAACAAGCAAGACCGACCACAGCTATTTGGCTAAACTGCTGCTAAGCCAAAAAGGGAAATAATGTTTATTTGTCCATTTAAAGTGATGAAAATAGAAGGCAATAAGAATCCAGGGTATTTGACTTTCTTGGATAATAAGATAAGACTCAGCCTGAAAGGCTGGAGGAGTGGAAATAGAGGAGTTTCTTGGCAAGCAGTTCTGAAATCCATACAAAACCTCTGGCAATTATTTTTTTAACTGATTATTCTTCCTAAGTAGTTGTGTCCAAGCCAGAAGAAACACAGTTTCTAAGAGTTATTCTGATATCACAATAATTTTATCCCTCCTACTACAAGATTAGATAAATATACAGTTTTGTTGTATATCACATAATGATATATGGCCCAGATACATCACTAAAAATTAAACCTAAAGTGTTGCATTTGGACTGACTAATCCTGGACAAATGCTATTTCTTTGATAATGAAGGCAAGCCCCAGATGCATTGTATTGTAAGGGAAGTGACAGTTCTGCCAAAACCCTGCATAACTTGCAAGATGCAGGCTCATGTGAGATTACTGTGTGCTGTGCTGACTAAGAAAGGACAGAATTAGGTTATTGTGATGCTACCATATATGTTAGGCCATTCCTGAGCTGAGAGATGCATGTGTGCCTCTGTGCATCCCTTCCAGAGTGAAAACACTCTCCAAGTTTTGCTTGTATTTTGGGGTCAAAGTAGGCAGATGCCTCTCTCAACCCAATAAATAGGATTTTAAAAGTTTTTTTAACTGACTATTACCATCTCACCTTTATCACAGAGCTACTCAGATTAATGCATTTGAAGGAGGAAGCTGTCTTGCATTATTTCTAAGGAACTGGATTTCTTTTAGCTGCACAATGTGGTTTTGTCTTTATTCCCATGATGATATTCAAACTTTATGACTGCATAGTCTAAAATGTTATTAGATGGCAACAATAGCTTGCAATCCATTGCCTGGTCAGCTGGATTTTTATTGTTTAAAACAGCTTAACCTTTCCCTGCCATTTTATGGAGTATATAGAGCTCATTCCAAACCATTTTATGCTTTGGCTGAAAGATGTATTTAGTAGATGGACTTCAAAATACTGTGGTTGAAAGTATGCATCCTGTTGTAGTAAACTGTTCTTGGCCTAATGCTAGTTATTCTTTAGCACTAATCTGGAAGAAAATACAAAATTTCTGCTAGTAAATACTGCAGGTGACAAAAAAATTAGTGGAGTGGTAAATAATGACAGAAGAGATCATTTCTGTTTTCTGGATTTACATCATTTCTTAAGATGAGCTCACCTGAACAATATGCATTTTAATACAGAAAAATACAAAGTCATATGCCTGGGAACAAAAAAATTCCAGTCACATGTACAGAATAGCAGAAAAGTACCCTTGAGATACTGTGATAGTGATGAAGATTTAGAGTTTGTGATAGGTAGTGTCTGAATGTGAGCTCCCTGTGCAATATAATGGCTGAGAGAAAAACATTAGCTTTGAATGGGTAAGCAGTGAATGTCAAGCAGGAGAGAGATGAGTTCATGGCATGACTGAGATAATTGCTAGCATTCTCTGTCCAGATCTTGTTTGCTCACATGAAGAAAAAACCTGAAGCAAAAAAAAAAAAAAGATAAAAGGTTCAGAAATGAACAAAGGAATGGTTCTAAGTCTATGGGAAAAAAATACCAATAACCTGTGATTTAAGAAAATTAATCTATCCAATTTATCTATAGTGGTTTAATAGGTGAATTGACACTGGTGATCAATATCTACATAAAATACCTGTTTCACAATTCTGAATATGTCTGAACACATCACTAAAAGGATTAACAGTATTGTAGATGGAAGCTGGAGCTAAACAAATACAGACTTTTAAAAAACACTGTGTTTTAAAATTCGGGGTAATTGATTACCAGAACAATTTATCTAGTATCAGAATGTATTTTCCCCCTCTGAATATCTTTTTGAAAAATGTAGTATTGTTTAAACAGAAGTTAATTTAAAATAGATTATCGTAATGATCCCTTTGGTTTTACAATCCATTAAAGAGACATAACAAATCTCCAAATATGACCCAGAATGCAGATTTTTGTTTGAAGAAGAAAATGTTTACAAAATGAAAGACCTATAGGAATATGTGCTTCATTCAATTTTAAATCTCCAAGAGAAGTGTTTAAAAGAACCAAGAAACCTCTAGTGAGAGCTGCAACACAAATATTATGTATCAGAATTTAAAAGGGAAAACAGAGGAGCAGTGACATGAGTTTCTGCTAACTGTCTAAGCTGTCCCAAAATGCTGAAGGAAACAAACTGGGATGGCATGGCTCTAAAAATTGAATGCAGTAATAGCATAATTATTGGCATATTGCTTATAATAAGTCTTGTTTATAGTCCTTTTTAACTTAACACTGCCTTTCTCTTTTCACTGAAATGTATCGTAGATTGTGAAATAAAACCATAGCCATTAGATAAAAGAGTTTTGCTGAGACTTTTTTGAAATATTGGTATAACTGCTCTATATTTCTGTGGCCTGTCATGGGAAAGAAATGAAGAAAAATATTAGAGAGCCATTAGAAAATGTTTGACTCTCTGGTACTGCCCTGTACTAAGTCATGCGAAAGAACACAAGGTAAAAGATATTAGTATGGTAATGACACCAGGAAGGGTCAAAGGATGAAGGAGTAATGAGAACAGACATGTCAGGAGGATGAATAGGTGTGGTCATTAATTTTAGTTGAAGAGCAAAATGTAGATTCTGGCAAGATTTAGAGGACAAGTAGAGGCTGAATATGATGCAATAGCTATAGGACAGACAAGAGTAGGACACATTTGGATAAGGCAAGAGAGAAGAGAAACACTCTTCCTGCATATAGCATTTACTCTTTTTTACAGGGTAACACCTCATCCTGCTCCAGGGTGAGCTCAGGGACAGGAAAGGAAAGAGAGCTGCCAAAAGGCAGAATGCTTTTGTCTGCCAGGTATAGCTTTTCAAAAACTGCTCACCTCAGTTGGTTCAGGGTAGTGTCAGCTTCAGAGCAAAGGATGCTAAATGCAATGACTGAACTACTTGTGAAGCAATGTACTTAAGTACAGATACTCGTGAAAGATAAATTTCCCAAACTCAAGAACAGAAGCAGCAATGAGAGGGTGTTCATCATTTCATAGCTCTCCTTTGCTTTAGAGCCACGATTAGCACTGCTCAGTAACGAGAGTGTACATAAATCAGGGGTGAGGATCTCAGCAGGGTGCCATCACAGCAGCCCTGGGATCCTGGTGATGGTTTATGGCATCATGTGTGATACTCACTCAATCACTCCTCTGGCTGAATACCTACAGGAATGGAGTAATCCTAGAAATGCAGTGAATGAGAGAATATATGTATGTGTGCTTTAATGGCAAGGTCACGAGCACTGATGTAATGGCAATAACTATCCAAACATCTCTGACATTCTGATCAAAGACACCCAAAAGCAAAGAGTTCAGTTACTTAGTTTAAGCTCCCACATTTCAATTAACGTTCAAAGAAATCTTTCCTTCTAGGCTGAACTGAAATGAGTTATTGATGTAATTATACCACTCAGGAGAAAAAAACTTTAAATACTAGTTTTACCAACTGATACTAGGAACTTTTCAATATCCCATTAAATGCTTTTTCTTGTTCTGTTTGCCAGGGCCTCAGCTCAGCAAAAACATTAAAGTGTTTGAGGTAAGTTAGTCTATTCAATGAAACACACAGTTTCATACTTACCCATATGTCCCATTGACATTAAGCACATACTTAAAGTTAAGCACACAATTAAAGGCTTAGCTGAACTGGAGACTAAGCTCTTTATAAAAGAAGTTAGTTGCAAAGAGAAAATGAGTGAGGGTGCATTTCTACTTACTTGTGCTTTACAGCTAGATCTGTGTTTAAAGAGAATAGTGTCTAGAAAGAAAAAATTAATCCTAATTCCTCTCTCAGGAGTCTCTAGACAGAGCCAGCTGCAAAGGAAGATTGATTGGAAAATCAGGACTAGCACATCAAGGACCATCTATTCCAGTCACGCAGTTCCTGTAGGCAGCAGCGTTGCCTAACCCACGTTAACTCCTCTTGGGGTACAGTGGCCACATGGACACAAAACTGAGGAACCACTCACTGGCTGCCTGGGCCAAAATGAACTCCTTGGGGGCATTTTATAGAGGCCTGGATTTCTGGAAAAAAATGTCACAGTATTGTGAAATCAGGAAGGTAAAACTATGTAAAATACATCCCTTTAGATTGTGAAACCTTTAGCTAACTTTCATCTTGTATGGCTCTCTCACTTCTCAGGGTTCTTACTCAGACTTGCTACAGAGCCATCACCAAGCTATGACAGCAAAGTTCATAATTTAGAGCATTAAACTCTGGTTGCCATGCTTGAAGAGTGTTTGGAAGAGATGATAATTTTCCTTTTTTGAACTGTCAGGCACTTTTCTCCTAAATTCCCTAAATCACAGATTGATATCTAAGTGCATGCCTGTGTTATCTTTAGACCTCACACCATTCTCATAACCATTTATGATTACTGTTATTAATTTTTGTCACATATCGCAGTTTCAGTTTCATATCACCTACAAGTCCTTTTTCTTGCAATAAATGGCATTACTTGCGTATGCTTATCTCATTCAATAAACAAAATATTCCAAGAGAATCTTTATGCTACAGTTGGATTCAGATAAATAGTCTTTTCAGCACTGCTGTGAGTACAAGTGACATTTTTGAACCAAAACTTAATAGAGAGTGACTGAAATAGCTGACTCCTGATTTTTTGTGGAGATAAAATGAAACTTCAGTCTTCAGACAGTCCTATCATTGATTTTGGTCTTTTATCTCGCATGAAAACATCCCCCTCAAAAATCATTTAGCTGTGGGTTTAGCAAAAACAGAAAGCAGATTTTTGTCTGTTTTCAAGCTACCCCAGTAATACAGTTATCTGACTTTATTATGGCATACAGATGCTGGATGGAGAGTAAACCTTTTCTAAGCTCACTTAACTCATTTCTTACCCTAACAGGAAGAAATATATTTAGAATGTATCCTTGGCAGGTCACACAGAAAGAACTCAGTGCTGGGAACAAAACAGATGACCAAAAAAATTGTGAATGGAATAATAAGTGGAATGAGGTGCCTGCCAGTCCATTGTTTGATATTCTGGATTCCCACAAGTTTGTGCTTTGACTGTGCACAATCAGCCTTGAGAGAACCATGTATGGTGCTTGATGCCAGACATGGAATCCTTGGAGTGTGGAACATGCAGATTCCCCATGTACTTATCTCAGCCTTCTCTAACAGGGAAGAGCACCTTCCAGAAAAGCTGAAGAGTAGTGTTGAGAAAGAGTGTGGGAAGTCAGAGACCTGAGCTACAGCAGGATGATGTGGACAATGCCAGGTAGCCTCTGCTTGCTGCTTGAGCTTGCAGGTGTGCCCCTGAATGGCACCACCTGCAGCAGTGGAACTTCAACATGCAGACTTTGCAGGTGCCTGGTTTCAGGAATGTAAGGAGAATTGAGCCATGGAATGAATTTGTGGGTGCTTGGCACGATAATGGGAGCAGGATCAAACTTCTCTCTTGTTCAAGATGAACACAGAAGAGAAGGGGGGAAGAAAGCAAATGTGCTCATAAGTGCACAGTGAAGCCTGAAGTAAGTGCACTGGATGAGGAAGGGAATCTATTTGCACTGTTTAGCTGTGTGTGGTTGTGTATGTCTAGTAATTGGGAAATTGGGATGTCTTTCCTTAAGAGCTAGTTAAATGAAAGGCAGCAGCTGCAGAAAGAACGTGTGCAGAGACTTGAAGAGGAGGAGGGTAGAGGTTGGGTTTGCCAGTGCTCTGTGGAGCGAGGTGAGAAACTGCTGCTCTTTGTTTAAATGTCTGATCCCACTGTGGAAATTTTTACTGCCATTAAAAATGCAGTAGGGACTGGATTTAATTTCCTAGTTACTGAAGAGGAGAAAACCCCGACTCTATTGGAAACAATGGTAATAAGGTGATAGCTCAGGATACTGCATTTCTGTGGTAAGGTGTTGAGCCTCAAAGATGCTGAGTGCAATTTATACAGTAGGATCTATATGGAAACAGATTGGAAGAGGTCAAATATTCCATGGTGACCTTTGCTGTCACCACAAATTAGGTGGTGCCTTTGAGTATCACTCATCTGTACACACCCAGTGTGTACAGCTCACTGTTTTCCCAGAGCTGCACTAGTGCCAGCTGATAGACTTGGCATATTTGCCTGTTTGTTAAAGGTAAAAGGCTGAAGAAGCCAACTTTTGTTTTCATTTTGATAGAAGTTTGATTGTACCCCCAGTGCTAATTGTAGCACTGTTCTTTTGCTGTCTCCACGCACGCATCTCTTGCAAACCTCTGCTTGCTGCAGCTCTCGTCACATTGCCCAGCAGCTGGTGCTGGGAACAAAGAGGCTCATTGAGCACTGCTTGGTGCTCAGCACTGCTCTGGGAGCTGGAGCTGAGAGAACCACAAGATGATTCAGTGTTTGTTGATCCCCCACACGCAAGTGCTTGGTGCTCTGTCCTGAGCATGAACCCCAGCCTTCAGAGCTGCAGATACCCCATATAAAGCACCAGGACAGCTGCTGGGTGTAGCTTTGAGCTGCTACAGCACCATGGGTTCAGGGTATTGCTTTAAATAACCAGTGAATGATCTCCACGTCCCCATGACATATATCCATGTTTCTTGTTTATCCCCTGTACCTGCAGAGTGTGAGGACAGGGACCAGTGAGAGCTCAGAGCAAACTGCTCCTTCTCACTTTGCTGAGCACAGGCTGCTTCTGACTTCCCCATGCCATTTTGTTTAATTTTGGGTATTTTTCTCCTCCTCTAACCCCCTAAAAAAGAAGTCACTGGAGAGCTCTTAATCCCAGGGGCAGGGCATCCTGCTCAGTGTTTTGCTGCAGCCCATGTTTTCCTGGTGCAGAAAAGCCTGTGTGCAGCCTGAGCTGTGCCTGGTACCTGGCAGATCTCAGAGCTGCACAGTGCTGAGATCATCCTGGAGATGCCAAAGTAACAGGCAGGCAGTGTGGGTCTCTGGCAGCCAATACATAACACCAAAAGTGGTAGGGGGAGACTGTATGTGAAAGAAAATCATATGTAAAATTTAATATGGGGTGCTGTTTGGTTTGTTGTTTGTTTGTTTTTTTTTTTTAAGATAGATATGCGGTTTCCATGGACACCCATTTTTATCTTAATGTATGTTTCCTTTTATTAAATATGCATAACCAGGCTTACTCAGGATGAGAAATCTGGTGTTTGAATTTCTTTACATTTTCTCTAGGGAATTACTAATAGGCAAGCAGATTTCTGGAGACATTTAGGACAGTTTTGCCTTCCTGCTATCAGATGTTTCAAGCCTGAGGAAGCCAGCCAGATACAGGAAAAGGACAAAGAATACGGAGAAGGTAAACTGCTGTATGAAGTGTGAACAGCTCATCTTCCCTTAACACAGCCCATTTTACCACTGGATCCATCTTTTCTTTCAACAGCCTTTCCCACTGCTTAGTCCTCTTCTTGTTTTGCCTCTTTTCTTAGCCTGGTTAGCAGCAAAGTCATTGCTGATAAAATCTGACTGGCATGGAAGGTGTTGGCTGTGTGACTTGAGGACTGGAGGCTGAGTCATGAACAGGTGTGTTAAGCAGAAAAGCCTCAGTGTTCAAGAGGGGAGGAGCATGTTTTGATTGTTTTATTTTGGATATATCTTGCTTTAGAAGAAGAACCTCTCCTGCTTCTCCAGATGGCCAGGGAGTCATGGTAGTGTCTTACTGACGTGTCAGGCTTTAGGAAGCCTGAGCAGGGAGTTACACTGAATTTAGAGAAAAAAGGTATTTGGATTGGTGGGGTGGGGTGGAGCCTATTTTTGAGTTTAGGCAGTTTAGGGCTCTTTGTTTTGGCTTGCTGATGGAATGAAAATGAGAAGGAATTATAGATAGCTCTTCACTGAAGTTTTCCTTCTGTTTCCCAGTCAGAACACAAGCTCAGAGTTCATGAGTATTTTACCTTATTTTAAGAAGCAAAAGAAAAAAAAAAAAAAAGAAAAAGAAAAAAAGCAGCAGATAATTTCTTTAAATTCATTTGTTCTTTGATTTTCAGGAACAAGAACTGGTACCAAATGAGCAAGTGTATTAAAAACCATTGGTGCCACATTGTTCTGTGTCCAGGTCTCTATCTGGTCATCTGGTTCAGAGTCATACCACTTTTTACATTATTGCAGCCTTTTGGAATCAGGGAACACACATTTCTCTGTCAGGTTTAATGGTGAGAACATTGTCACTGTCTCAGTGATGTGCCATTTAGAAGAGAGGTGAAAAATTCAGAATTATTCTATCAATGTCACTTTTTCCATTGAAAAGGGAGAGTATAGGGCAGGTTCCCCACAAATGTCATCACTTATATCTGCTTATAGTGCAGTCTTCCACCTGAAAGCTCTCATGGTGTTTTTATCCATTAACTCCTTTTTCATCAGGACTATTTTAGATTATCTTGGACACTGTATTGAGCAGCAAACTATGAAAGCTAAGAGGCAGAGCAAAGGACAGGTGGCACAGAGGTTGCTGCAGGAGGTGACTCATTTGGCATTTCATTCTGATCAGATTACTACATTTAATAATGGGCATTGGAATCTGATGTTTTCTGTCACTTCCCATGGCAGACAGGAGGACAGGTGGAGGGGGAGAAACTTTGGTACAAAGCTCTGAAGTGCAACAGGGCATGAAAGATTTGTTGTCATTCTTTTGTATTGTTATACTGGAAAATATAAATTAATTGCTGTCTAACACAGGCATAGGATTTCTTGGCTGTGAGTAGGAGGCAGGTGACACTGAGCTTGGTGCATGTTCCTTCATGAGAGTGGACAGTGACTGAGTTATATGAGACCCTGGTGAACCTCAGCTCTTTCTCTCTCAAACAGCATGCACAGGACCTGGTGAAACTCTGGTCTGACCTGGTGTGCCCTAAAGTCCTGTTATTAACCAGTTTCTTCATACCTGAATGTGAGTCAGGCAGTTCCTCAACAAGGCAGAAATGGATTCTGTGTGGTGAAACCTTGGATTCCTTATCCTGGTGCTACTGATGAGTGTGAAGAGAACTTGGATATGTTTTATGCCTTTATCTGTCTAGGTAAATACACACACCTGTGGCTCACCTGCCTCAGGGAGCTCACTTTATGCACCGTCCCCTTACCTTCACTCTCCTGCTGTCATGCAAGAGGCAGGGAATCACAATCAGCAATTAACACTGTTGCACTACAGGGCCTTTAGAAGGTTTTTTAGCTGAAGCCTCTCCAGTGATGATGATTTCCAGCAGGGCTGGCGATAACCTGCTGCCGAAGGATGAGGCGCTGCTTCCCTCAGCGCAGCTCGCAGAAGCACCTGCAGTCAGTGCCAGCACATTTTGGAGTTGTTTTCCACACCAATCTCCTTTGGCAGGGCAGGGTGGGAGCGAGCTGCATTGCTTAAGGCAGGGTAACACGTGCTCCCATGGCAGACAGGGATCTGTAGCAAAGACCCTGCTCTAAGAAGGGGGTCTGCTCTCTGCAGCTGCCAGGGCTGCGTGTGATTAGTCAGCCCTGATGCTGAGCTCTGCAGATTAATGTGTTCCTCTCCCCCCATTACATCCCTTCTCCACGAGGCAGTCTATCTCTTGCATCAGTAATGACCAGCTGCAGAGCCTCAGGGTTTTCTCTAGCTACTTTTAACTGATCTAGAACTTATTTTTTCCATGCTCTGCCTTTTCCTTGATTGGTAAATTCCCCAATGTCTTTAATCAAGCTGTGTTGAGCCTAGCAGTTCTGGCAAGTTTTCTTTTGTTTTAATAAAAGGTGAGTTTGCTCCCCAGGCAGATTCTGCCAGCTCAATTTCAACTATTGCACACTGGTCTTAAAAAAAAAAAAGGGGGGGGCTCCCATCTCAAAACCACAGGCAATACAATATCCTGGGTGAACTCCTACAACCTGCCCGTTCCCCTTCAGAGGAAAAAGGGACTTTTCTCTCCCATTTTACTGAGCTCAGTGTTTTGCTGAGTGCATTCTTCATTCACAGCTTCAGGCTAATGGACTCCAAGGGTTTAGTTGTGTGGCTGCTGTTCAGCCCAGCCACAGATCTCAGATGACCACTTGGGCTCTCCAGAAATGTCCTTACTTAATATTATTTAAACCTGCCAAGCCAAAGTTAGGCATTCCTGAGATCTCCCTGCCTCAGTTCTCAGCCTCTCCCTTTTTCAGGCATTTAATAAAAGCTGGGAGAAATGTTTCAAGTAAACAGACTTTGGAAAAATTCACTGAAGAGAGAATATCAGAGCTTGATATGACTTTGGTCAGGTGAGTGGATGTTGTTGGCAGATTTTTTTGTAAGTAGTATTTCAACCTCTTCTTCAGCTGTTATCTTTGCAACAGCTGGTTATGGAACTGGAGAACAGGTGAGAAGAATCCCAGATTACTCAGAGAAACTGAGAAGTCATAACCCTGCAGCTTGTCCTGGTACTCCCTCTAGAATATGATGTTCCTTCTGACAAGATTGGTTTTAAAAACCTTTTTCAGATTTTATATGGTTTGTGTTTTTTAAGCTTCCAGCTAGCAGTAAGATTAGAAAATTCAAAGGTAAGGCTAATTATTTGGAATAGTTCCAAAATTTAGACACTGGAAGTGTGAAAACTGCTATTAAAAGCATCTCTGTAATTCATCTAGCCCAGTATAAATTGAAGTAATAAGTCAGATGAATGCAATGTAAGGCTGTTTCAGGCAGAAGAAATCAAAATTGAAATATTGAATCAAATGATGTGAGAAATCATAAAAATTTACAAAATGCAATCATTTATTTAGTTCCATGCTTTCTGCATAGAGGAAGTGGACCTCAGTAAAAATTAATTAAGTGGGTCTGCATGAAACTGTTGGGTCAAAGGTAACAAAACCATCTACAGCTCTTTTGAGAGTCCTGGCTCAAGGTTGTTTTTTTTCCTCAGATGGAACCATCAGGAAATTTGACCTGAATTCAGGGATAGCTTCTGGACAAGAGAAAATGCATTTCTTGGTGAGTTTATTGTTGACTGAAAAAAATATGTTTAGCCTGTACCACAGCAATATAAATAGCTTTTATCTCCATTACAAACAGTCTTATTTTATCTATCAGTGATGTACTTTAAATCTCATATTTCCATTACAAACAGGTTTATTTTACCAGTCACTTACTTTAAATCTTGTAGTAGAGTTCTGCCAACTTTAATTTTCTTTATGGGCAGATGCAGAACAAAGAAAAATAGGTGCTATATACTCCACATTCACTATCAGTGAAGTAGTGGGCTCAGCAAGATTCCCTTCCCTGCCAGACTCTCTACAGAACAGAAAGAGAGGGAGATGGTGGGGTGATTCCTGAGGCTTTCTAGTCATGAAGGAGGGAGAATTGGAATCAAAATGCTGGCTTGGGAAGCTGTGCAAACAGCGAGTGAGGCAGAGAGGAGCTCGTGCCCCAGCCACCGTGCAGGGCTCCAGCAGCTCCCTCTGCACGGGCCCCCGGTTACACAAATGTCATTAGCTTTAGGACTTTTATGTCTGCACAAATAAACCTCTCAGGCCCAGATCAGGAAATTATTGCACTTGCTTTCTGAGCAGAACAAAGCTTAGTGCAGTGATGAAGCTACACACTTAGCATTGAAGACATGAATGTATGAAGTCAATTATAAAAGGGAAGCTCTGTGGTGCGCAAATAATTGGTACAAGTGCAGTGGTTTTTCTGTGTGGAATATATCCTTGGTGTATTGCTGCAGCCTTCCAACACAACCAGAGCAAAGTGACTGATTGGAGAGAATAAACACACCTTAAAAAGTAAGGGGGAATGGACAAAGATGGGAAGTTAGGGGTTAGCAGTGGGGTAGATGCTAATTAAAATTTTGAAAGTCCCAACTATCAATTTCCATGCTTTGGGAAGTTCTTTTGAGTTTTGAGTTCTTTTAAGTACAGCCAGAATTCAAAATCCTCTGAGTCATTAATGGCTGTGATGATCATTAGTGCTGGGCACCCAGTGAGTGTTAGAAGCAAATAAAGACATTTTATGTTCAGAACTATTTACAATATTAATTGAAATAGAGCAAAGTGAGTGGAAATGATGACCAAATAAAACACAAGAGAGAGGTTGTTAAGTCAGAGTTTTGGTGGTACTGCAGCGCTTCAGTGAGGCTATTGCAAGTGTGCAGCTTGCTGTGGAGTTGCTGCATCACTTTTTCAGTGGCTGGAAAGTGGCCCCAGCAGAAAAGGTCTTGGAGGTGCTGGTCAACAGCAGCTGAGCATGAGGTCAGGTGGCCAAAGAGACCAATGGCTCCTGGCCTGTATCAGGGATAGTGTGGCCAGCAGGAGCAGGGGAGTGATTCTTCCCCTGTGCTCAGCACTGCTGAGGCTGCACCTGGAATCCTGTGTCCAGTTCTGGCCCCTCAGTTCAGGAAGGACATTCAGGTGCTGGAGCAAGTCCAGGGAAAGGCAACAAAACTGGGGAAGGATCTAAAGAGTCAGTCATATGAGAGGTGGCTGAGGGAGCTGGAAGTGTTCATGATGGATAAAGGATGCTCAGGGGTGAACTGGTCCCTCTCTATGACACCTCCCCAAAAGGAGGTTGTAGAAATGTGGGGGTTGGTCTCTTCTGCCAGACAACCAGTGGCAGGATGAGAGGACACAGTCTGCACCAGGGAAGGTTCAGCTGGGACATCAGGAAGAATTTCTTCACTGAAAGTGGGGTTAAGCATTGGAATGGGCTGCCCATGTAGGTGGTGCTGTCAGCATCCATGGATATTTTCAAGAAATAACTAGACATGGCACTTAGTGCTACAATTTTGTCGGTATGGTGGTGTTCAGCCAAAGGTTGGACTCCATGATCTTGGAGGTCTTTTCCAACCACAGTGATTGATTCTGTAATTCTATGATTCTATCCCTTCTCCACAATGCAGCTTTGTATGAGGCAATACCCAAGATTTCTCCTCATAAAATTTCAAGGGTATGAAATGCAGGGAAAGTCACATAAACTACAATAACACCATGACCTCAAATCTTCGAGCTGGGTGATCTAATTTAATCTCTTAGGCCACAATGAATTCAGGGTTTACACACCCTGTCAGAGAACAAATTTCTTCAAAAGCCTTGTGTGTCTGATTCCTCTCAATAACTCTCCTCATCCAAGTAGTCCAAAGCATCCTCCTCATCTTTTCATGTGTCTCTTGAGTGCCTGATTTCCCTCTCATTGGCCACCAAGTTAAAAGGGCTGAAGATAAGCAGGTCCTTGAGGGCACTTCAGATGCTGAAATTTTCCCGGTAGGAATGCCTGTCAGGCAGCACCAGAACTGGCCAGGACAATGCTCCAGCTCCTCTTGGGAGCTGCTGTGGTGGATGTGGCCCTGCAGAGATCCCTGCTGGCTCAAGAGGAGGAGGAGGAGGAGGCAGCTATTCTGTGGAGGATATCCTGAATAATTGAACTGAGGGCTCCCCTGGTGAGTCATTCATTGGGTTTAACATTTGGGATGGAGGATTTCAACAGCTGGAATGTTTTGGTGCTAAACAGTGCTTGATCACAGCTATATCCAGACAGTGTAAGTGCTGCATCCCATGCCCCATCTGTCATTTGTCACAATTACAGGCTCATTTTAAAACTATTGAAACCCCAAGAAGGCTCCTGCTTCAAGCAGCAGAGGAACACAAGAAGTAGTTAAACAGTGTCCAGTATCCAGTTTAAAGAGGGTTCTGTGTCTAAATGCTAGGCAGCCTTTCCATGGCCATTTAGGATAGAAGTGTGGCTAGCACAATGCAGACAAGAAATTAAGTCAATATTTAAAAATATTCAAATGACATTTCAAAGGAATTCAAGCTGCTGATATAGTCACTTGCACAGTGGATCCATCTGGCAAGTCATTAAAAGTCTGGAGAAAAGTGGAAATGGGAACTGAATAACAAGATGGTACACATTTTTTAGAGTAGGAGAATTATCAGCCCATTATCAGACCACTATCTGACTGGGTTTTCCTCTCTTCCTCCTTCCTCATTTTCAGGGTTTATAATTTTGTCCACTCTCACAGCCTTAAGGGGATATGGTGGAGTCTTGGCTATGTCTTGGTTTTGTTTTTCTTGTGTTTCATTCTTTCCTTCCTTCCTCTCCTTCCTTCCTGGAGTGATGGGAGGGGAAAGTTCTGTCCTATTTAGGAAGGAGGTGCTGGAGTTTGAATGGCTGAAATGACATTTCCTAAGTTATTTTTGGCCATCTCCTCTTCAGTGGAGGGTGGTGACCATGGAGGAGCCCCTGGGTTAGTTCCTATCACAGCTGATTTCTTCTCTTCAGGAGCAGAACCTGGGCAGGCTGTGGAGCTCTGGCAAGCTCTCCTGGCTCACAAGAGCACAGCAGGATTTGGCCCATTTTTTGTCTTCCTCTGGCGTTTCTACAATGTAAGAAACATTGTTCTCCGAGCTGCTCTGAATCTGTGGAGTTAAGAAGATGTTGCAAATAAGTCTTATTTCCCTGTACAGCATGGAACTAACGCTCAACATCCAGTTGCCAGAGAACAAAGTTCTTCCTCAGGAATAATGGACAATGGAGAAGCCAAAAATACAATTAAAAACTATTTGGCAATATACCATATTTTTACTTTGTCTCAAGCCTTCATCCTATGATTGCCTTGATAGAGGTGTAGAGCACAGAATAAAATGATGGAATGGGAAAGGAGCATAGATCATTTTTTTCCAGTTCTATATCACTGCTGTGTAGAGAGGATGTTTCTGCCAGGGGACATGTTCATCATTTCTCAAGTTTTGTGTCAGTCTTCTGAAGAAGATATCTGTTGATCATCCTCAGATTTATCTAGGGAGTATATCTATCTCAGCAGAGAGAAAAATAATTCATTCTTTAGATCTGCCAGTCAAAGCAAACATCTGTCCTTATAGTGAGGAAAAATGATAGAATCCATATCCATATCCTCTTTGACAAGTTATCCTCAAGGAAGTCACGAGTCTCACTTCTAGAGTGTTCTGTGGGAGAAATAGGTGGTATGCAACAGGAACAAGAGTCAACCTTCCTAAAGACTATTTATCCCTACAGTTTCTAATTTACACTCTGCCTTACTGCTGGGAGAATTTTACACCACCCCCAGAAAACCCTCAACCCTTTTTTTGTGCTCATTACTGTTCAGGTTAAAAGAAATTATTTCTTGATGAAAGATGCCTCACAAGCTGCATGAGAGGACAGACTGCAAGGAGACACTTTCTGACTCTGAGTGCCAGCCAAAAACTTTGGGCTTCCCAATCTTATCAAGATGTTCAGGACAATAGAATGTCTCTAAAAAGTCAGGCCTTGAAGTAAGAGAACAAAGCCTGTCATGTCAAGTGGCAAAACACAGGAGCAAAGGAATAGCGGCTGAGGGGAAGGAGAAAAATAAAATGAACTATCATCAGGTTGTCAGGTTTACAGTTTTATGATCTGTACAAGCTTAATAGAGTTTAATAGAGTGGAAATCCATACCTTTGAAGCTGCTGTTGGAATGCATACTACCTGATGGGGTTAATTGAGGAAGCCCTGAATTCTGTGAAGTCTTAATAGTGCCACTTAAGTGGGTAAAATATGTATTCATTTTCATGTTGACAAAACAATTAAAGCAGTAGCTCATGGCTGTACTCATACACTATCTTCTGCATATTCTCTTATGCAGCTTTAGTGTGTTTTCTTTATCCTCCCTGTGTTGGTGCTGTCAAACCACCCCTCTCCCACTTTGCTGGTCCTTTTGTAAATGGAGACACCATTTTCCTCTCCTTCCCCTCTCCCTTCAGCATTGCCTTCTGTTCCTCCCTGTCTCTCACCACAGACTGTGTGGAGTGTGCTATGTTTTGGAGTCCTTGTTCTGGGAGACAAGTAGCAACACCTGCTCATAAAGCTCTGGAATGCCCTTTGCCAAAGCTTTTCGGATGTCATATCTACCACTGGTGGCTTTGAAAGTTTACACCAATTTGAGATAGAGCTGTTGATGCAAAAACCTTTATTACAGGGGGAAATTTTAAACTTGAGGAACATGGGAACAACTATGGCTATAATATTTTTTTGGAGGAAGGAAGAGGCTTTTATTATTTTTCTCAGCTGACAGTTTCAGTTTTGACTTGTTTTCTCCTTATTGGGCCAATTCTGTTAATGCCTCCTTAGGATATACTATAACTCTTAAGGCTCCCTAGCTCTGTAGTCATATTCAGCCTTTTGAAAACAACAACACATCCTTAGGGGCTCTTAAGTACACTAGTGATAATGTTAACTGAAGCAGCCAGAGATCTTTCCTTTCTTGGCTAAAATATTTCTGCAGGACAGTGCCACAGCCTTGGCTATATTCCATCAGTCTCATCTTCCCTGGCTCACTGTCATGGCTTGCTGGTCTGGAACAAAGCTCTCAGATATGTTGCAAGAAATAAAAAAAACCTTAGAGAGTTAATGACCACAGTCAGAACTAGTAATATCAAGCAACTCCAAGTTAAAGGAACATGTGGCAGATCTTCACACTGGGCTCCCTTTGTGACTCTTTGATGCTGCGCAGCTGTAGAACAATTCAGAGTGGTAACACCTGCTGTAAAACAGCTCAGCGACTGTGCTAATTGCTTAACTGAGGAAAAACAGCATTAAATAACATGAGGGTGACCACACTGTTTCTGTCTTCAATCACTCAACAAGAGATCAAACACCAAGATCTGCTGCTGAAACACGATGAGAAGGAACAGGAGACTTGTGCTGCACTTAGAGCTTGAATCTCAGCTAATACCCCAGGGAAAGAATTTGAACATAACTTAAAGGCATTTTGGGTGTTTTGGGACCATCTTTCCTGTGTTTCTACCAGTGCATATCCTGATGGATGTGTCTGGGGGCTGGAAGGAAGCAAGTGTCTGCAGAACCCTAAATGCACATCAGCCAGCCCCAAGTTTCTGAGGAAGGAGCGTCAGTGAGGAGCTGTGAAATCAGCTTTTTACAGATGGGACAAAACCTCTGGCCAGGAGCTTTCTGGGTAACAGCTCCCACCCTGCTGTAAGGAGCCTTTAGGCAAAGAGATCTGTAAACATTTTTGCCTGAGAAACAGAATGGTGAGTGCTGAACTACATTGAAAAGTGCGATGGGCGCCTATGGATGTGGATATTTATTGTCCAAAACAGAGACCATTTTTTATTATGAAATTAAGGTAGGTTTAAACTAATGGAATGGGATGTTACTATTTGCTATTTGCAGATCTGAAGCAGGCAGTTTTTGTCACCCTCAGACACTGCAGGTGTTTTCACTGTAAAGATCTGAGAGATGCAAGAAGATGGAGACTAATTTGCAGGTCTTACCTAAAATAGTCATGTATTTTAAGCATTCCTTCCAGTGTGAGACAGTGATAAATCAGAAATCCCTGCCCTGGCAAGGCTTGTTAGTAAATCTGATATGCAGTTAGCTGACAACTCTGATGCATGGGGTTTCAATCCTGCTCTTTGGAAACCCTGACTTCTGCCCACCTCCCACCTCACTGGGAGGAAGTATATCCATCAAATTTTACATGGGATAGCTCATATTGCTATCTGGATGATAGGAGCAACATTTTCTGCATTAGAAACTCTCAACAGATAATGTCTTGAGGATTGAGAGAGGGAGATTAAGTCTGAATAAATATCCTGTGTTATTCATATTTAATCATTTTATTTAGACATTGTCTAATCAGTCAAAGCACAACTGTTACTGACATACAGGTTTCATAAAAATATGTACTAAACTAAAGCACTAAGCCTTGTCCCTTTATATTCATGGAGAGCCTGTAAACAGAACAAACTGACTTAGAAATAGAAACTGATGGCTGTAATGAAAGAGCCATGTTACCAAGGAATGGCAAACAGGAAATTTGGGCAGATCTACACTACTGGAGGAATGGGGGAGGAGAAATTGTCCTGTGAGTACCTTGGTCTGGTAAGGATATCTTTATCACCCTATTTGCTTCTGAGTTTGGGACAGATTAAAGGTGTGAAGCCTATCTGCCCAAGTATACACATTTTAATATCACCACCTTAGAGTCTTTACCCCAACCCCTTTGTAAATACCGATAGGATGGAGGGAAAGGGGAAAGCAGCAGGGGGAGAGGGGATGGTTTTGGAGAGACTAAAATGTTACTGTTTTTCTTGGTACAGAACTACAATACTTGGCAAAAGGCTGGGAAGCAGCATTTGAGGGAGAGAGGGAGGAAGGAAACAGGGAAGATGAGCCGAGAGGGGGGACAGAGATGGTGATTTGAAAATTTCTGGAAGAGACAGAGCAGATACATTGCTGATGTGCTGTAAGGAAAGTGAGCCATAACCAGTTCGGCTGAGGTGAGCTGGCATGTGCTTTCACAATGAAATTTGGCTCCTCCTTCACATGAAATATTCTCTGGTTGCTGCCCCATCATTTAACTGTGTGGCATTCTACTTAGGACACGGCAAGCTGTTCTCTACCTTTAGAGACAGCGAGTACGTGGAGCAATGTCTTGAATGTTTTCATTGTAGCAGAGAATAGGAAGCCTCTCCACTGCAAGCATTAGCAATGCAATTTCATAACTATCTGTTCAGACAGTGCACAGGAGCTTGAAAAACATCTTGAGACACTTTATTCCCCCTGGGAAATGCCATCCTAGAATATGTTAATCTGACAAATATGCAAAAGGCTGTCCCCTATTGGTGAACCATGAGGAAAACCACCTCCTTTTTTTCTGGGTTTGTGAGATGTGCTCCTCCCTGCCAAGAGTGGGGCAATCCTTACCCTCCCATCAAACCAGACAGCTGAAAAGTATGGAGACATTGTGCTGCCTCCTTCGACTTGCAATGTGAATTTGACATTATCTGTACCACCTTTGACAATGCACTTGAAATTAATCAGAGGAGAAATGTCTTATTTGATTATGTTTGACCATGAACATTGATCAGTTGCATGCAATTTTGACTTCAGATCTGCATGTCCAAAGTCCTTTCTAAAAAGGGCAAAATATTACCCAGAGATACACAGGAGCTTGGTATTATCTGAGCCTCTGAAAAGATGCTCCCAGGGGAAATGAATGTACATCTGGGAAATTAAAAATCATTTGTTATGAAACTCTCAGTGAGAGATGGACAGTATCAGAAGAGAGATCCCCAAGACATTGATCCTTTGCCCATTCTTTTTTCATTGCATCTGTGTTAGCTCTTCTTACTTTCATATGCTTGCATTCATTTCTGGCAGATTAGAAATTTTGTCAGACCTCTGAGGAGACCATGGCAAGACCCACTGTTCCTCAGTATCTCGAGGCACAGAAGGCATCTGACTTCCCCATCTGTAGTCTAAAAAACCCATGGAGAATACATAGTTCTCTATAGAGCCTCTTTTTCAGGCTTCCTTTCTGCCACAGGGGAGTTGCTGTGGCCTCAGGTACGGTGATAATTTGGCATCCTTAGGGCAGCTTAGTCAGAGGATTTATCAGATTCAGGGTCGGGTGAGCCAAGAGCTCTACACAGTACACTGCTTGAGGGCTTTGCTTTGGATGTTTTCTGTGTTCTAGGTTGGAATTCCCACCAAGAATGTTGTTAGAAGTTCTCCATAGGCCTTGTTGGTGCAAACCATCACATCCTCCTCAGTGATGGCCATGTCTGGTCCGTGACTGGACCAGAGCCTCAGCTTCAGCTGCCTCCAAAAGCTCTGGAGCTTTCATGCACCAAAACTCCACAAACTGAAATAGCAGAGAACTGCCCTGTTTTACTGAATGAAGCAGTTCTGTTTAGGAGTACTTTGTAGGATGCTATTGGAAATCTCTTGGAAATCTGTTATTACTTTTATCTTTAAATGGGTAGAGATCATCACTTGCCAGTTCTGGCTCTTCATCCCCCTCTGTTTCTTGGGCTAGGGTAGATCTCCCAGATCTGGGCTATCCCATGATGCTCAGATAGTCCAGCACTTTTCACTGATGACAATAATTTAAATTAGCATGAGAAAAAAATATAAAAGCAGAGAAGAGATGCTGATTATTGCTTGTAGCAGGATAGTGCTCTGATGTCTGCTCTAGTCTAGAGCTTGTGGTAATTTACACTGCTCAGGTGCATGGAATCTGTGAACTCAAACAGCACACAGGCTCAGGCAACTCCTCCTCTACAAGAGTCAGGATTGCCATAGTCCCCACTCCTCCCAGAGACTTCAGTGTACTGAGGTGGATCTGCATGTCCTGACAGGATTTCCTTGACTGTCTTTCAGCTTCATCATTCGTTTATAATAAAGGGCAATAGCTTTTCCTACCTCTCACCCTGTAACTTTCCTGCTCTTCAGACACCCAAAGGGTCTTGGACAGCAATTCCTGGAGGGATTAAAGTGTCTCAAGCTGTTTTCAGTAGGTTGACTTTTTTGGTTTTGGTCTGTTTGGTTTCTTTTTTTTTTTTTTTTTTTTTTGGAACCTGAGAAGGAATTAATATTTCACAAAAGTGACTGGGTGGGTGGAGGGGGGAGCCTGAATACAAAATTCACTTGTTGGTTGGGATTCTGAGGTGGGAGTAAAGGAAGAAAGCATTGCAGGGAGTGTTTTCAAGCTCTTAAGACCATGTTTTTCCAAGTGCTGTTCTTAAGCATAAGACTTTTAATAATAAGAACACAGTAGGGTAATATAAATGACACAAAAGGCACTCTCATTGCAAAGCTGAGCAGTTTGTGGTTTAGTGGATTTTTATGATAAAAGAGACAAAAGGAATAAAAGTTTTTTCCTCCTCAAAAGCTCCCATGCCTATAACATCTTTTGCTAATGTAAAGAATTCAGCCTCCCTCCCTCCTGAGTTATGTTCTCACCCAATTAAAGTCCTGTGGGCTATTGACAACTTGTTCCGTGTCACTAAACTTGGTTTGCTGCCCTGTTACAGAAATTACAATGCACTGCTCCTTAAATGGTTTTAGTGTTTACAAGTGGCAGAGGAGAGGGCGTTCTGCAGACCCTCAGCCTCCTACCTGGGATCCCTCATTCTATCCTTCATCTTTCTCTTTGTTTTCCCTTCCATCTTGCTCAGCAGCAGCAGGGCTTAGCTACCAACAGGAAGAGATTCACTTTTCTTTTGTATCGTAGCAAAACAACTTTCGTTGCTGTTGTTTGCCTTTTATTCTTTTTGCCAATTTGCCCTAGGCAGGCTGGAGGTGAGGAGCTCTGAAGTGTGCAAATTTGCCACAAAGATACACAGGGAGAGGTTTGTGTCTGTGAACACACGGAGAGGGGAATGAAACTGTGGGGGAACAGTAACCAGCATCCCTTAACTTGAAATCAGCCTGTGAAATCTTGATGGAGAGAAAGAAATCCTTTTCTGTGCAGAACACTAAGAGCCTGATGCTAGTCCAAATAATGAAATCCTCTCAAAGTAGACCCATAGATAAGCTGTGCAAGCAGTGTTAATGCCAGCTATCATTTCAGCTGCAGCCCACCAGCTGGTGCAGGCTATTTGTAAATCTGAGTGCACTGTGGAAAGCGAGGCGGTGTCCCCCCATTAGCAGTTCAGTCGCCTTCTCACACAAGAGTATGGAATCCAAATTACTGACTTCATGCCTTTTTCAACAGAAGCAGTAGGAGCAGAGGCTGCCACAACTTCAAAAAGCTGAACTGTTTAGTTGTGTTGGCAACTAAAGCATGGCAAAATCTAAGGATGAAACCACAAGGCTTTAAGGGGAATATATGACCTTAATCCCACTAGGGGGCTTTGTAGTAATTTCCCCTCTCTCACAGTCCATGTGAAAGGCATGAGTGGGTATCTGGTACAGCTTCTGTCAGCCACTCAGGTATGGACTCACACTGAAATTAGGGGGGAGGCCTCAAATAACTGTTTAGGAGTTCTGTCATTATGTATTATTGATATATTAAAGAGAAATTAGAAAACTTCCAGGGTTTTTTCCCTGTTTAGATCTATATGCTCCTTGCTGAATGAGTTTTTCCAGCACAAGGAGATCCCATCTTTTGGCACCACAGTAGTTTTAGGCACAGCTCTGCTCTCTGGAGAGAAAGTCCAAGGCAGTCTGCAGCCCTTGAGTCACCAGGATGTACCACAGCACTGGCAGCAGAACACCTTCTCTCTCTGTCCAGCTGTTGGATCCATTCCTGGTCACACATCTGGCACAATAACCCTTGGCTCTGTCAAAGTGCATGCACAAAGAGTGAGCTGTACCTTGATGCGTGGCTCTAGGCCAACCCACTCTGCAGCACGAGACAAAATGCCTAATACAGTATTACCTTGGTCTTCTTTTCAATTCTCTGATTAAAAGCAAACCTCTGTCTCTGCTGGATGCATTTGTTATCACTAGTTCATTGGCTAGTGCATTTACAGCTGGTTTTAGCCTCCATTTAAAATGCAGGGAGTTTAAGCATTACATGTGGAATACAGCAGGATAAATAAAGACATACTTGAGCAAACATATATTTAGTAATTTATTTTTCTACCAGCAGTTTTAGAGAGCTGTGGGGTTTGTGATTTTTTTTTTATTTTTTCAAATCTAATCCGTTCAGTCAGCGGTCTCAAGAGTAAAAGCTTCTGCCTCAGCTTGGGGTTGATGCTTGGTCGAGCCTTAAAGCTTCATGGTTTTTTGACAACGCACTAAGTCTGAAGCTTTGATGTCTGAGGCTGCTGCCTGCACAGTGTAAATCATATTTTAAAGTTTATTGGTACAAAGGGTGCCTTTCCTCAGACATACACATGTGCATCCACACACAGCATCTTTCCACTTTTTTTAGCTACCTACAAGTTTCTGTAGGATTAGAGGATTCCTTCAGTTACTATTCCCACATGGATTTTGCCATCTCTAATTGAAAGCTCGCAGTATTTGTGGGCTAAGGCAATACATACTTGTGCTTGGCAGCGCTGATTGTGGGTCAAAAGGGAAATGAAAATGTTTTTCTCACTCCATTACTGTAGCTGCTGTACCTGATTCCCTTTGACTGTGCATAAAACCTGTTGCTGAGGCTGATGGGATTAAGTGAAGGCCAGACCTGATGTACAGAGACCAAACAGTGACTTTTGGTGAGTGGATACAAACCAGACCACCGTTCATGGGTCTCTGAGGAGCTTGTTTTTTGCTTGGCACAGTGGCTGTGCAGGTCCTTTGGCTGCTGTGTTTGCTGCTCCCCCTCTGGCTGGGCCTGAGGAGATGTGTGAGCCACCCTCCTGAAGTGTGGAGTGCCTCTAGTTGGGGAAGTCGAGTCTGTCTTTCACAGGCTGGTGGAGCACACCAGGCCATGGGATTAGCAGGATTAGCAGGATCAGTGTCTGAGTTGTAGCTGTTCAAAGCTTTCTCCAGCGTACAGATGACTGCTGGCAGGAAGGAGACGTGGCTCCCTGTGGGAAGGGCAGGACACTGACTAAGCACTCATTCTTCTGTTTCAATCATTCTCTGTTCCCAAATGTGCTTTATACGAGGAGTACAGAGTACAGTTTGCACGTGTGCCTTTGTGCCAGATGTAAACTTTCTAACAAGCTATTCAAGCCAGTGGCACTGGTGATTGCTTTTGTATATCTCCTGCTTTCCATCCACACAACTGAGAGCACACAAAGAGGCTGTGCAGGCTAAAACCTGCGCTGAATTTATTTACACAAAGTTGTAAATCAAAAAGCAGCACACAACAAAATTCAGCACACTGAGTACTGATGGTGACATATGTTGTTATTCAGTTCAATGTCTTTGGAGGAGACATTAGAGGGATGGTAACATCAGGGAGAGAAAATATGGAAGATGTCTGGAAGTGTGAGTTTCTTGTGACAGAACAGTTCAAATCACATCAACTTGTTTTAGAGCCCAAGAGCCCTCCGAAACATGAGGCCAGGACTCTGAAGAGCTGACTGAGTAGAACTTCATTCCCAGCAGAAGTAAAAAGACTCTTAGTGTAATAAAAAAAATTAAATCTAATCCAACATCACCTGCAGTTATGAAGGATAATACAGAAAATCTGCTGTTCCAGGTATTATTTGTGGTGTGGCATTTCAGGCAAAGCTAAGGAATGTAATACCTGTCAGTGGGACTTATGCTCTTAAATACCATCCGTGCTTTAAAAAAAAAATCCTCACTGGCCCCCTCAACCATTGCAGTTGCCACTCCCAATGTCACCTGGAATCTTTTGAACCTACAGGGAATGCCCAGAAGTTCTCATGGCAAGAAATAAAGCAGAGGATCTCTCTTCTCCTGTTATTTTCAACAAAACTCTTTATCAGTTATTCTTTAAAGAGCTGAAATACTCTCTCAAACCTACTGTCTGTAGTTGTCACCTAGAGTAAAAAGCCAAGTATTCAGGCTTTTTCTCTCTTTCTTCAGAGTAGCTGCAGAGAGCTCAAGGAGAAGTATATTGAAATACATTAGTAGCACAGAAAACCTCCTCCACCTACTCTATCATCTCTGTATTTTTCCTCCAGCTTCTATTTATCACCTATGTATAGATTCCCTGAATGAACAAAATTCTTAAAGAATTCATGATTCAGGCTGTAGGGCCAGGAGGTAACTGGGGGAAGGAAAGAAATGGCAGGTAAAATGTAATTAATTGTCCGTGCACTGCTTTCCCTCAGCCATCTATACAGCTCTTTCCTTTGGAAGTGGAATGCCTTGGTATAAAGGTCAAGGTATTAGTGTGCTGGGCAGGATTCAGACAACCTTTTTTCAATTTCTGCTATTGACTCCCTGTATGACCTGAGGTAGGTCCCTCATTTCTCTCTGTCTTAGATCTCTATCTGTAAAACAAGGGTAAATGTATTTCCTTTCCTTTTTCTAGTCTATTTGTCAGCTCTTTAAGCCTTGGTGTTGGGTGTGGATGCAAACACACCCACACCTATGTCTCCAAAAGAATAATGACAGGAGTACAAATATATAAGACCATACCTGAGCTTCAAAATCTGCACAGTATATCTGCTCTCTGTTACTGATTGTTTTTCTTATTTGTATCCTTCTTTAGCCATTAAAAACTTTGATTTTTAAGCATCAAAGTAGCTATGAGCCTATTAGTGTAGAGCAGGAATTTGTGATAATCTTAAACCACTTTCAGACCACTGAAGATGGAAAGAAAGCAGGTTCACTTGCAACTGGAGCTTTGGGTAAGGAGTTTCTTTAGGAAAGTCTTGCTGGCCAGTGTTTACAAGGCACAGGGATCACAGGCTGATCTGGCATTGCACTCTTGTCATCCTCAAAGGTACTGTAAGAAAATGCAGCAGAAAAGGGTATACTATTTAAATTTACAGCAGTAACAGCAGTAAAATGTTTTAATGTCCCCACGAACCAGCTTCTTAATATCCTGCCAATGCCACTTCTCTCACACCCCTGCTGTAACCGAGAGGAGCAACCAGAGAGACGCAGATTTCTACAGCAAAGCTGGCCAAGGACGTGTTTTCCCCCAGCCAAATCCCACCTCCTTCTTGCAGTTCATCACCCCTCAGCTGTGTTGATACAAGAGTTTATTATTAACATTATTTTCAGATGGTTCACTTGAGGAATCCAGGCCAGGGCTCAGCCCCACAGTCCTGGTGGCACAAGCGAGGCGTGTCGGCCGTGGGGCTGGGATGGGATGGGATGTGCAGCTGGGAGCAGGGACTGGTGAGGCTGGGCTTGCTGTGTGCCAGGGAGCAGTGCAGTCACCCAGCTCTCACTGCTGTCCTGCATGGCAATGAGTGTGTGTGCTTTCCTAGGGAGCTGGGTGCACAGTGAGCTCCTGAGGTTATTCATGGCACAGCATTCCCTGGGAGAATGTGCTAATTCGAATGTTCCTCTCACAGTATGGAGGAGCTGGAGTCAGTGCTGGGAAATATAAAACTTGTGACACGCTGTGATAATGGGGGCATTTAACACAGACCATTGAGAAATCATCACCAGGGGAATCAAACAAGAAAAACTTACGAGGTGACTTTCCATAGGTTTTTATTTTCCTTTTGTTCTTCTTTATAGGGTGAATGAATGGGGATGGTGGCTCAATTTCTGGCTCATAAAACATCATTTTAACAGTGATCTCACTAAAACACTGTTGAACCTCATTTTGCCCAAGTTGACTTCTTGTCAAAAGTTTGACTTTTGCAAATTGACTTCAATTTGCATGCTTTTGGAGAAGCTTATGCTAGGTAGAAGCAGAGCATTTATTGTCTCCAGATGGCAGCTGTTTTGATATATGAAGGTCACATCATTTTAGATCCATTTGTTTTGTATCCATAGACAAACTGGTTGAGATTTGGGGCTGCTTGGAATCAGAATGAATGGATAATGAATAATGGAACCTCAGTTTCCATGCAGGAAAAGTAGTCTGTGAGCTACTAAGAGTACTCCTATGGATCAACAAATTGGCCAATGCCAGCAAGCACTTTTTTAATCAGGGGAAAAAAAAATGCATAACTGCTATAAAAATTACCATCAGAGGGAGGAAGGAAGTAACTTCACAAGAAGAATACTGATAAATGTGTTCTTCCCAACAAAAATTGTAGAGATAAGCCCATTAACTGCCTTCTGTTTCTGCTTTTCTTTGTATTAATTTTCTCTTTCTTAGTTGAAAATTTAGGAGAACATTTAATCTCTTGCAAATTAGGTAGAATTTTATGCCTATTTGTCTAGTTCCTTCCATTAGAAAGAATAGAAAGAACTTTTGGCACTTATGTCATTAATCCTGGGCTTCTAGGCTTGATTTGAGTATTGTGAATAGAATAACTTCCAGAATCTATTTGAAAATGTACATATCCATGCTTTTTTTGAGCAGAAAAATTGCTCAGCTTTCTGACAAATGGTGTGCATAGCATCCAGCTTCAATCTCACAGGTGGAACATGGGGACTTAAAGTGACAGAATCAAAGCCCAGGAGAAAAGAGCAGAACAAGGTTGGATTCTCAGAACTGACTAATGATAAGAGCAGCCTAGAAAGAGATCTGGCTTTCAGCTAGCTTTGAATGTCTAACCTCTGAAGATTTAGAAGCATTTAATGTGTCTCAAACCTGAGCCAAAATTATCTTTAGTCTGAAGTTTGCTCATTGACTGTTCTCCTCTCTTTGGGCTGGTGACTTCATTTGTCCCCCAGGTCCTTTAACAATGCATTTCCCTATCGTGCCTGTGGTCCTTTCATCTCGCCTCATTTCCTGAGAGTGCCAAACTACTTGGAATTCCTTTCTTTTTCCTAATTTGAGAGTTCAAAGTATGGATTTGTAGCAAATTATTCCTGATGAGTGGTTTCATTAAAAGAACAGAAGGGAAATTGTTCTAAAAACTTTCAATGTTGAAAAGGGGAGGGATAGTGAAATAAAGTACAGCCTCACACAACACTGAAAACTCCAGAGTTGTAATGCATTGTTTCCTGTAGAGTTAAGATGATGGTTTGGACATGCTGCTACACCTTTTCTTTGCTGAAATTAAGATGAGCTCCACTACTAAACTGAGTGGCCTTCCCTCTTCACAGAGGGGATTTTCTAGCATGGGAATAACAGTTCACTACAAATGGGACAATTTCTCCACAAAGATCATAGACACAGAGCCAGAATTTTAGTGCATCTCAAGCCTAAGAGATCCATTAAGAGATGATAAGAAAATGCAATGTTTTCATGCATGTTGAGTTGTTGAACAGTTTTACCCAAGATAACTGGGGAATTGTAGCTGTACACCAATCAATAAACAGAGTGGGACTTCCTCAGCCTGTGATGCCATCAGCTATTGTCTTGATGAAGGACACATAGTCTTGTGAAGATTTTCAAATTATTATTTAGACAGGGTCAGATCAATTCTACTGTGTCAAGAAGGTAAGACTAAACTGGGTGTATAAAGCTTAGAAGAAAGGAGAGAACCTATCTGTCACTGGGTCAGACTCTGAGTGCTGTTAATAATGGATTTTCATGAGTTAACCTTTTATCTTGTCCTTTTCAAAATGCTGTCACATAACATGAGTTATGATAATTTTCCTAAAGTAGTTGCAGTGAACACCAAAGAGAATTGTGCTCTTTGTTTGGACTATCATTTTAGAGCACACTTTAACTGCATCCTCTGTAGGACATAGCCACTCTGGGAATCTTTTAGAGACACAATTCACAGCAGACAAACCTCTTTTGTGTAGTCATGCAAAGTGAAATAAAACAAGGTAAGACTGAAGGTGCCAGTCGACTTTAAATGTATCTGAATTCTTTCTCCCAGGAGAAGAAGGCAGTGGCTCTAATCTTGCTGTGGCTTGTACAACACTTACAACACTGATTAACACTTGTTCACGTTCTGCCTGATTTCAGTGGAAATTCAATGGGGCTTCTGGGAATTCTGAAACCCTCAGATGAGGAATTCATGGAGGGTTACCTGCTACAAGGAAAAGACAGCTAGCTCAGGCAGCATTGCTTCAGCACAGAAACACAACATGGCCCAGCCTGGCTTTGGCTGCAGCCCTGTGGTTTGTGTTCCTCTGAAGGGCACAGTAGGAATCTGAACCCTCTGGGACCTAATCTCTGGGTTTGCCACATTTTTCAGAAATGGGAATTAGTCAATGGAGGCAGCACGAGCTCAGCACCCCAGCCCAGCAGTGTTTTCCACCAAGAGCCTGGGCAGAGCTGAGGTGTTTTCCCATCTAACCCTGGAGAATGATACACTTCAGGTTGGAGCCCATCTCCAACCTTCTGCCCTTCTGCTCCAGGGAGATTTTCCAGCCTGTGAAAGTGCTTAATGAGCTCTGGAGCCCAGGAAGAAGGTGCTCACTGAATTAAATCATCTTTGGGACTATGCAGTGTGGAGAGTAAATACTGTACATCACCATCTGAGAGGCTGGCTTCTAACTTCAATTTAATCCCTATTTAGACTGCTTGAATCTTTATGTTCTCATCCATAAAATGGATTTAACAGCATTTTCCTGCCTTTCAAGGCAGCTGGGTAAGCACACAAAGATATGTGCCTTAGCACTAATGAGCTCTTATGAGTACTGTAAATGAGAATCATCTAGATTAAAATGATACAGGGGCTTTTCTTTATTTTGCTGAAAATAACTCAATCTCTAAGGTCACTTATAAGGTGTTTTTTTTTCCAGTGGAAACTTTTATAATTTGTGTAGGAAAGAATGAGACCAGAATCCATCAAACGTAAGGGTGCATGTATAAATATGCATAGAGCAGTCCAACATTTTCACCCTGAGGAACTACTCCATAAAATATTTTATTGTATTTTATTTTGCTTTATTTTATATTTTATTTTTTTCACAGAAAATGTGTCTAGTAGAGTCAGCTGCACTGCAGAGAGCCCTGATGCCTCAGATTGCTTTCTTTGGGCTTTGGATTCCAAAAGTGATGGAGCAATTCCACAGAAAGGGAAGGTTGAATGAGAGAAAAAAAAAAATTAAAATCTGCATTTCATATACAGATTATTTAATCGAAACCCACCAATTATTACACTATGGTATGTGCTTGTAGACTTTGACTGGTATGAAACATGGCCACATCTACATTTTGGACAGAATATATTTGCTATACAGACAGGGCAAGCATGAGTTTGAGCTGCACACGTAAGAGCAGAGGTGCAGAGGAGCCATTCCTCTCACACCTGCTTTGTCTTTTGCCCTTCCTCATGTGTATCCCTTGCCATGTTTGTGTCTGCTGAAAGGAATCCCTTTCTCATTTGTGGCAGGATCAGAAAGCCCTAACATCAAGAAAGAGAGTAGTAGTGGCATGGTGTAAAATGACTTGAACTTTAAATTGTTACTCAGGCTTAAATCCAACAGACTTCACTGCTTGAAATTAGAAAATAAACATAGTACTCTCTTTTCTTGGGTTGGTTTTTGTTTGTTTGTCTGTTTTGTTTTGTTCTGGGTTTTGTTGTTGTTTTGTTGATTTGAGTTTTGTTTGGTCTTTTTTCCTCAGGTGCTTGAAATAAGATCCTTTGGAGCATCCTCTGCTATTTATCACAAAAACAGCTGCAGAGCTGAAACATGAGATGTAGAAGGCAAAATGAATAAAGATTGTCATCCTTTCTGGTTTGTCTCTTCCTGCGGGATTTCTGAGGTTCCCTTGCAGAGATACCAATCTTGTGTGATTACAGTGAGCATGATTACGTCTGGATGTTTAGCACCAATTTCCAAGCTGAAGACTGTAATTTTATTGTGTATTATTTATAAAGTTCCTGCTAGGCCTAAAGCTTGCTTCAGGAGAGATCACTGTCGAATATTTGAGCTGAACCTGTCTCATTCCACTTAACAACCCACTTTATCAGCACAGTGTCCACAGTAATGCTGAACACACTTCCCAACAGGTTATATTTCAACTGTTCCATTACTTTATCATCAGACTGGTCCTCCTTGTTGGTAAATCCCTTCTTACACCTTGGACTGAGTGCACCAGCTGACAAGAGGGTCAGGGTTTCC
Source organism: Cyanistes caeruleus (assembly GCF_971803275.1). Lineage (NCBI taxonomy): Eukaryota > Metazoa > Chordata > Aves > Passeriformes > Paridae > Cyanistes > Cyanistes caeruleus. The sequence goes on along the minus strand of NC_141708.1, from coordinate 7,135,015 downwards.
TGCCTGCAGCTGAATGTTTCACCACCAGCATTTCACTCCAAAAACTTTGGACTGTTCTCAGTTTTCAAGTCAGCAACTGGATCATATTTATTTAGAGCTGGCTGTGCAAATGCATTGATTTGTAGTCTGCTATTGTTTTGTGCCTTGTATTTATGTGGCTCTAATGGACTGAAAGTGTTTCAAAACTGAAGGGGATTAAAATATAGAGCTTTTTCTCTGGGTAAGTGTAGGGAATATTATAACTTGAAATCTGTTCTAAAATGTGATTTTACAGCATTTATATACTGTTATTTTAAAGCTAGAGATACTGTGCCATCCAGTAATTGAGTACAAAGCCATGAAAATAGAAAGAAATGAAGGTACAGAGAGGAAACAATGAAGCTGGCAACACAAACCCTTGTCAAATGTGAGGAATGAGCTTTGAAACAAGCTCTGACTTTGCCTCAGCACCACTTGCTTGGTCGAATAATCTCACCCCCCCAGCCAGATGTCACCATATGGCCGGTGACAACTTTCAATTAGAGGCCTATGGTGTTTATCATCTCCTTTTACATATGGATAAAAAGCAGTCCTGTGACCTGCCCATTGCACCCAAGGGGATTGTGCTCCTTCTTTAAAAGATATGCATGCCAAGACTCACTCCCATCCTTGGTGCTATAAATTTCCAAGCCCAGTTTTAGTGTTTTGAACCTTTGTTCAGCCATGGCCAGCTCTGAAAACTGGACTGAGCCTGCATCTCCAAGCAGTCCCTGGGTACTGAGGGTGCTTTTTGGAGAAGCTTAGGGCTCAGCTCTTGACAGTGCTGAAAATGTCACCGTGCAGTTGGTCTGAGCCTCACAGCTGCCTTGGCTGCCCACTTCTGCAAGGGTCATTTTCAGAGCAAGCCCACACAGATGGGAATGTTGTGTCATGCATCCTGAGTACAGAGCAAGGAGCCCAGTGCACTGTGACAGCACCAGCCACATTTAACAAGGAGTCCTGGCACCCTTCACAAATGAGGGACAGATTTAATGGTCCAATCATCTTCTCATCCTTGAGACTGTATAATGATTATCCAACAAATTTGATTATAGGAGTTACTATGTGTTTTAAGCTAACTTTTGTGCATGGCTGGGCTTTCCCAGTAATCCTATACAGTATCCAAGGCATCATTCAGTGGCTTCTTGCAAATTCCTGCAAAGCAATTACTGTCTTTTCTACGTATCCAGAAATTGTCAGTTTCAGGTGCAATTAAAGTAAAATTGCTTTCAGTAGGTACTTGGCTATGATGACTTTTGCTGGTCATAATTCTCTCTACACTATGTTGTTTCTTCAGATAAAAATTATATTTCTCTTGTGCCCTGGAATCTCAAGCTCGTTTTTGACCCAAAGTATCCTCAGAGAGTTGTAAAACTAAGATGTTATAACTGCACATTACCTAGTAATGAACATTGTGAGAGTCAGGCCAGGAAGATGAAGACAAGAGGTATGAATTAATGTTTTAATAATCTTCCTCAGATCAGTACAAGTCATACAGGCAAGGATCCCAGTAACTGCTGGTGAGCAGTGCAGCTGCTCCAGTATGGTCGGATATTGCTGAGTAACTCTCCAAGGAGATGGTGCTCAGTGTCTGCAGAGACAGATGGTCACCCAGCCACCAACAGAGCTTTGACCTTGTCCCAGCACGCTGGTGCCACTGTGTACTTTGGACAGAACTGCTGTTCACAGTGCCACAGCTTTTGCTGGAGGCATAGGAGCTCATTAATTTATTTTTACTTCCATTTAATCCTAGGCTATGCAAGACATCCTTTTGTACTGATCCAGGCCATCCACCATTTTTATAATGTAAAGCAAAGACTTGCTCCATTTCAGACTAACACAAGATTTGAGTTGAATCTCAGCTGTGAATCATGCCACTTGGTTCTACAGGGGGCTAGGACAGGGAGCTGGTGGAAGCAGCATCTCTCACTGCACCATGCTGGTGTTCCTTCTCCAGTACAAGAGCCAACCAATATGAGACATTTTGCAGACCTGCACAGTGCCAGCCTTCCCACACATCCATGTGTGCTGCCAGTCATGGTCTCCATGGCTGAAACAACCAGAGCAGTGTCTCATTCTTGCATTTTAGAATACAAAGAATTTCCAATGACAGTACAAAGACTGTGTTTCATCATCCCACAGCAGAAACACCAAACACTACAGAGCTATATCCTAGAGAAATAGGTTTAATAAATTAAGAGGCTGTCTCCTGGCACTGTGCAAGGTGTTGGACTTGCCTGAATCATTCCTTGAACACAGCTTTTCTTGGGGAAAAATACCTTGTCTGGTTTTAAAGATTTTGTTCAGTGGTGGAGAACACAGTACAAATCTTGTTTACTTGTTCCCATGTTTACTTACATTCTCTGTTAAAACTACAACACTTTTCTATGCTGAACTGGTCTAGATTTAACAGCCAGCCAGCCTTGTTAAAGCTTTGTCTATGGATGGAAAAGTTTCTATTTATTTTCTAATTTTCTGTTCCTTGTTAGGTTCCCACAGTCAGTGTTCATGACAGTACACAGTGGGTTTGTGATGAGATTGCACTGTTAGGGATGTACTATTAGCCATGCTTTTCACAGACACTTAGTGTCACCCTTTTGGCTCTTCTTGGAACCATCTCCAATTTTTCAGCACCAGTTTGATAAGATTTACTGAAAAAGGACAGCACAGACCCAGATGGCTTCCCACCCAGTGCATTCAAAAGCGGCAACACTTCCATGTGTGTTACTATAAATACAGCCACAAGCACTTAGAATGATTTAATCTTATATTTTTAAGTACCTGACTGCTGTGAGATGGGTGCAATGCCACAGAAGTAGTGCTCAGAAAAGCCAGTGTGCCTGAGTTGACCCTATTCCTCCATTTGGTTGGTCCAGCAAATATGGTTCAGTACAACAGGGAGTACATTTGCAGTGACTGTACCAGATACAGCTTTCTCAGATATCAATAAACCAAAAAATTTGGAACGGGGGAAATTAGTAGAGAAACTGTTATCAATGCAAGCTCCTTTATTTTATTTAATATACCTTCCTGATCTGTTCTGGGTTCAGAGCTACCTTCCAGTTCGTCAGTCACCATTAGTCCAGCTCCTGGTTGTTGGGTGTTTAAAGAAGTCAGTTAGCCAATAAAAACCTGCGCCAAGCTCCGAACGAGCATCTGGCTGTGGCTGTTTGGCTGTGTCTGTGAGTAATGCCAAGCTGCAGGAGAGCCAAGCCAGTATTCAGACATCAGTTTTTTGGAAATGGGATTTGTTGTGTTATTTATCTTCTGTATTAACGGAGAGGGCCTGGCTTTTGTTTTTTAACCTTGTTGTTTCAATGCCAGAACAGTAGAAATATAACCCAAGTTAAAACAATAGCTCTTAAAAGATGTAATATTTTCTTTCATCCCCTGTTTAGTAAGCAGCCTTGGCAGTGTCATTTCATTTAAAGAACTGCAAAGTCACAAGGTCCAGAAATACAGTAATTCCAGGAATGACAAAGAAAAAATGACCTGCTTTGTCTTTTTATTGAGTATAACTCTGGTGAAAAAGGCCATTCTGCATCCTCAGCCATAACTAGTTAATTACTTTCTGTTGTTTTTTGTAGATGTTTCTAACCAACATTAAGTAAAATGTACATTGTGGAACAAACCATCCATACAGTATATGCCATAATTAGTGTTTAGCAATTTCACACTAGCAAAAATTTATTAAAACTTCACGACTCATTAATAATAAGTGATCATAATCGCTTAATAGAAAAGGAAACTCAGCTAATGATAGAAGTGCTGATTAATGTTTTTGACCTTAAGACAGGAAGTCAAGTGAAATTAATGTCATTGGGTGTTGAAAGTTAAGCTATTGTCAAGTGTAGATAGCCTCTAATCAAAAGAGAAATCTCACAGCTTCACAAATTTTGTGTTTTTCATGAGAAAACTATTGCTTTTCTATACTCTGTGGCTTTTTTAAAAATCTCACTGCCACATTTCAAGTAACAAGACTGACCCATTTATTACAAAAGTCAGTTAAAAAAGGAAGAGATATATATATATGTATATATAGTAATTTCAGGAGGTGATCTTACAGAAATACTTAACATGCTGGCCATACTTAACCAAGCAGCATTATATATAGCTATTTATTTTTGGTCAACAGCATTCCTTTTATGAGCTCAGGTTAAACATTTTTGAAGAGAATAGCAGCCCAGCTGACCAGTCAGTTGCCTCATCACACATCAGATGCCTGGGCAGCTCTGGAGCTGACAGGACCACTGTCCTTGCAGCCAGCTGTGTGCCTGGAAAGCATCAGCCTCAGCTTTGCATCTGCCTGCTTGTGATGCCCACTGGGGCTCCTGCAAGTGATGGCATTTGGGGAGCAGCAGGCACTGGACTGCAGCAGGAGGTCTTGTGGCCAACCTCAGGCCAGATTAATGTGGCAGCAGCACATCTGTGCAAGGGTCCCAATCCCTGAGGTAACTCAGGTACTGGGTTGTAAATGGAGATGACTTCTACTTCAGCTGTAAATATTTCTTATGTGTGCTCTTTTTTCATTTCTTTGAAATCAGACATTACTTGAAAGCAGGATCTCCAGGACATACTTGTTCTGGAGCCACAGCTCTGTGTGTAACATTTCAGGATGAAGGGTATGGAGCCTCTCACAGTATGGTATGGACCCTAATCCAGTCCCACTGAAAAGGTCAAATGGAGATGCCTGAGCCTTTCACCTGAGAAGGCAAACTGCTTTCTAGATGTTAACTCAGGTTGTGAGCACTGTAAAACTCAGTTTGAATAACCTCCAGAGTATTCAACAGCTCCCATGACGGGCAGAGAGGGAGGGACAGTTTCTTCCAAGTATGAGCAGAAATCTGGCTATGTATTATTGAGTTTTATGTTCATTTGACATCAGTCAAAGTCACAGAGGGAAGGACAATCCCTTTCTAATAATGTCACTCAATATTTAGCCTACATGCATTTGTATTAATAATAAAGCCCTCAGGCAGTGAGTTATGTGCAGCCATTGATCTGCTCAAAACAGCACTGAAGTATTGACAAATACTGTTTTGGAGACAAATAAAAGCTAAATTGTATTTATATCCACCAGATTCTGACCTCTGACAAACAAGCAAACGGAACTGCACAGCCAGGTTAATGCTACCTTTGAGCCTCTCAAACCAGAAAAAAGCCAGCAGTGGATTGGTAAATGCAGATTTATTTTTAGATTTTTGTTTTTATAATTTATTTCTCTGTGTGTAGTTTGTGGGAGACTTTCCAACTGCTTCTCTTGGAGATTTTTGTGTTAACATCTCTTTTGAAAGCAAGAGCGATGTAGCACACTTGCAAACCTGGAGATAAATACAATCTGTTTAGTTAACCTCACTGAGAATATTGGTGGAATGTTGTTCTTTTTTAAAAACATATATACAAGAGCAATTCAGAGACTTGAATTGCAGGTCCTTCCAAAGCAATTGACTACAAGACTTTATTTTATAATGCTACAAAAGATAAATGTATTTTTATTAAAGACTCTGTAAACTATACTTTCTACCTCAGAGCAAAAGATTTTCTAGCATCCTCTTTGGGAGAAAAAAAAAAGCCAACAACACCAATCCAAAAAGCTTTCTGCACAATTACTGTTGAGCAACATTTCCCAGTCCCTATTTTGGCTTTTTCCTCTCTGCTGCTCTGCTGTTTTCTGTAATTAATACAGATAAAAAATTTTGGCGGCGCAGAATTAGGGGGTGTAATTTCTATTCAGGGCCAAAAAAGACATGCATCTCACCAAAACAACTGAGTTTATTGTTACCAAAAATTGTTTCAGGAAATCATACTTCTGTCTCTCAGAACACAAACCAGAACTCAGCATGAAGCAGACAACAACAGAGACAGGATTTTTTGCCAACACGCAGGAGCAGTGCAAGTGTCAGGGCAGGCTGATTGCTTGGGCAGAGTGTTTTGGAGAGCTCTAGGAGCAGGCCTGGAAAATGGTTAGGATCACCTTTCAAAAGCCCTTTCCTGTGCAGCTTAGAGCCCTGATTTGATGGCACACTGGAAATGCATCTCCAAGAAAACTCCAAGTGGGAAAGTGTCAAATTTTCCCACTCTAACCTGTCCATCTCTGTCCATGCCTGCTTTGAAAAAAAGCCAAACCATTCATCTGCTTACCAGGGTGTCATTTAAAATGTCTCTGCACAACCCAACCTATTTAACTGAAGTTATTCTGTAAATGCCATGTGAAGTAGATAACCCCACTTATCCAGGCATCACTAGACCTTACCAACATTCCTAAAGGAAGTCAGCCAAAGTGTGCTGAGCACTGTTTTACACATGGCAGCCAGGTCAATGAAGAGAAAACTGTTTCTTCATGAGGATGCTGGTGTTGTCTGTCATGACAAGAGATGGATGCTGTGAGGCATCATTCTTTATTAACAGCATAACCTCTGCATGTGGAAGAAGGTTAATGTGATACAATGGCTCATGTTTGTGCACCTTGTAGGCAGTCCCCTGGTACTAACTTGCCCAGCCTTTGTCCAGGAAAGGTAGCCCTAACTGCAGTGATCTCTCAGACCACAGGGAAATTGCCAAAGGCAGCCTACATGTGAGCAGTAACAATAAAAAGCAAAATCCCTGCCAACCCTAAATCAACAGAACACAACCTAAAAATCAAACCCCCAGACGAGGCACACTAAAGAATCCATCTGGTCATGCCTAGTTGGCTGCTTAGTGATGTCAAACACAGCTTGGTTTCATCTGTCCCAGGAGAGGCTGCTCAGCACGTCTGTCATGGAGCTGCACCTCTTGAGTGGAGGCTTCACTGCTGTTCCTCCATCCTCATCCTCCTCTTTCACAGCGCTGGAGCTGTGGCAGCACAGAGAATGAGGGAAAGGCAGAAGGAAAGTCCAGTGCTAACTCATACTGGCAAACATTTTGATTGATTTTGTGCACAACATTCTCCAAACACGTATTTGAAATGGTTAAATGTTTGGAAGATGGCACAGCAGGAGCTGAAGAACCTGGAGCACTTGATGCACAGGATGTAATAGCAGCAGAATGACTCCTAAATCTAAACAACCTCAATAGTTGGCCCAGGAACCCAAGCTGGGTGCTGGATACTGCCAAACAGAATGTGCTGCCTTCCCCTCCCACCTCCTGAAGCACAGATCATCTGGGTAGAAAACGATGCCAGGACAGCTAAACATCTCCTACTTGCATCACCCCTGCAACTCCAGACCCTCCTGGAGCTGCCAAAACACTATGATGATTTAGCTGGAAAAGTGTTTTCAGCCCTAATAGAGCAGACCTTTAACCTTAGATTTTGCGCATCTCTACCGCTCCCATCTCTTCTTGTACCCTGCCCCCAAACCTTGCTTCTCTCTGAGCAAAAGCAATTGAAACTGGTCTGAAAATGGTGGGAGGCTCTGGCCCTTTGCTGAGCAGCAGCTTTTTCACGGGTGAGTGTGATTGCTCTTTACTCATAATATATTCATTTGTTAAATCTCAGTTTGAATATGAGTAAATGCTGAAATCATTTCTCCTGGTTTCCAGTCACCAACAGGAGGAGAGGCATCCTGAAAGCTTGTTTATCCACCTTCCCTTTCCTCTCCCAGCACACTCTGCATTTCCAAAAATATCCTCCTGCAAGCGCTTTTGTCTTGAAAGCCTCTGCAGCTCTTCTGGCATTGTGTGAAAACAGGAGTGAGCCCTTTCTTTGTGGCCTGGCAGGATGAAGGGGTGGGATGGGTGTGGAGGCGTCTGTGCGTGCCAGAGAGTGAACAAGCATGAATAGGGCCAGCTGGCCACTCTCGTGCCCGTCCTTCCATCATTTCCATCTGATACTGCCTGCTCATTGTAATTTTGCAGGCCACATTCACTAACACAAAAAGACTAGGGAGCAAGCATATGAACAGATAGTTAAAGGGAAAATGCTTTATTTCTTATTTTCTTAGATCATGGTAGACCTCAAAACAACAGGGAAAAATGAGATCAACCTTGTTCTTTTTTTTTTTTAATAATAAATCGGAACGGAAGAAAAACAACCAGGAAATTGTTCTCACAAAAACATGCTTTTTAATAAAAAAAGAGAATAATGTTTATTGAGAGGGATTGTTTTGTGGATATGTACAATACCAATGCAAGAGGATTATGCTAACAGAAAATGCCAAACATCGTGGATTGACTTCCAAAGTGTGGACAGTTCTCAGAGCAATGTCCTCAGAGCAAGTAAGTCAACAGGAACAAGTGAACATTGGTTTTGGGTATTTTTTTTTACAACAAATTACCAGCCATTATGACTGAAGACCTGACATGTAATAACCTGCAGTGAGATGTACAGAAATCCGTGAGACGACACAGAATTCACACAGGAAGGTAACTGTTTCTGTAAGAATTTCCTCCAGAAAATGGAAGGGTGTTCCAGACAGTTTGGGGAAAAGACAAATAGAAAAAAAAAGGTGAAAAAAAGTGCAGGAAAGTACTAACACTGGATATCCTCAGATCACAGTGAATGCCAGTCTTCCTGGGTCCGATTGCTAACTGTTACCTTTATCTTCACCACTTCTGCTTACCCTCAATTAATTGTTTTATCATCATGATGTAAGAAAAATTACATTTATGTGAGCCTTCTCCTGCTATTTCCTTTTTGCTGCAGCTCTTGTCAACTTGTAGTTTACACAAGAAGTGAAAAATTCTACATGCCCTCAGGTGATAGACACATGCACCTTCCCAGCCTGAGCAGTGCTCATCACAGCTGATCATTTCAGTACTAGGTAATGCTGCACAAATCACACAAACCATGTCAGAGCAAACACTAATTCTGGAGGAGGGGAAGAATATGGAGATTAATAACTGACACCAGTTAAGTTTCCCACATGTTGGAGTGCTTTGAAGCAATTTCTCCCACTGACTGCATTCGGGATTTATTTTTTGTTCTTACCCAGAAACAATGTAGGGTACTGGGAAGAGGTAAGAGGTTGATTTTATGCATCACTTCCCAGAAAAGCAGCAATATAAAAATCAAGACCACATTTTTCTTTCAATTTTTACCTCCACTTAGCTTTCTTTTTAAGCAATGTGTGACTCAGCTCAGTCTGGGCTGTGCACCCCCGACTGCCAGGTACAATCCCCTGCGAGGCTTTGCTCTAATAACCCTTACAAACATTTCTTCTGTCTCACCTTTCACTTAAAGGTTAAAGCCTTTGTCTCACCCCAAAGCAGGCAGAGGATGTCACTGCTAATAACCTGGTCTGGGGATGTGAGAGGGAGATCCTGTGCTCCCAGCATTCAGGTTAGCATACTCCCAAAAGAATTGCTTCATTTCTCAGAAGGGAGAAGAGTTTCCATGGGCTAATCCACAAAGTCAAAGAAAAAACCCATGATTTCTCCATTTTATCCTCAGTGGGACACACATTTCTCTCTCAGCAGTGTGCTTTCTGCAGTATCTCCTGCTAAAATAAATGGTGGTTCCCTAGACAGTCATTTTTGCATCTTCAGGCTTTCTCCTGTTTCCCCAGCTTCCTTCTGTCACATATATCCTATTCCATAAACATAACCATGAGAGGACCATATCGTTTTAACCTTATTTTGAAAATTACTCCAGAGTTTCAGCTGATTTGCTGGCTTCTGTGCTTGAAGGAGTTTACATCTCCCTGTGGTTCACTACTTCTGTGGGGTTTAGCTTTTGTAGCATTTAAGCTTTGACCTCAGGACAAGTGCAGTGGCCAAAACCAACTCCATACTCAGCTGAAGAGCTGCAGCTAGCGAGACTGCCACGACTTATTTGTCAGCATGTAGCTCTGACAGCTTTGTTAGTGTGGGATAAGCTTCACCCCAGCTGGACAGGCCTGAGTGATGGAGCAGACACAAAGGCTCTGGAGGACAGAGGTTTGTAAGTTAAATATTTTGGTATTCTGGAAGGAGGAATTTGAAGAAAACTGTCCTTAAATCTACTCCTTTTCTTCTGGATTCTAGGAAGTTCTCCTTTAGACAAATTAAAAACCAGTGGAAAAGAATTATAATGTTGGAATCATTACAAACAGGTGAAAAGGGGCTAAGATTTGGGTGTTTTAATCCAGGCAACAATTAGCTCTAATTCTATGCATGTCAACAGCTACTGGCACCTAAGTAAGACAAAACAACAGAAACCACTCTAATTCTGGTTAAATGTGTTCAGAAAACTCTTGTGAATAGTCTACACAGTAGTAGTTTAGTACCAATTTAGAAAATCACAGTCTGTATTGGTAAGAAATACTGAGAATTTTGTTGACTGTGCTCCTTTAAAATTCAGGTAATTTTTAAGCCACATCTTGAATTTTTTGCTCACACTTTTATGAATTATAAAAACGAGATGGAACATCTTGTAGGAGTTGCAGGAATTGGCTTCTGACTATTGAGGTGCCCACATCTAATATGCATCTATAAACATTGCCTGGAGGGAAATAGAAGAGAACATGAAGCAAGGGTGTATGAGAGATAATATTGAGTTAAAAATGGAAATTCACCATCCTCCCTGATTTTACCTTAAGAACAGAGCCATCAAAATTTCCCAAAGAGAATTCTTACTCTTGTAAGAATTTACTGCTTAGTGAGACTTTATCTATTTGACTGAAATACCAACTGGAAAATACATTAGAAGTATTTAAATATTTCTAATAGCTTGGAAAGAGTTTGAAAGTTTTCAATCCTATTCAGTACCAAACTAAATTTTAAATTCCATCTGGGGAATAACAACATAATGTTTTAGATTATTCAAATCAAACCAGTGCTAAAGAGATAAAATGGGAACTTTCAATTTCCTCCCTGTTAAAGGTGTTCTTAGTTCAGTGGAGACATATTCCTGATCACATCTTTTTTTTTTTTTCTTCTTCTTCTCAAAAGTGAAGGCTGTAATTAAAAAAGAAAAGCAGAAAACCAGCACTGAAGCAAATCTATAAAGCTGAGTACTGTGGAGTCGGACAAAATGACCTTCTGAAGTTAAAGAGAAGCTGAAATAGCCAATAATTGAAATGTCACAAAAGGAACTGGCTGCTGAGAAAAAGCAAATATTTGAAGATGAGAAATATTTAACAAGTCACTGGATTAATTTCTCTGCCAAGTTCATCAGAACCAAATACATTTTTATTTGATGTCAGGGACATCAGGTACAATCTGACTAACCTTATGGGCATAAAACAACCCCAGAGGCAGTTTTAATGCAGAACATGCTGAATGCAGGACAGTTTAAAGCAGAAAGAAAGAATGCCAGTGAACATAAATTTTTCAGCGAGGTAGATCCACCTTGGTATTGAAGACAAAGAATTGCATTTTATGAAAGAAAGTTATAATTGTATGAATAACTGCTTGTGCTTCCATCTTTTACTGCTTGCTGTGAAGGAGCTGCTGCTGCAGCAGAATCCAGCTCTTTTATTAGAAGCTAAATATGAGATACTCCTGTCACTTGACATACATAAGATTTATGTCCCTTGAGGGAACTGTTCTGAGTTTTGCTCTTCTACTTCACTGGTTTCTCACCATCTTTACTCCATGGAAATATCACAGTGATTAGCCAACAGTCACAAATTGTAATTAAATTGAGATTTCAAGGTGATTCCTGATTTGTTTTCTTGATCTCCATCCTAGTTGCACAGGCTTAGCAAAAGCAGATACTTTTATGTTTTCAGTCAACTGATTTGACTGCAACAAATTGTGCACTCAAATTCAAAAGTCTGGGTCTTAGAGGGATGTAATTTCAGTGGGGGGAAAAAAAATCAAAAAAATCCTGGGAATAGGTCTCCAGACCAGAGTCTGTCTATGCATGCTTTGAAATGATTAAGAATTCCAGTTCTTCCTGCCGACACAGTGGGAATGAAGCTGCTTACTGGCAAGTGGCCAATGTCCTGGTGGGGACAGACAGACAGACGGACTGCACCCCTCAGCACTCACCAAAGTCCTGCTTGGTCACTCCCTGGGGCTGCTGGTGGTGTCACCACCCACACTGGGACAAGGGGAACCCTCAGCTGCTGTCATTTTTGCAAACATCTGCAAGGTTCAGCTTCAGTGCCTCTTTCACTGGAGTAACCTGAGGAATTGAGTTACGCTGACGACAGCAAAACCTCAGCCATATATTCCAGTTCAGGCTCAATTTTACCTTTGTGTGCACTACTTTTAAAAAGGAGCATAAACAAGCTATTAATAATACTAATGACAATGTCTGTTCCAGTACAAGATGATTTGGATATGTTTATGGTAGCCCATGATTCAATTTACACATATCTGAGCTGGGGAGATTTACAACAGGAACAGTAGATCATCTCCATGTACATCTTTATTTGGACAGTCCCTATATTATTGTTATATGGATAAAATTAATCTTTTAAAGAACTATATAAAGCCTGGCCTAAGCTTGTCCCTTAAGCACTCAACACATGATATTTTAATGACTGAAAGGGGGGAAAAAAAATAAACAATTTGCGTAATTCAGTACTGTAGCAAATGACTGCACTGACAAGGTCACCACGCTAAACTGACATCATCCACACCACATCCAACTTCAAAAAATCCTCCAACATTTGCATGTAAAGTGTCAGACTCCTAAGGGTATTTTTTTTATTATTTTCTGCTTGTTTAATAAGAAATTTAATATTTTAAATTAGGACTTTTAATTTGCAGGACAAAAAGCTTAAGTGCTTTGTTGAGCTTTTTTTGGCTTTCTGTAAAAAACATCATTTTTTCCTCTACTACATATAAATTTTATTTCCAAAGGTAACTGTCATTGACTCAGATAACCAGCAGTTTCTTTTGTGATTAGAAGCTAATAATGTTGTTATTTACAGTATAAGTGATCAATAGTATTTATTCTGGATCAGTGTCAAAGCTCTAAAACTGATATTAAATGTAAGAGAGATACTGTAACCAAAGCAAACACTAAAAAGATCTTCAGAAAGTATATATTGTACTGGGAGATTATTAAAATTCCAGATACTGGCTAAAAGGTTTAATGTGCTGAATACAAATGATATTTTAAAGAAAGATCTGTGGATCAAAGATGGATTTAATAATCATAATGTTTAGGAATTTGTTTTCAAAATATTTTTAATTGGATAATGTCAGACTTCTGAATTACAATGCTATTTTCATTAGCATTTCAATAAGTTGTACTATCAACTCCTTTTGACATAAAAGAATTTGATTCATTTTTAAAATCATGAATCTCATAATCTTTTTTTTTTTGTTGTCACTAGTTTTCAATAATTGTATTATCTTCTACAAGAAGAGCAACAGGAACCACATGGGCTTTGCTGGTAATGATGGTCTATAAATCTCTTCTCTGAAAGCAGCTCTCCTGCCTTTGAAAGTAATTTGCAGTTTCTTATCAACACAGAATTAAAAAGTAATATTGTCTAATTTGTTATGTTCAGCGGCACAGAGTATTGTAGAATTCCATCACATACAAATAGCTTTGAAACCTATATTATGTGACCATAATGAAGAGTACATAAGTGAATTTCAAAATTTATGAAAGTGTTTATTATTAGCCAAGAAAAATCTCAAAAGCTGAACTTGTCAATAGGTTTAATAGTCTCTTAGCAAGATGTGTATTTTGCACACTCAAACCTCAGTGCAGTTTATAAAACAGTAATTTGTAATTTATAGTCGTATTGCAAATAACCAATCTGGACATTTCAGAGCAGGTCAGGGCATAATTGTGTAAGTCTCAGAGTAAATCCATACATTCAACATGATGAACTCCTTGCTTGCAGAAGTTGTCTTCTACTTCCAATAGGAACAAAAACTGATTACTGTTGATCACTTAGATATAACTGCTTGTAACAGTCAACAAGCCATCACAGTAAGGTGTAAAGACAGCCCTTAGGAGAAATGCTGCCTATCTGATGACATTTAAAGCTTTAAAGAATTCCTTCTAGATACTGCAGGAAATCATCATGAGCCAGCACAGGCTGCCAATGTCACTGAGGGAGAACCAAGCGATTAAATCATGTACACTGGTAACATTGCCATCCAAACCATTAAAGTACTTTATGGAGCTGGTCTTGCAAACAGTTCATCCTGTCAGCAATGCCAAGGTCTGTGGTAGAAACTACCAGGGTGAGAATAGCCTATCACATGGGTACACGTGCATGATGCTGCCTTGCAATTGGATCAACCATCCTTTTGTGTTGATTTTAGCAGTTCTAAGAAATAAAACACAGTTTAAATGATATCCTACTACCTCTTGTCCCTCTGCAATGTTCTGATAAGAGAAGTAAGGCATGAAGTTCCTGTAGCTTTTTGATCTGACATTATCAGGTATGTATAAACAGATGATGATGTTTTAGCAGAGCAATTAAACTGTATGTCATTTTTTATTAAACAAAGAGTATAATAACTGACTATATTATCACAACGGAAGCATAGAAGACCATATACTGTACAGCTGAAACCCTGTAGCAAAATTTGTTCCTCATATTTAAAGAAATGTATCTTTATCAAGCTTTCACAATGGCTGCGTCTTGCTAATGTAAAGAATCTTCACTCTTGTTAAGGCTAGATGATTATAATAAACGATAATTGTACTGTTAGAAGGTTCTACGCCACACTCTACTTTGATGAGAATTTAACTGAAAGACATACATTATACCTGTATGTGAATTATAATGGCTTCTCAGCAGGGAACGCAGAATCACTTACAGTACGTAAACATTTAAAGAGGAAAATGCTAACACACTGAAAGAGTTTAACATCAGTAGCGATTTATCAAATGAAGAAGTTTCATAAAGTCCACTCTCTGGGAGAACATTCACCATTAGACAAAAGCCTGGCATCCTTGATAGTCTGAAGTTCAATCAATTTGAAAACCAAAATCATTCAGTGAGATAAACAAGATTTTAAGAAAACCATTATCTTCTTTCTCAGGTAAAAGCCAGAATTAAAATAATAATTATTAAAATAATCCAACCAGGTCGCTTTACAGGCAAATTTACACACTGTCTCTTTAAAACACTGCATGCCCAAAAGCCTTTTGGGTTTGGAATGTAGCACTGCACCAAGTATTTCACAAAGCCTCTAAATATCACAAGAAGCTTTTTTTAGAGAGAAAAAAAAAATAAAATTCCAGCTGACTGAGACTGTTCTAGCAGGAGTGCCTCATCTTAGCTCCCAGACCTGGAATTCCAGATAAACAACAGAGGACAGCAAACAGATTTATTTTTTTTTTGACTTTTTTTTTTTTTTTTTTTTTTTTCTTTTAACACGTCCTTTTGTAATGCCTATAAGACGACTGATGAGCTTAGGGACAAAGAGAGTGAGAGTGCAAGTGCCATCAGGGTGAGCTGTGTGCTTAGATAGAAGCTGGTAGGAAGAGCCAGGGAATTCTCCGCGGATATGTGACTGGTGGAGACTCCCGCTGTGTTGTCCTTCCCGAGAGCGTTCTGCAAGACACAACACCTTCCTTGGTCACCATCACAACATTTCCTCTGCAGAGCATTTAAGTCTACATCACGAAATCCATCTTTTGTTTGTCCATGTCCCACCCTCCACTGATACCTATACATCAATCTCATAAATTGAATTATGAAAAAGACATTAAAACAGATGTCACAATGACAAGATTTTGAAATTAGTTAATACCAGTACTGCACACTTTAAAAAAGAGAAGAGTATTAAATTTTTTTCAGAAATGCTTCCATATGTAAAAGCCTGGCATTGTTTTTATGGCTCTGTGTTTATCATACCAGTTTGTTTTTTAACAGCAAAAGCAGGAGTCCCAGTGAAACTGCACCTTCTGGGATAGTCAACAGAACAACTTTGTTTGACAAGTTACTTCTGGGTAACAATAAATTAGATTTAATCCATGGGTGCAGATCATTAAATAAGTATCCTTGCTAGGTGCAATGGTGTTTACTATGGGATCTGCCTAAACATGTACCCTACAGGTACTGAAGTATAAAATCAGTGAAGGACACCTGGAGCCCAGCTCTGAACTTCTAAGTGAGATCATTCTTTAATGCATTATGATATCCAAACATAACAAAACTGACAAGAGAAGTGTGAGGTAGCCCATGATAATCTTGACAGACTTGGAACGTCTTTTCTTTTGGGGAGGCACCTGTGCTGTGAAATATCCAAGATCCACACTTACCTCATTAAGACAGAGCTCTGTATCTACAGATTCGTTGGATTTTCGCTTCTTCTGTGCCTATGAACAAATACAAATTTTATTCCCTGTACAATTTACATTTCCAGCAGCACAAAGCACTTAGATAAATTTGCATTGCTTGTCATAATCCTATAATTGTGACAGAGATTTGCACATGATTAACAAATAAACTCCAAATGTAACGCATGTTTTCCAATAATATGCACATTTTCATTTGAATTTACAGCAAAATTTCAAACTGTCAACTAAGGGTACGTAGTAATTACAGTGATGAGTGCCATCAGCTGCAGAGAACATGTTATCTTCCATGGCCCCTTAAAAATGGTGCTGGATGCTCATGAGAAGAAATTAAATATGACAGTTAATAATTCCATAATACCACTGCATATCAACGAATAATCTGTTATATACCTCAGTTTTAGGAAAATATACAACACAGGAGTATTTAATCCTTAATGATTCTTGCAATTTTCTTAACTATTATGATAATAATATAGATATTATTTTAATGTATTTCATGGCTGCCAGAGATTCTCTTCTACAATGCTACAAAAAGAACACTGACTCGAGCAAGAAGCACTTCAGGTGACATCATCCAAAATGGAAACAGCAGCCTGCACTCTGTCCAGCAGCAAGAGGTGTTTAATATTGCCATTTCTCAAGTGAATTGGGTGTTTTCTGCTTTTCTACAAGAGCAGCACTAACCCCCATGGTGTGGAAGGTGCTCTCAATAAACAATGCTGTGGCTGACTTGAGCACTTCAGTGATTCTCAGTTCTTTGTTTGCATACTCCAGAAACAAACCAAGCACCCTTTTATAAGAGGTAACTGTGCTAAAGTAAATTATTAAGAGAAGACTTGGGTTTACAGAACTACTGACTGCACTGGGCACGTCTGGTGCTTCCACCTGGAAGTTTTGTTGGACCTGCAACTTATTTCCTGCAAAGAATGAAGATCTGAATCTCACAGTGCTGCATTCATTTTACTGCAGCATCTCACTGGTTTAGGCAGTGATGGACTAAAGCTGATGTGAGAAAGTGCTGAGCAGTCTGATTTTATGCCCTCAAAAATTCAGCTCCACATACAGCTATTTTATTTCATATCTGAGAGCCACTGGTTCTGCCAACAGATACAAAATAGTCTTTGACCTAATTACTGATTTTAGAATTCAGATGAAGGAACTGAACTTCTTATTAGGAAATATATTCTCTGCTTTTAATGATACAAGAACATATTACAGACAACTGAAAAAGTGAAACAGCTGGGATTTAAGAGAAAGACAGCTTAGCTATAATAAGAATACATATGTTGTAGTTTTCACACATATGACAAAATAATAGCTCCATTTATTAATAAACACAAATTTAACTGCCTAATTGAAAAAAGAAATGCCTGGAAGCAAATTTAGAACAGAAAGAAGCACCACAGTGAAGCCTTCTGGCTATGTTCATAGTGGATAGGAAACTCCTTTTAAAGGCAGCTGGGTAGCTTTCAACTCCTAAATGGCTTGTTCCAAGGAGACAAATAAAGAAGGAGAAACTAGATTTAAATCCTGATTTTCTTATGTCCACAACATCCATACACTACCTTGAATTGGAATGTGAGGCTTCAGATAAAGCCTGTGGATCAGAGGTTCAGATCCTGGCAGTGGAGGATGTAAGGATCATACAAGCCTCTTATTTCTTAGTTTGTCACTTATTGCTCACTTCCCTATTCCCACAAGTGTTTGTTTATTTGAAACACTGTGCTTTGCTGCTTACACCTGCTGAGGATTGATAGCACTGTGCTAACTACAGGTCTACTGGTAGTTGGTCTCAACACCAAAGTCAGAATTTATATGCCTTTTGTACTGTGTTTATCAAATGAGTAAAGAGAAAAACATCATTATTTTGCCTATATGCAATAAATTCTTCCTTTACTTCAGCCTGCAAACAATAGAGTGCAGCAGCTAAAACATATTTACCTTTGAGAACACTATTTTAAGGGTAAAATCGACAGCTAGAAAAAAAAATTAACATAAAAAAACCCTTTTCAATCATTTTGATAAACATTCTGTGCTTTTCATTTGGAAGTTGATACTTCTCTGTACCCATATACTTATTGTAGACATTGTAACATCAACACTTATTCACGTGCATCCTCTGTTAAAATGTCCTCCTCTCTCTGAAAAGCAATTTAAATAATCAGGCAGGCTTTTCCCTTATCAAAACAGAAAGGACAGTATCTTCTACTTTAAAATACAACAAAAATGCAACCTTTTATTGGGAGGAAGGCAAAGGGAAAGAAAAAACTGTCATTTTGAGGGTGAGATGAGACATTATAAGCCAAGTTTCAAATTGGAAGAGTACATTTTTAGTGTTGAGTTATAAACCTGTGAGAATGGGTTGTAATGAAAATACTGGCATAGGCTGTACTGCTGGAATACAACAGTGCATCACTAAATCACAAATAATGGCATAAAAACCCAAAACCTACAGGTTGAAGAGAGTGCTTTAGTGAATGTTCTTCACTTACAACCAAAGGGGAAAATTCTTCCTGCCCTGTCTTGGGCAGAAACAGCTCTACACCTAGCAGAACTCTTTCTTTGTGCTACAGTGAGTGAACACCTTATCAGAGACTAAAAAAAAAAAAAAAATTAAAAAAAAAAAAAATCAGTTTGGAGGTTATGCTGATAACTCTGGTGGAAATAGACCCAGCCTGGGAGACATTCATTTGAATTAAAGAGGCTACCCTCTTCTTTCAGATATTTACTTTCTAATATCTTCCATTACCCTAAAAATTTAAACAAGAGAAAGGAGTGTCCATCATGTACAGCTGCAGACAATCCTGGAAAAGCTGCACCACCAGTTAATTTGGGAATTGAGAGTTGTTCATTATGCATGATGCCTAAGATTCACTGCCAATCCCATCTCAGGTATCTGGTTTGCCTACCAAGCAGGCAAGAAAGTGTTTTCAAATGTTCTAGAAATCCCTAACTCCACAGGAGTAAAAGAGCACACACAAATGGCTAAATTGTCTGCATTCTTTTAATATTTTAATATAAAGCTGTTTATCTGGTGACAAAAAGATCTATGGGGATTCCATCATTAATTAAAAAAAAACAAGCAGGGCTGAGCTGATAAAAATAATAATTTTAAAAAACAGTGAAGGAAAATCAGCTTAAAGTGGCTAACTAAGACATATGAGTACTTTTCTGCTGAGGAAGAATAGCATTTTCTAGTGACTTCCTTAATGACACACTAAGCTGTGACATATCTCAGTCTATAAAACGAAGTTGCATAAGATGGGCTGACACTCCAGCTTTGCAGGGAACTGCAATTCACTAACATGAGCTGCTCTGACAAAGTTGTGTCCATACAGCCAATAGACCTGACCTCACTCAAGCTTTTATGTTTCCAAAAAAATGAATACTTCCTTTCCCAGAGAATCTTCTCACTGTAGTAGCCCAAGCAGTAGATGATATCTAGAGATAATTGTACTTAAGCACCTCCTGATGAGCTTCAGTATCATGTCTGCTAGTCACATACAAGCTTTGTTTTGGTCTCAAAACCCTTAGCTTTCAATATTATGTCTAAAATACTGGACTTGGTCAGGGGCTGGTAGAGCAACCAACAAGCATGTCCAGAAAAAAAATTCTCATTATGAGAAGCAAAATTTTACTTTCTTTCCTAGAAAGAGAGTTCAATCAGGACCAGCAGCTAATGGTTTTCTGAAAAGAGAAAGGACTATTGCTTATAGAGATGTTTCTCCTTCAGAACACTCTGTGGATCTCCATGTTTCCTTCTGATCCCAATGCATCCTACATGAGTTAAACTCTATGCCCCTACTTAGTCTTCTCTTGCCCTGCACCTGATAATTATCATAAGATTCTCCTAAAATAAATCCCTGCTTTCCATCCCCAAAATCCCTCTGGATCCATCCTCTACAGACACTACAGCCTTGAATTTATGCCCGAAAATGCAATCCTGCAATTATGCATCCAGCTTTTGCACATCACAGCATAGCTTGTTTAATAAATGCATTAACCACTGCAGCAGTGTCTCACCAGGGTCAGTACACACACCTAGGGCTTGTCACCAAGCAGTATGTTTATATGCTCACTACAGCATCAGTTTCTGTTATTCAGAGCAATGAAAAGTTCTGACTGGGGATGTCTCCAAATGGAGGTGAGCTTTAATGTGAGGGAGGGAAGAGAAGGAGAGGGATGTAAAGGGAGCCGAATGCATTGGCTCGGAATGCAAACAGGAACAGAGTGAGCACCCAAATTCAGAACCCAACCCCCTTCTTTAGCTACACACTTTGGGCTTTTTGAGCTTTATGGAACATATTGCTTGGACAGAGAGAGGCAACAGAAGCATCATTAGGACGGATATCTGCTAGGTAAGCTGTTTATACAGCTGATTTTAATGAGTGAGCCCTTGTCCTCTCCTGAGATCCTGGTTAGTTATGCCCATATTAACAAGCCTTTCTGAAGAAGACAGACCAATCTCCCAGAATGCATCCTTCAAATGACCACACTTCTAAAGTAGCTATAACAAATGAGGGTGTTTGTTCTTTTTGTTCTTCTCCTGTGTTGATTAGAGAGATTTACTATGCAACTAACCTGCTTTCCCCAACAGCAGGACACAAACAATAAGCACAGAAATATACAGACTGTAAAAATGCAATCAGTTTAACTCTTCTGTGCTCAATAAGTGGGGGGTGCATCTATCACAACTGACAATAGAATTTTCTTATTAGCACAGGAGTACTATGCCACACTGGAGCATAATTACTTTCAACAGGGAAGATAGAAAAGTGTGGGTCACAGACACAGGCCATTGAAATAAGGATCCAATTCAGCACAGGGCAATTCTGAAACCCACACCATCCAGCCAGAGTGCTCAGCTATTTAAGCTATAAAAACAGTTAGCTCTGCACTGTCCTATAACAAAACAGCCAGATCTTTTTCCTGCTTTGTTTTGTTTTGGTTTTTTTTCCCTCTCTGCTGAATCAACCCACAAGATACCAGCTCAGGGCATGAAATGATCAGTCGGTCGTCATTCTGCATAAAAGCACTACAGTTCTGTCATGACACTTTGTGGAGAGAAGAAAGTACCTTCTAGAAACAAGCATCATGATGACATTACTGGCACTATGCTCCAGAGCTACACAGATTAACACCCAGCACAGAAAGAAGCAAATCACAAGATTTTCAGCTGAGACATTAAATAAAGTAAAACAAGCATCCCTTTGTGCCCAAGTATGTACTGGGAAAACACACACAGGGTTTCTTTTGCAGCATTCCCCTTATCCCTCAACATTAATAAATTCTTCCTGGATTTGAGGACTTAAGCATGAGAAACAATAAACAGAGAGCAACCTTAAAGCAGGAAAGTTTATTTTCTGGCCAGGAAAAAGAGGGTCTATAAGAATCCTCTGGAAAAGAGGCTGAAACAAAGGTAGGTCCTTGTACTAAAGCTGGCTTTCCAGCTCTGGAGGAGCACCAAGGAGGGAGCACTGCCCATGGATGGGCAGATGGAGCCAGGTGGGCTGGGAACAGCATCTCCTTCCCACACTGCAGAGGAACAATGAATCAAATCAGCTCTGGTCTAACAGACACTGCAGACACTCGGGGCTACTGATGGATGCAGATGGAAACACACATAGATAGCAAAAAACAGCATTTCAGAAAGCTAAGAAATGGGCAGAAGCACTGATAAAGTCTGATATGGATAGAGGGAAAACTCCCTTCAAGTTCTTCAATTTGCAAATTGTTAGAAAATTTGACTGAAGGGGTAAGAACTGAAGTAATCCTCCCAAAATGAGCTGAAGAGTGTGGAAGGAAGGGAAGATGACCTATATTATATTAATTATTGCTGGACCATTCCCAGATCCTTATGTTAATAAACATGAGACCTCATTAAGCTCCATCTCTCACTGCACTTATATGGCCGGGATAACATGGCACAAAAATTGCCTAACAGCAATCTTAAAGGTTTTATAAAAAACAGATCCTATCAGAAACACCAAACTGATCAAACAGCTTACAAGGACCAGACACAGAGATCTTCAAATATTTATTCCAAGCAATTAGTTTCCCAGTGAGCACAGCACAAAATATGACACCCAGCCAAGACAACTGAGCTGACTTACCTTTCAAGGCAGTACAGTAACTTGCTAACGATTTTGTTTTCGTGTTCAGTCATTCATTTAGCTGAGTAAAATGAATTTCTATAGTCCCAGATTCTTCCTTCCTATTTTTAGGGGATATTATGCAATTCTCCTAATATGGTCTTTTTATGGATTTGCCACAAGCAAATATTTTTGCATTAAGAGGGGCAGAGGAGGAAACAGAATACTAAAAAGCAGAGACTGAGTAAGTTTTATTAGGTTAATATCTCAACATCCTGGGCTGCCTAGGTTGTTGGGGTTTTTTCTCTAGTTATAAAACTAAACACCCATGTAATCCAAAATGGAGTTGTTTTGGATTTTATTATTAAAATGCATTTCCCAAGTGATTCACCACAGAGATCAACCCAGAGCCAGGGACAGCAGGCACAGGTGGCATCTGGCTGCTGCACACTGAAAAGCACCTGAAGAAAAACAGCAGGAACACGAAGCCATTGCAGTCCCAGTTAAAAGACAAATTCACCTTTTAATTTTGAGGAAAGGTAAGTAATTGAGCCACTAAAGATCCCACAACACTCCTCCAGGCTGGTGTATGTGGCCTCACGTGTCCGAGCACATGAACGATGCTGTTCATTTTGGCAGCAGGTGAAGTTGCTGCCTCCTGGATTGGGCTGTGGTGCACTGGAGTGTGGTGGGAACACCCCAGAGCAGCTGTCAGCCCAGTACTGTGGGAACACAGCAGCTCAGCCACAACAGCACGGTGCTGAGGAGCCTGGAAAAGGGGCACCACACCTACGAGGCCTCTCCAGCCTCCAGGTGTGCTGGGCAGCAGGTGCTGCAGGGCAGGCAGAATTCCCTGGGCCTGCTCCTGGCTGGAGTCTCCTCACTGCAGCCACACTCCAGGACAGCAGGCAGGACCAGGGAGCCTCCACAGGCACAAGCAGAGCTGCAGGAGGGCAGGGATGCTCAGGCATCGCTCGGCCTCGTGAGATTCCCTGTTGGGAGCTCTGGGAGGTGCAGGGGATGGAGCAAACCAGGTCAGGCGCTGCCTCTGTGCTCCAGCAGCAGGACCAGGGGTGCTGCTCTGTGCCTCTGCAGCTGGAAGGGAAGATCAGGCAAGCTTGCTTGAACACCAGTCTGCACAGGGCCCTGAGCGCTGAGCACGACAGGAAGCTTCCCCTGCTGCCAAGCCAACCTTGAGCAACCGGTATTACTGCTGGTTTCCTGAGCACTGCGCTCACTCATGGATTTTAAAAGGGAAGGCAAAGGAATGACCACGAACATCTGCTTTTTGTTAAGGGCCTAAAAATGTTCAGGACTTTCTATTACCAATACGTGTATGCATGTGTGCACTGTGAGTACTGGCATGGTTTCACAGAGGAACAAAACACAGAAAGCCTTGAAAGGGTGAAAACACTTCAGGTAAAAAAGTGACTCTTTCTGCAGCTACAGAGAGGCAAAAGCAAAGGCTACAATAAAGTAGCAGTGAAGTTACCGTGCACAGAAAGGGAAAGGAGACCAGTTAGCTGAGCACCCACCCCACAGTCTTGCTCTCCCTGCCTCTGTTCAGTTTGCAGACTTCAAGCCCAACATATTAATTTCTACAGTTGTGTGGTGGTGTACCCAAATCCCACTAAATCATGGCATGATTCAGAGGGTAGTTCTTTTCTTTTAAAATAATCCACTTTTTAACAGCTGTGATTTGGATTAATTAGTGAATTTTGCATTTTTGGCACAATCTGCTCTCCAGAAGCGCCACTGAAATAAAAAATTAAAGCATTCACTCCCTTCTCTTATCCTGTAGCTGAATTTTGCAGGTGCACAGATGCATCCTCAGAACTGGCAGGGCTGCAATTGTAGTGAACTTGCTGCAGTCTCAGTTCTTTTCTAGCACTGACAATACCATTTAGAATAAAAATACAGAAAACTCTTTCAGACAGTGGAATCAAATCTAGCAAGGTATCTTAATAAAAAAAACAACCCAGGTTATGGTGTATTGTGGCTTTGATAGGCAGCTATTCCTCAAGAATTCAGCTAGAACCACACACATAACGTGAAAATTTTCACCCAAATAATTAATGTTTTGGATCTTTTTTAATATGAAATGTAAGACAACTTCAACTTTAAACACAGCTGCTAGCAATGTCTATGACAAGCTGGTTTTATTTTCATTAGAATAAAAGCATTTAGAAGTCTGTAAAAAGGTGTTCAAATTCACTACTACCCACTTAATAAATTCTGATGGCATTTTAATTTCTAAAAATAAAGTGAATTAGTATCACACAATTTGGATTATTGGCATTTTATTTTCTAAGACAAGCATATTTTTCAACACATTTAAGTCATGACTGAAAAAAAAAATCCAATTGGTCTCATCCACAGACCTCCATTAGCTAAGCTAGACCTTGGTTTGTCCTGTCAGCTTCCTAAATGTTATTAAAAGGCCCCTGCAAAATGGATCTTAAAACTCAATACTTGTGAGAGACTTTGATGTAGCATCCAACATTCATTCTCCCCTTGCTGAAGTGAGTGAAGGAGAGAAAAATCACCCCTTCTCAGAAATGCTATCAGTGAAGCCCTGACAGTAATTCTCTTTAATGGGCTATCCTACAGTGGACCATACTTTAATGGATGGCATTAGAGTGGCCTCCCTCATATCCCTGATTTACACATGAATGATGCTCTCACAAACAGCCACACTGTAATTAATGAAGCTATTCCAAAAAGCCCAGAAACTCTTGTAAGAAATCTCTGCAGAATCATGACATTATTTGAAAGGTGCCTTATTTTTACTGCCCCCATCTCACCACACCAACGGGAATTTTTCCACTTGCCAGGCAGTACCAACTGGAAATCAAAAGCAACTTCCTAATATCACCTGCATATATGGTCTGAAATTTGAGAAGAAGAATGGAGGATTTTTTCCCATGACTGAAACAATTTCTTAGATACAAAAAAGTACTGTGAATGTTAGATGTCTAACTATTATAACCCTACTAAAACAAAACTGTGCCTATAATGACCAGATTATGCAAATAATTACTGTATTATGCAAAATTGTATTCATAGGATATAATCCTTCTTTGTTTCATCCCACAAGTTCTTCACAGAAGGACAGAAGGCTCAAAATTATGTTTACACTTAATAAGCTGGAAAATAAAAACAGATGAATGCTAATAATGTCAGTAATGCAGATCAACATCACTTTGGGTGTATTTTGAAATGTTTCCATACTCAACTGGAAGTAGGTTTAGAAGCTGAGTAGTTTGCCTACTTTTTGAAGAATCGTATTGTGGTGGACTGGATAGTTCAGGGGATTATTAATGGGACATACAGACTTAAATTCCAATGTAGCTTGTTTAATCTAGCTCAGGTCAATACTGACAACTATTGTGTAGTAGTTTTGAAATGAGGAGGTGGTTCTGAAGCACTTCTTCTCTTCAGAGGACAGGTTCAATGCACAAAAGTGGCACTAATTTGTACCTCAGGCAGTGCACTTCATCAGAGACTGAGGAATTAATGGGGTATGGGTTTATAATGTTGCAAAACACACAGGATGCTTTCCTATGCCCTAAACTTCCCTTTCTGTGAGATGAGCTGCTCTGTTAAAAAGGGACAGTCCTCCAGATTTTTCCAAATCTACTGCAAACCCTACAAGAAAAATGTTGAAGGTGCCTTGTGCTACCATATTTTAACATCCTTTGGTGGAACTCAAGACAGAGATTATAAGGTTTTTCCTAGAAAAACATCTTAGGAGCTCTGTCTGAAGAGAATCTTGATTGATTATGGTTGGCAGCAAATATTTCCCTGAGTGCATAATGGTTTTATTAATAGTTCTGGACTGAGCTGAAGCAAGTAGAAAACAGACCAAGTGAGGGGTGTTTTTTGTGATCCACCTACTCAGATGCATCTAATCCCTCACTAGCATCAGCTTTGTCTTCCTAGCAAGTTTCATTGTCAAAACATTGCCATTAAGTATCTAGACAGGAAGCATTAAAAGAAAATACAACTGTGTGTGTGCCAACCATAGCAGCAATCTGGCTTCTTGTGTTAGTCCTGCCTACAGATCAGAGGGTGGGAAGTCACAAGCATGACAGCATGGCTAGAAATGAAGGATGGGTGTGATGGAGATGGTACCTACTGTATATTAACATATGCTATTGTCTATGGACACCAGTGCTGATACTGCACTACTGAGCTGTCCCAGTCAGAAGTGAAATGGGCTTAAGAGATGCCTTGTTCAGTGGCCAACACAGGCTAAGCCTCTCTAGTGTCTGAGAGCAGCATCCTTAGAAGGGATTTGTGATTTCACTGTGCTGCTGCCGTTCAGTGACTGCAGGAGACATCCCTCTGCTGAGATGCTGTGCACAGATGAATGGAACTGCACTCCAGCAGCCCCTGCACAGAACAAAGGGCAGCAGATGATCAACGAGGACCTGCAGAGCACATATGAGCAGATGTGTCTCGCTGGCATGGGGATTATGTGGAGCTGAAGCTTTGCCAGTTGCTCTCTTCAAATGTCCATGGAACACCAGAGTCCAGCCCCCTGTTACAGGGACATAAGCCAGCACCACTGGCATTTCAGGGCTGTCCCTGGGACATGGACCCAGCTCAGCTCCCACAGAGCAGAGCTCTCTCTCTCTCTGAGGGCACTTACCAAAGAGCTGCACTGATACTAAATATAACATCAGCCACCAGCCTGAAGGTGAAAAGCCTCTGCCTAATTAATTATTCCTAAGTATTCTCATTAAGCTGCTCTCTGGGTATAGACAGAGCATGTTTTTTTATCTAAACCTGTTTGGTTGTGCCTATAACAATCTGAATTTCTTCTCTGCATATACCCATGACTGAGTCCTTAGGAATAATCAGGAAATCTTAATCAAAATTAACAGGGGCTGGGTGAACTCTTGATGAGAGCAGGATTCTGCACACAGTTGCAAGAATTTCTCAAAGTCCAAAACCACTATGAAAAAAAGGGATAATTATTCTCTACTGAATTTGCATTTGGATTCTGAAGCTGTACACAAGCAGCCAAGTCCCTGCAGGAACAGACCCCTGAATTCCCCCTGAGAACCAGACAATTGCAGTGGGTATGTGACTGAGGTGTGCAGAACAGCCCTCCAACACAGAAATCATACAGACCAACCAAGATACAACTGTTAATGCACTACTTTTCCTACAGAAGCTAAGCCTCTGTAAAAACCACACTGAACACTGTTCATCAGAACAGCTCTGATCAAACCATCTTTTTTTTTTTTTACATTTGTGCAGGCACAAATTTAGGAATGGGTTTCCACAGATTCTTGCAACTGCTTTGCTTTCATCTGTGCACACCTGATTTATATGCCCATTTATCCAACTCTCTGCAAAAATTAGGTACTTAGGGCTGCAGGTAGCTTTTAGAGCCTGCCTGGTACCTGTCTTACCTACCATGCACATAAAAAATTCAAATGCACACATTTCAAATCTGAGGATGAATTCAGAACATCCAAATGTTTAGGGTCATGTGGTAATGTATAACTTGCCTTGAATCAGAGGTTTCTTGAGGCTTCTGAAAATGTCAGTCTGGAAAACTATAGCACCATGTAATGTAGTATTTAATAAATTACTGCCTGAATACCTAATTCTGTTTTAAGAAAGACATGAGGGAGGATAATCATATAATTCTTTACGAAACATGCTGAGTGAACCTATGAAAAATATTTTACTTTCATACCTGTGACTCATAAAAAGACTTAAACATGCAGGAGGGCTTGACCCAAGGTGGGATTATTAGGGCAAGTTCACTGATTGGGAACAGGATTTGGTGTGAAATAGTCAGGCTCTCCTCCAAAGTACTGACTAAAATAAACATTTTGAACTCCTATTGATTTTGATGGCAAGGAACAGAAATGGGTGACAGTGTCTCATGTTCTGGAATTCAACAGCAAATTGAAAAATACTGTAGGAGTAGATGGTCTGAAGCCACATAAAGATTTATTATTCAGGTAAGACAGCTGATTAGGAGTCATGGGGATAAAAAAGTAGGATATAAAGGGTGTGATTTATTCCAAATATTTGATTACTAGTGTACAGTGAAGACTGTGAGTAAAATGAGCAGACAGGGTAAAAACAGAGCAAAAATTTTTCTTCAGCTGTTTTGTTAACATTATATTATTATTATTATTATTATTATTATTATTATTATTATTATTATTATTATTAGTCTGGCCAATTTGGTTAAAAAATTGTGTTTCATTTTCTGTCCTATAACCTTGGTTTGATTACTTGAAAAATTAATGAATGGTATGGAAAAGGTTCCAAATTTTAGCTCTTCAACACTGTACTATTTGTGCAGCTATGTTGCCTCATCAGCAATGTATGGGTTAGGATGATTACTTATTATTTCATTCTGGGCTTCCACTGGGCTTTTTTATATTTCATATGGCGGTGGTAACACAGAATAAACTATTCCTAAAATGTCTTCTTTATTCCTGAAATGATTTTGATCATATCTGCCACATGGCAACTGAGAGTCTGGGCAGTTTATTTTTTCAGAATGTTAAGTCTCTGGGTTACACACAAATATCAAATAATGGTGTGCATACATGTAAGGGGTAATGGATAATTACAATGTACACTTAAGGATAATTCCAATATACACAACTGTGGAGTTATTCCCTTTTTACAAGTATATAAACAAAAGCAGAATTTGATTAGGTCTTGTGATTGCCTCTTTAAAATCAAATGACTTTATATGCATGAACACACTTCAGGTACTTGGGTTTGCTGTTG
This sequence comes from Cyanistes caeruleus, assembly GCF_971803275.1. NCBI lineage: Eukaryota > Metazoa > Chordata > Aves > Passeriformes > Paridae > Cyanistes > Cyanistes caeruleus. Next base: position 7,106,008 of record NC_141708.1, on the reverse strand, counting down.
GCAGAGGAAGGCGATGTATCCTCCTTCATCAAGGATAGGGAAACATGGTTGTTTCAGACATTTCACCCAAATCAAAATTTAGACTTACTCCACTCTCATTTGCACCTCAGCATGGCCACAACCCCCCTCTGCCCTTCTCCACTGTGCCTTCTGGGGCAGCCCAGCCAGTGCTGGCATGGAGACTACCCCAGGACCACACAGCCCCAACATCCTTCCAGCTCAGTCTGGTGCAGATTTTGGTGGTTTTCCCCCTGAATCTGCATTTAGCCATTAAATCACAAGAAGAAATACAGAAAAATAATATAAATAAGTTTCATAGCAGATTAAGTCTATGAGGCAGCTGAGTGTCCTAACATTACAGAATGGATGCAAGGAGAAAAGACAAAGCAACCCAAATCAAAAGGAAAGAAAACAAAGAAACACCACACAAAAAGGAAAAACAACAAACCAAACCAACCAAACAAAAACAGACAGGAAAAGGATCGAATGAAGACTAATGGCTAACTGGAGGTGAGGTTTCAGATGTTTCAGGTGTAGATATGCCAGTGAGTGTAAGACCATGAACTCTGACACTTTTCTCTAGGATTAGACAAAATATGATCAACCACTTGTCCCAGAAAAGAACACAGGTTTGCTGTGCTCTAGGAAATAGCCAGCTCATCTATGGAAACAACATGCTGATCATTAAGATAGTGTTCAGTAGTGTCTGCAAGCCTTCAAGAGCCACCAAGGGTGACTATAAAATGAGTAAATGAGAAAGTTATAGCACATGTGAATGCAGTTCCCATCTGTGAGCTCTCCTCTACCCACTCATTTACCCAAGGAGCCAGAAATCTCAGGGAACAACACTTTCCTGAAAAGACACTGGGGCAGGCAGCCCCACACCCCTATTCCAGGATCCAGGAACATTTCTCCCACCTCTGGGGATTTCAGGGAACATAACCAGAGAAAAGGAAAACCCCTTGATCTTGCACCAGGACTGTGCACAGCTCGTCAGGGTCCCTCTCTGTTAGTGAGCCTTCCCCTCCAGGGAACGAGGAGGAGCTTGCACAACAAATTGCTGTCCTGCTCCCTGAAATTCTCACCCCCTGTGCACCATCCCCATCTAAGACAGAGAAGGCAGGTAATTCATAAAACTCTATGCATTTCTGACTAAAATGCTCCACTTTCCAGAATTATTCAGCCTCCACACTGTCATGTGTCCTAAGCCATCACACTACAAAACAAAATTGTCAATACCACTTCAATAAAAGTGTTTAAAAGTACATTTCAATTATAGAATCCTTCAGCTCACCTAGGAAAGAACAATTCTTTGCAAAAAATGGCGGAACTGATGAAGATTTTATTTGTTAAATTTTGATCTATTCTGGCAACTGCTGAGCTATTTTCATACCTTAGCAAGAAACATCTCTCTGTTGACAACTGTATTCATTATCTGATGTAGCACCAGTCTTTCACTTTGGTTTCCCTCATGAATCTCTGTGGATATATTTTTTTTGAGGATAACCTAGTGCATTAACACAGTTTATAAGAGTAAAGTATTTATTGTTTCTGAAGCACTCAAATACACTATGTGGTTTTCAGAACAAATAGAGACTATAAGGTGATAGCTGCACTCAAGTTAACAGCAATTAGTTGGGTTTTTAAAGCCAAGAGCACCTTTTCATTATGAGTTTCTGGAATAATTAGTATGATGGGATTTTGGTGTATAATAAGGACTCCTTGAAAGCTATTCCTGGTTAAAAAAAAATAAAAATATTCAAGATTTCAAGGCTTCTGCTCTTGATTTCTGTTCCATTAGAAACCTGGTGGCCCAATCACTTTTGCCTACTTTTGTTTGGTAACAGGGTCAGCCTGCTGGCATAACCAGAGCTTCTTTCACTCCAGCAAGTACAGATGGGAGCAGAGCCATAACTGAAACCTAATATTTGCTAATAGCAAACAGTATGTCTTAAACAAAACACTTTGTCAGGTCCCATAAAGGCACAATATATTCTGAACCCTCCTTCCAAAGACAATATGATTAAACATGTACCATCACAATGCAATGACCTAGAATTTTTATTGGTAGTAGTTATGCCTTAAAATTAATTTATAATACTGTACTCCTTTTTATGGCTGTTTTTTGCAGACTATAGTGTGCTATCTGTTTTAAAAGGGAAATACATGATGGACTAGGTATTTGATAGAGAACTAGAGTTGGCTGACATTAGGAATACCTTCAATATGATGAAGAACCACATAAAGTAATAACAAGGGCTATGAATAGTTTGATTTGGCTTATCTGATGTGATCCAATTTTCTGATTTTGGTTTATCCTTGCACTTTGTATTTCTGTGGTATTCTTATAAGAGGATACTCATGTGAAACATAGAAACAACTGTGGCTTAGGGGAACACTGCAAATGCAAATCTGCTTTTAGTAGCAACAATTTGTAACATTCTTTGAGGATAAAACCTGTAATCTGTCCACAAAAATTTCAATTTTCTGTAAAAGTGTGTAGCGCATTTTCATAAAGATGTATTTTCGTAAGTCATTAAATTGGTTTTTAGTAACCTCATACTCATTTTCAATTGAACAATTATTAAACTATAAAACAAAATTGCACAATTCCTAAAACTGTAGTCTGGAATTTTACAGTCTGCTATAAAGTGCTGTATTATTATAATACACTAAAGATGCTCAGACTATTAAATTATTTTTTTTAAATGAACCATAAAATATTTTATCATTGATGAAATAATTCTGAAGTACTATGCTCTTCAGCAGTATACATGCACAATATTTTGGTCTCATGAAAAGCATGCTAATGAAAAAAACACAATTTAAACTATAATATGCAACATAAACCATGTCACTGTCTTTCAGGAACAGGAGTTTATTACACCCAACTTCAAACATTAAAAATCAGAGTATTGATCATTAAATATAAGGTCCAGTCTTACACAGAGATCTCCACACCAAAGAGACTGAGTGTTGAGCACTGGTGATAGCAGCAGAGATGTGATGACTTTCCTGTGTTAAAGTGTTAGCCAGTATTTCACTCCACAAATCATGACTGATCTTGTAAGGGGGCCTGATGTTCTACCAAGCCTGGTAAATGAGAACAATTTTTTCCTGACTACTGATGGCTGATGTCTCATAGCAACACGGACAGTGACACGATGCGTCTGAGCTATTGGGTTTGATCCTTGGCTACATCCTCACACTGCTCCTCTCTGCTCAAAAGAGAGGCAAAGAACTCCCTGTACTTAGAAATTCATCAGCTGTATGAATCACATCTTCAACTTCAGCAGGATCTCACCAAACTTGAAAACAACCTATCTTGTGTGGTTGAACCTGAAATTCTTTGGCGAAGATGCCGAAAAGCTCAGTGTGGCTCTGAGTGGGAGCACCTGTGTGACCATGCACGTGTCTAGGCTCCCTGCAAACCTGCCCATGGCACTGGGATCCACTGTTTGCACAGCAAGCCTTGTCCTGGGGCTGCCTTCCTGCCCAACAACACCAGGATTTCCACACAGACTGAAAACACCAACATGTCTCATTACAGTCCCCTCAGCTCCTCTGGATCTTGCAGGAGTCACGCAATGGAAGTCCCTGCGGTCTCAGGGAATTCTACATCCACACTTTTTGAGGACCCACTCCAGCATGGTGCTGAAGAAAACAAGGATTAACCTCACTGAAACCAGTGTCAATGAAATCAATGGACAAAGCAGTATCTGTTGGGGAAAAACAGAATTTCAGTGCTCCCCAAATTAGAAGTATAAGATTAAAGAGGAAACTTTAAGTTAGCCCTGGCCATCAGATCTTAATCTGTATACACAAAGCACTCAAGACTTCTTTAGGTACAAGGGAATTGCCACTAAAGCAAATTAAAGACATTGCTTTTTTAGCAGAAAAGCTGCCAATAGGTGGTCTCTAAATCACTTGTACCAGCAGGCTGACCCCATTATGTCAGATAATCCTGGAAGTACAGGAGGTAGATTGAAATCTTTTCATAGAAAACATTAAGGCTTTTTTTTTTTTTTTTTTTTTTTTTAACTCTTTTCTTTTGGTTCTGGTACAACATTGAGAGTTTTATATTGTTGTCCATCTTCTTCCTCAGACTCTATCTTTCTGTGTAGTTGCAATGCCCAGAAGAAGAGGTCCAAGCAGGACTTTTCCAAGGGATGGAGCAGGCAGGACATTTGAAAAATCAGTGTTGTTTATCACAAAAAGAAGAAGTTCATGGGCCGTGTGAAGGGATAGGGGAAAGAGGGTGCCAGGTGTATGGCTGAGTTAATATTGGTGCTCAGGGCATAAAACAAGCTTTGTCTCTACATCCATCTCAGCAGTTGTGCCATTCCCTCACCTACACACTGCCTGTGCTTCCTGCTTATGCTCACCCACCACCCAATTACCAGCCCCTGGAGATCCACACCTGCTGTGTCCTGATCCTCAGCACGCTACACTGCAGCTTTCAGCCCTCTCCAAACATCTACATAATGCTTTCCAATAATGATATTTAGCACCTGGGAAGCAACATTAAGCAATTACAGAGGGTACTTAAACCACCAGCTTAGCAGCTCCCTGCACAGGGCTAAAGGTCTGCACAGACAGATCTATGTGGCAAAAGCAGAGTCATTTTCAGTCTGAGTCACGTTTAACTCCTGCTCTCCTCAGAGTACTGTGAGCCCTCTCTCCTGTTTCTCTCCTAGGATTCACCAGTACTTTTTAAAATCACAAGTGTTACGTGAATTTGTGGAAGAGGAGCTTGAATTATGACCCACATCTGCTATAAACACTCACTAATCTTACATGCAAATAGAAATAATTGACATATTTAAGTATCCAGATTTCTCTTCTCCCGTGTTCCACACAAAATGTTTGGTATTTTCAATTTCTACCTCATAGTTTTTAAATTTTGCTGCTGCGAGCACAACACTTAATACTGGACTTGTCTTCAGTCCCAAGGGCCATGTATCTCAATTATATCTGTCCATTGCTACATTCTTCAAAAGCACAAAAACCTTAATTTCTCTTTGCATCCTGAACCTCCAGAGCAAGAACAAGACATAATAAATATGGGAAAACAAACTATAGAGCTAGCTAGCAAGACTTTGATGCATAAATTTACTTAAATGTCCTTAACCATCTTGACTTCCACAATTTTTGGTTTCTTTGCAAAACATCCTTTAAGATATTACAGACAATCCAGTGTGAAAGTCAGTTTTTTATTTATCTCTGTGATGGCCCAGGAACAACTGATCTAATCTATCACTCGAGGTTCATTTCATTATCATTTTTCAGGTCTGTCCATCTCTCCTAAATGCAAAGGCAGCCTTTTTTTGAAGAATATATGGTGTGAGTACACATCCAAACTCATTCTTTTGTCCCTTTCAAATAATCCAACATGATGGTTCAGGCAGTGGGGGCAGAACATGAGACTGGAAGACCAGAACCATTTTTGACTGGCATACTGAATGCAAGTAAGGACTGAAAATAAAGGATTAACATGTATGTCAGTTAAATAGAAAACATTAGAGTTAAGCTACCAGGGAAAAAATACAGGGTTGGCAATTACTTAATAAAATCTGCCTGTAAAGGGAACATGCTGTTGGGATTAATCTCCCTTTTTGTGCACAATATTTCATGCCATTTTTATGTGGTGCTGAGAATCCTTTGCAAGATGTCAAACACTTCAAATACACTTAAATTTAGCATTTTGTATAAACCTAAGTACTATTAACTGTGTTTAGCAAATTCTGTTAGAAGTCAGGTTGGTAAAAAGAGTTTAGAGGATTCTTGACAAAATTGAGCATCTTCCTGGCAAAGATAGAATGCTGATTTAATTGAGGGACAGAAAAAAGAAGAGTACCTTACACAATCTGTGCATAAGTAAACATAAAGTAAGCAGATATCAGAAATAAACATTCTGCTGAATCAATCTGAAATAAGAAAATACCCCATAATAGGATTCTCACAGCAATGAGAACTTCAAATAAAGAACAACTTCTAAACAGCATCACTAAAATAAACATTATTTTAAAGTCCAAATCTTCATTCAACATGTTTTTGAAATAAATACTGAGTATAGGTAAACAAAGAGTATCACATATTTTCTTTAAGCATTCACCACCTTTCCAATTCCCAGGTTTGCTTGTGCAGGAGAACATGGCACAGAGACAAAACCTGCTCTTCATATGACCATTCTGAACAAGGCAGAAAGAAATGTATCAAAAATTGCTCAGCCAGTGGTGCTCCTGGCAGACTGGGTTGGTGCCCTATGTTTTACAGCCCCAGGAGGTTGGTATTTGCACATTTCTGTGGCTGTATTATACTAATCAATCACTTCCTGCTCTTTCTTCCCTTGCTGTATTTATTTCAATGGCAATTTATACTAATCAATCACTTCCTGCTCCTTCTTCCTTCGCAGTATTTTTAAACCCACTAACTAAAATATGCAGCCCTGTTGCATCTCAATGACCACTTCCTTAGCCCCTCTCTGCCATTGTCTTTTTGTGCTGAGACTGATGCTTGTAATTTGACTTTTCACAGCATTCAGGCTATATTGCCTTTTAGAAACCTTTCAGCTCAGCTGTTAAGCATATAAAAAAGCTTTTGGCTGCACTAGTTCATGTTTTGAAAATACTACAAAGGCATATTTTCATGGGAGGAGAGGCTTGGAATGAATACCCTTCTCCAAGTGCAATATGAATACCAGCTCTTTTATAAAATTTGCATTAGGGTTTAAATCTCACATGCAAAGTGGCACCATACTGTCCAAAAAACATAGGTTTCTTTTTAAAAAACTGTGGGCTTGTTTTGGCTCTGTTCGTAAGTTACTTTTTGAAAAATGCATTAAAATATTAGAGCTTTGTTCTTTGTGCTTCAGTTCTGACAGAAGGAAGTGGTAGGCATAGAATATTGTACTTCACAGGAATGAAACTGCTTGGTTCACATAACTTTGGTGACCTTTTAGTGCAGACTTTATCTACAATAGTTTCTACCAAACAGCAGAAATCATTTATGTAAAGGAACCTATTTTCCCTACAGACCTTTATTTCTTGTGCCAAGTACATCGGGGGGTACACTTGAAGTCACAGCAGAGCTTTAAACCAGAGCTGATAAAACTCATGTGGGATGTGACTTCAAAATGCCAGAGTAACAGAAGGAAGGACGGGGAAGAATTTAAGTCGTTTCCAAACCACAGGAACATCTATTCAGGCTTATGGAACATTTGCAAATTGAAGTGAATCCAATGGGATTTGTGATCATTTGCCATTTCTTCAGTTCTTTATTTATTATGTGTACTTTGGTAGCATCTGGAGGCCTTACTCTACAGGGGGCTGTACAAACACTGAAGGAAAATGTGATCTCTCCCATAACACAACTTTTTAATATAACATGAAGTGACTCAATAACATCCCATCAAGGTCTTGTTCTAAATTCAAGATATTCCAAGTTTCCAAGGTTTAAAAGGCTGTGTTTCTTTCAGCATGTTCTATTTGGTTAAATGACTATTGCAAATAGCAATATATGCCTCCAACTCTCTCTCTTACCAATAACTTACAAAGCTCAAATAATAATGAATGCACAGATGTGAAAAACAGAATTAAAACAGAAGGATCTAAACTCAGCACCATCTATCATTAACCCCCCTATATTTTGTGACTCTGTAATGTTATTTATGTTGATGTAGATACAATTTTCCAATGCAAAATAAATGCAGGAACTGGAAAAGGATGAAGGAGAGAGAGAGAGCGGTGCAAGAAAAATCAAGAAGCAAAACATATTTCTCAGAAATAAAATATTTCTGGTTCAGTGCATATGGAACTATTTAATGTTAAGAAAACAAAATGATTTTTTTTTACAGGGAAGTGAAAAATCAATGCTTTAACAGTGAAATCCAGAAAAATTTATCTTAATATCAGCTGAGACCTTAAAGCTTGGACACTTAGATTTATGTCACATAGCAATTTTCCTTCTGTAAAGACAAAAATAAACAGGACAAGCTGATCTATCCCTGCCTGACCTAATTTTGCATTTAAACCACCAGAAATTTTTATAGCCTGATTCTAATCTGGCCTAAGGATGTTTTCATTTTACACTTCCTGCTACCTTTTTCCTGCCTTGATTTTGCCATTGTCTTCTGCCCAAGTCCTTCAGTCTTTCAAAGAGCTGCAAAAACTGTCTTCATCAAGTGGGGAGCCTCTAAATCCAGAATCAATGATCCACTATCAATAGCCTAATTTAAGTGTCACAGAAAATCACTACAGCCATTGGCCAGAATTACATCATGACCTCGACCTCAGCTCAGGAGAGTGACTGGTTCAAAATAGTTTTATCTGTGTCCAGCTTCCTCAACACACAGCTCGTAGCACCACACATCCTCTAACACCCAGACCTACCCAGCCAAAAAACCTTCTTGAGTTTAATGCCAATAACATGAGAAAGAAGGCAGCAGGATATGCTAGCTCACATTAAGGGTTCCCTCTGAATTAGGAGTACTCAAAGGATTAATTTAATCTGACATATCCTGGCAGGATTTGGAGAGTGCCACATTCGTATTCAAACCTGCGATAAGAAATTAAATACCATCCCCTCCTTCTGAGCCAGTGAGGCAATAAAGTCCACTTTGAGATATGCAAGTTTCTGATTTAAAGTGAGTGTCTGATAGCTCACAACACACACAGTTTCTAACCACAGCATGGGAATAAACAGATATTCTAATTTAGGCAGTGGGAGACCACTGGACAGGTATCTGTGAAAAACTTTCATTTATGCACAACAAGAAGTACAAAACTCTCTTACCTGCAGGTTTGCACATGCTGGTGAATCATTGTGGGAGGGTATTTCATTGTTGGTGGTCTCTGACCCTATGTTTTTAAGTCTGGAAGCTGTTGTAGTTGTGGCTGTAGTGGTCTGTACTGGTAGAATTGGCTGCCAGACGTTCACATCAGTGCCATTTCCGAAGGCCTGAATTGCATTTTCTGTGAAAATAAATTACAGGCAATTTTCTATTTCTAAAAAAAAAGGGCAAAAAGCAGAACTGAGTTGTTTTTTATTGCCATTATTATTATTATTACATTTAAAATGCGTATTTAAAGAAACTCAATTTTAAAACTATCAGAAAGATGAACTGAAAATCTGGGGTCACATGATCATTTGGTGCAGCCTCTTCTTTGTAATGTTTCCAGTAATTCTTGACAGAAGCTTTAGGACTTACCATAATCATATTTGTTACCATCCAAAAGACTCAAAAATTTACTTTCAAGATTTAAAATACAGTTTGAATGTCATCTCCTAATTCAGGAAGGTGAAGTTACAGAGCAAACTAAAAACAGAGAACAGGATAAACATTTATTTCTACAGCTTGTTGTAGTAAAACTAATATGCCTATAACTACAAAATAGTTTAACTAAGGCAATCTTTTCCTTACCATTTTCAATCAAAATCTGCATAATTGGGTGAGGGAAACATGGTTAAACTAAAAGTTTGGAATATAAAAGTTAAAAAGCTTATCACAGTTTCACAGGATTAAAGAGTGTGTTTATAGCAAGAGTAAATTGGTTGGAGTTTTTTATAAACAAATAGAAAAACAGTTCTTAATCAGGTCTCTGGGGATTGAACAAGGATTTGGGGATTTCTTATTTCAAATTCTTTGTACAAGAAATCAAACAATTTCACTGGGGACTAATATGTGGAAGTTATTAACACTTCTTCTCAGTGGCATTCCTTGCCTTATAAAATAATTTACATGTAATTTTCTTCTGAAAAAAGATGTATTTTATTCTGATATTAGTTCTCAGAACTTCAACATGCAAAGAGAACTTGAAAAAGCACCAGAATGAGCTGCATTAATGGAGACAAAGTAGGAAGAGGGAAATGATAAGTTTTCTTGTGTTTCCCTGAATAAGGCAATATAAAAAGCAGGATTTCCTAAAATCACAGTAACTCTTTGTTTCCACTGTTGTTGCAAGAATGGTCACAGAAATACCTGCAGTCCTTCCAGTTTTCAAAGTAACAAGTGGCCTTTACAATTACTCTTCTTCAATTATTCCATACAATCATACTCGATGACCCTTAGGAGCCTCTTCCAACCTGAGATATTTTATGATTCTATGACAGAATCACAGAACTGTTTGGGTTGAAGGAACCTCTCAAGGTCTTCTAGTCCAACCCCCTGCAATGAGCAACTTCAACTAGACTATTGCTGAAAATGCCCCAAATATCGGGTTTATCTTCAATTTTGAAGGGGAAATATACTAAAAAACTAGCAAGACTAGCAAGAAATTCCTAGTTTCTTCCTACCATAGAAAAAGAAGGATTTGTATTGTGTAAAAGAAGTGGGAAGTATTTTAATGACATTTCTCCAGGCAGTGGAAGGCTCACTAATGAAAATAAAAATTCATAAAAATTCCTCTTCTATGTGACAGACAAAACTTTGTATAAAGTCTCGAAACACCTTTAATTTCTTCCTGAAGAAGACATTATCCTGCAGCTAGGATGACATAATTTGTCTCACAGTAACCTCCAATGTCTTTGATTTGTCTTCATTAATGCTTTTGTACTGATGGCAAAAGAAAGGACAAGGAATCGCTCTGTCTTTATGTTCTAAAAGGAACCTGTAACACTCTAGAAATTAATACATTCACGAATGAATAAAAAAATGAGGTATTGCAATGGATATAAATGGCAACAGCCATTAGACCTGAAGAAGGTCTGATGGCTTATTGTTAAATTCTACCCCTCGTAAAGTTTGAACTATTTTCTCTCTCTTTTTTTTTTTGTTAAATGATCTTGAGTAATTGATTCATTCTTCCAAAGCTTAATAAATAGTGTATCACAGAGCAATTCAGGTTTTTGTGCACAGAACTCCGTGTTTCACTGCAATGCTGCCTCTTGAGAAGCTACCAGTGGGGATTTTCAGACCATGAAAATACTGAACCCTGCACTACCATCAGCTCAAGTCTGTAGGGTTGGACGGGCCAGTCTGGATCACTGAGCTCATTTACTGTTTTTGAGAAAAGCAATGATGTCTGCTTCTTGGCATAAACTCATGAACTATGACTTTTAGAACCACCTTTACCCTAAAAACTCCTGCTGGAAGTGCTATTTCTTAACTTTAGTCTGATGGTTAAAAACTTTTCAGTTTCAAAGCTATGTATGGATATCTGCCTTTTTGATCTTATGCCAACACTGTCCTGCAGGTGAAGTAATCTCTTCCCCTTGCTGGGCTTGCCCCACTAATGCAATTTCAGAGGACAATCACGTAGCCTTTCAGCTTCTGCTCTGCTAGACTAGGGAAGCCAAGCTCTTTTGGTCTCCTCATTTATCTGAAATTAAAACTCTGATGCACACTCCACATCATCCAATTATGCTGTTCCAGGCAGACAGGAAATTTGAAAAGAGAACCTGCCAAAATTGACTCCACTGAGCCATTCTGAAATTTGTAATAGTCCCTAATTTGGAAGTGAGTCTGACAGAAAAAAAAAAAATCAATAATTTAACAAAATCTTTACAATAGTTACTATCCAGGCTTGTGTTAAAACCGGGCATCTGAGATCAAATATCCTAAAAAAAATGAAATTGGCTGTAAATTACAAGCACAATCTAATTTATACTTACAGCAAATCGTTCATATCCTAAACTACATGTCTTTTTTTATATGAAGTTCTTCAATTATACAGAAAACCCTCAGGTATTGCAACTCCATGTAAAGATCCTGCCTGACTGTTAGGCTCCAAATTTGACCTGTGATGTAAACATATTTCAATACCATAAAACTTTGGATTTTGGATTTTTTTTTTCTTGAGAGCTTCTAATGTTTGCTACCTTGGCCATAAATCACAGTATCAGGCATGTTTGCTCATTCTTTTAATTTTTACACCTACAACAGAACCACGCTCAACAAAGGGCAAAGTGATGGCTTCGATGCGTCGCAACACACTTAGGCAGTAAAGGAATTCCAGAAAACACCCTACAACACATTGAAAGACACCTAATTTTGTACTCACTAAGGCATATGTTGTCCTGGAAGAAATTCAGAAATTTCAGGCATTCATCTATGTCGTTGCCACTGTTGCTGCAGTCGCACCACGGGGCCACGCTGAGGCTGCTGGAGTCGATGTAGTTGGGTGTCATCACGGTGCCTGTCACCAGAGTGAAGCACAGCACTGTGAGCAACCTTTGCTCTCAAACATTCCTTCCACCCTAAGATGGCAAGCAGCCCTTGGGAAGTCATGCATTTGGGGCTGGAGTCACAACACAGAGCCACAGCAGGGCTCTGACCCGCAGACTTAACAGTTCCTGGCTCCTCTCAGCCTCTGACACCCAGCCCTGTCTGTATTTCACACCCTCTGCGGTTTGAATGCAATCACTTTAGAGACTGTAACACAACTCACACACTGAAGACACATCTCTTCCCTCCAAAAAGGATTCCCACAGTGAGCTGCATCAGCAGAACTGACAGGTAGAAAACCGTGGCAGAGGGAGGGATGGGTTGGGAGAAAGTGAGCACTTCTTTAAAGGGCTTTGCTGCCAAATCAAACACACGTGGACTGTGTTCTCAGAGCTGCACTTAAAAATCTGATTTTCCTTCCTCACTTGTGTTTTTTCTCATTTTAATTCTCACTGCAAATAAATGGCTGAAACCAGACCTGTGCTTCCTCCCCAGGTTTGCAGCCAGACTGAAAAAACATTTCTGAAATGCATGAGGAAGGAGAATGCTGGTCATGCTGAGGGGAGCCCTACCACATCTTGGAGCAGTGCTAACCCCAGGGTGCTCATGAGGGACCTGCCAGCAGAGTGGGTTAGGGTGATGAACAGAGCAAAAACCAGCATGAATGACAAGGTACAGAAGGTTTGTTGCAGGTAATAAATTAGTATCAATCCTGCTGTCTCATTACTTCTTCAGTACAATGATTATTTCCTAAACACTGCCAACAACTTTCCTGCCACAGAGTCATTCTAACTCTGCTACAAACTCTTGGGTAAATATTCTCCCATTTATATGCCAGCTCAAGGCAACCAAGAATGAAATGAAACCTAAGCAGGCATTTTGTGTCCTGAAAGATGCACAGCAACTGTTCATCACTCATCTGGATCAGGAAACTGCTGTATGATGAGCACTTGCTCAAGCCAGTAGTTTCATTGAATGCATTAACCCAGCAGGTCAGATATTCCAAAATTTTCCTAGGATTGAGAAGTTTGAGTCTTTATTTTATTTGTCTGACCAAAAGGGGAAAATTAAATAAAAAGGGGAAGGTATTCCAGACCTGAACAGCTGCCAGCTGCTTCAGGGAATATGTTCTTCACTTGATAATTTGCAATTCTAGGACAGGTCATATATTGTGAGGAAATGTGATCACATCTCCTCAAAACTGACATCAAAGCAGTCATTAAGAAGACGGAATAGATGAAGGACAAATGTTAGAGACCCAAAGTGTACACTAGGAGAGAAAATTTGGTCCATAGGTCCAGGGTCCAACAGTCTGCAATAACAGACGGGAAAGGGCTATCAAACATCAGGCTAAAAAAAGGAACATTAGAAATAACACAAATCACAGAGTGATGTCTAATAGCTTTTCAGTCACCAGACAGTGCTGGGAAATGAACAAATCAACATGCAAACTGCCTCATATGTGACGTGGGAGACAAAGGACAACAGGCACTAGGGCTGGTCTAAGACAGTAATGAATGAAAATGAATGTGGTCCCATTGTGAAATTCACAAAAAGCATCTTTTCTCTTGTTTTGGGATGTTCTTAACCCTGACTATAATCCCATACCTTTAGTTTCCTGCAGCTTTTAACAGATAGTTGCACTAATAATTGCTCAAATTCTACATGAGATTAGTACATGAGTAAACAGCATGGTTCAAAATTCATTAAATGGAGATAAGAGAATTTAGTAAAATAGGCAAATATAATTTGCATTGTTAATGAAAACTGGACAGTAGATAAATAAGAAAAGGAATGATGTTAAATTAAAAGAAAACACATTAAAATGTCTCCCCCTCATCCATGTGATGGTTCAGAACACTATTTCAGCCTTGCAACACGATCAGAAAAGAAGTGTGAGAAAGCGAAAATCAAGGGGATTTTGCAAATGGAAAGAAAATAGTAGTCTGGAAAAAAGTTCTAATTAGCAAATGCTTAGCAAAGGGTTAAAAAACCAGAAAGGTACCGAGGAAATTAAAAAGGTCACCGAGGCAAGACCTTCTTATCACAAATAGGTAATAAGGTAATTAAAATGGGTTAAGACGAGGGTTAAAAGTGTAACAGATACCAAGGTACAATTAAGGCTGATGAATACAGGAAAGACAGGACAAGGAAAGTGTGTACACAGCACACAAACTGTGCATCCAGCAAAAACAGAGTGGCTGAAAGAGCAGCTAGTAGAAAATCAGTCTGTCATTTACAGCCGGGGGCAGATGTGAACCCAAGCGGATTATATGCTCGGTTTCCTGGGGTGGATTTTCTTTCTTCCCTGCCACGTGTGTCCCTTTCCCTTCCCCCCATCTCCACTAGCTGGCATCTTGGAAATTCTGCTGATGGACACTAAGGGATCAGAGGAACCATGGTGGCTGGCAGTAAAATAGGACATGCTTGGTTTTCTGAGCTCTAGGTATCAAACGGCTCTGGATGGTCTCAAAAGCCAGCAGCCAGACTTCCACATTTTAGACAAAAGCAGAGTTGGCCTGAATTCAGCCAAGAGGTTGAGCTCAAATTAGGGTGAATAAATAAGGAGATGGATGCTGAGCCTCTGAGAAGGGGCACGGGGCTGAAGTTTCTTTGGCCCAAAGTAACTCCAGCTTATTCACACAAACTCTCATGGGATTCCTGGGAATACCAGGGAACTTGGATGGATTTTGCTCGAAACAAGGGAAATTGTACCAGAAAGTGAATGCTAAAGCAGATCTTGAAGTCAGCACTTAGAGCAAATCTTAATTCATGTGGGAGTGCAGAAGGTCCAGATGGCTTAGCCAGGCTGTAACCAAAGCACTGACTTAAACGTGGCTATCCACAGTCTCCTTTTACATTAATTATTTTTTAAATTTTTCTGCTAATTAACAAAAAAAAAAAAAAAGCTTATCCCTATACTACAATAAGGAGCCTAAAGCAATGAATTGAGGTTTTCCAAATTCCTGTAAAGCAGACATATCTTTAAAATTATATACATAACACCCTGATGCAAACATTAAAGCAGTCTTTACAGACTGTTCTCCATTTTATCAATAAAGCAACTCATACAAAACCTGTGACTGGCTCTATTTCCATTTAAAGTCATAAATTTTAGGTGGAATTCCACTAATTCCAGTGGCATTAGATCCCTGTATTTGAAGACAGACTGCATCCACTGTATCTTCCATAGAGAAGCCTCACTTTCCTGAAAAAACTCTGCGGAGGTGTAATTTTTTGCTACATTTAATGAAATGGCTAAACAAAATAATATTTTTTTAATGAAAAATATTTTATCTTAATTAAATGGAGATCCTGAAGCTCTGATGAACAAATGGATCTGTAGCAGCCTCTTACCCACAGTCTAACTCTCCTCCTTGTGTTATATATCTGTTAAACAGACATTTGAAAGATTACACTGCTGATTTCTGCCTTACTCCATTTTCATATCAGACTGGTGTCAGAAGCAGGAATTTACTGCTTCAGCACACTAAATGTTTTGGTAATTTCTTGATTTAAAAGAGTTACTACTAAGAAGCATAAACTAACACCAGTCAGTTCCTCTTTTGCATGTCTCTAGGGGCTAGCATGAAGGAAGAAAAATGTATATTTTTCCCTTTGAAAACTAGATCTCCTTTTGATTTGAACTCCTTAGGCACCCATTCCACATTTCTGATGTGTGACAGCGTTTTGCAGCATGGTCATCCCCAGTAACACAAGAACACCTCACAAGAGGAACTGGGTCATCTTTGGGGTCAAGTTGAAAAATGAAAACCAACAAAACTGCCAGCAGAATTCTCTAGGTCCAGCAAGAACTTGGCAGCTCTTACCCAGAAGTATCTGTTAGTAATAGTTACTCCTTGCCAGCAGCCAGACTTCTTAATCTCATTGACAGGATCAGATTTCAAGGCTATTCAATTCTCTGTTTCAGAGTCAAATGACAGTCTGTCATAACTGTTCAGATGTTATACCCTTTGCATACTGTCTTAATCTCTTCAGTGGTAGAAGAATATCCTTTGAAGCCATCACATCTCATTTTACCCATTGCCACATGGACTTACCTCACTTGTTAGCTGCTAGAGTAATAAGAATGGTAACAATAAGCCACTGAGTATAGCTTTCAGTCATTTTTCAGCAAACCAAACCTATTTTAGAAATATTTTCATTTTGATCTTATCTCCAGAGACATTTATTTAACAGCAGGATCAGCTTCAGGGCCTCAGCTGGCACCTTCATGCCCAACAGAAGGGGATATTGCTGCACTGCAGCAGGTGCAGGCTGTAAGCTTAAAATCATCTTATCTGGTGGCCTTTCAAATTTGTTTGTTTCAGAGTTTTGACATTCACTTATTATTTACTGCCCAACTATGATATTTCTACAACACATTCAGCTTCTTGACATGATTTCTCTCTTTCAGGAATCAAATACTGAGTGTGGCATGTGGAATCTGGCTTCCATAAAGGCATCCTTGTGCCTGTTGACACTCAGGAAGGTGACAACAAACAAAAGTAACTACATTGGGGAAGGAAGAGGATTTCAGATTTGGTCTCAGCTCATCTCACTGACAGGCATCTCTGAAAACACTTAGAGTGGACAGAAGGATATCATGGAAAGAACAGCAGCTGGAATTGATGAAAGGCTGGATTGATCTATTGTTTCATACCTCAGGTTCAGGTGTTTAGCCAGACTTGTGGCGACAGCTGCAATACCAGCCAAGCTGCACTTCCACTTGTTAACTTCCTACTCTTCTGTCCTCTACATTCAACCCTCTTCATAAGCTTTGCCTTTTAATCTTGCCATACATTTCAAATTCAAGTATCTTTCTCTCCTTATCTTCCATCCCTAATTTTCTTGTAACATACAAGCTTACCTCAAGAATCTCTGTAAGGCGAAACACGCAGGTGGAGAAACTGGCCTAGCACCATATCATACAGAATTATATTCCAGTTTTTATTTCACACAGGCCTTCCAAAATGCAGTTTGGGGCTTTTTTTCTCATGAGCAAGCCCCCACCCTTCCCTGCCCTCTTACCAATGAGCCCCGAGTAAGCGAGCAGGCAGTCAGCATAGTTCTCCTTCAGACAGCTGCTAACAGAGCGTGACTCAGGCTGGCAGTTTGTGAAGAAATCTGCAAGGCGAGATCTGCAACAGCAAGAAAAATGCGTATCTTTAAAAAATCAAGCCTGAAGGCATTCTTACCTTTTACACACTCTGTTTTTGGACATGGCTTAATATTCTTTAACTTAAATGCATACTGGACACATTTCAGACATTGAGAGTCTCTTTCTAAGACGCATCTCTTTCCAGAATCTGGTTTTGAAGTCGGAACAAGAAAGTGTAAGGAAACAGTAAAAAGGAACAGAGCAACAGAGGAATGCCTGCGCTTTACTAAAAGAAATGTTCTGCATTTTCATGCCACAAAAAAAAGACAAAGACTGATTTTATCATATGAGAAGTCATTTTGCCTGGATCTGAACCCTAACTGGAGTCTTTTATTCAGAACACAGTTTCTGCTGTTTTACTGAATACACAAAACCCAATGTTTGTACTCAGAGAGCAAGCAAGGCTCTTATTGCAAGACTTGAAGCAGGAGCTGCTTTGGTGGTGCCCCATGTTCCAGAGAGTGGGCTCACCCTGCTCTGGCCTGGCCTCCCCATGCCCCAGGGCCACGGCACTGAGAGTCTGTGTGCTCCTGTGAAATACACATTTACCCAAACCCCAGAGCACTGAGTCCAGGGCTGAGATGAAAGGAAAGTGTGTTCTGCATCGAGTTCTGCTGCTGAGTGGCCACACTTCCCTCAGCCAGCCCACGACTGAGGAGGGGTGACTGAGGATGATGATTACATGCAGGAGGTGCTTTAAGACCAGGAGTGAAGCTGTATTGTCACCAGCTGATCACTACCGTGCTGGAAATTAAAAGGACTAACAGACAGGATCTCTTCTGGTTATTTGTGATTTTAAGGCCACATAATGCTCCCATTCAGGTCTCTGAAATTTGCCAGGCATTGATGAGGTGGGTGAAGGTCACACATCCTACAGACACTCCCCTGCTCATCTTAGCCTTACAGTCTTGAAGTAGTGACTTTTGTTTATTTACAAAGTGTTTTTTAGACCTTCATCTATTAAAAAAAAAAAAAAAAACAAAAAAAACCACCTCCCTACTTCAATTTTCTCTTCTGTGAAATAGTTATAAAAATGTTCTTTTGCATCTG
The DNA here is from genome assembly GCF_971803275.1 of Cyanistes caeruleus. Lineage (NCBI taxonomy): Eukaryota > Metazoa > Chordata > Aves > Passeriformes > Paridae > Cyanistes > Cyanistes caeruleus. The sequence goes on along the minus strand of NC_141708.1, from coordinate 7,087,634 downwards.
ACAACCGACAGTAATGTCTCAGGATCAGATGCTTAATCTTTGCAAAGCCCTCTCAAAATCAGAATCGTATAAGCTATGAATTTTCATCACTGCTCCAGCATTATGCAGATTTGCAATATAAATGCTCTTTTTCAGTTTTGCAGCAACCCCACAAAAGTTAGCAGAAAGAAGTGATTTGCAAGTGATTTACTTTATTTGTTTACATGCTCCAGAGACTAATTATCTTTGCTTGCTTTATTGTTTTACCTACCCCAGAATGGGACTGGATACACATCATTAATTGGCCTGAAAGTAACGATGGGCAAACATCAAAAGGTTCAGAGGCTCAGTTTGAGAAAGCATCCTATAAATAAACTCTATGCAACCTGTACCTGAATTTATGAGAGCTGTTCTCATGGCCTTATTTCAGTTCCATCTCTAGCTAACTTTACTGACACCAGAAAATCCATGGTTGCCTTCAAGCCACAGTCAACCCTAAGCTTTTCTCTCCCTCTCTTGCCTTATTTAACCACTTAACCTTGAGATGGAAATCTGTACCCAGTTGCCTTTAATAGCTTTAAAAAAATCAACCTTTCTAGCAATACTTACACATCCATGCATACACATGTTTCTAAATTTACATAAAATGCCTGCTTAGCTGGTGAATATATACTGTACCTACCAGGAGACAGTCTGAGAAGAAATGGGTCTCAAGATTTGGAAAGAGATAAATTGCAGCACCATGAAGAAAATCTGGGAAAGGAAACCTTCTGTCACTACAGTGATTCCTCTCCCAGTCAGTAATTAAGACAGTGGCTTGAATCCAGCTTTTGGATCAATTGGGAACAAAGAGAGTTGACAGTTTCCAAGGATTTTTCTAATTCTACTAATACCTGGATGAAGTCAGGTTTAGAACAGAATAGAGCCTATTACATCTATCTAGTATGAAAAACCTCTGCCAGGGTAGAAAGGGCAAGCCTTCTGCACAAATAGTATTCTTGTATTTCTAAAACAAAGTAGCTCCTCGGATCTAAATTTCATTATTTATGTGACCACAAATAAGTCTTTTCAGCAATGGATTACACAATCAGCATCTTGATAATCCTGAAAACACTTCTTGCAAACATTTCATCATTCTTAAATGTCCAGTTCTCCCTTAGGTTATTAGGTGCATTGGTCCAGAGATCATTTAATACACTCCTCTTCTCTAAATGTTTTTAAGGACTGATAACTGTGGAATAAAACCAGTCATTTACTACACAGCCTGCTTAAAGAACTTATTTGTTGTAAATTTTAAAGGAGCCTAAAAATAGCTCTGCTGATCTCTTTTGCATAGACCTTGATTTCCATGCGAATTTCTGAAGAATTTTTGTGGTCATAAAAAGTAATGATGTGACAACACTGCACATTTAAGTTTTCATAAGTCAAATATAGTTCAGGTAGCTCTGGTCTGAGCATTACTGGACATTATCACACAACCCTTCCCTAGCCAGTCATCCAAACTTCACACAATCCAAGCTCTCACTCTCTCCTGAGCTGTTAACCACACCTGATACTTATGTGGATTCATTTGCACTGGACATAAAGTTAAGGCCAGAAAATAAAAACAGAGACCTCCATCTGCCACAAAATACTCCAATACTTTCAGTGAAGATCAACCCCCAAACATTTCCAGTAGAAACACCAAAACAGTGGTACTGCTACTTATCTAGAGAGAAGGACAAATTAGCCTAATGGGAACCATTAATCCTAAAGTATTGCACATGAATGTTAAGAACTGTCTGGGTAAAAGAGACAATCCTTTTAGGGATGTGGAATCAGAGCAATCTGATAATAGCAGTTTTACCAAAAAATGTGCACTGTGTTAATTTAGTGCTCCTTCAGCAGGAGGCAACTTGAGGGTTTCTAACCCATGACTGAGCAATTTTGTTATCCAGAGAACAAACAGAGCTTGCCAGGTGTACCTCCAAGTGTGCACAGTTTTACATGTGCAGTGTGCATAGATGTATCTCACTGCTGTAGGGAGAGACAGGCAGTTTCATATTGTTCATATCATGTAGCAGGACCACATTTAAAAGGAACTATTAATTTCTTTTTCTGTCACAAAATCCTCATTGTGCACAGCCACATTTATGATTTGTTCCCTTTTCCCTGCATAAATAACAGATACTACTCAGAAATCTTCCTTCCAGGAAGAGGAAAAAAGAAAAAAAAAAAACCATCTCTTTGCAGGGCAAAAACCCCACAAATTAAGTTAGTCCTACTCAGCCCTGGAAAACCTGCAGATGTTCTGGAAAGCCTTAAATATTCAGTATACCACTAGCTGGAAAACTAAGAATAATCCCATCAGCAAATTCAAAGAAAATCTGCTCAAACAACAAACAGCCTTTCTGAACAGAAGAGAAAAAATCCCAAACCTGCTATTCTCTAATGCTTTGTATTAATACCTGTAAAATAATTTGTAACAGTTAAAAATACAAAGGAAGCAAAGTTAATTTGCTTTCCTTATGATAGTGGCTCTTCAAACACTCAGTTGGATAATTCAAAACTTTCACATTTTGCTTACAAATAAGCTTTTTTAATAGCAGTATTGTATTGAATCTGAATATAATTTTTGAAGCAATTTAATTTTATATTAGCACAGACCGTTGCATAGACAACATTGATTAGGTTTTTCACTACTTTTTGTTCTCAAGGCTCTGTAGAAGTTCTTTGACGTCCTGAAGTTATCTTTGATATTAATCAGTTCTCCCTCTTCAAGGCTGGTCAATTCAGCTTTTAGTCATGGGTGCAGTATTTAAAAGTATGATAAAAATTGTGAAGTTGCCGAAAATTTTTACAATTTTTAGTTTGGATCTGGTGCAAATCATGTGGTGCAGATCATGACCTATCATGAAAGCATCACTCTGAAGCAGGTTCCTCCTCAAGAAGTATCCATGTCACTGGGATGGCAGGTGCTGTTTTCTCTTCCTTTTTTCCCTGTGACTGTATTGTTGGTACACAAGGGCTGAGCCCTCAAGGACAGAAACCTCTCTCAGCCTTGCCTTGGCACTGGTGATGTTCACAGCACGCAAGACACTGAACTCAGGTCTCCTGCTCTGCTGCTGCTGCCCACACGTGGGTTGTGATGTCCAAGTGAGTGGTTGCAACCACCTGGCCTGACAGGAGTGCAGGGAGTGACAGTGCTCCTGTGCCACACCTCAGGGATGTCAGGTGAGGTCTGGACACGCTCACTGCCACCTCTCCTTGCGCTGCTGCTTGTGTTTAGGCACCTATTTATAGCAGTACCATGAAGAGTACGTAAATGCCAGAGCTGAGAGACTGAGGTGACTCCACTAATTAGTCAGAGCTGCTCTAGCGTCTAGACACCATTTGGGAGTGCAGTCACGTAAGGGAAGTGCTGCATCAATATTCAAAACAGAAAAGAGGTATAAATCCGACACTGAAAAAAGCCAGACTAAGTCAATGAATGTGTGTCACGGTGATAAATGGCACCATTACAGAAAAAAACAACAAGTCAAAATACTTGTTCTTCTTTCGTGGGGGTCAACTGCAGTGTCCTGCTCTGGCTACAAATAGCTCCCGTATGGCTGGAGTGGTGCTGCTGCTGCTGGGATGCAAGAGCTGGTGCAAGGCTTGGTATGTGGCCAAACTAATGGCTTTATTGTTGGAGGAGCATTTCATTTTCTTCTTTTTTCATAAACAGAAAACGAGGCAAAGGCCACATATGCAACTCCATCAACCAGTGGGACGAAAAAAGCCTCAGAAGAGCTCTGTAATGAGATGACTCTCCCTCCACATAGTAAAGCAGCATTGATCCATCTTTTTTTCATTAAAGGACACTAGAGCTGTGTAATATTAATAAATCTTACACCTCCTTAGCTATCTGCACACATTGTTGAGCACCTGTGAGCACCTACAAATTCTGACATTTTATTTAAGAGGTCACTTTCCCATGTATTTATTGAACAGTGGCCCCAATAAATTTTTCCAAGGAAAAGGCTGGTTTGTGTTTGGTTGCTACCTTCCCTCTCAAACAATGTCAGCATCCAAGCCCTGAGGTCACTGATGTTCCTGCCCAGCCAAGGGCCCCACTGAGCCAGGTCTGTCCATGGGCTGATGTCCCAGGGAGATGCCCCATGCCTGGGACTGCCCCCTCCTGAGCTGGGCTGGTGGGATGAGCCCAGCCCAAAAGGTTCTGTCCTGCCTGTCCTGGAGTCCCCAGGAAGCCCTGATCCCACCCTGCACCCTGACACCCAGCTCAGCATTTGTACCTTTTGGGGAGTGGGTGGGTTAAAAAAGGACGTGATGGCAAGCCATTTGGCTCCCTACACCTAAATATTGAAGGCAGTTTCTCTCACATGAGCTGATCCAAACCTTTTCCAACACTGGCAGAAACAAGTACAGGATTTTAGACCTCAAATACCAGCTACTAACTGAAAGCTGTTTTTTATCTAGTTTTGCTGCTGTTTTGTTATTTTAAATGTCTGGCAGCATAAACCCAAGCAAATATTTGATTCTGGATTCAACTAGCCTCTCAAAACTGTGTTGTTCATCTGGAAGCAAAATATGGACAATGCCCAATTACACAGAGGCAGCCTGTTTGGATTGTGGGATAACTAGACACAGGAACAAACACCAGGGACCACACAAGATGCACTGAGATGCCTTCTAGCAGCAGGAATGCTTGCTCAGAGCATCAGGCACGAAGCCCACCAAGGCTGGTCCCTCCAGAGGAGCACCCACACTCGACCCAGCTCGCTGTCTGTACCATGTCCCCACCACATTTGCCAGCATTGATGTTACTGCTCAGGCTTTTTGTTTACTAGGGGCCTCCTGGACATTTAATACCCCAGAAAATGGAGATCTAACTCACTGAAATTCAGCCATGCAAAATGAAAAGCATTTCCACCTATGCATATCTGTGTTTTAGAATTAAAAGTACAAACACAGTATTCTTTCTGTTCTTCTATTAACAAATTAATACCCTACAGCCATGCTCTTTTACTGCACTTTGTGGAAAGCAAAATAATTTCTATATAATTTTCTGTTATTATTATCTTTTTTCCTTTGCTCATGTTAGACCAGTTAGATCTTCTTACACAGAATCTGCTACAGAAAATCAAAAGAACTCACCAAAACACTAATGTCATAGTTTATCAAAATTAATTAAATCCTCTAAGCGACTCAAGATCATGCATGAGAGTAATTTTAATTTAATATATTAGGTCTCCTTTGGGTTTAAGGGAAACTACTAAGCTCAAATGTGATTCTAAACAAGTATGATTTATTTGAAATTGGGTTATATAAATATTTATATACTACTGACCTTTTGTGTAATAAAACCAATTTTGAAAAATATGGTGAAAATCCTGAGCACAAGGTGATGCAATAAAGAATTAGAACAGTGATTCTCAGATGCTGTGACACAAAACAGAATTTTCCCTTTAAAAAAAATTACCTCACATCATTTTTTAGAGGCCTGTTTGAGAGAACATCTGGAAAACATTCCACAGGAAATCAAACCTATATTAAGTATGTTTTGCAGGGCTCTGTTTCCTTGCATCGACCTTAAGCATTCATAATGTGTTTCTGTCTTCTCAGCTGCAAAGAAAACACTTCTGTCACAGTCCTCTACAGAATGACAGGCTGAATTGTCAGCCTGTGATTTTATCAGGGGATGCTGGTAAGATTTCTATTTAGTCTACCTGTCTCTGTACCAAAGCTCTCCAATAACATGAACAAATCCACCAGCTGCTTTCCAACTATCATAAATTTATATATATATTTGTTTAATTTCCTTTATGCCTCTTAATTTGAAGCATCTAAATAAAAATGACTGGCATTTCGAAGGATGCCCAGCCCTCAATGTCTCCTGACAGGATGTTACTCAGGAAAGGACTGCTGCATTATGGGGAGAGCTGTTCTCACTTCATTAGCTGGGCAAGCAGAATCGTCTTTGAATTACAGGCTGGTAACCTAAGAAAATCACTGTCACTCTCCAAAAGCAAGCCAAGGAAAAGTAGTGCCACTGCAAGTCCTTGAGCGTGCCACTGGGCTCGTCAGTGTTTATCAGTAACTATACTGTGAGTGCACCATGAAAGGATGTGGTTCCAAGTACCTGAGAAACACAACCATGGCAATAATATTCCCTGTAACCACTTGAATAAACTATAATAGACTATTACTAGCTCAAGCATGAAGCTGATGGGAGTTCAGAGATGGAAAATAATCTAAAAAGTCCAATACAAGTTCTCTCTTTACCAGAAAAGTTTCTGCTGGTAGATGTACTGGAACATCAGGTTTCCTGAGGTTATGTAGGGATGCTCTTTGAGTAAGAAAATCTCTCAGTGGTACGTGTGGTGACATTCCTGAAGGAAATAACTCCATATCTCCCTGTCAGAGGGGCAGCTCAAGGAAAGAAAGGGTGTCCAGTGTGTCCCTGCACTCAACTGAGCAGGGTCTGTGGGCGACCAGCGTGGCTGAAACCCATCCTGGAGCTACTCCAAATACTGCTCTGACCTCAGAGTAAGACAACAACTACAAAATAAGAAATACAGAAGATAAAAGCAGAGTAGAGTCCCTTTTATGTGAATCCATTTTTTTCATGCACAGAACAGCCCCACCAAACAGCAAGTGGAGAAGTTCTGGCAGCAGCAAGCCAAGAGAGCATTGATCTTATTCGGCACGTTTTACTTGCTTTTAGAAGTAATATGGATATATAATGATAGTACAGAAAGCACTGATTTGTAGTCCAAGCTTGGAAAACAAACAATTTTTACCAGTTAAGGATGATGTGCTGTCTCAAGAGCATTTTTTTTTTTTAATCCACTCTCAAAACCATGTGAACACACAAGGCTGAGAAAAGAATGTAAGGCCAAGACTTGATGGCCTGTGACACACCCAGACATTTACAGAGTTTGTTCTGAAATGAACTGTCCATTCTGAAAAATATTTTGCAATGCTGCATGATGGCCAGTTACTGAGATGTACCTCCAGCATTTCCTAATGACTAACTGGCAAAGGGAGCATCATAACTGATGCTGTGATTTATGCTTGAATTGGAACAATTGAAAGTGAGCTAAACATTCATATAATACAGCTTGAATTTAACAGTTCTTAGTTGTATATGCTTTACAATAGAAAAGCTTCCTTTCATGGTTTGTAGAATGTGCTTGAAAAAATACAATGTAAGCACAAACATTATCTTTTGATGTAAGGTCATCTACTAATAATCTTAGGCAAGGGTCACAGTCAGCTCACACAGAAACTCTACCAACAGTAAATACACAGCAGAAAACCCCTTCTGTGTCACTTGTCTTAAAGCCAGCAGATCATTAAAGAATAGGAAACAACCACCACCTCTGCTGAGAAGTCTTTGCAGACACTGGTTCATTTACATCTGGCTTCCACTGAACAGGACTTACTCCAGTAACATGGCAGTGTTTATTAACATAATTAAAGCAATGTGATTTCTATTTAGTAAACATGAGAATGCTAAAATTTGAAAATATGCATGTGGCTGTCACTTGCTCTGCTGAGAAACAAAGTTTTATTTTTAGCTCTGGTGCTTACATTTTCTTGCAGCTATTTTAATAGATGAACTGCCAGCAGAAATATTCTCTCACTGGGCCCTGATGTAGAATGATATAAATAACCTTTACAAAGTCCAGCATAATGGAATGGTAAAATCAGTTGACATTCTCCTAATTAGCACTGCCTGAAGATTTACCTACACAGAACAGGAAGAGCCAAATTCACCCCTGGAATAAATCCACTGAAGTCACTGATGTCAGAGGAAGTACACTGGGAATGGACTTGATAGAATAGATCTGTTATTTACATTAAACACAGAGCAGCTTCTTGCCTGTAGCATATACATGGCTTGAGGTAAATGACAAAAGCATTTTGATTTATCAAAGAAAATTCTATTCTGTGATATATACACCCTTTCTTTGCCCCAGAAAAGGCAAATTAGCCGAATTTGACTGGGTGTACATAACAGATCTTCTCTTCACTACATCTGATAGATCAGGGGGTGGAAACTACTCATCAAACCAGTGGATGTTAAACTCCTTTCTACAGAAATCTCTCAACTAACAATTCAAAATATCAGCAATAGCAGTACTCCTAGTGGAACCCCATCCAGGAAAGCAATTAAGTGCTTGCTTAACTGTAAGGACATGAGTAGCTTCAAATTTAGTTCTCTATTAAAGTTTAATGTCAAATTTAACTGTCTTGGATTTCAATATTTTTGACTAAACATGTGTGAAACTGCTTAATTAACATATGTAGTTTAATCTCTCTTCCCCTTCCCCTCAATAAATCAACAAAACAAAATAGGTCACATTAGCCCTGCTGTAACCCCCTCCCTGGCTCATGTTTCTAATCTGCAGTCTTCTTATTTCTTAAATTATACAGGCAGGTTTTCTTTTCCACTTAAATTAACAAAATAAGGCTTTTTAGACAAAATAAACATGGGAGACCTTACCACACTCTACAACTACCTGAGAGGAGGTTGTAGCAAGGTCATTGTCCAAATAACAAGTGACAGGGTGAGAGGAAATGGCCTCAAGTTGTGCCAAAGGAGGTTTAGATTGGATATTAGGAAAATTTTCTTCATGGAACAAGTTTTCAAGCAGTGGAACAGCTGCCCAGGGATGTGGTGGAGTCACCACCCCTGGAAGCAGTTAACAGAGCTATTAGATGTGGCACCTGGGGACAGGGTTTAGTGGTGGGCTTGGCAGTGTTAGGTTTAGGGCTGGACTTGATGCTCTTAATGGTTTTCTCCAACCTAAATGACTCTCTGAAGGACCACATTCACACACAAGCACCCCAAGTTTTTAGAAATGCAGTGGTCACAGTACCTCACTCAGCTCACTGAGACATCTGCCTAGAAAGAGACTGACATGGAAGCAGGGTATCCAAATACAGCCTATAAAACCTTATATCATTGGCATCCAAGTTTATTTTGTGATTGTTGTGCGCTCACACATGCACTCTTTATTCCCACTTTCACTTCTTCAGCCCTGTAGACAGGCAAGACAGGATATTCAGCTCCACAGGTTATTTTTAACCTGATCAGCAGAGGATCTACCCGACCGCAGGGATGCTGCCTGGAGAGTTTGAGCTTGCCTGACAAGGGACCTCAGCGTGAAATACCATCCAGTTACTGCTTCTTGGAGCATGAACTCTCTTCATGGTACAGCACAAAGCCACAGGAAAGTTGGGTGCAGGACTAAAGCTGAGCCATTTTTCTAATTATGGTATCCTTGTGTCTCCCCTGCTTTTGGAGAAATGTCAATCACCCAGCAAGCTTTTAATCTTCAAGGCCCTCCTAAGCTGACCAGAGAGAGTATAAATGAGGGCCAGCCAAGCAGATCTGGGCACTGCAGAATGAGATCCATCTACACTTCAAAAGGGACAAAGCAGTCTTGTTTAGCTGGATGTTTGGATTTTTATTTTTTTTTATTCCAAAGGGATTTTTGGATATCTTATAAGGAGGAACTGCTTGATTCATTTTGAGTTTTATTCAGTTGGAATAAATTTAAAATTACCTTTGTTTCTGAGGGGGAGAGGAGAGCAATATTATGTCTATTTACTCTGCTAACAGAAGACATCAAAGTAATGAATCATGTAAAGGACTGAAAGGGAAGAAAATATAATATTGCAGCATTTTCTATCTTTACTTTGCCTTTCTTGAAAGGTTTTTGCTTATTTTGCAGAGACTGCATTAATATTTTTTTCCAGGCTAGCAGTTCCCCACACACATATTCCACATCAAGGTTCCTCTGAACTACACCAGCTTCTTTCCCACCTCCCCTCAGACCCCATTTTTTGAATTTTCTGCATTGTTACCATTCCTCACTATTAGTTCATTAAAATGAATGAAATCCTGTTTTGTCTTCTTTTTTCCCCACTAAAATAAATAAAACCTCTAGCAATATAGACATATATATATATGCATACATTTACGTGCTTGTATATCTATATATGTATAAAAATCACTCTTCAAATTCAGGCTGTGTGAGGTGAGCTTGTGGGCATGGGCCAAAAAGCAGACTTTCCATTTTTTCTGCCCCAGTTGCTATTCTAGAGGAATGCACAGGAGCTCTCCTGAGTGCAGGTGCAGAGAGCTCAGGCTCACCTACTGCACTGCCAGCATCCTACACCCACCGCAGGCTGAGTCAGGCACGAGAGCTTCTGCACCCACTCCCTGACTCAGTCTCCAAACACACAATGCAGGCACATCCTGCACTTCTCTAGAAATCAAGAGTGTCCTTTTCCTAATGCCCCTAACAGCATTACAGAAACTACGCTCTTGTCCTGGTTTTGCATAAGCACAGCAAACCGATCATCTCAGAGTGCTCCAAGTGCCAATTTCATATAAATGCCCCCGAGGGACTCAAACCCAGCTCTGTTCTCCAGAACTGTGTAATGTTACTGTGTCCTTCATAAAAATACCCACCAAGTGCCCTTTTAACATGCAAAAGTAGAGCCAGGCTGAGAGCGAGCTCTCAGGCTTTTATTTGACTGACTGAATTGTCACCAATATCAGCTACAAGGCTCAGAAAGGGAGGCAGCACCTCTGTTTTCCCTCTCATTTGCTGAATTACAGATGATCACTGGACCGTGGCAGGATATTGAGGGAGGAAAAGCACAACATGCAGAGAAGCAAGTGAGGAGGCACCCTAAGTGGCTGTAATAGAATTCAAACGTGTCAGAGAGGTGGTGAAAGTCAGATAATTGCAGGAAGATCTGGAAAGAGGAGATGAAAGGAGACTAAGTGAAGGGAAGAGGTAGGAAGAAAAAAAAAAAAAAAAAGTGAGGAAAGTGAAAGAGAATTATAATGAATAGAAAATGTGAAGGGCAAATTTCTTTTTCCCCTCTTCCATCTCCTCCCTCACATCCCTCCAGGGCACTGCTCCCTGTTAATTCTGTAACTGAGGACTGCTCCCTCCTAGAACAAGGTGATGGTGGGCTGCCCCCATCCTGGAGCAGGACAACACCAGCTGCCTGCACGTTTATGACATCTCCCCACAGACCTGTCTCTAGTGCTGAAGCCTGGGGCTGCAGGGTCTGCAGTCAGCAGTGCCTTTTGCTGCAGGAACAGCCCACAAGACTCACAGAGAAGCCACTTTCACCAACAGGTTCCAGGTGTAAAGCACCTGCAGATTCTCACAGCTAACAGAAAAGGAGCACAGACACAGTGACTCCCTTTCCAAGCTAAATTATCATTAAAAGTGTTCAACAGAATATCATCAAGGAAAATTATTTCCTTGGCAAGTTTCTGGCGTTTTCAGGAAATGCAGCAAGCAGCTGAGCTTCTGTTCTAACACTTCCAGTGGATGAATTCTTCTCTGCACTGATAACAACATTTGCATAACTTCACAGAGTGTACTGATACCTGTAGAAGCAGACATCCTTCATACAGAGCTGAGTGGGTGGTTGGAACTAAATTAGGATTGGATAGGACAGGTGACCAAAAACTGGTCAAGAGCTAAGAACACACCAATGAAAGCACATTTATAAAGATTTGGCTCTCTGAACACAGTGCTGGAAACATTTTTCACTGTATTTTCAAGGAGATGACCCATGTACTGGAACCTAATTGGATACTTCATTATTTTTCTTCTGATATCCCACAAGAAGAAGTTATCTAAAATATGTTAAGCATATTTTGGGTTTTTTTTTTTTCAGTATCAAACAGCTGCAGACAACTATATGTACCATTTGCAGAACTAAAGGCAAAAAATTAAGAAGACAACTGTCTTCTGAAATTAGTTAACAACTACTTTCTGGCTATTTGAGCTTCAAAAATAAACCTCAATGATCTGACCAGTCATTTTGAGTATAATTATTGTGAAGGACAAGAAACATGCTCTTACCAGTTTTATTAGCAAAAAAATTCTGCCCTTCTTTTCTGATCCTTGCAGCACATGGATAGATTGATAGAATTATTTCAATAAATAATGTGTCTGTATTGTTATTATTCTGGTCAGTGTCTTCTGAACATATCCAGGAAAAAACCCCAAGTATGCAAATTCAAGACACAGATTATTAAAAAGACCAAACTAATGACTCACACTTTCATTACTCAAGCAAAACAGTATTTGCAGTACTGTCAAATGTGATAATGGCAAATATGAAGCACCCTGCCCTGCATTTACAGCAGGATGATACTCTTAAAACATGCCAGTCAACTTTCTGAAGATTAATTTTTAGCTGAGGTGATCAGATCACAAAGTTCTTCAGAGGTTTGTGCGATTCCAGGACATCACTGGTGAAAGTTTTTGATGGTACACTGACTTTTCTTAGATTTGTTTATGCACACAATAAAAAAAAGAAGTCTGATGGCTTCGTCTTCTTGGGTTTTTTGCTTTTCTTTTCACTGAGCATTGACAGACATGCCTGAGAGACTACAATTGTTTCAAAGCTGGATATGGACTAGGATACAGGCAGAGGCAGCAGACAAATGATAATGAAAGTGAACCATTCAGCATTCTGATGAAGTTGAAAATTAGGACTGTTTACATAAGTCAGAACTTATTTGCATTTCCTGACATTTCAGGTCTCTTTATCCCTCGATTGAGAATTTCTTATATAACAGATAGCTTAATGAGTTGAATAAAAAATAATAAAAAAGCAAAGCGTCCTGCCATGTCTGTTAGTGGTACCTGCAGTTTGGCCAGATTGCCTCCCTGCTCTTAACTCTGCTTCAAGAACAGATTTGGTGATATATACACCAGGATAAAATTTTTAAGGAATGTTCAAAATGTAATGTTTAAATACACAGGCCCAGCTGATATTTTATAGAGAGTACAGGCAGATTCAAGTCTTGCATTTCTGAGTAAGCAGCATTCATAAACCATTTCATGAACATATTTTCAGAAAACCTTTAGAACTTGTACCCCTTGTCTAAACTAGCATTATGAAAAAGCTTTAATTGGTGTAACAGGCATGCAAATAATATTTCTAAATTACCTGGTCTCACAGTAAGACCGTATTTTCAAATTATTCTGCCATTTAGATACTCCTGATTTCAAAATGAAATAGAAGTTATCAGAGTTAGAATTACACACCTACTGACTACTGCTTTTAATTATTCTAAACGTATCTGGAATTACTATAATGACTGATATTTATCAGTAGTTACAATAGCAAGGAGATCTCCCATTCCTTTCCTGCCCTGCCCAAGTCCCTGTTTTCCTGCAGGACAAGGGGAACAAATCTCAGCAATTTCCTTTAAGTGCACAAGTCACAGAGACAAAATGTCTTTCACTGTCTGATAGGCTGGGATAGCTTTGCTGCCAATTCCTTCTCTCCATGACAGCAGAGAGGGAAGGTATTAAACCAGCAGCAGTTCAGAGAGCCCAGGAGGTTGTAACACCAACGTGAGGTGACTCTCAGCAACACACCAAGCTTGCTTTACCTCGGCAGGACCTTAGTGCTGCCCACACTGAGTCTGCCCCAGACCCTGCAGGCATTTGCCCACCCATTCCCTTGTACCAGTGCTGCCCCTCAGCCTCATAGCCAGGTCTCAATGAGCCTTGGCAGAGCCAAAACTTTTGAATTTTGATGTTCTAATGTAAAAGAAACCACTGTTCATTTACAAATAAATCCATTTTCATCTCAGTGCTGGCTGCAGCTTCAAGCAGAGATTTTACCAAGCTTTCCCCTGCAACATTACAATGGAGAAAGCACAACACCAGACTCATGAAGTTAAATTAAACAAAATGCCATTAAAAACTTAACTGCTGAGACAACATTAGATCAAAGCTGACCAAAGAAAAACACAGTCATGAGAGGAGTAATGGCATTAATTTAACAAGTTAATTCCAGAATACTACAACCCAAATAACAGGGAGAAGTCTCTGTATAAAATCCTCTCTCCAGTTTCACTGGCGCTGTAACAGACTGACAGTTTGACAGAAAACACTGTAAAGATACTGTAACTCAATTAACAGGACCTGTGTGTAGGGAAGGCAATACACAAAAGCAAAAAATACCAGTGGAACAACATGGAAACAGAAAATGGATTGTTCTGAGGCTACACGTACCCAGCCTTCAGAAACTGCAACAGCATCAGCAAGCAAGGGGCTGAATGCAAGTCAAACTGCTCTGATTTACATCTGCTCCTGCTGTGGCCAACAGGAAATGTGTCTCCAGATTCCCCCAAAGCCATGGAGGGAAGGGCATTGCTCATCTCCTCACCTCCGAACAACACTCAGCCACAACTGAAGTGCTAAAGACCAGCAGTGGAAATCTCATAAACAAACTTCAAAGTAAATATTTTACCAGGCATAAGTAAGTACTTATTAAGATTTAGATTGTATCTTCAGTGTCCTTGACATTTTACAATAGTGTTTATCTCCCTTGTTTGCTAATTCACAGAATTGGATAATCTACAAGAAATTTACACATTAGAAACGAGCAGGATTCTTGGGCACGACTTCATAAATATGACATTAGCACAACAATGCTCTAATATAAACAATACACAATTCTAAGTAGGAGCAAAACATTTCCTGAGGGCAGAGGAGGTCCTGTTTTCCACTGAATAAGCTCTGTGTGCCAACCTGCAGGGACCCCAGGAGGGGAAAGGACCCAGTTTGTCCAGCGGAGCAGGGCTCTGCTGGGAATTAGGCTGGGAATTAGGTCAGTGAACCAATGACCCCCCAGTTACATCAGCCCAGCACTCCTCTCAGGCAGGGGAGATGAAACCATTTCAAGGCTAAACCAGTTCTATGAAGACAGTGAGATTCTGTCTACAATATGGACTATTTTTTTTTTTTCCAATGAATTAAAAACATATGAGTAGTCTGTGTATTGTGACTATTTATGAAGTCCAACATGAAGCTTGTACTCCCAATTATCAGTACTTACATGTACAATGAAAATAAATCCCATTATAATGAAAAATTATATTTTCACCTGGTCACTAATAGGACATAAAAATCAGACTGAGACATCACTTCATAGATACACACAGTGTTTCCAACAAAAATCTATAAAAATTAAATTGGGCACTTAAAGACTCCTCCAAAATGCGAGGGAGTAGCTGGGAACAGTTTTGGAGAAGGCACACACTGTAAGCAAATGAGGGCTTTTGTTACTCTGTTAAGGATGTCAGAGGCATTTGCTTTTTTTCCCTGACTCATCCTTTTCCTTCGTGGGTATTCTGACCCTTAGTCCTGGCAAATCCATCAGCACCAAAAAGTTCTCTCTGGTACCTCATTAATCACTTCCTTGCCATGTGCTATCTTACCTGCAGATGTAATTCTTCTTGCAGGACTCTTGCAAATTCAGGCAGTTTGGTTTCTCCCTGTCCTCATATGAACACACAGGAACAATAGTCTGCCGTCTCCTTTCTGTACAGGCTACGTCTCGACAGGAGCAGAAGAGCATCCCGTAGCTGTGCTTTGGGGGGACCTTGTCAAAAAATAGCCGGAGGGCCTTATGACACTTCCGCTTGTTACAGATCTCATTAGACGTGCTGCTGGTGCAGGGGGTTATGTAAGCAGATCTGAACCTCTTGCAGGTATCATTTAGGTTACAAGCTTTGGCTGCATCCAAGCAATTGTTCCCCTTTGAAAGTACTGGCTCCACTAGAAAAAACAACACAACAGCAGTGAGAAACGCGTCACATTTACACTTTGTGCTTTGTGGTTATTTCACTGTTAACGAGATCCTGAACACATATGTTTGTTACATACAAAGCTTTGGGTGCCAGAAAATGGGACCAGTCCTTCTGTTTCTCAGGGTAATGGTTTAACACCCACAACTGAGAGCTCTCTAAGGCCACCCACAAGTTCCATGCTTAGGTAAAACACTGTTAGAAGAGCTACAGATGCCACCTGAACCCTGGAAAATTTATGAGCTTTTTAAACTTTGAAGGAGCTGACATAAAATTAAAAAGTGGCTATGAAAGAAACATTTTTAAACAAGGATGTCCCTTTTTCTCTCTCTCTCTCACACACATACACACAGACAAACGTACACACTACAAGAAATTATAGGAAAAATTAAAATCCGATGTAAGTTAAGGCTGTAATTACACATTTAATTTCTCAATACATTATCCAGATATTAAAACCCAATAGACGCTTTGCTTGAAAAGGAAGGCAACTGGCATTAGATTGCAAAATTCAATTAAGAATAATTGTAATGCTGCTTTGGATATTAGGAATGCCAACATCACAGATCCAAGAAAATACATTAATTTCCCACTGCTACAGAACTTGCAAGCTGAACAAAACATTTTGCAAATATCTAAAATCTGCTGCAACCTCTTGGGGGGGCTGGCCAAAGATAAAACATTTTAAATGATCCAAAGCTCTAAGTTACCCTTAAAAAAAGCCTTTTTTCCCCTAGATCTTTCACCTTTACCCAGAAACTCAGTCCAAGGTCCTTCTACAGCTCACTGCCACTCATCTCCATGCTCCTACCACTCTGCCTCCCATTCCCACATCAGGACATCAACCTTTTCTCTTTTTCCACAGCAGGAAACACGAAGCAGCTTGGCTGAGATGCTGCACTGAGCTCTGCATTTGTTGGAACACACTGTGCCCAAGATGGGCCTTGGCTGCTCACACACACTTCCCATTATTCAAATAAATCACCTGCAACTGTCCCATGCATCTTACCCACCCAAAAATAACACAAAGCTAAGGAGCATTAGATTTGTGTTTCATTCTAGCACTGTGCTGTAACTATGTTCAGTGTGTTTGTACATTTAACCTTTGTAATTTAGCAATCACACTCCAAGTCCTTCCCAGTCTCAGCTGCCTGCACAATAAAATGGCAACTTTCTGCATCTTCATAAATTACAAAACTGTAAACATGCAACATTTGACTATAAATTAAGAGCCCATCATTTCTTATAATAGCAGCCTACAACAGATTAAGCAACACCAGATGCAGAAGAGATGAGATGCCCAAAATACAACCCTCTCATAAAATTGTAACATTTTAATATAAAATGTTGCATTACATTAGCATACAACTATAATATTAACTATGAACCCTTAAAGTTATTTTATACAGTATATAGAATTATATGTTTAGTACAAATATAATTACTATGTAATCTGCAGGGTATATAATTATGCAATATATGAATAGTATATGCTAATTACTATGTGATTGCAGAGTAATTACATGGTTATTTGTGCCTGGGAGTCAACTGCTGAATTCCACTCTTTAATACAAAATTCTGTGGAACAGTTCTGAATGGGGTATTGCAATATGAACAGAAAGCACTGTGAACACAAGCACCTCAAAAATCAAAAGGACAGGTTAATCAATCTTTTTCAAAAGGCAGAACATAAGCCAAGTCACTGACAGTGCAAACAGCAGCGAAAGTTATCTTGGGTGAAAGTTGAAATAGGTGCAAAGTGTTCACAAACCATAGTTATGCATATTCATACCTGTCAGTCAATTTATATCTGCCCAACACTCACATTCCTCTCTACACTGTCAGCTCTGAATACAGACTGGTTTGGGGGGGGTTTTGTTTTTTAAAGCAGCCCTGGCTGTAAAGTTCTCCTTGCATTTCTGGTTTGATACATATGTCTCTAGCTGTTCTTTCCAGCATACTTGTCCTAACATTATACAAATTATTCTTACCTTTTAAAACCAAGACTAAATGTAGGAGAGGTGTACCAAGTGCATCTGAATTAAACCAGACTGTCTACACCAACTCTTCTCATTAATACCAACTTCTCTTAAGCTTTTAAATCATATTTTTAATGCAAAGTTGACAATCTGCAATACATTTAATGCTTTATTTTTATTGCAAAAGCGCAGAATTATTCCTAAGTCCTGTGGTAACTACAAACAGTTAACAATACTGGGAGTGTTCCCGAGGATTACTTATGCAGCAGTAATTTATAAGGTCAAAATTTCACCCAGCTTCTGTTCCACAAAGCTTAAATTATTAAGACAGGCAGGAGTTTGGCTCTTACCAGGTACTGACTACTTTAAAAGCAAATGGATCTTATCCAGAGATACTTTTCATGCCAGAACCCTTTGGGAAAGGTTTGTGTAAGGAGATCCTTTTTCAGTTTCCCCCTCTCTTGGGGCATTAGGATATGGATTGGGGGCAGTCAGGGCAGGAGCCTGGGACAAGTAAAGATTTCTTTGCAGCACAATTTCCCAACCCAGAGCCTACTCTCTCCCAAATGTGCTTTGCATTTGTCCATTCTGGAAATCTCTGCCAAAGCACACAGGCCTCCACTCCTGCCAGATGACCACGGAAGCCGTGGGAAGTCCCTTCCAGGCAGGTGGTAAGCGGTGTCTCAGGGCTGTGAGCGAGGTGCTGGGTCCTGTCTGCAGCACGGGCCCAGGAGAGCTGAGCCTGAAGCACCAGGATGCTGCTGCCTCCCAGCAGGAGCCTGCATCCAGCAGCTGGGGATGCTGCCCTGATGGGGCAGAGGCAGAGGGATGCCAGAGGCCAGGCAGAGCCAGGAGCTGTGCCTTGGTGGGAGTGCAGCAGCGTTGGGATTCCTGAACCCAGCCTGTCACCAGGCAGCTGCTGCACACCACACACACAAACTCTGGGGCAGGACCATTGGTACTGACACTGACTTGCCTGTACCTGAACCCCCAGCTCCTCTACTGCACATGTAACGTGTGACATGTTTCCTGACCAATTTTAGGGATGAAAAAGCAGGTTGTACCAGTGCAACCACTCTGATGTTTGTTACCTCCTGCATCCCTCCACCCTGGCTACAGCCATAGCTGTCCTGGACTGAGTCCTGGACTCTGTCTCCCACAGACCACAGAAAGAAGACAGCCAAAAGCTCCAGTTTTTTATCCAGAGGTGCTCCTAAAGTCTTAATAGGGCTTCCTCTACCCTGATTGGTCTTCTTCATGCTTCACCCTCTTCCACAGTCTCTCTACCTTCATCTTTCATTTTCTTTGAACCTCCATTTCTATTTCATTTTCTGTACCTACTGTGTCTCCTCAACTCCTGTTAACCCACCCCATGGTACCCAAAAAAAGCTTCTCAATAGGTACTGGGAGCTTCTTATCTGTGCTCCCACTAGACAGAAGGAACACAAGGAATATTAATTGTTCTATAAGATTCTTATTAAGCAGCAAAATGGACATTTAGTTTTCAATTTTCTTACAGCATATAAAAAGCAATTTACTGAGGTTGTCATTAAAATTACCATTACTATTTGCAAGTAATTAGCATTAGTAGGTTTTCTAGTGGATATAGTGAAGGCAATGCTGTAAAGAGAGCAATAAATGTTAATGTGATGGAAGGCAAAACTGCAAAGTGATAGAGGTGACCACAGGGGTATGGGTCTACTCCAACACAGGTGCAGGATACGGCATATAGGAACCAAAAACTGACCAAAATTAAGAAGAGAGCCATGATCCCACTTAAACAAAAGTGCTGCTGTGGGGTTCACCAAAGAACTTTTGCTTTGTAAGAAGAGCAATTAAAAAATAAGGAAATCATAGCAAACATTGTCACCTGCATTTTATCAGATGCATTTAAAATAAAATACTGCTTTCCTGGAGAAATTATTTATAATCCCAAATAGCAAAGAAAAAATGGGTCATCCAAAAAAAAAAAACAACAAACATGAGACTGATAGTATAATTCTGAAATTCTACTTCTCTTCTGCTCAGCATTTACAGAACAGCTGGCCAATTTCAAACCTTTTCCATAATCTTAATAAGCAGGTGACTTAGTTTTTAAATTAAAGCTCATATATTATCAGCTATGACCAGGGCTTTCAGAATACTACCACATACAACAAGATGCATGTAGAAATTACAGCTGACGGCACCAGGTGACAAAGATGAGACCGTGAAAGTTACAACCAAAGCTACAGCAACAAAAAGATCTAAACAAACAAAACTGCCTAAAATGAGACTTCAGCTTCCTACGACCAAAGCTGGAACATTCTACATTCCTGGTTAGTCATTAATTCTTTGATCACACTAATTGCCTAGGTCTCCAGAATTCTCTTCTGAATACCCCCATAAATTCACTTGAGGAGGTAAATACTTTCTCCTGTCCCAGCCATTTAGAGACTGGGAACAATCACGTCGCTTAGCGTGAACCAACAGGCCTGATTTGGAAGTGTTCATCTACCATGTTATGTTTGGAAGTGTTCAGCTACTGTGTTATGCACAACTGCTATGTTTGAAGTCTTTCCCAACACACTCCAGCCTTTGATTTTACGAGACTGGGCTGGTGAATCATCAGCTGGGATCTTGCAGAGAGTTTGGTTCGCTGCCTTCCGTGACATGAGAGACTCAGGAACACCGTTCTCATTTCCCAGAAGGGCTCTCAAACCATCTCACCACAGAGTGTTCTCAACAAGGAAATGGTGCATATTGCAAAACAAAGAGGGAGCAAGCTGCTTCAGCCCAAGAATGAGAGCTCTCACTGGGAGGCAGATTGCTGGGTCCTGGCCTGCACCCAGGAAAGAGAGTTACTTCTCTTACAACAGCAATGACTGGAAACCTTCCCTGAAGAAGAGTCTGTAAGCCTGCAGAGGCATGTTTTCTCTTGTACTCACTCCCTACTTCTAATCCCTTTGAAAAACACCACATCTCCTTCCCTTCCTTCCAGACCACGGTACTGCCAAACCCACAGGGTACCTTCCCAGGCTTTCTGAAATCCCAGAGATGAGAAGAGAGCAAAGACACCCCACACCCTCAAGGACTGTTCTGATCACTACCTTAGTGACTGGAAATTTCTGGCTTTCTACTCCCAGGAGCACCCACTGACTGCTGTGTGGGCAGATGCACCTGCCTGAGGCTGGGAGTCTGGCTCCACAGCTCCAAAGTCTTCCAACAAAGATCAGTTTCTGTATTTCCAGATACCTTTCCCTAGCCCAGGTTTCTCAAACTTCATCCAACCTGGCCTTGAACATTTCCAAGGATGGGGATGCCTCACCACCCTCACAATAAAGAGTTTATTCTTCCTTTTTTTACTTGTTTGCTTGTTGTTTAAACTGTTTTCTCTGTGTATTTTATAAAGATTCTAAGCATATTGCTGAGGATTTTAGGTATCATCTTGAAGCAGAGGCTTCAGACTTTCAGGTGGATAAATTTACCTCTTGGTCTGTTCCTGGAAGTTTAATTTTACTAATGGGGCCACATTCTCTAAATGCTGCATCTTTTATTGCCCAAGTTTACCACTGCATCTGGGCTCTGATACTCAACAGGGCTCTTGTTAGATCCTGCTTTAGTTTGCTGCATTACCTGGTGCATTTCACAGACTGCAAATAAAGGTTGCAGTGAAATTCCAACTCCTATGCTGCATATGTATTGATTAAAGAGGGGGGAAATTGTATTTTAGCACTCCCTTTAACACTTTAATTCTTTACTGGGGAGGAATGGAGAAAAGATGAGCAGACAACTCTAAGGTGGCTGAGCCCTGTGGGCTGGCTGAGGGACATCTGCTCAACTCACAGGTTATGTAAGAGGAAAGTCTTATAAACCAACAGTGATCTGGTTTAAATTTTAGTTCCACAAGGGCAGAGAGGGGAAAGCCTGCCCCCACAGTGTGGCACACACTGCTGAAATTCTGTCTTCACTCACAAACATCCTGATCTAACACCTTTCATTTCTGTTACAAAT
This sequence comes from Cyanistes caeruleus, assembly GCF_971803275.1. NCBI lineage: Eukaryota > Metazoa > Chordata > Aves > Passeriformes > Paridae > Cyanistes > Cyanistes caeruleus. The sequence continues at coordinate 7,066,046 of NC_141708.1, read as the reverse complement.
GTAATGACAGGTTATGCCAGGGTCCCTAATTTTCCACATGGCACAGTGGACAGCAGTTATACATTATATTCATGCCAGCACAGTTAAATCTATTTTGTTCACTGGAGCTGTTCTGAATTTTCAATAATTTAAGCTATGAATTTGGCTCTTTAAAGCTACTGTTACTTCTGTCCAAAGTATCTCACTTAGGAGGCAGAAATGCATTAATTGAGTCCAAGACTTGCTAAACAAAGAAACCACAGTTGCTGCAAACTGATCCAGTCACTGTTTCTCACATTACTGCACCAATGATTTCAGTTCTACCCTAAAGAGTTTTAGGCTGTAAAGATCATTTTAACCTATCTACACTATACCAGCACCAGGGATGGATTATGCATGACTGGGACCATGTACAGCATACAATTCTTTTGTGAGGGATTCCACACACAATTCATGCTCTGTGCTGAGAGGCTGTGCTTGTGATGTGGAAGGCTATCACCACAGTTTCAGCTGAGTTCTTCTAATTAATTTCCCCTTAAAAATAGAGTACAAATGTGTTACTGCATATGCTCTTGTTTTATACACTTCTGTATTTTATTATTAGCTAAATACTAAATCAACAGAATTAGGAAAGAACCAGCAGACAAGGAAATAGAGAATAAACCTGTGAAAACATTCAAACCTACACGGTTGCCATGAGAAGTGATTTACTGCATGCAAGTTCTCAAGACACAGTGAGGGACTGTTTTGCCAAAGTCATGCCAATTTACAGGGCAACTTTCAGCATTTCTTTTTATTACTACAGAATTGAATTCACAACTTGTTTCCTCTTTTCCCCAGACTTGATTAATTACCATGTTAACATAACTACTATTCTCCTGCTTATAATGGGCTCCCTCTAAAGTGCTGCCCCAGCAAAATAAACCAGGAGAAAGCTTCTAGCTCTTTGCTCTAGCATGGCAATCCTTTCTAATCTCACTATTTTTCAAATTTATGTTCCATTCCAATAAAGCTTGTCTGAATATTACAGAAAATCAGATAATACAAGGTTGTGACCCTTGTAATTGATCCTTCAAGGTTCTTTTTCCCTTTTTTTTTCCAGTTGACGTGGTAAAAATCACATTTAGCTGTGCTTGTTGACACTTGAGAATTCACTTTGTTGGTCACATACACTGTTTCAGAGAGATCACATTACATAATGATGTATTTCTAGTGCTTCATTTCTTCTATACCTACAAGCCCATTAAGCTGTAAGCAAACCTCCCGTGGGGCTGTAAGACTGCAAGCATCAAGGGGACAATGCTCCCATCCTGTTCAGAGGGAGCATGGCTGGAGCAGTGCATTATGTGAGGACACAGGGTTAAACATTAGCTACTACTTAAATGATGTCAAGTAAATAAAAGCAGCCTAAAATAAAAAGTTACATTTCCATTTGTAGAAAAATACACATTTAAATGAACACAGGCCATGTATCCCAGCACTAGGAATCAGTTTTCTGGAGCAATGGTTTCTGTATCACATGACCACTGGAATAAAGTGATTAATTGGACTGTCTCAGTAAATGTGATCATTACACTTTTAATTAACCTTTTCAACCTCTTACACCTTTTCGTTTTGTTATGCATTAGATTTTTACAGTTTTCCAGTTATTATGCTTGACTACACTTAAAACAATGTGGAGCTCTGTTAGAAAGATAAGAAAAACAATTGAAACAGCTCTTACTGTTCTTAATAGGAAAATACCACTGATACTGTCATCATCAGGGTAGTTATAAATCAGGTGGAGGACAGACATTCTGAACTCTGTGGCTACGTTCCCACCTAATTTTTGTTTTGGCAGCACACTGTTATTTAATGACTCTGGCTACCAGGAAACTAGCTTTTGAAAATTCTTTCTCAACCTAGTTATAATTACTCCATATAAATCATACAATGATCAATTATAATAATCTTAGCTTCATCCATTATTTACACTTAGAGTTTGAATCTACACAGCAGGAGTGCAGGAAATTCCAAAGTCCCTTCTCTGCTCGCTCACAACTGCTTTATTCCTGAATCCATGCCAGCTACGGAAAAGCAGGGGCCAGATAAACTCAGCTGATATTGGAACCTGAAATAACCACAGATTTCAGACAAGCAATGATTTCTGGTTTGGTGTTTTCTAACCACACCATCTTGCAGTTAGTGAAACTAAATTCAACATGAGATTTTGCTTTCTTTACGTTGGTGGACCAGAATCAGAGGAGCTCTGCAATTACATCCACTGACAGCACAAAATATTGTTACTTTAAAATGGCCCAGGTCTTCCTCACATAGATGCATACAGACACATTTGTACACACATGTATATGTGTCCTAGAATGTTCCAGTACTATTTGGCTTCATGTGTCATTTTACAAGATACCTACTGTACATTAATTAATCAGCATGAAGAAAAAAAACCCAAATGTTTTTGTCTAATTTAAGGCTGATCCTAAGATACTTGAGCTCAGTGTGATATGAATGCTAAGTCTGATGGAAGGATGGAAAAAACCGAAAAAGAAACAAACTTTCATGAAGGGTCGAGCAAAACATCCAAACCTTTTTCATAAAAACTTCAGAACTTTAACTGGATATTGAAATAGTAACAAGGATTTTTAGAACTGTTTAATAAACTGACTACATGTTTTTGATTGTGCAAAATATTTAGCTAATTATTATTACTTTTCTGCATCTTGCGCTAGTTCAGCCACAATATTTGCTATTCAATTACTCTACTTGTCTTTTAGGTTAGTCCCCTTCACATTCTTCCTCGACAACCTAAATCACATTTTCTGGATATCTAAACTTGTGCTATTTATTCTCAGATTTGGAAAAAGAAAAAACAAAGCAAGAGGTTACAAAAAAAAAAAGCCCCAAATCATTGACCAAGAGTTTCTGTACGAGTTGTAGTCAGGCAATTGCTACAGACAGACAAAACCTGTTAATTCAAGAGTTGCTGAAGCATAGCTTACTCCAGCCTCCAGCAATACCAGTGTAGGTAGGGATGGTTTACACGCATTGACTGCCTGCTGCAGGAGTATATATTAGCTTATCTTTGACAGCAGCTTGCTCTGGATGGCTGTAACCTGAAAAAAAGTCAAAGTATATAAAACCTTAGCAGAAAAATGATCCTGCTTATTCTGCAGTATTACTCTTTCAGAAGGGAACCAAGAGAGGACAGTGGGCTGGAGAAGTGACTGTGAATCCAGTCTGACAAGAGCAATTGATGGGATAACTCAGGGAACAGTTAAAAGCAGAGAAAGATCCTCTCTCCAGAATAACAAGAGTAAAGCTCCACCATTCCTAGATGGGAGAATCACAGATGTCTCATTGGTCCTGACAAAAGTCCACCAGCACAAACGAGACAAGAGACTAAAACCACAGGGAAAGCAGGAGTCACAGACACGGGGCAGATGCTCAATTAGTGACAGCAGCAGCAGGGGTGGGGCAGAAGGTGCCATCATGGCACTGGAGAGAGCAATAGAGACAGAGAACAGCAAAACCCACAGCAGCTGGGGAGGCACCAACTCAGCCCCCCTTTCCCTGCTGCCAGTGAAAACCATTCGGGGCAATTATCTGGCCTATCGACCAAACAATATGAGCCTCATTCCATTAATCCACCACCAGCTGCTCTTCTTCTCCCTATCACTTGGTCCCAGTGAAATCCTGTTGAACACAAATAAATTCACCACAATGTGAAGAGGGCAGCAGTGGTAACTCTTGTCTGATCACAGATTTGGTTACGTGAGTTTCAGTCGCTGTGTTGCTGCTGGCTCCAGTGAAGTCTCACTGCTGAGCCCCAGAGCCAGTGACCAAGGAGATGTGGGCACTGAGGCAGGTGTACCTAATGGATCAAGGGAAACAAGATACTTTGGAAATAAGTAACTTCAGTGATACTGCCCTGGAGAGTTAATAATGGTTATGATGGTCCCCGTCCTACTGTGTGCCCAGAAGATAAAGTGGTACAAAATGAAGGTGAGGCAGCTGTGTGTGATATATGTCACTTACCTACAGTGCAACTGGGGGTTTGTTAACTTGAGATCATTATGATATTTAATAGATTACACCACACTAACAATTAGACCACTGCCTACTGTCTAATCTAAATTACCTGTCACTTTCATTTATACCGTGTACAGCACGTGGCAATAGACAAAAAGCTTCCTTCTGTTTTGTCTTCAGTGTTCTTAGCTTTTCCCTGTTCCCCACAGATCCATATCCTGAGCTAGGCTGGTTACCTTTCCTTAGCTCATATAAATGGCAAACATCTCTTTTTTTCCAAATGCAAAAATGTGGTTCTTTCTGAAAAAAGACAGAGAGGAAATAAAATTATTTTGACTTGTTAACTACATTTAGCAGCATTTGTATCTTTTTGGAGCCACTGCCCCTATGCTTCTGCTGTGATATAGTGCCCAGTTTGAAGCTCACTGAACACAATATTTTGACCTCCATTTACTTCAAAAAACTCTGAATCCAGGTTTTATGGCCAAATCTATCTTGTCTTTGAAATCCATTTAAATCAACTAAGCATTTGATTAGTGCTATAGTGAATTGGGCATCAGCTTACGCTCTCTTTGGCTCCACTTTTAACTCTAAAACACAGAATATATTAATAATATAATATACTGGTTTTTACTTGGCATACATGTTTGTAAATATGTGAATGCACAGGTACAAAAGTAAACACAGTTGGAAAAGAAAAGCAGTATTATAACAAAATTGATTATTTTGGTGTTCAAATACTTAAGTCAAATGAATGTCTTCCTAATTAGCGAGGAGTGAGCCTCACTAGGTAAAATGACAAGACTATTTACATTTAAATAGTCTATTTTATTCAGAGTCACTTCACACACATGCACACTACTGAACTGCAGCCAATTCTGCAGTGGAGAATAATAACTATACAGCACCAGCAGCACTGTCCAAGAGGCAGTGGAGGGACATGGATAAGAGATGAATCAAGACTGTACAATGCTTCTGTAATCAAAATTGTAGCATTTACACAAATATTTTTTTCTTTTTTATTTTTTCTCAACACTCATACTCCTTCCTGATCAGGTAAAAAAAAAAAAAATCTTACTGCTGCCAGGAATTCAAATCCTGAGACTGAAATCCCAACTCACATCCTGTTAGGATGCTTGCACAGTATTGACTAAAATGAATGGGCTTGAAATACTAATTGACTAATGATGTATGGCTTCCAAATAGGCAGATTATGTTTAACATGTCTCAGTAAGTGAAGAACCCATTTCAAGACAACATTAGTATTAACACTATTAATGTATTAACACATTCCCTTCCTGAGGGTGCAGCCCCCAGGAGCTGAACAGTGCTGTTCCTCTGGCACACGACACTGCCCATGGGTCACTCTGTGACAGGGGACACAGAGACTGCAGCTCCTGCCCCTCCTTGCACAAACACAGCTCTAGTTCATGTCTGTGGCCCTGAGTCACTGAGGCCACGGGTGCACAACCTTTGTATTGCTAATTTCTGCCTGCAGAAAATTTAGGTAACCTTCAGCTTCCCAGTCTTGTCCTACTCTTTCTCTTGAGGAACTGATTCTGTACCACTGCTAGGAAAATGCTGAGAGATGGCTGAAGTACTTAGAGTCAGTATCCCTCACAAACAGGCTGATGAGAAATTTCTCAGCCCTGCTGGAGACAGGAGATCAACATCATTCCACATATATTTGCTCTTTGTTTTTATTTACTCATTTCTTCATCACCATCTAAAACAATAAAGAGTTTGTTTATATGCCTGATTAGTGTCAATAGCATTATTTTACTTTTGAATACACTTAAAAACGCATATATTCAGTTAAAAATAGTACTCATGGTAAAACCTGAGAGCTAAACTAAACTGGCATCTTGAAGCTAGTGATGCTCTAATACAGTTGCCACGTGTTGAAGAAACATAAAATAACAGAGCCCCAGTCCCAGGAAAAGCACTACATATGGAAGCACTGAGGAGAAAACAGAATCTCAAAATTCATTACACACTGGATACACACACATTTCTCAGTCAGCAGCAGCTCCTGTTCTCCAAGGCCCTCCTACCACTGGGAAAACTTTCACACATCCAACTAAGTGCACATCCAATACAACAGCACAGTTCCCTCTGTGATTCAAGAGCATAAGAAAGAATGATTAAGAATGCTATTGAAATAAACACCAAAACTTCAAATAAAATTAATCATGATTAGCTGCTGAAACTAGAATGATGTAGAGAAGCAAGATATCCACAATACAGCAGCACACCAGTAAATAAATAAAGCACAGAAGTCCCACATATTTGACATTTGAAGAACAAAACTATCCATCAATGTCTTGGCACAGATCGATCAAACAGAATGCTGCTGACGAAAATCTAATAGTATGATGGTAATAATGTAGCCATAAAGCCTCTACTCCGTAATTGACTGCTTCCACTTCAAGCTAACATGTCTAAAAGAGTGACTAATGTTCACCTAAAGATTTCACTTGTGTTGAATGACAATCAGCTACACCTCGTGCTATTCTCCATAGATTGCTTGTGCTGGGTAATTGCTCAGGGACAGGAGCCAGAGGGGAAATAGTCTTCTTAACTAAGGAAATTTATGTGAAGAATGGTATGATAATCTCAAAGGAAAATATAGTTTCCCATCTGATTTTAAAACACAACACAATACTCCAGCCATAACATTCCTTTCCTAAAGCAGAAGCATCAGTGGTGGCTCCATAAACAGGGCAGAGTAGGATTTATATTTAAAATGGATATTAAACTTTAAACAAGACAAAAAAATACAATTTTTGCTTCACAAAATTACAGCCTAAATTCTTTGAATAAAGAACATATTTCTGAGAGGCTACAGACAGACTGTATGCTTTGGTCAGAATTTCCATTTCACTGAAAGTCAATAAAGTTAATTAGCATTGTAAACCTAACAGAACCATACCCTTCATACATGTCTTTATTTTACAAACAATGTGAATTAATTCACAGTTTATGCAGTTTTAATTCAGAAGACTAAGATGAACTTAAGCACATTTTTGTGTGCTTTCCTAAACAAAACTTGAAAAAAAGAAAAAATTATTTGGTGGGCTTTTCTGATTTTTTTGAGGCCACAATGAGAAATTTTAATTTCCTTTCTAAGTTTCACTGAAATTAAAAATATATTTATAATTAAAATGTTTGGAACTCTCTAATGGACCATGATTGTTACTCAGATTGTTTTGTTGCCTTTGATATACACTTAAAGGTAATTGGCTAGTCTTAGTGATGTATTTTTAAAGAGCTACCTATTGATTAATAATGTTTCAGTATTAATATAACCACTTTGTGTGGATCAAGAAACATCAATAGCAGAAACCCATATTTATCCACAAATTAACTGGATATAGATCTGTTGCTTTAAGCAAAATGGGGTGCATTCACTCATTATTTTACAAGAGTAATGAGATAACTGTAAGACTGAAGATTAATGCAGAACTTGGGTTTATATTTCAGCTGCATACAATAGATAAAGTTCATTTTTTCTCTGCTGCTGCAGATTGAATGAGAAAAGGACATAAAAGCAGAAGTCCCAGCTGCAGAATTGGTGACACTGTAGTTTTGTACTTTTGGGCCTCCAGGTCAAATGCTGGATAAAATGAAATGTGCAGTACTGACAGAGGTGTCTTTCTTTTTCTTTTTTCTTTTTTTTTTTTTTAAATCCAGTTAAAAATGGATTCAACCAGCAAAAGATCTTGTAATTGACCCCTATAACCAGGACTCTTAGAGCCCCCACTCATTTCACTGTCACCCAACAGGTTTCATAAGAAGAGATATTTGCAAAGAATGCCCTGGCCTGTGATGAAGTGCCACCACAGAATTATGAAAAACTCCATCAGTTGATTTGCATAGGAAATGGCAGAAGAACAGAGTGCTGTGTCTTCCTACCACAAACAAGAATAAATAAATTAGGGAACATCTCATTTTCAAGTATCTTACCAAGCAGCTCAAAACTTGTGCTTTGAAATTTCAGGAAGATCAGACAAATTCAGGCTTGATAGCTCCAATGGATATCCAGTTCATCCTACTGTGACAAGCCAAATTAACTCCATCCTTTGCAAATCATTGCTCCCATTATCCCAGTGGCTGTGATGCTACAGCCTCCACAGTATTTCAGTGTCTAGTTATCTTTCAAATTAGATTTCTTTTCTCTAATATCTAACCTAAACACCACATACTACAATTCAGAACAAATGACAGTTACCATGTCACAAAGGATATTACACTGCTTTGACATTTGTTCTTAATGAATCCACACTGACCCTCCTTATCACCTTAAATCCCCTAGATACTTTTAAATCAATTTTTTTTTTTAATACCCTATTCTATCATGCTTGCAGTTTGGGAACTGGATCATAATTCTCTGGGCTTTATTCCTAAGACAATTTTATTGATGGGATGTGTAGATAGATAGATAGATAGATAGATAGATAGATAGATAGATAGATTGATAGTTTGTTTTTGTTTTTTTAAATGAAGTAGGTTCTATGTTAGTTTTTCAGCAGCCCCCTTGGGCCTCTTTTTCCTTCCATGAATTCTCAAATTGCTAATAGCTTAGCGACAGCTTCAGTTTATTAAGTACACTAAAAATAATTTAATCAGGCCATAAGAATGAAAAAAAGCCCTAACATTTCTTGAATATTTTTCTTCCTTTCTATTGAAGATACAGTTTAAGTTGAAATTAAAAAGGAATTTTATTTTTAATGCCACATCATGTGATGACATATCACATGTTACAGGTCAAATAGCTTAAAACTACCATCCTGAATTCCTTGCTGACCTATGCTGAATAGTTTTAGATAGTCTTTAATCGCTATAGAAAGTAGTTCTCATAGTCAAAAATCTGTCTTTTCACCTCCAACACACACAAGTCACCAAGGGAAACACAGAGATGGGAGTGAGGCCTAGAGGGATGGGCAGATTCTGTCTGTCTGGGGTGGTTTTTGCTGCTCTGGAGAAAGTAAAAAACTTTCATTCCAACCAAGAAGTTAAACCAGATTTCTGGTAGCTTTGTCTCACCATGGTGGCCCAGACAAGTAGAAGCATTCTGATAAATCAGGCCTTTATTATCATAAAGTTATCCAAAACTTTATTGCTGTCATTTTCTTTATGAACAAACACATAAATGGAGAGCTCCTCAAAGTTCCCAGGTCTGAGCAAAGTGTCCTTATGGAAAAGAGATCACAAAGCCACTGTTTGAGGACAATCCATCCTCTTAAACGTGTACACAACCACCAGGAGCAATAAAACAAGGACCTCTTGAATCTCAAATGCATGAAGCTGCTTGCCTTCTTTCCTGTTTTCCTGTGCAGGAAGCTGGGATCTCTCTTTATCTCTCCTGCTCACCAGTTCTGAGCTGGGGCAGCAGTGGCTGAGGCTCGCTGAAGAGAACATGATGCAGCCAAAGAAACAGCAAATCCAGGTAAAATGAGAAGTAAAACAGCACAAAGCAGACCCCTCACTGCCCACAGAGAAGAGGGAGCCTGAGACAGGATACCCAGTGCTACATGGATGTGGATCAGCAAAGCAAGGACTTCTAAAATGCCTATTTGGGAGTCAGATCAGCAAGGGGCTTTTCCACAGCCTCTGTCCTCAGCAATGACAGCTTGTTGAGCCTTACAAATAGGGGCCCTTCTATCTGCTCAGGAAAGCAGGGAAAACTGGACTACAGAGCAGGTCAGCTCCCCAAAGCCATATCCCCACAGAGCTGTCAGTCAGCCAGAGTCTGGGGGGCTCCCAACCCAAACCCACCCTCCTACCATTTCCCATTCATCTATAAAATCACAGAAAGCCACTGAAGGGACAGTGCCAGGAGCATCAGTCTCCATTTCTGAAGGGCTCCTGGAAGAAATGTCAGTCTGCTCAGCCTTCATTCCCTGAGTTGGAGGGAGCTGAGATGGAAGCAGGGAATAGTGCACAAAATGTAATCTATGGCCTTTGGATGAGGGCCACAGCCATTGAATGATCCCCTGGGTGTGAAACTCTGCAAAGCCTGGCTACAAACACAGGAGATCTAGCTCCTGGATGAAGCACTTTGTCCATCCCTAATCAGTAATTCTTTTCAAGGCAAATTAATGTAGAATACAGCTACTAGTATGATAGGATGGTTATTGGAAGAGTTTCCTCCTCTGAGTTTGCAGAAGCTTAGAATAAGCTGAAGATCAGGCTATCCACTCCACACCTACCATTCCCATTTCACAGCCAGATCCCTCAGGCTTCTGAAGCAGCAGGAGTAAGAATGAGACAGTAAAGGAAGTACAATTTATCACAAGCAACAATTTACTGTGAATTTGAATGTCCTAAAGTTGCAGTGACTGCAGAAACAACACAAGGAATAGCTGCTTCAACAAACATACAAGTTGCATAAATATTCCCATTATTATTTCTTCCCTAAGAATAATTCTAAGGTATTGTTTTTTTCCTTTCTTAAGAAAAAATCAAATAATCAACTTTTCAAGTTTGTCTTTATCCAAACAGTTCTCCAAAACTCATTAATGCTTGGACTGCTTCTGAGAAGTTTAATTTGTATGTACAGCTTGCTGCAAAGTAAGTTGTGAAGAAGTAACATGGCACTATAACAAAGTTTGTATTTTCCTGCCATCTTTTAGTCAGTCTCACACGTGCTTTACATTTTGTTATGATGTGTTCATGCAGTGCTGAATCCCAAGTAACAATGACCCACCCAAATTCCCAATGAGTTAGGCAGATGCACAAGAAGCAATTCAGAAACAAGCAGCAATGCTAAGGAAAAAAGCCATTAAACATGAAGAGAAAGCTTTTACCGGGGCATAGGAATAGGTCAAGTTGTGCAAAAAGGAAATATAAGGAGCACTTTAATGGCCTTAAATGCATCAGTAATTTTACAGCATTTGCTTTTTTTTTGCTTTTTTTTTTTGCTTTTTTTTTTATAGTGAAAGGATGTTCTCAGCACCTAAAAGCTACTACATTTATCTGGAAAAATAAGTGACCACTGTTTACTACTACAAAATCCATGTACTCAATCTATGACAAAAAAGCCCCTAGTATTTACTTCTACTCAACCATCTAAAATGCTTTCCTGCATTTCAAATACCTATTTTTCTGAAATTTCATCCAAGATTCCTCACTGTCATTTTTAAGAAATTACAGCAAATTACTAAGGATCTCTATCCATGGTTGAAAATATTTTTTTGTATAACAATGAAGTCATTACTCTTTTTATTCCTGTAAATTCTATGAGAGCAAGAAACAGAAGCACAATAAAAAAATCTGTTTCATAACAGTTGATTAGAAAATATGGCCTGCAGAAGTCTAGCTCTCTTTGCACTTCGTGCATTAAGAATCCAAATACGTTACCAAAGCTGGGATTTTAACCCCCCACAGCTTTAGCACAAAGAAGCACATTAATAAGATACAATTTAGATTTGCATTTTTTAATAAGCAAGGGGATCAAAGGAAATATGAATGCTGAAGGGATGTTAAATCATGTGCAAATTCAAACATCAAGGTATACTACAGAATGAAGACACATTCGCACTAAAGTGAACGTAGTAAGACTTTCCAAAAGTTGTGATGAACAAAATGAACTCTTTTTGAACTGTCTGCAGGCACCCAGTGAGTCTAGGAGAGGAACAGATACATTGAAGTTGCACCAAATATTTTGTATATTTGATTCTGAATATGTTAATGGTTGATGACAAATTAGCTGGGATGGTGGAGGACCAGCAATGAAAGGATTCATCTTTCTAATGACCAGGAGTGTTCTCATTGAAGACTCTGAGCTGTTTCTACATGAGGATGTATTTTATTAGACAGGTATTGTCCTGCAGACAGCAGGGTGGCCCCTCTCACTGAGGTGGCCACACTGCTGTCATTTACTGGGTGTAACCATCAGTCTGGGCAGCACCATGGGCTGGTACAAAACTTGGCTGAGGCCCTGCCATTAAAAAAGGGCTCTGTCTGCACTTCTTCACACCCCACCAGGAGGCTGAGATACCTCCCAGCCAGCAGAATGCAAACCAGCACCAGCATTTCAGCTGTTCCTAAACACTCAGGGCAGCTGACAGGTACATGAAGGGACACAGAGATGTTGAAAAGGGCACCAAGAAAACAAGGGGGAAACAGCCTTGACAGGCTAATGACAAACATTCTTTTCTCTAAAACTGTTTTACATTTTTTGAAGAATTGAGTTCATAAGCTGAAGCTGCCTCCAGGCGTGACCAGCATTTACTCATCAGATCTCCACAGGCCTCAATGACCTTAGCAGTCTTACAAGGATCATATTTTCACATGGATGACTGTTCCTGAACAATTTATCCAAACAGGATTTCTATCAATGTCAGGCACACTTCTCTTTTCATTCTATTTCCCTTTCCTTGATTAAACATATCTATAGTGGACATTAAAGAGAAGAAAACAAGCGTTCACCATCATGCAGATGGAGTAAAATTCCATCAATCAATCACAGAACTAAACCAGTGTCTGCAGTTATCCCACCTTTCACTGCAGTTATCACACTCCTCACTGCTGCAGGCTTTGTCCCTCTGCCTACCCTGATGATTTACTTTGGGAGTTCATCAGGACAGGGTTTATCTTGCAGCAGTGTTTGTGTACAGCCTGGCAGAACGGAGACTTGTTCCCAAACAGCTCTTGAGCCTTGTGTAATAAACATGATTCATATGTGGACCATCTCCATCACTCTCACAGAGAGCGACAGAAGATAATACCTTTGGAAGGAATCACTTTCAGCACTTCCATGTCAGCATGCAGCAATGGTCCATGCTTATTTTCAACTTCCAGCCTAAGAGTTTCCATGAATTTTGAGGGCAAAAAAGCTTTATTTAATTGGTGTGTACAATGAACTATATTCTCTGCTTGCAATTAGACTCAAAAACTCAGAGTAACTCTGTTGTTCTAAGAGATGTCAAATTCTGTCTCATTTCATAGACTTTTCCTATCTTCAGAAAAGACCAACACAGAACTAGGAAATCTAATTTACAGCTCCTGAAGTATCACACTGAGAAAATGAGGATGGTATTTATTCTTGAGTGTCAGTGTAAGCAATGCATAACACAAAACTATATATTAAATAAAGAAGTCTGTTCTAGTGCCCATGAAGAAGCCTCTACTCAATACAAATACTGAATTTATAAGCAGAATGCAAGATTTAGTTCTTAATTAGCATTGTCTACACCTGTACTAACAGCAAATTAATTTGATCCCATGTCACATACACACCCATCCTGCTCCAGTAAGTTCAAAGGAGAGGAAGAAGGTGAAAAAGGTCCTGGAAAGCAGCAGCTTTTATTGATTGCTGTCAGACAGGGGTAGATGGACAGCTGCTCTGATTCACTGCAGAAACATTTCTATTCCTAAATTCCTAACACATGCATAAATCATGAGGCTGAAAGGAGTGATTATATCTGAACAATTTTTTTTCTTTTTAGTGGAAAATCAACTTGGACAAAACCATCACCAGTAAAACTTGTAACAACTTTCCCTAATGATTGCTATTTCCAATAATTTATTTATTAGGTCATGTTTTCAGCCATAAAAATACAGCAACAAATGGACAAATTTTCCACTTTGAAAGTGATAAATGAGTTAAATTTCTTAATTCAACAATAAGTCAGCTGGTGATAATTTTAAAGCTTGGCTGCCTGAGTGTAAGATGTCACAGGTTTCTCATCTCTAGTATCACATGGCACAGCAATCATCTGCATACAAACCTGTATCACTCACTGGGACAGAACTATCAGGCTTTATGGACTTGGTAAAAACAAATGGCTATAAAAATCAGCCTGGGTTTACAAACCTCACCCACAGAAAATAAGAAATAAACATTTATGCAAATTCATTTCCAGTGCAATAGCTAAAAATAAGCAACAGACAACTAAAAAAAAAAAAGGGCTTGACCTAGTAGTATTCAATATATTTTAAATATTTTGTAGAACAGACTGTTATATGTCTAATGAAAAAATTGCTCCATTAACCTGTTAAAACAGTACTGTGTATTAATGTCAAATTTTAACAAAAGCTGGTTTAGCTCAGCCAAAGGGAAAAACAAAAAAAAATGCCATAAAATTCTAATTTTTTGTAAAGCATTATCACTAGATTTAGAGCATGAATTCTGAATTGTAAACTAACTAGAATAACAGAAGCACTCTTTTAATGAATGTAATTTGTCATGACAATGTCCATGTGATTCATGTAATGGGGGCCACATGTCAGAAAAAAGGAAATTACAGGTCATTAGGGTAAGCTAAAATTATGTCATGGATTTGAATGATTTTCTTCATTTTGCTAAGAATTTCTCAATTTTTTTCTTTTAATATCTTAAGTTTTCCTTTAAAATCTCACACCATTCTTGTAGACTCTAACCAGTTTTATCCCTGGAAAGTGACAAGTATGAGTTGTGTTTGTCTGATTATATAACATCTGTAGCAATTAGAAAAGGAATTAAAAACCCTCATGTATTTACTATGAAAAAGCCCTTCTTTTTGTTAACATAACTATGCACATAAGTCCCTTTTTTACCATGGATTTTTAGTAAACATACAGCTGGGTAAATTTTTTGCCTTGGAGATACAAACAAAAAATGACAAGCAAGACAAGGCACGAGAGTTTGTAGGCAGAGGAGGAAGCTTAGGGATAGTACAGTATAAAAGAAGAAAACCAGAACACCATACAAAAATGTGATTTATCCTAAGGTCTTAGTTAACATTGCAAATAAACAGACCTAGGCATTGTCCTAAGCCTTAAAAGAATGTCCCAAATATCAGATGATTTTTTTGTGGATCCCCAAATCCAAATTCTAATAAATGTAACTTTATGCATTGTTAAGAAAACGCTTTCAAGTATTTTAGAGGAGAAATTCCAACCAGTCCTGAATGATGTCCAAAGCAAGTTTGAAGCTTAGATTTCCATCCAGTTAGTAATTCATCAGTCAAAGCCCAGTCCCCAGTCTGACAGGGTTCCCAGTAACATTTACAGAGGAAGCCAAGGTTAATTTTTTTCAAATGTGGACAGTTCAAATTAACTCTGACCCCGTTTATGTCTTTTCTTCTCAAAATGGCCATGACAGTTTTTTGGGGAAACAAACTTGAAAAGGCTGAACACTTAACTTGCCAATGGTGAAACAATGATCCACAAACCATAAACTAATACACAACATCATACAGCATGAAAAATACTACTTTTAGGGCTACTCTGCTGTATGAGCTACCATTCTAAATGGGTATAAATCAATGACCATTATACAGTTTTTAAAAAAATACATATACTGTCTTTAAGCCGTATATTTAGAAATTTCAGAGTGGTATGGACCACTAGGCATTTAGCCATACACAGATTTATGCTGGTCTTATGCCTACTGCTTTTAATTAATTACTATTTTCACATGTTCTCTTTGAAAGCATAAAGGCATATGTCAATAATAACCATGAATGATTAATTCTGCTACAGGATCTTAATTTACTAAGCAGGTACCATGAATTTGTCTAAGTTGAGTCCTAAGGATATTATGAATGTTAATAGATGACCAGGTCACTGTCTGCTTTAATTTGATAAACATGGTGATGTCTTCCATTATTAAAATGTGGCTCCCTGAAGTATAGATTTTAAAAGATGAAAGAATAAAGCAAAGAGAGATTGATGACATTCAGCTTTGTGCTGCACTGCATAGAAGTAATCTCAATGGCATGTAATTCAGAAAAAACAGATGAAATATTTGAATAGAATAGGCCTCCAGTAAGGTGACCTCCTTCCAGGTGTGCATTGTAGTGAGAGAACTCCAGGGAGGAAGGAGTCAGGAGCAGGACATCTGCAGGCAAGGGGTGTGAAGCCAAACTGAAGCAACAGGTTAATCACAGAGCTCTGCCATGAGGTCTGGTGGCATCAGGTCTGCTCTGTGGGTCTTTAATTATGAGCTCCAGCACCTAGGGAACATTCAATGCCCCAATCAGCCAGAGACAGAGGGTACTGACTGCATGCTAAGTGAAACATGGCCTCCATAGAACAAAGATATGTAAAATTCATTAGCATCAGGGAAAACTATTTCACTGTCTTTGGATCCTGTAACAATTCATAAGGAGCTAATCAGATTCCTATTTGCCATTAATATTCTTCTAGGGCAATACTATTTTAAAAATCTCTTTGTATGCTGTTCACAATCCCAGCTTGGAATGACATGTTACTTCAAGAATAGTCTTTCAAACAAACCTACTCTGAGAACTAAGGCAAACCACTTTGTGGCTGAGATATGATGTAAGATATTTCCATCCATGACCAAAACTCATGGCTACAGAGCTGCCTTTTTTTTTTTTTTTTTTTTTTTTTTTGGGATTGTCCAGTTAAGCTATCCTTGTACTTGCAATGGAAAAACAAACAAACAACCCCCAAAACTTTATTGGCCAAAACTGCACGTTTTTACAAAAATGACATTTAACAGCTCATGTTCTTGTTGTGCATAAATGCATCAACATGTGGAGACATCCACACACTGGGTGTCCAGTGGAATGTGAAACTCAACACACTGCTGTCCAGTAACATTCTGTAACCAGGATTAAGTGCAGTGAGACTTTACACTGTTCAGCTGTACAGCAAGTGAGCTGATAATGCTGCTCCTCCACTCCCTCATGAGAATGTAAGTACCAAATCACAGCACTCTCTGTTGTAATGTGGAGTACAGGGGGGGACTGAGAGACAATTGGAGGGAGAGCGTGAAAAATGGCAGAGGGCACTTAGTAATGAATAAAGAAAAAAAAACCCAGCACTGCTAATTTCCCAAGGGTTGGGTATATTTAACTGTCACATCTGGAACCCATGTTTAAGTGTCATTAAGGGAGCTGGTTTTCAAAGAAGGTTATAAAGTGAAGTGTTGTGAAATCACTCTGCAGCAGTGTTTACACAGCAGAGTGGCTGCAGGTTTTACAGCTGCGAGTTGGATACCGACAGCCACAGGAACCAACAACCCCACGGGGATGCTCACACTGATGTTCTCCCCGCCGCAAAAAAGGGATGCTCACAAAAGCAAAGCAGCTTAACACCAGCCAAGGAGTTTGAAAGTCTCAGACACAGCTCTAGAGCTATTAGTACAACAGCCTCTCCTGGGCCAAAAATCCCCGCCTCGAAGCATTTCTTTACAGATTCTCATCATGGTAACTGCACTTCAGGCAAGGGAGTGGCTGAAAGAGCCCCAGAGGACAAGAGGAAGAGTTCTAGTGATGTGACATTTGAAACACACTTCACATACAAAACTATCTTTGTTTTCAGAGGTCTATCAAAATGTAGGTATCAGTTTATTTAAGAAAATTTTTACTCTGAAAACATCTTCTAAAGGCATTCAAGGTTACTGGGAGCTCTGAATTGGTAGAAGGCCTCGAGATTCAGCCTCTATTCATCTCTGCCTACGTGCACTTCACACTGAATTCAAAAGCCCCAAAAACAAACAAGCAAACCCCAGTGGGTTTTTGGGCTTTTTCTGAAAGGTCAAAAGCTCTTTGATTACAGACAGCAATGGTGAAGTGCTTTGGACTGCTAGTGTAAACATCTGTAGCATTATGGTAAAGATGCAAAGATAGAGAGCGGCAGACAAGGTACAAACAAAGACACTGAATTTCTTTTGCAAATGCATATGTGAGTTCTGCATGTGCTAGTTTGCTCTGAGCTATGTTAGGTCATGCTGTGTGACACACATTTGATCTGATAATAGGATTTAGAAGGACACACCTATCAAAGTATGTTTATAAACTGCCTGCAGAATTAGTCAACAGAATTTTGCCTGCATTTGAACTAGATGTGGGATGTTTATTGGTAGACCTAAAGGCTAATCTAAGTCAATGAATGTTGCTGCATTCATTTTTTATTTTTTTTTTTTTTTTGGTAGGAGAAACAACTGGTGTTCACTGTATTGCCACCAGATTTATAACTATTTTGTCTGAAAATGGAATTTGGATATTAAGGCTATGAGCATAACACAATGTGACGTATTTGCTTAATTACTCCTTTTAAATTGTAACATGTCAGAGAAAACAAGATGAATTAAACCCCAAAATTAATTGATCTGTTTACATGTGTACACAGGAATACTGGAACGAATGACATTGCCAATATAAAACAACATTTATGCTTGAGTAAATGAGGTGTTGCACTCTGTTGGAAGAATAACTGTTTAAAACAGCAGCACTCATTGTCTGTGTTTATAGAAATTCACATTTTCATTTCCATCTAGTAGTGCATGGATCTGTACCAGCCAATTTTGAACTGATGAAAAGTGTGTTCCCAATAACACCTATGGGCTTTCACCTGTTCAGAAACTTCTTCTGTGTCAATGTCTTCAAAAAGAGGACAAACAAAAAATGTGTAAGGATTGGAAGGGATTATTCCTGTAGAAGGGTAGTTTAGCATACACTCCCATCTTCCTTTGGTGTGCTGTCCTAGTCTGGATTGTGTCCATGCACCCAAGGACCCACAACCCCCTTTCCTCGTGGTATTTCTAGAATGAGGTACCACACACAGCCACGTTGGAGCTGAACTTCTCAGGCTGAAAGAAGAAAGCATGCTCTGCATGATGTCTGGTGATGTCTGATGGGTGAGGGTAATCTGTCCAATTTTAATTTAGTTGACATATCAGGTTAGATTTTTAATTCTGTGTTTATCTGCAGACAAAACACTACATTCTTAAAAACAAGCCTGAACTGTTCAAGTGAAACAGAGATCGAAATGCTAATTGAGTCTTCTCCCAGCAAGGTTTTGCTTAGATCTGTGACAACACAAAAGGCCAGTTAATCGAAATATATGCAGTAAATTTTGTTTATTCAGTTCAAATCATATAGACAGGTTAATTAAAAATTCACAGAGGATTTGTTTTCTCTGTATCAAGCCTAAGGGTTCTTAGTGCTGTGTTTAAACAGGTGCATATAACAGCAATGAGTATGATATGTATCCTGAAACAGGAATTTTAAAAGAAAATCAATATCCCAGGCAAGAGAATAAATGGAATTTATCACTTGTGCATGCAAATGAGAGGGTAGCTGGGATAAGAGCTAATGCAAACGTCTTATTCCTTTTGTAGTCCAGTCCATTCAGAGATTTCAAATTTCAGCAGCTCTAATGAGCTGATAAAGATCTGTATCATGATGTGCTGGGTTTGGCTCCAGAAGAGTGGCATGTGAGAAGTTGTGCATTCCTCCCAAGAGGTGCACAGAGCCCTCCTCGCCAGGGGCAGGAGGCCAAGGGCCAAACAGAGATCAATTCTATCCCTGTCGAGCCCAGAGAGCAAATAAGGCACCACCAAGGAACAGGTGAGTTCAGGCCATTCCTTCTGGAATTCATCTGGGATAGCAGAACAGCCCAGTCTGGAAGTGACTTTGAAGGACCATCTGGTCTAACCCTCCTTAGGCATACTGGGGACTGGAGTGAGGGGCTGCACCTTCCAGAGGAACTGCACTGAGACCAGCTCCAGGGAACCTGGTCTCTTCACACCCTGAAATCACCTTCTAAATGCAAGTAAGTATTCTTCTTATTTGAGATGTACAAGCTGTAAGTAATTTCCTTTTCTTATGTCCAGATCCAAAGTATACAGGCTCCCAAGAGGATGAAACAGTGGGGCTGGAACATGACTTGCAGGTGCTTTGTTTGACTGAGGGCCTGGAGTTTAAGCTGATTCTCACCCAAGCCAAGAATATTACAGATTTTATCAGTAAAACCACTGATGTGCCATTGACTTGTATTTTCTATTTTACCATAAAAGGCCATTTAATACTCAAAATGTTTAATCCAAGATGGGAAACACTTTTAGCTGGCAAACTTGAAAGAAAACACTCTGTCCTCTGGAGAAGGAGCTTTAACCAGCAGAAAGCTTGTGGTCAAAACAATTTTTGGCTGAGAGATGACCAAAATATTCCCATCCTTGAGGGGGAAATTTCCACCCCTGACAAGGGCCTCTGCAAAGGCAAACACAGACAGCAGGGCACAGCTCAGAACAGAACATCAAAGTGTCACCTGTGGTAACCACCCTGAGCAAGGGGCACAACTTTAACATGTAGGTGACCCTGTTAAAGCAACACCTTCTGCATCCATGCTCTGCAATTCTGTATTCCCGACAAAAAGTAACTTTCAAGAATGTAAAAGGATGGCCTTAAACGCATTGATAAAGGAGTTAAACTCTGAAGAACAAAGTTGTTTGGGATGGAGTAACAGAGGAGAGGTGATGAAAGCAGTAAATGTGTAAACAAATGCTGACCTAGCACAGAAACAAATGGAAACGAGCAGGTGATGGATCACACAAAATGAGTAATTTAGAAAAGAATTCATACAATATGCAGAAGCACTGACTAGAAGATATCCAAAAAAATTACTTGATGATTTTGTTCACATAGCATGCTGAGTATGAAAATATGGTCTATGAAAGACGTAAGAAGTTTTCAAATAATACAATTTTTTTTCTCCTCTTTTTTCACAAGTACAAAATTTTAGTTGTAAATATATAGCACCCACTTTTTACCATTTCTCTGGACACCATAAAAATATTAAAAAACCAAGAAAGAACAATTAATATCTCAGCAAGCACAGACAATTCTGCTACTACAGGCTGAGCTGGAAGCTCTCTTTTGCAAGAGGGGAATTGCAACCATTAGTTCTTTCAGAATATAAACTTTAATGAAAATAAAAAGCACATCGAGAGCAAATAGTGTAGGTTACCTCATGTCATACTTCTCAATAAAAACAGTATTTTTTTGTAGAGATATTCAACAAACCAAGCTCATCTTGAGTTAGTGGTAGCTGGGGAAATACGACAACTCTGAAAATCACTTTGTCCTGAGTACCTCGAGAGGAACTGAAATGCATATCTTCACAAACACAGGTTTGAAAAATTTGTCCACTCTTTCCCAGCCCCCATAGTTACAACAATAACCTCCCAAAAGCAAAGTGATGGTAAAGGAAATGCAGAATTGCCTTGCTGAAGCAGCTGGGGTTGAGGTGTTTGACCCAAATCAAAACCCCAACCCAAAAAATAATTAAGGAAAGCACACAACCACCTCTCAGCTGCTGCTTGCACCTTTTAATATAGAAACAAAGGCCCTAAATTGACAACATTCCTGTCACAGCACGGGTACTATCAGAACTGTGCACAGCTTTCAGAAGTCATGCCACTTCAGTGCTGCTGTAAACTGGGGAATCTCACAACTGAAGCATAGGCTAGCACCAGCTTCACTTTTTAAAGGAAAAAAACACTGCAGAATTGGAGCCAGAGGAGTCTGCAGTGGCTGGGACCCCTCCTTTCCAACTCCACAAAATAAAGCAAGATTGAGCATTAAACAGTAGAGGGACTGTGATCTTTACCAGAAGGGTAAGTCCAGAAGGGCTGAGGAAAAGGCAGAAGTGTGAAGACAGGGAAACAACCCGAGAAGGACACTTCACCTTCCATTTCAGGAGAGGGTATACAAATGTGAGAAAAAGAACAGAAGAAAGTGCAAAGCAGAACAGCTGCCAAAGATGTGTAATCTTTTAGAGATTAACACTCTAAACTTTGTGTCAAAACTAGGCTTAGAGGAAGCTCATAAACAAAAGCTGCCTAAGTTACAAATGCAAAAAAGGAAAATTATATCCCCTCTGAGGTGCTGTCAGGTCAAACTTCTGGCTCTTGGCTTCTTTTTCAACTTTATATTAAGTTCTTTCCTAGCAGACAGCTAGAACCAGTTTTCCAGAAATCTTTCAAACACATCTGTGTTGGCTTTTAGCTGGAAACTAAGCACTTAATCCAGAATTACCAAGTTCCAGACCCCTGCTCAGCTTCTACTAAAGAGAGCCACAAAGTCCTTAAGCACTTTATTTACAGCTCCAAAGTTCTCTAGTGTTTGAGGTTAGACCTTAACTTTCGGTCATGGCCAGATTGCCTCTCTCATGTTGCTAAACTGCATTCCAAAGTTCAATCTCTGCACTTGTCCATAACCTCACTGCTAATGGGAAAAGCAGCTATCCATTTAGTTGATAACAATGTCCCCCAAGATCCACAAAGGAAATGTTCTCTCAGACCTAAGAAGCTTAAAGTCTACTGGAATTTATTTGAACTTGCTTAATAAACTGTGCGCTGTTAAAGTGTGGCCATTTTAACACGGCGCCGGGACAGGAAATGAGACAGTGACAGTCATCCAATTCAATTGCTTCTGTTAAATGCAAAAGCAATTCCTGGAGCAGAACTGGAACTGTATTCCACTTCCCCAGGAGAAGGCTGACCACTACATTAGAGAATCATTATCACTCCTACACCCTCACATCCTCTTTTTGTCACAGGGTGTAAGTCCTTATGTGGACGTAGGGCCTAATTAATTTTGCTGCCCTGACATAATGTAAGTGTCTAAATACATTTATGCAGTTCCCAAGCAGGGGGAAAAATTAAAATAAAAATAAATTAACAAAAGGAGGATACTTGAACCTAACAAAACTACCCTCAGCTTCAAGTTCTTGAACTGTATCCATCACAGCACTGTTTCAACACTTGAGGGCACAAGAACATCCTGATTAAATGGACAGGGCTTGGAAGAAATCCAAAACATCAAACCCCAAGCTTAGTTAAAAAGTACCTATTATTGTGTAGGACTTATTCTCAGTGCTCTGCAGATCTTAAACTAAAATAAAGACAGAATTGTATGCTGCTTGTTCAAAAGAAAAGACCTTATTTTTTGAGTACAAATTGTATGTGACTTTAATAGTATGAATTCTGTCAAGTTGTCCATAGAATAAATTTGCACACAGTTCAACATAACATGTGCACATTAAATAGGATTTGGCATTAAAAGACCCAACATTGAATGGAAATCGAAAATAAATGCCCACATTCTCCCCAGAAGACTATTCACCCCAAGGCCTTAGGCATTAATTTAAGTGAATGAGGAAGCCACTAGGGCAGCTGTCGGTAGCTTATTTGATTTGTGAATAAACAATGGCTTCATTTTAAATGCTATTTACTCCTACTACATACTAATGTCAGAATCGAAAACACAAAAAAGAACAGACTATTCAAAACCACACATTTTTAAGAAATCTTTTCTACTGCAAAGTTCTTCATTTCAACATGGCAGGAAAATAAAATTATAAGACCTTCTGCTGCATTACTAATTTTAAATGCTGTGAATGCTAAGAAGGCCTGAGATTGTATCTTATACTTAATTGATATTGTGCATTTGGCTGTATATTAATGAGAACTTAGGGTATCATAGGTCATTCCAATAAAATCTTTGGGCTTGTCAACTTGAATTATATATCTTTACATCTGCAGAAAACAGTGGCAACATGATAATTACAGTGGTTGATACATGTTGTTATAACTTGTTAGTACAATCAGGTACATCGTGTCCAAAGTGCAGATGCCAATCCAGTCTGGCTCTAATAATCCATCAAACAGATTATTAATTAAGAACAGTTTCTATGCAAAGAGGAGCATTTAGCTGCACAATGAATTTTCAGATTGGAGCACAGCAATTTCTTCCTGATATTATGAAGACTTAATTACAACACAAAAGCATCTCCCTGGCACTCCAAGATGAAAACGAAGACCTTTACCCTACACATCCATATAAACAATGCTGAATTTTATGTGTAGGTGTGCCTGTGGGTTTTCAGATGATTACACACAGAACCTCATTCAACTAGTTAGGTTTCATCTGAAACATCCTCATATTACCAGGATTCTTATTTAGATGTAGGTTTTGTCCTGGGCAGGGTTCAGAAGGAAATTGCCTACAAAGATGCAGTTCTAAACAGCCCTTCTCCAGCAGCACAGCCACACTGAACAGTTTTGGTTTCCATCTAATTTTGTAGTTTAAAAGACAACGAAGCCCAACTGCCCATTCCTACACTCAATTTCTGTTTCACATATAGACATCTTGTCCAGTGATCAGACTCTTGCCTGACATGTAACAGAGGTATGGGTGTCTAAGAAAACACAAGGAATTTACATAAAAGGAAAGGAACTGTTCCAAACAA
Organism: Cyanistes caeruleus; assembly: GCF_971803275.1. Lineage (NCBI taxonomy): Eukaryota > Metazoa > Chordata > Aves > Passeriformes > Paridae > Cyanistes > Cyanistes caeruleus. The sequence goes on along the minus strand of NC_141708.1, from coordinate 7,042,052 downwards.
TAAGCAAATTGTGTCTGCTCATGAATGCAAAATCTGACTATAAAGCAAAGCGAGTGCACAAGTTAAATGTGCCTCTGTGCAAGTGGCACTTACAACAGCTGATAACCCAGGATGAAACTGTCATAGAAAGCATAGCACAGACAATCTATGGATAAATCGTTCTTGAACAATTTCTCTAACATACATTAAGCACTAAAAGGCTCATTTTTAACACACACACACACCATTCAAGTTCAGCTTACTTGGTTTTCTTGGTAAATATGAATTTTCAGGCTAGCAAAGAAAAAGAAGTCCCACTGAGCAGTTCCCATGCTGATCTCTGCTTCTAAGATGTGAACCTAGAAAAGCTGCACTGTGATCCAAAAGTTCTCTGAATTTACAATCTGATATACTGGAAAAAAGGCTATTGCCTCCAAAGGCCTGAGCCCCCAGACATACTACATAGGAACAAATATTTGTCACATTATTCATTTAAATTCACCCAGGCTGTCCAGCACAAAATATCAGGGTCTAGAGAAAGAAACCCACAGAGACAAATTGCAGGTACTTGTGTCCATGGGCAATGAACCAGCCCAGCAGCTCAGGGTATTTCCATGCAGAAGCCAGCTGTGCAGCACATGTGGAGGGAGGGAATCCAGCACTTCCCTGTGTCTGCTGTGCATGGCTACACCAGACCTCATGTGCACACCAGTTCCAGCTGGGCTGCCAGATGTCTGAGATTTATGGACATATGGCAGTCCACACGGTAGCATCTAAACTTTTAGGACTTCCACAAAACCCAGACTAATCTTTTAAACCCTTGAAATCTATATGAACAATACCTCTGTGTGCAAAATGGAGTATGTCCAGGAGCATGCAGATGACTGGTGCCTGACATGGATTAATGGCCCAAACTATCTGCAATCTTATATTCACTGAAAAGTCGTGAACCCCACTATTTATTCTTTCTGAGTTAGGAAGCAGAGCTCACCAGGCTGTAAAATGTTTTATTTGATATATTAATAGTGTATTTGGCTGCAAGCACGTTTTCTTCCTCAGGTGTTGCTCAAGTGGTCCCACGTTACCTCCTACATGGGCTGATACTTAGCAAGGGAGCCCCGTTTGAGCAGAGCTGGTGTATTATGGGCACTAAGTTGTTGCATCTACAGTAAAGGATCAAAGCAAGGAAAGAAGGTGGAGTGAGTTGCTTGGAAGATTTGTCTCTCATCTCTGGCCTCAGACTTACCCTTGTGTTCACACTGGACAATGTTTCAGCACATTACTGGCGAGCCCCAGTCGCTGTCTGGGGGCACCCTCTGGGGAGCAGCATCAGGGCAGGGCAAATTACATCTGTCTTTAACTTTTGAACCACAGCTTTCTGGGCCAGGCTGCTGAGAAACAGATCACAGCTGGGGGAGGAGTTTCTGGCCACAAATAGGACTTACTAGAACGATGCTTCTAAAGCATCTGTGTTTTCATTTCCTATTTTGATTCGAGTGTTTAAGAAAAAGAATTCTGCTTCTGGGTTCTTGAATTCCAAACATTAAGCACTGAGTCTGTATTTGAGTACCTAAACAGAGCTGGCCTGTTTCTCAGTATCATCAAAGCTGTACACTTCCAACCAGTGCTTTTCAAGTTCAACTCTTCTTTCCCAGTCTTCAAAAATTATTCATCATTTTCCTTGCATAAAGAATGCTCAGATTAATAAGACAAGGAAGAAATGCCCTTGTAAAAGAAAAAAGAAGGATGAACATACAGACACCACACTCACTCAGACCCTAACAACAGACCTTTTCATTAATTATCTTCCTAATGATGCATTCTTGAACAATACTGCAAAATTTCTTTCGAAAATTGAGCTACTCACTGGGGAAAGAGTGTATTTTATCTTGTTCCCTCAAGAACTCTGAAGCCATCTTCCTCATATTTATATTCTAATCTTTCTATGCTTACTTGTAAAAGCTGATAATTAGGAAAGCCTCTTTGATGGCCAGAAGCTGCACACTATTTCTGTGTGCATGGTAACGGCATGAATCACTGGCTGCACTAATCCTGTAAGAGTGTTAAAGGTCCCATGTGACACTTACCCTGAATGCTAAACCTGTCCTATATTATGCTATTTCACACTAATCCTAAGAAAATTAATGTTAATTTATCATGAAAAAAAGGTTAATTATACATTTACTTCTGATTTAGCCACATTACACCAGTCTCACAAATAATACTGGGGGCTTTCGGGGTTTTTTGTGTGTTTTTTTATTCTCTTTTAGCCTGCAATCAGGGACTATATCCCAAAATCACACCAGATTGGGAGGCAGTGTTGCAGAGGCAGGACAATGTCAATTCCACTGGCAATTCTAATGATCCCTCTGATTCAGTTTGTAGAAACTTTAACCTTTGTTCTTTAAGCAAAACTTGCAAACAGTATCTGATTCATTGTTTCTGCTGGTGGTTTTCAAGTATACATTGAATGCCAACTCTGGTTCAGAAAACAGATTCAAGTTATTTAATTGCCTATTCATTGCTTATTAAAGTAATAACTTATAGAATAAAATTTGCTCCTTTAAGAAATACTTCACTGTAATTAAACCACAGCATTTACTTGAAAATCAAAAAACCCAACAATGACATCCTGCATTTTGAATGATTTATTAATATGAGTAGACTCTAATCCCTAAGTACAATCCTGGCATTTTACCCAGTGTCCTGCAATAGCTGCATTACACACTGCACAAACCAACCTGGAGAGATTGCCAGGAGACATTTCAGTGGCTGCCCCATTGCTTCCAGACAGAAACCCACAAGAAAAGCAGTAATGTACATCACTACCATTTCTGTTACAGAACTTTAAACTTAATTGATCATAAATGGGAGAAGTCAAATGGACATAAAATATGTAATTTACATATATTTCAGTGTTTTCTCTGGGAAACTTGAACATCTCCTACATCACTATTTATAATTAAATGCATGCTTTTACCAACCGGATGTGCATGGGGTCAAACTGATATTACCAAAACAGCATTTAAATTTTTCCTTATTTTTATATTAGATACACCATCATAATGGGTGGTGAAAAACCATTTAAAATTCAGCTGCTTTTCAGAAAATTTATAACAACCAATTAAAGACAGGGTCTAACCTATTTCCTGGATCTTCCAATAGCCTTTTGAAACCATTTCTCTGCTTAATATCCTATAAATTTTTCTTAGAAACATTCTTCAATGCCTATAATAGAAAATCTGTGCTGAAAATCAATAGTCTCCATACTTCTTTGCCTGCAATATGTGATATATCAAAATCCTGTTTTATAAAAGTCTAAAATGAGCTAAAACAGATCCAATTTTAAGATTCAGAATTCAAACTAATAGGTTTTAATTTAAGAAAATATCTGACACTGTGAGTAGGCAAACAAATGGATTAGATTCTCTGGTTTTATTCCTTAGGCCATAAGTGTTAATCTCTCAGCAGAACCAACATAATACACCACCATAGATTATCAAAAGTGACTACTTGCTGCTGTGAATTATTCATTTGAAAAGTTATGCACCAGTGATAATATGAATTATATTTGAAAAATATTCACATAACATTTTAATAAGCTTTAAAAATGATTTATTTCCCCATTTTTAAACTAAAAATAATATTCAGTATCTCAGAAGGAATTATGGATTTACTGGATGTGTTCAGTAGTCCTCCCATAAGGTATCTAAGACTTAGGGGGAATTGATGATGTAAATGCTCTTTAAGATGTACTTGCTTCATAAATTAAAGGTAACATATGTATATTTCTCTCAAAGGCCTCTAATCAAATTATCTCCACGCGTGTAAATTCCTGTTAAAATGTTTTTACGAGACATTGTAAAATTGAAATCAGTCAGGTTTCCATTTCTGTATTCGATCTGTGGCTGACTAATGCAACGCCTCCTCTTTCCTCCCTTAGATGTCCACTGTAGGAGCTGACAGGTCCAAGTTTTCTTTTTCTTCCTTTTGCTTCCATTGATCTCCAGTGGAAAATCTCAGCCAGTCCTCCTCCTCCCTACTCCTGTCTCAGCAGGTTCACCTGCCCTCAGCTTCCAGCACCATTGTGACACTGATGAATCACCAATCTTCACTCGCATCTTTCATTTCCCCTACGTTGCAGGCTATCTCCCTTCTCTGCCTGCTTCTCAAACACACAATTTTGATGTCAAAGTCAGCCTCTTGAAAATTGAACTTCTTATCTTTCCTTCCAATTCTCCCCTCCTTGCTGCTGCTGCTGACAACATCACTATCTTCCTCGATTCTCGAGATTTCAAATTTCATGGCCCATTCAACTCTTTTCCCCATCCCTTGATCACAGCTCAAACTGTCACTGTACTTCTCTATGATATCTCCAATATGCACCCTGTCCTCTCCAATCCTTCCTCTAAAATACCTGTCCAAGGCTTTGCATCACTTGTATCAGTTACAACAAATTCCTGTTTAAGGTCTAATTCCCAGTGCTCCAATACATCTAAAATACAGCTGCTAAAATAATGACCCTCCTTACCTGCATGACCATTGCAATTGGCCATTGACCATGGCTTTTAATGGCCACCCATTAAAAGAAAAGTTACATGAAGTTAACCATTACTTTCTTCATTAAGCTCAAGGTTCCGACTCTCCCAAGGTTTAGTTCATCTCCCCTCTTAATTAACTTTTCTACACTTTCTTTTTCTTCTCCTGTTTCTTGCAAATGTACTTACTCTTCCTTCTTGTTTTTCCCAAGGCCTCATGCATGCCACCACAACACTGAATATACAAAATATCTTTGTTTCTTCCCTTCCAAAACATTATGCTATGCTTTCTCAGGTATCTCTTCTAAAAATGCATCCTTCAACTTGAAGTTAGCCACTGGAACATAATCCTTGCCTTTATTTTAAAAAAGGAAGTAAGCATCCTAACTGAGCCAATTCTTATTCTGTCCAGAACAGTTTTGCCTGGAGCTTTTTCCTTTACAAAATATAAGCAAATCATTCCATGACAGCAACACCAAAGATTTTTAAAAAAACCCACAAACCAACACAAAAAACACTCAAAACCTTCCCCGCCTAAACAGGAATAATCAGTTTAAATCACTGTGTATCTCATTGAAAAATCAATGCTTACTAACAACTAGAAATCAATATTTCTTTAGATAAATCATGAGATGGTAACATGCAAAGCAAAATTTAAATCAATTATTCAAATAGAGGCTACTTTAAAGTAAAATTATTTAAATCAAGATTGATTAATTAAATTAATACACTCTGTCCCAGTATATTACCATAGCAGGTTACTTCACCTACATAGCACTGTACACATTCAAAGTCCTGTTTATGAACTTGCACACACAGTTTGTCCTGGAGGAAAGCTGAATTCATTTTATTCTGTCAAACTGATTGATAAACTGAGACAGAGAGATCGGTCAATGAATCAGTGGCACATCTAAAGCTTTGAACTCAGGTCTGCTGACCAGCCAGGTCTCTGAAGAGCAAGGCTGATGGTCACCAGTTGAGCCCCCTCAAAGTTTGTGTCTTTGGTCTGCACTTCTGGACATTGTTACCGAGCCAAAAATTAAAGTTGTGAGACCTGAACAAAGACTACAGGAACGGGCCAACTTCACTATCATATAACCATACATTTCAGATCTGCTATTTGAGCATGGATATACAATAGTTCCAGAAACAGAGTTCCATGCAAAACATTCTCAAAAATGAGATAGTTCTCCCCCCCAAAAAATTAAACTCCAGGATTTTGCAAGATGATAGAAAATATGTAAAAATAAATTTCAGTACACTGATCAAAATCTCTTTTTATACCACAAATGCAAGTAAGGCAATAAAACCTAAAGTGTACTGCCCTGCAATTAAGTCTTTCACTACTTCATAGGTACAACCTCAAATTTTAATAATACAAACATTTAATTCAAAGGTTTTTCTGGCTATGAGGACTCTATTGGGCACAAAAGCAAGAAGAAAAACAGATCTAAACTAAAAGTGCAATGAAGTGATTATGATGGTTATGAATCAGCCTTCCATTATTGAGCCACTTTAGCAGCATGTAATAGATTCTGATTAAGCTCTTTAAGCTGAATTACATTGTACTATTAGAAGACTACTCAATTAGTATTTTTCAAGGCCCAGAAGCTAATTTTGCCAGCATCACTAATTTCTACCAAGGTCTGATCAGACCTTACCACAGTGTGCTCAGCAGGAGCAATGAGCCAACTCCAGCTTTACCAGACCTGCTATTAAAAACCTGAGGCTGACGTCAAAGCTCAGAGCTCTGCCACTGTGGGGAAGCTTCACCCCATGTCACAGACAGGAATTCCAAGATCCCCCGTGGGGATAAATACGTCACATGCTTGTAAGAGAAAATTCATGGACTGGATTTTGCCATTTCAGAAGCCTTGTACTACTCTAAGGTTGTTTGATGCCACTACAAACATTCAGAAGCTGAAACAAATACAAGTGAAGTTTTCTAAACAGTTAAGTTTGTAACTCAAGTTTTTACAGCAAAATTGTTGTAGTTTCTAAGCAGTTTACAGGTGCTCCTGGCAATGCAAGGTGTAATCACAGCAATCATACTGTTGCTCCTTGACTGCACAGCAGATTTTGAAACACTGCAATCATTCATGTTCCAGTTGTAACACACAGTATTACCTCTTGTTTTCACCATATAAGCACATACAGGACTATTCACCTCTACTAAAATGACAAGAGCTGCAAAAGGATTTTTTTTTAAAAAAGGAAAACAAACAAACAAAAAAACAACACTGCAGTAGCTTCATCTACATAAATCCTGGGTAGGAAATGACTGTGTCTACCTTAGAGACAGCAAACAGCTCCCTCTGACCTATGGGCCATATTAAAATCTGGGAGGAAAAGTTCAAGCTTCATGAAAGTTTCTTTTACGAAATTCCCGAGAAGCTCTCTGGCTATAACATTGTAGCTTAATTTAAAACCTAATAATTTTCATCCTAGTAAACACTATGAGTTCTTAGTGCAGGTATTTCATTAATAAAAACCAAGAGCATTTTCTCCAGAATGCTTCAAAAAGCTACTTTTTGTATTGAGAATCATGTAGTAAAGACAGCACAAGTTTAGCATTCAAAAAGGATTTTGCTCCAAGTTCCCAGATGTACTTTTGCAGTCTGGAGTATTTTACATGCCAGTGAGGCTCCATGGCTGCAAACTCCAAATTTAATTCAAATGTTTGCACACTGAATGCAATGTAGACACAGGCAATCTAAACCAAGAGGTCTCTCAGATAAATGTATGAAGTAGTGCACAGTCATATGCCAATTCATGTGAGACAGATCTTAAAATCCCTTAGCCTTGAACTAAATGGAGCTCCTCAAGGAGGTCTCTCTACATAGATTACCCATAATCATCTCTGAAAACATACTGAGAAGAGTTTATTTTTCCAAACTATTCAACCATCATCTATTTCAGATAGTACTGCAGTTATTGTTTATGAATTCTACTAAGTAGAGCCTTTGTTTGAAGAGCCTAGGCTCTTCAGTTGGACCATTTAATTTTGCTGCTATCTTTCTTTCATCTTGTCTCTGAAAAAAGTTCATTTTAGCTTCTAGTACCTATCAGTAATTGATAAAATATGTTTCAGAATCTCCTTTGGTTTATAGAATTTGGTTTCCTGGGCTTTTGTTTCACATGGAGCAATAAGTAGCAGGTGCATTTTCTCACAGTCCATAAATATTTATAGATTGTGAATAATAAAGTGCACTGCATTTAAAAAAAATCCTCTGTCGTATTTTACATACAACAAGCGGAAAAGGAAATTTCCCCTCCAGAGCCCATTTGTGGGAGTGAATGACTTGGCACTGTGTGTCAAGGAACCACCTGAGACCAAGGGTTATAGCCATATTCTTACAGCCATCCAATTATTCATTTATATATGTATGCATGTAAGTCCATGACATCATGCACCTTTAATACATTTCCTATTAATTCAGGCAGCTGGTCTTTGAATCAAGTTAAGAAATCCCACCAGTCTGGAGACAGTAGGACTCTGGAGCAGATGAGTGTGCTGTCCTGGGAATTTCTTAAGTCCTACACTAGGATTTCAATATTTTAAATTTCCATTAAAAAAGAATTGGAAATAGTTAGTTTACATAATAAATCCCAATTTTAGTGTTGGTTTAGTGCCAGCTAAAACTTGTAGAGTCCCCAGATATTCACAGCTAAACAGTGGCTGGAATACACCTCAGGTGATCTGCACTTCTGTAGCACCGAGGCTGTCTCTCTCAACAAGAGCTTTCTAAATGTGTATCATCAACTGTGGGGTAAACCCATGGAAAGGGAGCCAAAACTGCCTTTGGAAAGTAGTGCAACCAACTCCCTGAAGGTGTTCCAACATGAAGTTACCACTAAGCAACATGCACACTTGCACTAAGGACCATCTGTGAGCTTCCAACCAGCCCCTGGAGTTACCTCAGTACACCCTGGTGCACTGCAATATCCAAATGTGGGGTTCATATGGGTATAAATAATCTTTTTCACAGAGAAATGGCTACAGTGAGCAGATGGAAAAAAACAGAGTCAGCAATATTTTTTTAAAGGTTGTTTACAAATCTGAATAAATATAAATATAAATATCCTAAATCAGCTCTGCATTGTCCTCTCCTGAGCACGGACAGCTTTATGTGCCTCCCAGAAAAATGGTTTTTCATTCACCAGAGTTATCTAATTGCCCCTTGGGTTTTTGTCTTGTCTGGACTTCAGATGAGGAGATCTGCACCACCACCATTTTTAGTGGAAAGGCAAGGCTCAGAGTCACCCACAAAATGTCTGTCTATTTACACATCTCCTTGAAGGAAAAGGAAAATTCTTCCACCTACTCCAGCTAAAGACCACAGAACAAACCTGGTCTCAAACTTGGATATCACTGTCACAGAGCTGCTGGAATGTTTACATAGCTTCGGTTTAAATGTGACTATTTTAATAATAGTTTAGTCAAGATTCTGTTCTTTATATAAAAACTATTATAAGGGACAGGATAAGCTTCTAAGCACGAAATAAAAATAGTGTCATGCAATGTGTTTGACCCTAAATCTGTCCATATGGATGTCCTGTCCTTCCTCTGACAGTGGAAATGCAACAACAGAGCCAGCGACGAGGGCCACGCACAAAGAGCTGCTGCACATCAAACACACCCTGGAGAGCACAGGAGCTGTGTCCTCATGAAAGGTGGCCTGCAACAGCACAGGTCTGCACAGACACTCTTGATCTGCTAAGAAAAGGATACTGCAACACTGTCATCTCTCAGGATTGTCCACCTTGCTTGCAGCCCAGGCCTAGAGTGGTTTAATGATTCCTGGTGACTGACAGGCAAAACTTCCCTTCGCTCATTCTGCCTAATGCACGAACAGCTGTGAGCTCAGAGAAGCTTGCCTGGCAAAAAGTCACCAGCAAATGGCTTTCTCCTGATCTTCTAAGCAGGTTTAAGTACAAACATTCCTTCCAAACAAGAAATTTTTTGTTTCTAAAAGGCATGCTACCAAACTGTATGAAAACTAATTATATTAAACACTACATACAGGAGGCTGCTTTAGGCATTATCTCAAGAGCAACCCCTCCCATCTGCCCACTGGATAAAAATACATGTTTGTAATTGTAAGTATAAAAACATTTTGTAATATTTTAAAAATTCTACATAGACATCTTGAAGTGTCCAACTATGTTTGTACTCCAAGACAGATGAAATGTGGTATGTGATGATTTCCACACACCCTCCCCCCCCCCAAAATATCAAAATAGCAAGAGGGAGAAAAAGTGTTATTCATATACAGACAGTGACAGTTTCTAATTATCGATGCATCACTAAGCAAGGTTTTGCTAACAGCTAAATGAGCTATTGCACTTACAAAATGAGGGCACGTGGCATATCTGATTAATTTTACTTATGTCTGTGATATTATGTAATTCTAGAAGGTTAGTATGTCTTTATCTTTTGGAAAAATGTGCCACTTAAAGGCATTAAATACCATATTGTTTTCAACCCAATTACCTTTTGTTTTCAACATGCAGATGGAAAAATGCTGAGTGGCCATTTTAAATCCTACGTATCATCATAATTAATTGAGAGGTAGCTTCTGCTAGTGCTTGTCATGTGCAGAGCATAAAAGAAATTAAAAATTCTTGGCAAAAGAAGGTAAAGTATTCCAAGAAATCTGCTTTTGCAAACTAATGAAACAATTTTTAACAATTTTTATTACAAGCATCTGTGAGTTCCCACCAGGCAGGAGCACCAGAATTGTTTCTGCTTATATTGCTCAGTTCCAAGCTAATGTCCCCTAAAGCTGTTAGGCTGAAAGCCAAGAGAAGATATATCCACAAAGAGACCTGACCCTTACCCCTGCAACTAAAAATGTCTCCTGGAAGTTTTAACTTAATAGTCTACGTGAGATTCTTATTAGTGAAACTTTGCCTTTTTTTCCCTGCCATATTTAGTGAATTATATTCTTCAGGCAGTAGAAATCATAGAATCATTTAGGCAGGAGAAAACCTCTAAGATCATTGAGTCCAACCCTTAATCCAGCATTGCCAAGTCCACAACTAAACCAGATCCCCAAATGCCACATGCACATGGCTTTTAAATCCTGCCAGTGTTTACAACCCAGCAGGTGAAGAAATTTTCCATAATACCCGGTCTAACCTCTCCTGGTGCAGCTTGATGCTGCTTCCTCTTGTCCTACCACTGGATTTTGGGAGAAGAGGCTGAACCCCATCTGGTTACATCCTACAGCTGTAGAGAGGGACAAGGTCCCCTGAGCCTCCTCTTCTCCAGGATAAACACTCCCAGCTCCCGCAGCCACTCCTCATCAGACTCATCATGTACAGGAACCAAACAGGGGCATGAGAGAAACAGACTGAAAATTCTCTAACTACAGAACATTTGAGGTCTTTTAAATAAAGGACCTCAATATCCACATTTCTCTTTTCCTTTCTGTTTTTACTAAATGTGCTTTTACATCTCTGCTTACCAAATCTCAGAAGGTCATTTCCTGAGCATTTGTGTGCCTGTGAACACTGCTCTTAATTTCTTTGCTCCCACACTTGAGATACATGACAGAATCTTTCTGGAAGCTATTAGATAACATAAGGTCTCAGTCACTGCAATACCCCAGTTCATTGTGATTTTGGTTTTCTTGGTTTTTTTACCTGATTGCTTGAAAGGTTCTAGCAGCAGAGGCCAATCCTTTGACCCTCATCAATGCCCTTGAGATAATTTTGTATTTCCACTACTCCAGCCATAAAAAATGCTGGACAAAACAGCATCTGTACCTTGAGTAAGTGAACCAACTGACTGAAAATATTTGACTTTACAGTGGGTAACTTATATGTAGTTGAGTCTCTGAAAGTTGGAAACTAAAGAGGAAATTAAGCCAAAGAAACCACAGAGGTCAAGACTTCTAGAGAAATCCATATTTAAACACTTAAGCAAATAGTTGGTTCCTCTACAACAACTTTGACCTATACTTAAAATGAAGGTAATTACAAGTTTCTGGTTGCTCAGTTAATAGATTAATTCAGAACAGAATCTAGATTGGTGACTCTGAGGCCAACATCCCGTCTGTGGAAAAGCACTGCCTAACCAGGAATCATTTAATGCCTGACTGACAGTTCCTCTCACAGAAAGAGAGAGGTTTAAAAAGAAAAAAAAAGGGGGAAAAAAAAGCCGTTATAAAAAGGAGCTGAAAATATCAGCTGCCTGAGCCAATGTGATATGACAACAATTTCAAGGAGTGGATCATTTTCTAACATAAAGCATTATTTTGTAGGCAAGATTTTTCCTCTGAATAGTTTCCAAGAAGGTCTGCAAGAAAAAACTCCTTGTCCCAGTGTGCAATAAAAGGATGGAGCGGCACAGCCCTCTCTGAAGCCGCTCTTTGTACCACACTGTAGTGCAGAATACCTTACAAAGAACAAGGATATTTGTCAAGCGTTTGGAAATGATGGTTTTCAGAGCTGGGGAATAACTCAAAACTGCATTTTCAGTATGTGGAAACTAATGCAAAGGGCTTCCAACAAAGTCTATCACCACGGATTTCATATGTATGGGATAACATCATGTTGTCCAAATACCTGCTCATCTCCACCTCTAAGTTATTACTGTGTTTACTGATAGAGAAATGCAGATCACATGGGAAGATAAAATTGATGGGATTTTATGAATTTAATGTAAAATACATAAAATTTATGAATTTAATGTAAAAACTAGTTATATAGGGGAAGTATATTTCTAGAGATTAAATAAAATGTGCACCTGCAGTTCTAAATTATTTTGTTTGCTAGAATATTAGGTGTGCAAGGTCTAGGAAAGAGGGCATAGACAATATGTGAGGCTCTATAGCTGCCAGATCTGAACAGTAGCTTATTCATGACTTGATCCTGAACAAAATCGAAATTCAGATTAATTTAAGGTATCATTTATGTTCCGTGTTTCTTTTTAAAGAAAAGCTCTTAGCCCACACTGAAGGATTAACAGATACGCATAAAACAACTAGAAAAACGGTTTTATAGAAGGCAGTAACATTACCACCTGAGTCTCTGCAGAAGGCTGCATGTGGCTTTTAAAACAAACCAAACTACTAAAGAGGAAACAGCTTGGATATAATGAAGTACAAATTTATTTTTCTTTTTGGTAATGATCTGATTCCAACACTAAACACTCCCAAAGGTACAAATGTCAAGCAGCCACCTAAGTCATCTGTGAGTTTTTCCATTTTCACTCCATAATTAAACTGAGGTCATCCCAAGAAAACAAAGGAAGATGTGGCTACTTCACTTTTGCTACATCCTCATGAGCACAGATGATAAAGATCTGACAGAACAATGGGAATGTTGAGATTTAAAGTTTGTTCTCTTCCCATACAGTGAGAACAAGTGCTTTGTGCAGAACAGTTTGGCATAAATGAAATAATTTCTGGATAGTTGCCAGTGCTAAGGCTAAAATGCAGGATTACAACGCTTCCATGATGACAGCCTACAGGGAGACATTTGTTGAAAATTGCTTTACCTATCATTCAGTCAGCAGAAAGAAGGGGGGAAAAAAAAAAAAAAGCTTTGCAGTACTAGTTACATTAGGGATATGTTGAGTCTTTATCTATAAATGATACAAATTGTAAGCTTATAAAGCCCCCATACAGGTGCAATCAACATAAAAGCCTAGCATTTATCCTCGTTTCTTTTGTATCACAAAGCTCTATATATTTTCACCATATGCCTTTCCAGTAAGTGTGTGTAATTATAAAGGAAGCATGACCTAAGATTTAGATTCAGGTTTCAAAAATTAAATTGATTTTTTTTTTTTTGACAACAGGCAATAAAGTTTTCACCAGTTACACTGAGAACAAGCAGAAGTCTTAAATCTTGCAGCATCACGTAGAACAACATGTAACCATACTCTTTTACTCTGCAGGAAATGACAACTTAGGCAGTTCAATACTACTAAATTGTAGTATTTTAACTGCACTATACATGTCTGCCTTTGAAAGTCCACTGAATACATGAAAGTCTTCTACAACAGTTTGAAAGAAAGAAGAATAAAGTACTAAGTCTCAAATTTTCAAAGAGGTCCATACAGACTGTCATTTGGCTCTCATTTAAATTAAAAGGAATCAGTCAGAATATTGCTTCAAAAAGACAGGTCTAGGTAGTCAGGTTTTTTCCAATATGGTTAGAAAATTAATATTTGTATTCTACGACAAGCTTTTATCTTTATGTTATCTGTTACTGACACAGAGAAATTAGAATTTTGATCTGTGTTTGGGTACCACTAAGTGATTCAAGAAAACAGAATTTGTAGTTTCCTTTTTTTAAGAATTAGCCAGATCTGCAGGTAAAACTGGATTTGAAGTGATTCTAACCTGTAATGAACAGAAAAAAGTTTATACATATACTGATTCAAAATACATTTCATTTTGCAGCTTTTCTTATTCTTCTGGACCAGTTCTAAAGCAAAAAACATATGGTTTTTCAACAATTTGAATAATGCAATTGTTTACTTGTATGCATAACATGTGGAAACCCTCTGTGGTTGAGTGTTATCGCACTGGGGACACAAAGTGTGTGTCAATTTTTTGTGTTTAGTTTTTTTGTTTGTTTTTTTTTAATTTACTCCCTATCTCTTTCTCAAGAAATTACTATTTTTCCTAGAAAAAATGAGTGTAGACAGTCTAAGGATGAATTCCTGAGTCCACAGAGAATTCATAGCTCTGTCACCAGCTCCCCTCTCTCAAAGGATTACTTAGAAAGATCCTCCCCGAGACTTGACTACAGTGGAGTAAAGCAGTAAAAAGTGTTATTTGGTATGAATAAAGGATTACTTTATATTAGATGGATTCATCCTTGTGACAACTGGGTAAGTGTTCAGTGTAACTCATATAAAGCCAACAGAAAAACTATTTAGCACTTCAAGCATAAATTGGTCTCTTAAGCCAAATTATACTTGTGCATGTCATATTTCAAATAAAGGGAAAGACAAAAATGGTTGTCTGATGCTGGTCTCCAGTTAATATCTGCTCACATGGTGAAAGAGAGAGTCTGGCTCTGTGGTAGCATACACTATAAATTTCCCTGTAAGAAACAGCCATCTCTAATATTGTTGGGGTTTTTTTTATGCCACTGATACAAACTACACTTGGATGTTAAAACAATGAGTTTTCTTATTACATACTTAGAGAAAACAAATGGTAAAGCAATTTGGTAGAATTATTGCAATTTGAAAATAATTCTTTTTCACAAGACTTTTGGGTCATATTGGGACCTCCCACTGTTTTGAATCCCTACTTTCTGCACTCATAATTACAAAAAAAAACCAACAAAAATCCTGCTTCTGCAATTCAAAAAATATTGCTATGGGTTATATTTAAGTTCAATTCATATTCTTTATCAAGTGTTTCTAATTTTTTATATTGAAGTCCAAATTCAGCATACTACAAATAGATAAAAATATGGCAGTGTTTTATTTACATTTACACAAAGTGATGTTGATCCTAAATTTGACCTCTCCTATCATACCAATCAGCTAGTGACTGTCAGCCTTTTTTACTTCTCTAAAAGCCATGAAAAAACCCCAAATGTCAAATCAGTGCCACCATCCACAAACTGACTAGAAATGGATACAGAGATAGAGGCAGAAATGCTACATGATACTGACAAATTAAATCAAAGGGAAAAAAACAGCCCTAACATATTATGTAGAAAACTCTAAAATAAGTTTTGTACAAATAAACCCTGACTTGACAAGAAGTCAGGCAAATCTAGCTATAGTGGGTGACATGCAGCCATGATGAAATTCCAGCTAAGAAGTTTATTTAAAGAGAAGACATTTCCTTTTTTTTCAGTTGAGCATCAAACAAATACAGTGAGAACAACCTTCTGGGCCTTTGGGAGAATCATTCCTACTGCTCTGTATTGCATGGATATCATCACCTCTTTCCACTCAGCAATGTCTTTTTCCATAATGTATCTTCCAGTTGGCTAACCTGATTTGGCTAATACCATTAATACAAAAACCTAAAGAAAGTTGTCATATGTCCAGCTTTTCAGTTAGTTTGGGTATGTAAGTTTTTATTTTAGAAGGAGTACTGAGAAAGAAAAATGTGATGGAAAGAAAAAGGTAAGTAACAGGCAAACCCAGGACTGTGGTGTCAGGGAAGTGCATAAAAAAATGAGAGAAACAGCTGGTGTCACACAGCTTGTAGTACAGAGTTGCAGAACTATCAAATGTGACATCAGGATATTGTTGATATTAACCAAGAAATTCTATACAGAGAGGCTGTTAGGTCAGCGAGCCCAGAGCTCCTCCCCTGAGGAAGCAAAGCTCAGTGCAGGGATTAGGTAGGCTTCGCTCAGCATATGTAATGTCACAGAGGGGGTGGAACAGCTGTGGAGCCATGACATAGCTATGCCTGCTATGTAGAGGCTGTGCTGGGGCACTGGCCAGGGATTTGTAATGCTTGTAGGCTCCCCCACTGCTACTGCCAACCTTCTCAGCATCCTCAGCACACCACTGGGAAAAGAGCTCCCGTGAAGTTACCCGCTCTCTACTGCTTGCACCTGTCCCATACATCCCAATGCTGCAGCTGCAATGTTTTTCATACTTTCAACACTTGCACTCCAAGGGCAAGAGAGACTGGATTTGGTCCAAAGGATGTTACATCTATATGCTCTTAGAAGTAGATATCAGTTTCACTCTGACCCCTAATGCTCCTAATGCCATAAAAGCCGTCACCAAAAGATATTAAAACCAGCTACACATAGGGCAACCGGAAATGAAAAAATTAAAAATGAAAAACCCGAAGACTGCTGCATACACATTTAGTCCTTTCTTGATTTTTCTGTGCTTGTCGTGCTGCAGTAGTGCAGAAAGCACCTCTGGATGGATGCAGGCTTTGCTCATGAAACACATGTACACACATGTACAGAGCCAAGCAGCCTCCTGATTTAGGCTATTACCTACCTATTATTACACTTCAGAACACACATCTCTGAATATACTTCACACTGGTCTAAAACCGGAGAAGGGCAACAGGGAATGGTGTCAAAACCCAACAGCCCTTTCTCAGTGAATGCAAAATGGCATCTCTAACAAATGCAACTCTAAAACTTACGGTCCACTGGCCCCAGCACTTAAAAACCAATCACGGGGAGTTTGAGAAGGATATGGATCATGAAAAGATCTCTGTGACAGCTTGGCAGAATTTCTAAGCTGAAGAGACACTGGGATGTTATTTATATTCAAGAGTAAAACACAAACAAATTACACACAATTACAAGTAAATATTCTACAGGCACCATACTTAATATAAAAATGAAGGTAAATCACTGGTAGGATAAAAATAGGCAGCAGGAAAGAAAAGGGAATTCACTTACATTTTACTACTAAAATAAATACCAATGAAACAAAGTGAACTGAGTAAAAAAAAAATAAAAGACTCCTTTTTTTAGGTTCTTCAGGCCTTGTCTCAACAAGTGTTTCCACCCCTTGTACAGGGCAATAAGCATACTAAGACTCCCCTCTCATAATGACAGTAGTAGTAGGAGACAAGACAACCCCAAGCAGGAGGAATCCCGAGGAGAAAATCAGGGTTCTGCTGTATTGAAAAAAGAAAAACCAAAGTAATCACTGGTATTTTCCATGCAGGCTAAGAGATACAGCTATAGTTGTAAGTAGAATTTCAATGAAACAACAACAACAAATATTATTCAACATCTTGCTTCTCCAGCAGCGCAAAGCACAAACCCGCCAAATCCATCCTTTCTCACGGCAACGCAGCAGAAGCTGCTCTGGGGATGGTTTTGGCCCAGGCAGGGCTTCCTTGCAGAGTGCTCAGCACCAAGCACAGCAGCGAAGTCTGGAGCAGAGGGTACCAGGTGGCAGCAGGCTGCCCGACAGCGAGGGGAGCGCAGATGCCAAGCGCCGCCGCACGCGTCCTGCCTAGTGGCCGATGGAGAGGCATTACCAGCAGCCTCGCAGCCTGCTCAGCCCAAACACTGGCCAGAGGGCGAGTGCTGGTTACGGCAGCTGGGAAGGAGTGTGTGGAAAGGGGAAATAAAAATGGGGAGACGTGGAAGGCCTCGCCAGCCAAAAGAGATAAACACACACACGACACAGAAATAATCGCTGCAGCTCCACAGCCCGCTGGAAAGCGGCACCAGGCTGTGATTTCTGGATCTTTCTGTCATATTCGTAATACTCAGGAATGGGCATAATGGAAAAGATTAATTTCAGAGGATTTCTTAAGTTTGCAATATTAACTGGGGCGAGAAGAACGAAAAAGCCCTCACAAAGGACTACTGTAGGACTTATGCAAATATTTCCATCTGGGTTTAGAATAAAAATCAAAGCCCTGAACCAACCAGCAGACAGTTTCATGCACTGCTAATGAAGAGAGAATTCAATTCTCCTGTTTGCTGAAATGAAAACTGAACTTGTATCTTAATGTTTTACGAGAATACGGTATGTGTGTCAAAACAGGAGTTTCACAGACAATTGCAGGAGCATTGGCAGCTTCTCTTAATGTTTAAGGGCTGGATCACAGCTTCAGACTGAGATGTGAGTAAAGGACATCGAGCAGCCCTGCCTCTACCTTGTAATATCTGAAATTGATACAGTAGCAGATGAGATGGTTGGGTCCTGGTCTGCCCTTGGCAGGGCCCCCTTCCCTGTTAAATGGATGATACACACATACAGAATGGGACACATTTCACAGCAGCACAAGTTAACCTAGATGCTAACACATGCTCTGGCACCTGAACCTGCCAGCTATTTTCCTCAGAAAAAGGATGGGGAAGAAGCTGAGCTGCATGGAGCCCATCCAGCACCCAGAAGAGTGACAAAGGGCCAAGTTCCCATCACTGGGCAGCAACGGATGAGCAGGAGCATGCTGCTCCTACAGCAGCCTGGAAGCAGACAGCAAGGGCAGGGTTAGAAAAGGAGGGGAAAAATCTGTTGTTCCACAATGGTGATAGAACAATCGGGAAAGAAAAAAATGCTAGGATGATAGATGACTCATAGAAGTGTTAGACTGGTGCCAAAAGCAGTAGATTTGGCAGCGATGCAGGACACGCTGCCTCAGGGGAGCTGAGCTCCGGTCCTTCCTGCAGTGGGGAGACGCATGAGCTCCCATCCAGGGCAGGCTCCTTCCCCTGCCCCACCACCCCGAGCTGCTCCCTGCAGCACCAGGGTGATGTCACCAGCCTGCCTTCCCCCACTCTGCTCCCAGTACAGAGACAACACTTCCAGTAACAATTTGATAGTAAATTAATGAATGTATTCCTATACTGCTGAGCCTGAAATGGTTTATAAATTCCATTTCTTCCTCCTTGTCAAATAATTAAAACTCTGCTTTCCCTCCACCCTCCTTCACTAAAATCTTTTGTCATAAATGTCATTTGTGGAATGTGGACTTGGGATAGTATTTTATTTGCACACACACACACACACACCCCCCAAACTGTTCAATACAAATCAGACAGGCATTTGGGAAATAAAGGAGATCTGAAAAATGAGGGGAGCTGAACTCTTGGAGATAGGCCAAAAAAGCTAAGGCTAAAAACCTAAGACAAAATTAAGGCTGTAAATATGTATTGATTACTCAGGGGAAACTTTTTACAATGTTTTATCAAAGGCTACTTGCTCCCAATCCTTTCTATTCTAAACTCTGGTACTGCCAAACCACCAAGTGCCTCAGCATCTCTCCACTCTTTAAATGTAAGACTACAAACTGACTCTCACTCACCATAGGCAGGCAAACAACTCAAGATATTGCTCTGCTTCAGATGCACATATGTTGACTGCAAGAGCCACTCACAACTTTCTCAATCCCTCCTTCACCCGTAAATGCAGGTTATTGAAGCAGTGATACATTAGGAGACCTTGGACTATCAGGTTCCACATCTGTAAAGGTGTTTGGATCAGGCTAATAACAAAAATGTTCATTCATATCAAAACTCATTTTACTATCTTTTCGTAACAGCTTTGGCTACAGAGCTGAAGAAAATGCAGTAAAAGTAACATTTCCCATTGGCATTTGAGAGCATAACTTTCCTCAGAGTCTCTAGAAACACAGAAAGCAAATGGTGATTTTGCTATTCTGCAGGCTAAAGTCACCTTTTGTGTTGCTACATTTTTGGTACTTCCATTTGGAGCCAAAGAAAACTCGTCTAAGTGACCTTCATGCTCTGGGTTTTCTAGCCCTGGGAAGCTCCAGTGCAGGTGATACAGCAAAACAAACACCCTACAGGCCCAAGGAAAGCAATACATAACTTCAGCAATTATGTACATGTTGACAATGTATGCAGATATTGACAGGCAATTTTCAAAATTCTCAAGTTTCTCAAAAAGCAGTGTTCAGGGGCCTGGCTATGGCCCTTTCATTAAAACACAACCCCACCACTCTCTCTTGCTTTCCTGATATTTCTTCTCAGAATTAAGCTGTCACTACATAAAAAATTTAGATTTTATGTGATACTGCCAAACATCCAGCAATGTGTCATTCAAAATGCAATTGTATTTATAACTTTTCAATTACACTTGCTGAACCTAATACCAGCTTTATTTGGGTTTTTTTTTCAATGTTCTAAGCAAAGATTGAATTAAAATAGTGAGGATAATAAACCATATATCAAGCCAAACAACTCTGCCTTGCATCCCAAAACAGAATAAAACCATGACAGAATTTCTATGCTTTTATATAGCTCTGCCTTGCACAGAGTAAAAATTTTTAGAATGTTTTTCTTTGTTTAGTGTTTGTAATGTTCCTTCCAATAGGAAAACTGCTGTCATATAATCATAAGAGAAAGCAACAGTATAACAAATGTTCCAGTGTTTAAAAAAATGATACTGACTTTCCAATTATGAGAAATTTTCACAAGATTATGCTTAGCAGCATACCATGTTACTGACTGGCAAATCCTACCAACAGACTGGCTAATTTTACAAAGTATGGCAAGCTATTTAGTAATAAACCTAAATTTATTCTTTGCACTTCAGTGGCGCTCACAAATTATGCACTTAGATTTTATCATTGTATGTGATAAATCTGTCTTGTGTTTTGCACACAGAAAGACTTTTCACAGTACAAATAGATACTGTGGTAACATAAAAAGTACAGTCTGCCCTCCTGGTTGTGGTTATTTCTAATTTATGAAACATATAATAGCCAAAGCTGTCTAGATGGCTCAAACCAATTAGAAACAGTCCCAATAGATATGCGTTTCCACAACAGATATTTCATTAAAAAACAAGCCTCATCTCCTTTTCAGTTTTGTTTGTTCAGCCTCAACTAACTATAACCTCTAATGCAACCCACAGGATGTTGGGTTGTATACATTACACAGAAAGTCTCTGACAGTAAAAGAAGTTACTACATAGCCTCTGGAAATAAATGTACAGCCTACAAACAGTAAGCACCTTCTTTCCCATGGCATATGCCCCCAGTAATCATTGATACATCCTGACATTCAAGAGACAGGCAGACAACTGTGTAAATAAATAGACTCTTATGAACTGCATTTTGATAGCCATAAAAATGAAGAGTGCATTCACTGTTTAATTAATCTAATTAATGTACCAGCTTCCCAAATCTTTGAGAAAACATCAACATGCCTATAGCTATCTACTCCCAAAATCTGGTATTTCACTTATTAATCTTAAAAGGATGTCAGAAAGGGATGTCTCAGATCTGCAATCTTCACCACTTGCTTGGTGGATCAGTCCTTGCCAGCACAGCACATTCCCTTCTTTGAGGGGTCTCTGAAACAGCAAATCAGTGGGAAAGAGGAGAACCATGAGCCATCCTTGTCTGTGCCTCTTGCCCGCAATGTCCTTGGAAGGCACAATAAAAGCACTCGGGCTCTATCTGATTTGATAAAATGTTTTCTGCCCATTGTGCACAGGGACAGTGACTCCATAAAGCAGAAGGCAGCAGAGACTATGACTCATGAATTGTGAATGGGAATTCTGAACCTCCCCTCCGTGGATAGCAGGACTTGCAGTGACTTTCAGCCATGAAGAACTGGCCTTCTATTACAATCTGTTATTCACACAGGGAGTGAAGCCATATTACAGCATAATGAAATCTGTATATTACACCCAGATACCATTTAGGAAAAGCAGTTTTGCCTTATTTAACAAATGGAGTTTACTCATATTCTCAAATGTTGTTGATTGTTTGTTCATGAAAATCATAGAATAACGCAGCTTGGAAGGACTCTTGAGGTCTGGATACAAAGCACTGCTAAAAGCAGGATCAGCTGCAGTATCAAACCAAGTGTCTCAGGCCCGATCCAAATGTTTTGAAATTTCAAGGATGGAGTGTGGACTTCACGGTGTACATTTTATAATCAGTTTGCAGGGACATAAATTAATGCATATTAATTTATATCCCTGCATCTGGCTGTTGATATATTTATACCTATGCATCTGGCTTAGCAAACACTGTGCCAGAGGACAGCCAGGAGATACACTAGGCAAAACAGCCAAGGAAACAAATTTAGTCCTTTGTCCATAAGGCCCATTTCCTTCTTAATGGCCAAGTGCACTTTCCATCTCTGGGAGATGCTGACTCGCCTGCCCTGTGAGCACTAAAGGTTGTCTCAATCTTCTGGGTAAAGCCAGGCGACACTTGCTGTAGACTGACATGGCCCACTCCTCAAAACCCAAAAATGTCTTTAAAAACATCAAAAGAACAATCACCATTCATGCTACAAAAGCACATTCTGCTTTCACAAAAATATCCCCCTATTTAAAAGAATATTCCAAAATGTTAATTCTGACCAAGTAAGAGGAGTCTTAGACAAGAATAATCCAGAGCACAGCTTTTACCTCAGGATCTCCCCTTAAGTGGGCACTGAAATAACTCCAAATCGTAAAACTTTCTAACATGTTCTCATGCAATAATAATATCAATGGAACTAATAAATCAGGATTCATTTGTCCAAAGATCCATTATTGTATCAATAAAGCTACTGGTCTCAAACAAAGAAGACAGTATGACAGCATGAGCACAAGCTTTTTGCATGTTGAATAAATCTTCTGAAAACGGTTTTCTCTAAAACAAATGCTAGCAATGTGAAATTTGATGATCTTAGCAGTAAGCAATCATAGGTAACTCTATATGGAACATGAACTCTAGGCCTAGGGATATGGGTCTTTAGAAGACAAAATATCATCCCTGGACTCTTCCCCAAGTTGCTGTAGAGAAATTGTTTCAATAATTCTATCTTTATATATGTCTAGTGAGCCACAGACTGCTGCATACAATACAGGATTTTTAGGTCCTGTGGGGGTTTTCTGGTTGTTTATGTTTTTAGTACCTGTTTGGGTTTTTTTTTAAATTTCCTTTGTTTGTTTTAGATAGATTTTGTCTGCATAAGTTTGCAAGTTTTTCATTTCACCTGTCTCTTCTTTTCAGAATGTATATTAGTTCCCATTTTCTGCAAGAATTTTCACCCTCACACCTTCACATTCTGCCTCTAGTAATTCATTTTTACTCCCACCCAAGATCTTATCATTTCTGTAATGACCAAGAGAATACTCAAACACTGCAAACTGCTTTATCTAAAAAAATTGAGATTTACCATAAAATCTCTGAGGTCATTCATGTTTTGGAACAGAGATGCAGTTCTCAATGAACTACACCTCTGTGCAACTACAACATTTTAAAAACCCAGCCTAGATCTGGTTTTCTCTGTCCTAAACATGAAACCTCTCAGTGCAGCGCTGAAGAGAGGACACACATGATTTCAACCCATTTGGTCAAAAAGAAAAAGCTCCTCCTCAATTTTAACGAGATTACAGTAAATTGAGTTGTACATTTGGATACTAAACTCTGTCTCAAGCCATGCAATCCAAGAAGCTGGAGTAGAAAGGGAAAGAGTTCTGCTGGACAGGACCACCAAGTCAGTTCATTTCATCAGATGGACTAGGAGACTTCCTTCCAAGCAAAGCTCAAACTTCTACCCTGCAAAGAGGGGGATATAAAACAGACCAGGAAAGAAAACTTCCCTCTGTCTCCAAACAAATGTGAATCCCAGACCAAGCTTTCCCCAGCCCTTAATAATTTCCAAGAGTTGCCCTATTTTCAGTTTGCACAAATTACACAATTCTGCATGCTCTTTTACAGGATCTGTGTATATCATACCATGCTTTGTTGCCTCTACCACACAATTATTCTCATTCTTTTATCCAAGTCAGAGTTTAATCACATTTGCCAAGTAAGCAAGCATTAAGCTGTATCCCTGGGTGAGTTTCTAATGCTAACAGCATGCAACAAAAGGAGAATCCTATCACTTTATTGATTGTCTCCACACAAAAGCCAGAACCTGATTTAGCATGAATGGAACCATTTCTTATGTTTAAAGGCTATATCAGAATGAATGCTTATGCTGCTTTTGTACAGGATCTGGAGGAAAAAGGATCACATTGCTCAAATGTATAAATACAACACACGTTAGAGCTATTTCAGAAGTTCCCCAAAATCAGGTAATTATTTGATTGCAGTGTGGGAAATCAACCAAAAAGGTAAAAAACTGGATGATAATCCATCTTCCAAAATCAACTACACTCATTAGAATATTAATTTGGTTACTCCACTTAGGATGTTGTATCATAGAGTGCAGAGCTATAAAAGCTGTAACTTCAGATAAAAAAGCCCAAGCAAACCACTTTTCTTAGAATAGACCAAAAGGTATTTCTAAAATAATAACATAAGAGCATCAGCCTAATGCTTATTTTACACTTGGATGCTTTCTAATATCCAGACAACCTCTGCACAAATTGGTGTAGCTCGCAAAACTAATTAAGAAGATAGGATAGAAAATCTAGACATTATAAACATTTTAGGCAACTGATCAAGCTTCTTCATCTTTTCTTAATAGGTCTGTTCAACTATTTTTCCACCCACACAATCATTCTGAAGAAAGATTATGGAACAGAATGCATTTAAAAAAAAAATAAGATAAAAATATGAACCCCAAAGGACAACCATGTTTCCAGTTCATTTTAGAAAACAAGATTCAGAGGGAAATAATACAAGATGACACAGCAAAGGAAAGATCACCCTTTTGAAGATCATTACGCTATGATTTTATGGGG
This sequence comes from Cyanistes caeruleus, assembly GCF_971803275.1. Taxonomy (NCBI): domain Eukaryota; kingdom Metazoa; phylum Chordata; class Aves; order Passeriformes; family Paridae; genus Cyanistes; species Cyanistes caeruleus. The sequence continues at coordinate 7,017,443 of NC_141708.1, read as the reverse complement.
TGCCTGACAGAAATTAGTTGTATTAAATGGAATTAATCAGTGACGTAATTCAGGGATGAGCGATAAGGGGCTGTGAACAAGGGGGAGAAGTAATTTCATGTAAGGGCGTAGGTGATTGCAACCCTTAACAGCATCTCACAAAAAGTGATCAGCAGGTTTTATCTGTGATGCAGACACTGGGTTGCTGCCTGCCCGAGCAGCGGGCAGTGCGGTCAGCTCTGACAGATGCGTCCAGGCCAGGGGCCGAGCCCGTCACACCCCGCTGCCCGCACCCTGCTCCGCTCCCAGGGCCTGTGGCAGCTGCTTATAGATCTGGAGATGGATACAGATGAGGTGTGTGTATAAATATATACACACACACAACGGGGAGGGGGAGAGAGGGACTGAGAAGCTGTGTGCGCTTTATTACTGAATACAGCGCTACACACAAAGTCAGAACGAGCTCTTCCCATAAACACAGAGCGTGTTACAAAACACATCCCAGCTTCGCTGCAGGTGGCAGGCCAGGAGAAAAATCTCCTACATTTTATAGGATATAGGACATTTTGTAGGATACAATCACTGTATCCTACAGTGGGGAGACCAAACTCTGCCAGCCTTCAAAGTAGGCCTAAGCACACTTTAAAACATCATTTAGGATGTGTCACCTGTACAAAAATAAATCATTAAGTAATCTTATTCCTTTTCACATTTTATTTGGGAGAAATCACAGATATTTTTATGAGCTTTTCTTTTTACACAAAATCTGTCTGAATGAAGAAAGGATGAAGTTGGATGTCTCAATGTGGATCAACGCAAAAGAAAAATAATATCAGTGCTCAATATCACCTTACAGCCTAAGTATGGCCCAGCATTTAAAGCCCTTACTGAGGGTATTCAACCACAGGAGCAATGTGATTTCTTCACAAGGACACAGTGAAGCAAAGTTAGGACTTTTTACAAGGTCACACAGTGATAGCACAGGAGGGAATGGCTTCAAACTGACAGAGGGAAGGTTCAGATGGGATATTAGGAAGAAATTGCTCCCTGTGAGGATGGGGGGGCCCTGGCACAGGTTGCCCGGAAAAGCTGTGGCTGCCCCATCCCTGGAATTGTTCAAGGCAAAGAGGGATGGGGATCTGAGCAACCTTGGATAGTGGAAAGTGTCCCTGCCCATGGCAACAAGATGAACTTTAAGGTCCAACCACTTTGGGTATTCAGGTCTCCCTCTGTTCTGCTTCATGGAAACCAATCATGACAGTACTGTTCTATTTTTTCCCTGCTGAATTATCATGTGTTTTGATACACATTGTTAACAGATTTGCCATTTTTTTTACTTTTGAACTCCTTTTATTTTTTATGATTAGGAACAAGCCTCTACCTGCCATTTGCTTTGCTTTGGCATCTCTTCTGTCTCCAAGTATCCTGTACAATTGAAGATGTTTTCCATTATCTCAGCCCAGTGCTGTCAGAACTCATTTTCTAGACATTTTGCTAGCATCCCTTGCAATTCACAAGTTTCAGAATATCAGACCCAGATCACTTCCCATTTTCAATATGATGCAGTATACAATAGCTTCACCTTTTCCTTCTCCAAATCTTGAAAGCACAATTCTCCATTGCAAGAGCTATAAATGCTAGCTGCACTTTCAAAGAATCGCGGAGAAAACATACGACCAAAAAGAAATTCCACATACACTTGCTTATGTTGGATGGATTGCTTTTAGTGGCAATGTTTTATAGCTTTGATCTTTTAACAGATTACATATATGTAAAAACAGAGTAATAAAACTAGCAGTGAACTAGTAATACATTTACAACTTTTATGGAAGGCTTTCATTGTTATGGATCATACAAAATTTACAAGACAGCCCTATTTAGTGGTGGTGTTTTTAAATGAATACATTGAAGGGCAATGCTCTTTTCTGTTCATAAACATAAGCCAAATTCAGAACCAGGCATATTATTATTATGAGTATACCACAATTTATATCTATTTAGAATTTTTGAAATTGAATTACTTTTTAATTACAATGCACACAATTCAGGCATAAGGAATTCAAGTATTATTAAACTCTCTGGGCTATAAAAATATATTAAACTCCATCCCTCTAGCAGCTACTGATGACTTACCTGAGTCTAGCAAAGCAATATAGATTACTTTTCTTCCCAAATACCTTGGCAAGGTCACTTGTTTGAGAGTTGAAATGTAAATTACTTGTATTACAGCAGTATCCTCCGAAGTTTTTCATTTTGTGCATTAGCTCTCTCTCATTCCATCTGTGCTATTTTAGGACTGTGAAGTCTGAACTGATTGTTTTCATAAAAAGACATGTTAGGGCAGCACTGAGACAACAATCTGGAAAGTGAGTTTCCCTTAATACTACCAATATTAATCCTTCTTCACCATTCTTCACCTTTGCCCTACAGAACTCTGTATTTATGAACAGTTAATCTTCCTTTGCTCCCCATGGCCTCTATTCCTCTAATCTCTGGCCTGGCCACATGTCCATTCTTGACCCATCTGGTTTTGTGTCGCCAACAAATTTGATCATGGTTGAAACTGCATCAAAGGAATACCCAACAAAGAAGATGTGAAGCAGCTGCAGATCAGACAGAAAGGCAATAGTTTACAGTTTCCGTCATGAAAAGAGTTTCTGTAAATGCAGCTCTCCAGAAAGAGCCAAACACTCTTGAGAACCAGCACAAATTTCACATGTAGAACAGATGCAGCACACCAGCATGGCTTGTCATGAAATTTGTCTCCAAAAAGGCACAATGAATGAGATCTTTCCCAAAGTCATGTCACTGAAAAAGAAACTGTTCCATTACATGATGAACAATGTGATATCCTCTACGAAGATAAAAACACATGCAAAAAAGCCAAACCAATACAAATATGCATTTTTAATAAGGCTGTCTTCTTTCAGCACCCTGTTCTTTAAAACAGATATTCCATTTCTTCCTCCAAAACCACAGGCCAGAGGGAAATACTTCTACACCACAACTGGTATGTCCCAAACCAACAATGGATTCAAGTTGCTGAACTTCACAGATGTTTTTTTTATCCTAATTTTCTTTCAGCTGTATTTACAAGACAGCTGGTAATTAAATCACATCTTTATATTCCCTGTGGATAATACATGAGTTATTTCAGAGGTCCTAGTTAGTGTTTGCAGCAGTTAGCTCTGAAATCAAATAGGATGGCAACAGAAACTGCACATACTCTCTTACTCAGCATTTATTTCAACACACTATTTTAAAAATAAATCTAGAGGACAGCAATCATTACTATACTAAATTGGCACCAAAATATTGCATAATCAGGATCTCTGGATGTGAAATGCAATAAAAGCTTAGATAGTAATTTAGTTCCTAGTATTGAGTCCTTATTGTCATGCTCTGGCCCTAATCAATATCCAGGAAGTTTTACTGGTGTAAATGGTAACAGTGTTGATAATGATTTTATACTTATCTATCACATTTCCTTCAGAAAAAATCTCAGTATTTTACCACACACCAACACATTAAATGGGAGAATCAGTTCATACATCAGATACCCAAACATTTTTTAAGTGGATGCAGGTGACATCGTCCTGCTACACAGCAACAGCTCTAAAATTCAGACAGCTGCATGAAATGGAGGTGGGAGATTGCAAAAGACAGAATAAAACCCAGAAAACTTAATTTGGATGAGACACCACATCAAAGATTTCACAGAGCAGGAAAATACAAACTGATGGTCACTTTAGGAAGTTTAGCAGAAGCAGTGAGTAGTTTAATTTTTTTTTTCTGTTGAATAAATTCTCTGCCCAGTGCTACTACAAGATGCAGATGGTTTCAGGGAGTCTGTGGGAAGATGATCCCCACAATGTTTAATGAGACCAGCTTTGTTTTTCACACATACACTATCACAGCTCTTCCTGAGCAAGGAAATACCAAAGACAGCAGCAGCAGCTAAACCTACATACTAAGAAACCCCTTTGTCCCCCATCTGTCCCAACCACTGGAACCTCAGCCAATAGTTAGGATTCAGTTAGTTTTCCTTGCCTCTTTCTTTCCCATTCTTAGATGTTTACATTCCAGAAAAGATTCTCTTTCTAAAACTGGAAACTTAAGGATTTGTTAGTAACTGTAATAATGCCATTAAACTTATAATATGGCCAGTCAAGTCCCTTGGGCATTTTAATGCAATTCTCATAAGCCTCCAAACACAAACATCAAAATGTGCTGGCCCTGGAAACAAAACAGAAGGAAAGAAAAGGAATGCATAATATCCATTTGCCCTTCCTTTTTTTCATCTGTTTTCCAGTCCAGGCAAAATAAAGACTTCTTGTGTTCAAGTGTTTCAAAAATAACACAGACATTATATTTTTTTAAACTTGAAAACATCTTTATTCTTGCCTAATCCAAGAAGTAAATCCTAAACGTGGCCATCTTACAAACATTTAAAAGCTGCTCTTTATTCCTGAAAGCAGTGTGTTTTCCAAATCCTAGAAACTACAGCATGCTCAATTTGTCCACATCAGTTACATTTCATGGCTTTATGTAGCAAGGTGTGAGACAATGTGCTCAACTACACAGCAAGAGAAATAAATGCTTGAGAGAAATGGGACTTCTCCAAAAGTAGAGATGAGAAAGTAAAAGCCTACAACATTATTTCTAATGATTTTTGGTTATAAACAAAGACAGCTCTGGAAGTCACCAGACGACTGAGAAGATCTGGTGGTTTGAAAGGAGAAGGGTTTGTGAGTATCATAAATCTGATACAGTCTATAGCAGTGACTGCACACAGTAATAAGCATCAAGAACACTATTGATGTTTTATTTAGCTTAATATGGAAGCAAACCTCCTTTGAAACAATGCAAAATACTTGACAGTTCAATAGTATTGGCAAAAATGTAATAATAATTAAAAGTCAACAGAGGAAGGAAATGCAATTGCCACGTACCTCAAAGAAAAAACACTGTGGTCCTTATGCTTGGGAAGTTTTATCTGTGTGAAGCCTGGATGTAACCAGAGGAGCTGGGGACTGTGCAGTGACAGCCAGAGCTGGTGCAGGTTCACTGCAGTCTGTGAACTACAGGGGAACACTGACAGCACCTCCTCCTCACAATTAATCCACTCAGATCAGGGTTTCATGAAGGGTCCTTATTCCAGCTCTGGCTCCTTTCCTCAGTCTATGGGCTGATCACTGGAATCAGGTGCCCACTGTTAGAGGGTGATTCCTGCTGTCTGCACACACCATGCACTGGGGCATACACAGCAAATATCCACAGCGAAACAGGGCTGGGCACACTGGCCACTGCACTGCTTGAAACAATTCTTAAACAACCATGGTGCTTCTTCTCAGTTAGATCCTGTAAGTGGCTAAATTTAATTGCTCTCAGCCCCTTTATTAAAAGTAAGCCCTGTGCATCATAGCCTGTGTCTATACACTTCAAATATACATTGAATAACTCATGTTTCAGATAGCTGCATTAGCACTTTGTTCTACTCAAATTAATTAGCCCTACTGAAAAGCTGCATTTTTTTCCCCACAGCTTGTGATTCAAATCAGAATTCTGACTACAATTTCAGTTAAAGTTGAATAAACAATAATAGGATGCTATAGCCACCAAACTTTTTCCCAACACTTTTTTTTTAACAGAGGATTATTTTATTTAGACTCTAAATGGTAATTAACTTAGAAGTACACTCAGCAGTTGTAAAATTCATGCTGTTCTGCACTTGTAGAGGTACAAAAGGTCCCTTGTTTGCAGTACTATGCTGGTCAATTCCTGTGGCAGAGCTGTTGATTCTCTGCATGAGTTTTCTCAGATAATACATGGCCTTTTAAATATTGGTGCACTGGGTATTTATAAAGCATATATTTTCCAAAGCTGGGCAAAGAAAGCTTATTGACTTTGATAATTTTTCAGTGTTTGGTTTAAACTTTGTAATTTAAATCAAACGTTGAAAAATAATCAAAGATTTATACAACATATTTTTCAATTATAATGGCAGGTTTTGTAATTACAAGAATGACCAGTATCACAGAGAAATGTATTAGGAATAGCATATATAAACTAGAAATCTGAGGTACCTAAAAAGCATATTTGGGATAAATACACTCAAGTTTGCTTTAGCATATCAAAAATAATATTGTACTTCAGCTGACTAAAGCATCTTGAACTGAAGCAGCCATAGGAGAGCGGTCTTAATTTTCCTTTGGGTGTGTGCCAGCATAAAGCCAGGCAAGACTGACTTCTAAGCCACAGTGTTTTCAGAGTGGTGGCATGAAAAGTGCCAACACTATCAATTAAACAAAGATGGGAATACTGTTCTCCCAGAGCATCAGCTCTGGATCTAGCAGCTGCTTTACTTTACAAATATGAGCAGCTTGTTCTGTTTCAGAGCCTTCTAACTTTCATAAACTAGATGGTTTTACAAACAGGACAAGATGTTTCTGAGGTTCTGGTAATGAAGGAAAATACATCTGCTATCTGATTGCTGAGCTATAAACTGAGTTTTCCACATAAATAATCCTCTCCATCTGCAGCATGAAGTGTAGGTGAAAAACATAAGGCTACCAATTCTGCTCTGTAAAATTCAGGCATCACCTTTATGAATGAATTTCATACAAGGTCTCAGTTCTTTTTGTTCCTGACAGAGCAAGGCATATAGCTTTTATACTGTAACTGTCTAAAGCTTGCTTGCTCTCCTGAAATGAATACCAATTTTAAGAGTCAGACAATCATCACAGCAGTGCTTAAAATACACACAAGTTGCATGACAAGCATCACAAACAGGACACTGAAGTGCTCCATAAAAACCTGTCTTGTGTCTAAAAGGGTCTTTGAGATCTGACCAGTATGAGACAGATCATGAAGTGAAATATTGAGCAGTGGCACACACATGTTACTATCTGATGAACTTTTATCAGTGTAAGGGAGAGCATGGAGCATCCTACGCATTTTAAATAACTACAGAGCTTTTAAGTTCAAGAGCTGCCCACATGGAAAATCTCCTCTACTTGGAAGGAATTTTCTTGCCTCTGCATGATGTAGTCTCCTTATCACGTTGCTCAAAGCAAAGAAGCAGTAGTCATAATGTGAGAATAATTATCAAGAACAAGTCCTGCTTTGTGGAAGATACCTCCTATGATTCTGTCAGAGGCATCAGACTGCATAAAAGCCTACATAAAAACTCTGAGAGCTTTTAATCTGTATTTTTCATGACTAATGAAAAATAACATTTGGAATTAAATCAAAGGCTAAAAAAATATTTTTTTAAATGTTACAGAGCTTAGATATGTATCACAGAAGGCAAACACAATCCTCTTTCCTCACATAACTTACAGGAAGGTAATAGCTGTGTCCCTTTCATGTGTGAATAAAGCAGGCACAACACACATACAGAATTCCAAAAGATGCAATTTATCAAAACATCTCAAGGTCACAGAGACCAGAGAAAGGTGTATTTGCAACCCAGAATACACAAAGCTACATCATTGTTGAGAATGGTTATATCTTGCAGCTTGCTTGGGAAAGCTCCATGTGATCCTAGAAGAAAAAAATTTGCCCAAAGAGGGACTAAAAATCTAATCCAGTGAAGCTGATTTTGATTCAACTCTGATGGAAAACAACTGGAGACTCAACGGTAGCAGAGGGCCTCCAGTACTCATAATGAGAGCCTGATAATAGAATGTAAATGGTATCCTGTGACTAAAAGCAAGAGAAAGCACTGCTGCAGTTAACTATAAAACACATTTGTCAAAATGTAATGCTATGAATATGGGTTCTCCAGCTTAAAACAAATTCTTTCCAGATGAAGCAGCAAAATAATACAGAATGCATTTTGCTCTAGTGTTCCACCACACATGAACAGAAAAACAATGAGAATCCAATTTCACAGTGGCTGATACTATCCTCACAAATAAAATATAATCTGTAATTAAAAGAAGTAGTTGGCACACTACTTGATTACTGCAAAATACATTCTTCAAATAACAATGTGACCTGATGAAATAAACAGGTTTAAGCATGCAAACATCACTTTTTCTCCCTCTTCCAAGTGTCCTTAAGAACTATTATTTAGCTTGCAAAATAGCTGCTAGAATTTGACTGGTGTTGGTATAACCTGATTTCTCCTTAACGCATCTCCAAGTCTCCCACTAGCAGCCAACTGACAATGAGTGAAAACAACAAACAGGAAAACATTTATATTCCATTACACATCAAGAGTGATTGTATAAGAACATAACCTAATACCAGAGTTTGTGGAATTCTGCCACTTGAGAAAGCAAATTGGTCATTTCCTTCTCTCCAACACCAAAGAGAGGCACTACACATTCTCCTCCTGGAATATGTTGTCAGCTTTTAAGTTTTGGTACCCAGTGGAGCAGCTTTTTGATACATATGAAAGGAGAGGGAACATAAACAGAGGATTTTTCTGTTTAAAGATGTATTTTACACTACCTGAAGCTCTCCAGATTAGTTTGACACATTTTAGTTTTATTCACACGCAAGATGTTGTCTTCTTCCCTTCTACTGGTCTGCCTCATTCCAGATGTTACTTCTCTAAAATTATATTTCAATTGATTATTCAACATTTACTTGTCACCAGCACAGAAAAGAAACTGCCAAAAATGCAGGTATTTAAATTCTAAGTACAGCATAAAAATTAATGCTGTATGACAGTCATCACAGGATACATTCTCTAAACAACAAAAGACAGATTTTCCTTATGAAGCAAATCCAACTTGGTTCTTCCATGTTTGTTTTATTAAATAAAACTGTAGCATGGTTGTTTATCTGAGGTACAATTCACTTTATTAACTCTAATAAAATAAATGGCCTCTGAATGCCAGATGTGAGATGGGACTTGGGCATCCTTGTTTTTTTACCAATTCATGTCCTTGAGCTGAGTTCACTGTGAGGCAACAGATACAGACAGAAGAATTGGTAGCAGGAAATAAGCTGTGATATAGGTTAAAAGAGCAACACACTGCTTTGAGAATATTTGGTGTTACGATGGTAGTGCCTTCAAATATGTGCTGACCTAAAATCCTATGGTTTAAGGGCACCATTTTATTGCATTACAAACAGAAAGGTTTGGCTCTTCACAAATCGCTCACTGCTGGCCAGCTCTGTGAACAGAAATGTTCACACATCTCCTGTACAGTACAAATTGCCACCAGTGAAGGTTTTGAAAACTAACAGGAATTAAAATGCAGTCTCACAGAACAACCAACCCAGAGTGCAGTCAGGAAATTAGGATAGCTGCATTTTTTCCAATGGAAAAGAGCTATTTCTGGGGAAATGTCTGGAAGTTTACACAAATGAGCCTCCTCACTTTCAGTAAACCTGCTGTTGAATGATTTATGAAAAGAAACTTTCCAGTCAACAAGGCCCAGAATTAGAGATGTGTTTACACCTTAACTTTTCCTGTCATGCACACACTAGATTTTAACTACACCAGTAAAGGTGTTCTTAGTCACTGGTACAGCATTTCACAGAATATTCTGGGTTGGAGGAGACCCAAGAGCATCAAGTCTGATTCTTAGGTGAATGGCCCATACAGAGATCAAACCCACAACCTCTGGTGCTGTTAACCATGCTCTGACCAACTGAGTTACTACCAGGGTCATTGGTTCATGGGAATGGCCTGAAGTTGTGTCAGGGAAGGTTTAGGTTGGGTATTAAAAAAAGGTTCTTGCCCCAGAGGGTGGCTGGGCACTGGAACAGGCTCCCCAAGGCAGTGCTCACAGCACCAAGCCTGACAGAGCAAGAATTATTCGGACAACACTCCTGGGCACATGGTGTGTGATTCTTGGGGCTGTCCTGTGCAGGGTTAGGAGTTGGACTCAGGGATCCCTGTGGGTCCCTTCCAACTCAGCAGATTCTGTGGTTCTGTGATGTCACATACTAGAAAAATTTTGAATGTAATTTCAAGCCCATGTCAGAAAGGAACTGGAAAAGGAAAGGAGAGGAGAGGAAAAGCTAAAGTCTTATGTTTCCTCACTTCCAAGTGCTTGTGTCTGCCAAATATACATTAGCTCTGCTTTTACATTTAATATGAAAAAAGCTGGGGTCCTGTCAGCAGCTATTCACTCAAGTATTAAAACAACTAAATATAAAACAGTCAAGAGAATTAACTCAGCCACATCCTCTGCAAAGCTCACAGCTTCTCATGGTGGTGAGGGATGCAAAGAGAAACCCCAATGTTACAATGTGAAACAAACACTTCTCTTGACAACTGAAATGAGCATGATCTTCCACAGCAAATACCAGCACACACCCCAGCCTTCAGGTGAACTCAATCATTTCAAACAAATTGGGGATGCTTCAAACCGTACAGAAGAAATGTGAACAGCAGGAGTCCCCCAGTGGTAAAAATACTTAAAAGGAACCTTTTATTCCTCCCAAATACCCACTGCACAGCACTTTGGGCAGCTAGCCAAAACCCTGTCTCTAAGTAGCTGTAGACTGATTTAGAGATGTATTTTAATACTTTTACCACTCTTTAAAAATCAACAAAATAATACATTTATTGCACCTTAATAATACACATCTGAGACATTAACACCGTTAAAAAACCTTTCTAGCTTTCCTGTTGTAGTATAATAAATCATTCCAAATATGCACAGTAATTTCTAGAATTTTATTAAAATACTTTGCTGCTATTGGATCATTTCACACAACAGAAAGTCATTACCCAGAATTAGACCACTGCACTCAGCTACAATCTGGGGAAAAGCTGATTTATAAAGTAATGCTCTGAAATACCAAGGTTTTCCAAGTTTGAGCATTTTTTTCAAATATCAGAAAAACCTTCAAAATTCTGAAAGTCACGAGGAAGGGTAAGTGCTAAACCTTAATTCTCTCTGACATGCTCCTTGACAGTCTGATCTTGTTCAACATGGAGCATTTGTGCTTAGGAACATTATTATTGTCACCCTAATCTATTAGCAACACTTTGCCACAGAAGAAGAACAACCTACTCAGGAGACAAAGGGGCCATCTATCTGTTACAGGCACTTTGCACATCTCCCATTCTGACAGCTGCAGCTCTTCTTACCACAGTCCAGGTCCAGAATTATTTATTGTATTTCTCAGGCTGGCTAAAGACAGGAACTAGTCACTCTGAGTATTCTACAAGCCTGAATATTGACTCTTACAATACAGTCCTTCAATTAGCAGGCATCACTGCTCAAGGGGAGCTAACTATTGGCTCTATTTTATTCTTTTTACAACGCAATAATTAATTCTGTGACTTGTAAATTACATCTCTCCTCACATTCTACACTAGATACTGTATACTGCCCACATTACAGAAATCTGGTGGTTTTTTTTCTGAAGACCTTACTAGAAACAGCTCTAGAGAAAACATTGCCATTTGAGATCAATTACTTCTGCCCCCTGTTAGTGTCCTAGCTAGTCACTCATTGATTAAGTATGATTTTAATTTTATTATGTATATGTAGAATTAAATACCTATTTAAAACAGTGTTAACTAAAAATAATTAAAATCAATATATACAGTTGCAATGCTACAAACATGACTTTGAAAGGCAAAATAAAATAATGTTTCCTGTTTCCTTAGCCTGTCCACTTAACCACTGTCAGGCTAAGATACTGATATTGAGAAGATTCTTAAAGTGACATTTTCCTCTTTAAGGCAAGACCAAAACTTTGCAACATTTAAATCCTTGACTTAACGCAACAGGAAGGAGATAACTCTCTTTTTAATAATCTGAGGGGTTTATAAGCTTACTTGCAATTAGCATAAATGAAAGCTACTATCAGACTGTGTAATTATTGCCCAGCAATGCAGTACCTAAGCCCTAGAAATGACAGCTCCACAAGTGCACCCATTCTGTGCCCTGCTGAGTGATTTAAAGCAGGCAAGAGCAGCTCAGAGTGGCTGCCTGCAGTGGTGTCACAACAAGCCACCTGCTTTCAGAAATACCCCTGTGACATCTGGGATACCCAAAAACCAACACATTTTTAATAAATAAATAAAAACATAAAGATCAAGCGACACAGTTATTCACTGTTTGTGGTCATGCTGTTAAGGATGTCTTTAATATATTGAGAACCTCACCTCTGAGTCACCAGTTCAAACATAGCCTAATAATAATAATAATAATAATAATAATAATAATGACTGAGTACTGTCACAGCTGCATGGGGAACTACACACAACAAGTTGGGGAGAAAGGGAAATGTTCAGGGAGAACTGTGCTACAGAAATCTCTCTTGTAATTGGCACCTTTGTTGTCACTTCCTGCAAGGGGAGAAAGGACTGAGCAGGGAATGGAAATGAATGAAAAATGAACTATTTTCCCTTTTCCAGGGCTACCCAAGGCTGTCTCCAGCAGCAGAGTTCCCTGCTCTGCTCTGCCAGACTGGCCACGTAGGACTGACAACTCCAGGTAGCAGACAGCTAAGGCATGTGGTACCATTTTTCTTCAAATAGGATAATTCTAAATTTATTCTTATTTATGCTTTTGAATCTTCCCACAGCTCTTAAAGAAAGGTCAAGGGCATGCAGATAAGATATTTTTAGCTGTAAAGCAGAAACATATTAAAAGAACTAAATGCAGCCCCAAGTCAGATTCAAACAGTTCTTTATTCAGCAAGTTCAAAAATACTGTATGCCTTTCTCCTAAACATTAACACAGCTAGAGTTAATAAATTTAGTTTCTACCCAACCCAAAAAGAGCTGTCTAGGTATTTTTAAAATGTGCAAAAGTTAAAACAACCACCCAAAGACATCACCAAAGCCTGAGTTCAACAATTCTCACAGCAATTTATAGACAAAATTTATACACTAACACACCACATTTCTTTGCAAGTCTTCTTTAATTTTCTGTTTCAAAGATGAGATGTTTGGCAAGGGGAAGAGACATCTCACACATCTGCAGCCTTGGGGAATGCTTGCTTAGAAACACACACAGTTTGACCTCTCAGAGGATCAAATCAGTTTACTTCATCAGGTCATGAGTGTTATCAACCACTGCAAGTTTCTGTCTCTATTTCACTGTTTAGGAGACTAAAACTAAGTCATAGATTACGAGAGAAAGAACTGACACCATTTCTCAGCCTATATGGGTTGATTTTAAAGCTGTAACTTTCACGACTTTTTTTACAAGAACACTATAGGCACTTCTTACACCATGCAATCCTTTAAAGAAATCTGACAAGCAAATTCATCAATTTCTAATAGAATTTCAAATACAGGCGACGCCTCGCTGTCTTCAATCATGTCTTGTTTCATAACTGTGTATGTGGAGAAACGACATGTCTGTCTGGGGCCTAATGGATAACATGACGTACATTCCCGTGGCAATAGAAAATGAACAACAATAAAAATTATAATTTACTTTGCTGTCAGGTGCTGATCCTGTAGGTGTGAAGGCAAGCAAGTAAAGCTGCAGAGACTTGGTTTTGATCTGGTATTGTATTTAAATATTCTGTAGTTGAGATTTAATTGCACCTAATCTGCTCAATAAAATCATCTTCACTGTTGTTAATATCTCAGACTTGTGTTATTATATAATCCTAACCTATTTTTTTATACAGACATTTTAATCTGCTGCTTAAGTGTTCATTAATGCAAAGCCACTGCTGTGGAGAATACATTCCACTCTGCTTGCAAGAGGCAGGAATTCTCTGGAACTACTACCAAACATTAGTTACTTAACTTTGTTTATGGCCTTATGACAACAAACATCAGCAAAACTTAATCATTAATCCTAAAAATATTCCATCTGGAAAAGAAGATGACTCTACAAAGTGCAGAGTCATTTGTAAACAAAATGCAGTATCATCCACGTAGTCAAATGCAATATATGTGCTCATATATAACAGCTTCTGGATGGCTCCTTTCTTTCCTGTTTCATTTCTAAATCTGAATAAATAATCTGCATGCCAACCAACCTAAATGATGAGTTATTTCCCGTTTCCAGAATCCTGAGATGCTCAATTATCTCACACAACTGCTAGCCATCAACTGCACTTAATTGCTTGTATGTTTCAAGTCTGCTGCATGTTTATTTTTATCACTTGCATGACACACTAGATGTTTTATGAGACCAGAATAAGATGGGATATGTCACAGTCTAATGCTTAGGGATATGGCAGGAACGGTATTTGCTTTTTTTAATCATAATTTTTCAAGGAAATCTAAGTAAATTAAATATCAGTCTCTATCTTCTCCACACCCTGCAGCTCTCAGTGATTTCTTAACCCATAGGACACACTTGAACAAATCTGGCAGAGGAATGAATATGAAGTTCTTACGAATTTTATGAAAAACCACAGTTTTAGACCCAAGTAGACCTGACAAGGCAGGCGTGCCTCTGGCTCTGAGCCATTCCCAGAGGGAGTGGGGACCCACAGTCCTCCAGCACAGGTTTAACACCCAGCTGCAGCACCTGCTCCTGCAGAGCAGAGATGTGGGACAGAACTAAGGAGCAGGGAAGGGACAAAGGAACACGTGGAGAGGGCACTGCACAGGGAGAGGAGATTGGAACTCTGCACACAGAGTGGGGGCACCCAGGGGATGGAGGACTCTGCTAGGACATCAGGCATTGTCAGTTCCATCACTCAGGAGCAATTCCTTTTGTCACGCAAACAAAGTCTCAAACTCTTTACAGGGAGGGTGAGAGAACAATTTGGAGAACACTGAGAAAAAGCTGAGTTTAACACAAGTTTGCAGCAGCACAGAAGGTGTTGCTTCACCAGAAGTTCTGGATGAGGGAGGACAGGGAGGCGTTGGGGGGAATGAAGAACAGGAGAGCAGAGTGCAAAGACATCAGACAGGAGAGTGGAGACAAGCATGTCACAAAAGGAATGGGAAAAAGTGCAGCCAGATTCCTCAGGAGTAGCAGAAGTGGAAAGCAGAACCAGTCCATGCTGCAGTGACAGAGAAAGAAACCTCTGGAACCCTTGCAGCTGGAGGGGATTTGGTGTGGGAGTTATACAAAGATAGAGGAATATCAACAACCAAAGAAGGGCAGGCAGTATATGGAAAAGGTACATCAAGGCAGGAATGAGCTGGGATTCTCAGCTCAGGAGAGCAGCAGTGCTTAACATGAGCCTGACTGCCAAGGCTAAACCCAGAAAACCTGCAGTGGGATGGAGCCTGTGGGGCTGGAGAGCAAGCAGAATCCTTGTCCTGTCTCCACTGGAGGAGGAACAGGGAAACAGCCATTTCTGGATTTGTTGAACTGAGCTTTAGTACTGAATTAAGGGTGCAGAATTTAAAAGGAAAAGCATGGAAGTTTTTAACACTTCTGAACCTCATCAGCTGCATGACAAAACATTAATGGGAAGATGCATTTTATGAACATCAGAAAGTGATAAAATCATATAACCACTGAATGCAGAAATTCATCTTTATTTATGGGTTTCTACTCAAATTGTTTGATACCTTCAAGTCTCTTTACAGCCTATCATTTCTGCAAATTTCTATGCAGCAAGAGCTATCTCTGTGCCATTACATTTTGTGTCATGCCTCTCTCATGTTACATTTCAAGCTGAGTGCAGATTGTACAGGACAATAGCCTGACACTTAGAAAAACTGTCAAAGCATCATAGTAACTAAAGAACTGTTCCAAAAATAACTTAATTGTGGTAGTGCTCTAACTATACTGACAGCATTATTGCTGCATTAGTTTCATCCATGAAAAATGCAAGAATATAAAAATACTACCAGAAATTATATAAACTACAGAATTACATTTCATGAACAAAACCAGTCACCTTTCTAAAAATAAAAGCTATAAACACATTCTTTTCTAAGTTTAAAACAATATAATATGTATCTTAAAATAAGAAATGTTAGATACTTATCATAAATAAGTATCTGCCTTGCAACCCAGAAATCATCATTTCATCACAAGCATTTCACTCTTAGCATTTTTAACATACTGTCAACTCCTGACAGATAGCACTGGCTTCTCCAAGACTGTCAAAGGTATCCCTGAGAGTCAAATACAAATAGGGTTATTTAAAAAAAAAAAAAAAAAAAGAAAGAAAGAAGAAAAGAAGTTTAAAAATATCTTAAAATGTAAAGAACCAGTGCACAGAGCGCCTGCCATAAACTGCACCTTGCTGTGCCATCAAGAGACAGAAAGCTGCAGGATGTTGTTCTTTTAGTTTCACAAGGGAAAACTGCTTTCACACAAGGCATTTTGGAAGCTCTGCAAGGAAGGCTGCCACAGTTCTGCTCACTCAACGCAGTCCTCTCTTCCACCCTCCCACCACCTTTATCACTGAACCAGTGACAACACTGTGGTCACCACATCAACCAAGAAGCTTTTACTCACTCTCTCCATGTCAGACCTCCAGCTGCTCCATCAGCAGGCTCAGCATGTCCCACCACTCACCCCTGAGACACAGCAGTCTGTAGACACCTGACAAAGCAGGGAACCCAGCCAGGTATTCTGAGGTCCCCAGCAGCCCATGCATGTTCCTGCTCACCCCATCCCAGGAATGCTGCTGTCTCTCCCAACAGATAACCTGACTCTGCTTTCCTCCTCAGTGACCTGATCTCATAATCCCACCAACACCAGTGACACTTCCTCTGTCCTCTGCTCCCCTTTCAGAGAAACTCGGGTCCCACTGAAGCAAACCATAAAGCTGGCCTGTAATGGGAAGCAAGAACACAGACCCAAGTGTATATATGTATTTGTTAGTTTAATATCTGACCCACCACACCATAACTGAGGCTTTCCTGCAAAGATACAGATAAAGGGATGGCAGTTCCATTCTCCAAGGATGTTACTCTAGAAAATATGGGGTTCACTGCATATATTATACTTGGTAAAATGTACCTGGACATGCTTGTTCAAGCAGATATGTCCCAACACTTCCCTTTGAGGCTTCAGGAAAATACTGCTCAACTCTTGAGTTTCCTTCAAGACTTTTAACTTCCCCCCTACCACTCTTGGCATTAAAAGAGAGGCTGAATATTCATGAATAAATGCTTTGTGTTGCATCATCAGGTGTTTCCTTCTTCCATGGAATGGATTTCATTCTGTTTCCCAAGTTGAAGCAAGTCCACAAAGCCTGTCCAGACTACCAGGACAAGCAGAAACGCTGCATTTGCTCAAGGCTGTGCATTTTAAATACTTGAGGACCAAAAACCTTATCTTCCATTTTACAGCTCTTCAAAGAAATTAGCAAAAAGGTTCCAGTAATCTTACCAAGGAAAGCAACATGAACTAAACAGAGAATTTATATGCTCCTATTTTCAAGGCCTGCCTTTGAAGGTAAAGTGTGTAGGCACTGCCTTTATAGGCCAGTCAGTTACTTCAGCAAGGTACTTAATTCCCCTCTCATAATCAGATCTAGCTTCAAGAAATGCAGAAAACAGGATATTCAAAGAGTTCCTGCAAGCCAACAGTCTCCAAAGTGATTTTCTTTTGTGTGAAGTCCAATCTGATTATAAAAATGAAGTGGAAATCAGTAACTGGTATCTATGCACCCCCGATAACTTGTTATCTGCCTGGAACCCAGCCTAGTTGTCTCTGCAAAGAAAATCTGCACTCAGAAATGTCAAACACAAACATTGTACATGCTTAGGCTTATTTTTGTCAAACTGTTTTCATTTTGTTAAATGCAGCTAAAATAGGTGCCTGGTTTGTCTGTTTGTTTGTCTTCTTGTAACAGGACACAAATTCTCACTGGGGAAAGGTAGAGTTAGCCTGGATTTGTGTAAAACCAGTATTAAATACTGGTTCAAGGCAAGGGCTACTATTTTAATGCTTTACCTTATAAAGAAAAATAGAGTTGTGCATGTGACAGTCTGTCAGCTAAATATAAAAATCTTTTACTTTTCTGTTATCAAAAGACTCGACCTCACATCAGAAAACCAGAACTAAGCCAAAAAAAGGAAAATTACAACAGGGAACAGAACCAGATTGCAAGACTCCTATTACCCTAATAAGATCTGGTTTATTGTTTATGAACCCAGGTGTGTGTATAATGCAACTGACATGAAGTATCTCGGCTTTTTTAACTAAGCAGCAATGATATGGGGTGTAAGAGCTAATAAAAGCATTGCAGAGAGTTGACAGAAATCAACATTTTTAGTATTTTTTAAAATTAAAGTGCCTTTGTAGAAAGGTGGCATCTCAAATAATCTTAAAGAAATTTTATAAAAAGACATAGTGTTAAATTAGAAAAATACATGGGATTTGAAATACATGCAGATTTAGGAACAGAAACAAGATTAGAGGCCTCAGGCAATAGGAATTGGAGATGTCATACAGTATTAATTCATGGAAGAAGCCACTAATTCACAAGCCACAAACCCCAAAAGGAAAAAGCAGTCAATTTCTTAGCTAGTAGAGTTTCTAACTTATCTTTTTGATAAACAATCTAAAAAAGGCAATATATGGATTCTACAAATGAAAAGTCATTTACTGGGTCGGAAAAAAAAATAAGTAAATAATAATTAAAGTGTCAGGGACTTGTTACCCAGAACACAGCTCTTATATCAGAGCAAGAATTACAAAAATGAACAGGGAAACCCTCCATTCTTGATTAAAAGAATTTTGGGGGTAATGTAAGTTTTGGAGAAATCAATTGACTATGACACAGCTTGCTCTAACATTACAGAATAGCAGGAAGAGAAGGTATGAGGGGAAGCACACAGACAAGAAAGCTCTGTTTCCCTGAATTGTGGGAATTCAAATTGAAAGCCCCAACCTTCCTTGCCCACCTTTGCTGATGGCAACTTTTCCAAGGAAACACCAGAAGTTCATTCTCAGTGATGTCACTACCCCATCCCTGAGTAGAAAAATATAATGGGGAGGGGGGAAAATAGGTGCCATCAATACTCAGAGCAGGTTTTATGCTGGGGAGAGGGAAATATTCCCTTACAAAAGTCTGTCCCATCCTCAAGGAAGGGTTTTGCATGCTGGATTCATTTTTTCCCCACAACTGACTTAGCGATTTGTGAACAAATTTTACAAGATGCCTAAAAGACTTTGAAAAACTCCAAGTTAGTAAAACTACTGATCAACCTACTCTCCTGAGCAAGGGACAGGTCCTAGAGGGAGACCCAGAGCTATTTTCATACATCCTGCAGGAAAGAGTGTAAGAGCCACCAGCACACACACACTCACTCCTGAGATTCCAGCACTGCTGACTTTTTAGTCTCAACTTTTTACATACAGTCAAAAGCCACCTTAGTGACCATAACTGTTTCTGTTTGCACTTACAGCTTACTCAGTGGGCAAATCAAACCTGGTAACTTCATGTGCTGTATTCTAACGTGGAATGACACACTCCAGTAAGAAGCCTGACATGCTGTGCTGTCTTGAATTCATTTTAATTTAGAAGTTTACCATAATAAATATAAAAGATGGACTTTTCTAAATAAAAGCTTCCACATATCTTCTACAACAGAAGATTCCCTGGGCTTTTAGATCCTCTCATGAGAGCAGCAGAACCAGGGAGCACTCCCTCTGACATACAATCATATCAGCCATTTTCTTTGATTTGTTAACGATGTAAAAGGTGCTTTGCACAGTTTACTACACTAACAAGAAATACTGGCAAAATAAATAATTTCTACCAGTTCTGTGCCTTAGCAACTAAAAACAAGGCCTTACTACCAGGGTGTAACCAACCCATTCTCCACAGATTAACAGCAAACCCTCTATGTTTTACAAATGTACTGATTTATGTAGCCTGTTCTTTTCAGATTATTTCTAAACATAAAGGATGTAAAACAAAGAAAATTCACAAAGCTGAACAATGGGATAATAAGCCTATGAACAACTTAGGCAACTTAGAAGTGAATCCATGAGAGGAGAGCACTTTGTCACCCTAAATGCATTGATCTAAAGAGCCAACTCTTTTTAACACTGAATATTCTATTTACACCACTACACAGACATGGCTTAAGGCACTTTATTCAAATATAGTGGCTCTCCCTTTTCTGTTGAAATGAATAAGACATTTCAGAAACATTACTTTGTTAAGTACTTCTACAGGTATGTGCAGCTACATTTTTATGCAGCATATTTTCTTACAATGTGCCGAGGTGACCACTATACTCTATCAGCTAATACCAAAATAATAACATACCTTCCAGTTGCAAGGCTCAGTGTCAAATACCATACAAACTTAAAAGGCAAACCATTCTCCAGGTAGTAAAAAGCCACAGATAGCTTTAAGAAGTTACTAATTCAAGCATCTCTCCTTAATGTAGTGTGAAACTCGCTTCTGAAATCCAATCAACAGATTTTGCATTTACTGTAATTGTGACAGAAGTCAACGGCCTTAAAATGTTTTCACCTCTCAAAAGTGGCAAAGGTTCAAGCAAAAATGTCTGTTTAAGCAAAATCTTTCCTTCATAGTAACTAACCCAAATCTGTTACCCTCCAAAACAAACACACAAGTCTTCAGCAATTTCAAGAGCTGCTTAACAGGAAGAAATTCACACTCTTGACACAGAAGCACTACATCTGACATAGTAGATTAAAAAAAATATTCAAACATAGATATACCCAAAAC
Source organism: Cyanistes caeruleus (assembly GCF_971803275.1). NCBI lineage: Eukaryota > Metazoa > Chordata > Aves > Passeriformes > Paridae > Cyanistes > Cyanistes caeruleus. Next base: position 6,996,944 of record NC_141708.1, on the reverse strand, counting down.
AAAAAACAAGACAGCTCAGTCTTTCAACTGGGAAGACTCAAACTTAGTAACAGGTTTAGCCATATATTCCTGATTTTTGATCCAAATCAACATATTGATGCTTGAATTAAAGAGAACGTCACATCCTGTCTCCATAGGAGAAACAATTTTGAGCATCTATCAGAATAGAATTACATCAACTTTAACTGGTTTTAAAAACTGTCCTTCATTTGTCAGGCTTATGTACACTACAAAAGACTTATCTGACACAAAACAGTCATCTCAGCCAATGATCTCCCTTTTACATACCACAGAAGAAAACATCTGTGATTTTCTATACTGCCACAAAAATAAATAGAGAAGGTGGCAAAAGCATTACACTCGATACACACCAAGTCATATAGTACCACAGAATGGGCTTTGTAGTGTGAAAGTGTTAATTGCTGCTTTTAATTACACACAACTAACTTTAATGGGCGTGAACACTGCAGCAACATCTATAAACACCAGGTCCACATTAGCAAAACACCAGGTATGAAACCCCTGCCAACACTACTGGTACAAGGATTGTTGTTTGTTTATTTGAATCAAATTTTACCAAGTTCTGCCGTATTTGCAGAGCTCTGCAAAAAACCTGTAAGACTGAGGAGCTTTAAATAATATAACATGCAATAGTAACCATGACGATAAGCAAAATGCTTTTGCTAATCTTTTTCTTTCAGCTGATGATACTTTCAAATACTGGTGTTTTTCCACTGCATGACAACTTTTGTTTGTTGCTCACTATGAATTCTAGACCCCCCCCTATCCTTGTAAACCTGAAAATTTTGACTAAGGGAGCAGCAATTTGGGGTGCACTGGTAACATGGGATGAGTCCATACTGTGGTAGGATGGACATCACCTGTTGGAACCACGTCCTACTTCACTGTTACACTGAATAGGTGCATGAAAATTACATTTTTAAGGTAATTATTCTGCAAATAAATGGGGAATCTAAAAAAAAAAAAACAACAACAACAAAAAAAACCCAACAATCAACAGAAAGGCTGAATGCAGACAGGGAGATCACAAAACTGCTGAGGTAGGTTAGAATTTGGCTCCAGGAAGACTGATCATAAACTTCAAGAAAACCTTAAGCCTGGAACTCCTCTGCACTGATTTTGTCTTGGTTTTATATTAAGTTGGAGTTTAAAGCAATAAAAAATAAAGATTCTTCAGAGATTTATCTTTGCTCTCTACTATTTCTCCAACAGCCTTGCTCACCAAATGGGACAATGCTTTCAAAAGATGTATGGGATAAGGATCTGAAGTCAGATATCGAAAAGTGACTAAAGGGACGATTTTCAAAGGCATTAAGATACCTAAAGATGCATTAAGCACTTAAAATTTTCGAAACTGCCTGGGCATCTAACGCCTATTTAAATCACTTAGTCCTTTTTGAAAATCCCAATGGGCAGTTATCTACATTTTATGTGTCTATATGCCTTTGAAAATCTGTACCATTAAATACTTAACAACCTAGGTCCCTCTGGCTTTTAATGGGACTTTGAGTCCTAAAAAGTGTAAGTACATCTGAAAATTGGTCAAGCCACTCTCTCTGGTCTTTTTTTTTTTTTCCTTTCTTTTAAAGAGGCATCTCCTAATGCTTATCCATAATGTGTCAGTTAAGCAGAGCTTCAGCACTGTCCAACTTACACACTGTACCCTGCACATTTGATTTGTTTTATGGAGCTAAACAAATAAAAATCCAGAGTACAGACTGCATCCTCAAAAAACACTTCCTGAAGCTCCTAAAAAGAAATGAAATTCCAATCTGTAACCCTAGTCAACAGACCCAAAAAAACCCACATTTTCAATAAACACAACCCCAAATGAATATAACTTAGGCTGAAAAAGAATCAATATCATTGTTTAATACCCATGCAACATATTCAAAATACCACAAAAAAGTTCTGAAAAGCAGCCACACTGCAACAAGGAGAAAACAGAAAAATGAGGAAGTTGCAAATAGGCTCTTTAAAAAGGCAGCAGTTCCAGAAAAGAAGACAAGTTTTAACTCTGAATTTTCTTTTTTAAAAAAACTGGTATGAAAGCATAAAGCATTCCCTTATGCAAACATTCGAAAGATGTATCTTCTGATCTTCCATAATATCAATAGGAGATAACTTGCACTGACCAAATTCCCAAAAAGGAACTGATTTGTAAATTGGGAACGCAGGGAATCAGATTGCCACCTACAGGAAAATTTAGCATTTATTGTCAAGAATGACTCAAAAAGAATACAAATTGCCATCCTGCCAAGCATTCTTTCACTTCAAAACCAATTACTCTTTTCTTTTGTGCAACTATATCATGAGCTTCCTAAATCCAGGAAGCTGGTATCATTTCTTTTTATTTATGAGTACTGCTCGAAAGTTCCAAAATTCAATTACAAAATCGTGTGTCAGTTAAAGAATTTTAAGTCTGCTTACCTGATACAATTGGTGCTAGTCTGAATATGTCTGATAGTCTGCTGTTAACTGGTTCATAAGGGGAATCTTCAAGCAAGTCATTCCCTAAGGACAAAAAATATTTGGATTTTTTTTTCTTACACAAGAATTCATTATAAGATTTGTTTACTTTTACTCCATAACCGTGAAGTGTACTCCCCTTTAATCCCTTAAAAAAGTTTATATGGCTACTTCTTCTCAAAGAATTACCTATAAAAACATCTGAAAGAAGCTAATTGTTTATTCCTGCCACTAGATCTCTTCTCCTTCCTTGGGTAAGGTGACAATTTGCGGAGACAGCCTGTGACATCACAGAGACTGTCCCATCTCATGCCAGCGGGAGAGAAGGATGTTCCTCTTCATTCACCATAATAACAGAGCTCATTTTTAGAGAAGCTCAACTAACAGCCAAAAACTGGCATCTTCAGTATGAAACATTCCTAACAAGGTGCTGTTGGAAGAGAAACTTTTTATGATGCAGAAAATGTCTGTTATTACGGTTAGCAAAAAAATACGTATGGACTCGTTAAAGCATAAGGATGAATGAACAGAAAGGGATTATTTCCCTTTTTGCAGAAGCAACTAAAAAAAAAAAAAGTTAAATGGAGAGCACACTGAAGTCAGAGATTGCCCCTTCAACTCCAGGGCCACAGCAAAACAGGACTAAAAATGATGTCGCTCATATGAGAACCCGACTGTTCTCAGTAGGCTAAGAGAAATTTATCCATGAATATGGATGACAGAGGATTCCTGAATCAATCACTGTCATATCTCTTCTAAGTGGCATATCTACATGCCGTAGGAACCATAAACTTTGGGGGTTTTTTTCTGCCTCAGCATGCCCAGGGAATACTGCTAGTAAATACAGGAAAGGAAAAAATAAACTTTTACTTAAAACAATCTTCTCTTCATATTATATTTAACTTTCAGCAAAAAGGCTGAGAAGCTAGTTCCAGTGTCCTGTGATCTCGTTAGGTGAGTCCTATTTAAGGAGTTTTAATATTATTAGGAAAATATCTCCGAAGGGCCGTTTTTGTGGCTGTCTCCCATGCTGGTGCCCCTATGTTTTGAGTGTGGTTAGGACAGGTCAGCTGGGTCCCCCGGAGGAGCCGCAGCAGCGCAGGGCGGGCGGGGGCTCCTGGGGCTGCCCGCAGCCTGCGCTGGCCCTTCTGCGCTTCGCCACGTACCCTGCAAGCTCTGGTACATGCTCCAGTAAATGCGCAGGCAGTTCTTCTCCTTCTTCATGCCCCTCTTGCAGCGGCAGTTGTACAGGGATTTCTGCTTGAGAGCTTCCATGGCGCTTCTGCATTCGTCCTTCGCCTCCAGGCCCGTGGCCCGGCTGAAGTTGCTCTCTTTGCCGGCTACACACTGCCTCAGTGTCCTGAATTTAGTACTACAGCTCTGCTCCTTCAGACACTGATCGCTGGCTTTCACGCAGTCCAGGCGGTCCCCTCCAGGCAGCGAACTCACTTCTGCAGACAAAAGTACATCTATGGAGAGGAGACACAAAGCAACCCGCGCTCTTTGGGGGAGGAGGGCGGCCTGCAGCCGAGCTCCGGAGAGCTCTGGGGAGCAGGGGGCACTCCTGGCGCCGCTCATGCAGCCAGCCCAGCATCTCGCAAACCTCCCGGCTTCCTGCTACGCTTTAGGAAAAAGCACACAGGGTTTCCATGGGCTTAGATCCACTTTCGGGGGGAGTCCAAGGAAACGGTATTTTTTAACCCTGATGGCTGATTTATGAGGAAACACAAAAAGGAAAGAAAACCCAGAGGGGTTAATGTGCCTGACAAAAGGAGCGTTTGTTATTCCATATACCATTAACCACTTTGGTGAAAAACATCAGTTTTCCATTCCAGGGTTTAACTGAAGGGTTAAATATTCAGCCTTACTTTCCACAAGAGCTTTGCCGTAATTTCACTTCCATCCAGGAACAACCCGCTCAGAGAGATAAGTATCCTCACTGATTGATACTAGCTTATCTTTGCGTCAGTCACTTTTTAAAACCTGTACACATTTCTGCTTATTCTATACGTATAAAGGTAGAATTTGCTACTTCCCCCTCCCCACTTCTCTCCACGTATGATGCTTTTGCAGGAGAACAAAGCAAATTGCATTAACTCTCTCCTCTCCATCGTGCCCCCGTCATGCTCCCTCAGACACATGCGGATGGAAACGCAAACCTCTTCTGTGGAAAGGAAACCAGTTTGGGCTGCAAACCACTACCAGTCGGGCACGCTGCCAGCTTTAGGTGAAGATGTAATCCTTCAGCTGGTCTTGTCATCCCCCACCCTCCCCAGGCAGCCTTATTTTATTTAAATGAAAAGTTTCCCTGTAACTTGCGAGAACCCAATTTAACAGGAGGCTAGACAGGCAAGTAGCGGAGTCTGTAACCTGACAGAGCTTTAAACCTAGACCAGGTAAACCGATGTGAGGCAGAGCCATAAAAACTACTGGAAACTTCACTGTTCTGCCTAAACAATAGACTGACAACCATCAGGCTGCCGGTCCCATAAACCCTATTCTTTGCTTTATGAAGCGATGTGCAGACCGAAATCAGGCACCGGCAACTTACCCACTAAGGGCAAAGCGAAGTACAAGAGAACGAGAAACATCTTGCCGTCTTCGGATGGTTTCCCCAAACGACTTGATGTGTCACAACAAAGATGATCAGCATGTAGATATTCCAATACCGCCGAGGTCTAAAGGCTCCAAGTTCAGATCCATTGAATTCAAGGGGGCCAAAAAAAAAAAAAGCCACCAAGCAAAAAAAAAACCCACAACCCTCTCTCCTCTTCACCGCTACCACCACCGGCGGCAGGAGCGACGCAAACGCTGAGCTTTTCCCTTAGATTTCAGGTCTGAGCAACCTGCAGGCACAAGCACTGACTCCAGTGCGGGAGCGAGAGGCGCACGCACGGGTGTGTGTGTATGTGTGTGTGTATATGTGTGTGTATGTGTGTGTGTATATGTGTGTGTATGTGTGTATATGTCTGTGTGTGTGTGTGTGTGTGAGAGCGAGCGGCAGCGGGGCAGGAGCGCCGGTCGCCTCCTTGGGTGGGCAGCGCCTGTTCCCAGGGAGGGACCGAGAGCGCACGGGGGGCGGGAGGGGGGTGCACACACGAGACCCGCAGCAGGAGCCAGCCGCTGGCAGCGCCGCTGGCAGCCCCGAGCCGCGGCTTCCCGAGCCCCCCCGGGGCAATTCGCCTCTTCCAGCCCCCCGACCTGAACTTTATTGAGGCGCCGGGGCCGGGGCGGTGCGCGGGGCGCGCAGGCTGCGCGGAGCGCTCGCCGCCGGGGCGGAGCGGAGCGGGGGCGGCCGCGCGTGCGGCGCTGCCGGCGGCCAAAGTTTGCCGGGGAGAGCTGGGACGGGCGGGAGGCGCGGCCGCTCCGGTTCCGCCGAGGGGAGCGGAGCCCCCGCGGCCCCGAGAGCGGCCCCGCGGGGATGCCCCGCTCCCCGCCCGCTCTCCGCGGGGCTCGGCGGCCGCGGCCTCCCCCTGCCGGCCCCGCCGCCCGCGGGGGAAGCCCGGGGGGTCCCGCAGCGGCCCCGGGGAGCACCGCCCGTCCTTCCCCGCAGCGGCCCCGGGGAGCACCGCCCGTCCTTCCCCGCAGCGGCCCCGGGGAGCACCGCCCGTCCTTCCCCGCAGCGGCCCCGGGGAGCACCGCCCGTCCTTGCCCGCAGCGGCCCCGGGGAGCACCGCCCGTCCTTCCCCGCAGCGGCCCCGGGGAGCACCGCCCGTCCTTGCCCGCAGCGGCCCCGGGGAGCACCGCCCGTCCTTCCCCGCATCCCTGCGGTGCGGTCCAGCCCTCGGCCGGGGCCGAGCGCAGTGTATCGGCTTCTACTTGGCTCCTGAATAAACAAAGCGAGCATATGTCCCATATTCGTGGCAGATGGTTCAAACAGAGAACTATTTAGTGGTTTTCCCACAGTTGCTACTATGTACCGCTCCCCTGAAACCCAACAAAACGCAATTAGCCTAAAATAGCGTCAGCTTCCAGGTTTCCTTATTTTCATATTCGCAAAATTTGATGCAGGTGTTTTTATGTTCTGGCTGCAACCAAATGTGTTGTTTTGGGTTTATCTTTTTCTGTTCTTAAAAGAAGCCAGCATATATGTTCACTGGCAGTTTTGTCAACAAGCTATTTGGCCCATTTGACTCAAGGAATTTGCTTCTCCTTGCAATAAATTTTGCCTAAAGGAGTTTGAGTCGCCTTATGAGATGGGAGATGATCAGGCTGGCCACTTTTATAGCAAAAACTGGATGGCAGATGGAGCTAAACTGTTGTAAGGTACTTCAAAACACTTATTTAAAAGCTTAGCATATGCCAGCATATACAGAGAGTACAACATTCATAGAACCCAAATGGAAAGGGCTTATTTTTGTTTGCTTTGCTGTTCAGGTTTTTGTTTGTTTTTTCCCCTCTGTTACCACTTTTTCTTAACAGATGGATTTGCATTTCTACCTAAAAAAAGAACCCCAAAACCCGTGACCCACAACAAAACTGAACATAATCCATCAGACACGTAAAAAAACATGTAAAGTACTGGCTGACTCAGTGAAATTGCAATATCGATATCAAGTTGCGACTGATTAAGTCACAAGTTTTGTGGTTTGGTTGTTTAATGTGAAGAGGCATATACTATTATATGGTCACGAAGTCTATTATGTGCTGCAATTGGAGGAGCAAAGACAATGACCAGATTTCTGGAGTATTTCAGGATAATTAGAAGGTGCTAAATTGGTGATATCATTGACTATTCAAGACAGCTTCAGCTTTTCAAACAGCTGGTATTTAATGAAACTCCTTGGTCTTCCAAACACTTCAATAGAAATCGAGCTGGGTGATACAGAGAGATGATTACTTCTTCACTAGTAATTTTGACGTCATTAGGGCACACGATAAGCTCTGTATAGAAGTTATCTGTGTATCTAACACAAAGGTAGCATAATTTTCCTGTCATTTAGAAGCCTAAGTCAAGAATAGCTACAACATTCACAGCAGAGGATAGAAACTGAAAATCAGACTGAAATCCAGGCCACTTTTTACAGAACCGTTCATGCATTAATGTCCTGAATACATACATACACACATGCACATACACACAAGTTATTTGACATTTTAAAATGTGACACATCGTAAATCTCTACATTAGTAACTACTTTTGCTGTTATAAAACACAGCTTTTGTGGGGTGTTTACTGTTACAGTAAAACTGAAATTGCATTTTAAGTGTTAAAAGTTTAATAAAATGTCGCTGACAGTTCAGAAATAACAAAACAGCTGGAAAACATGCATCCAAAAATTCTGAATACTATCTAAACACTCCTCTTGCCAGTAGTTTGACTCATCTCTGGAAAACTACCACCCAAAGTGAAAAAAGGGTAAAAGGTTTTAGTAAAAAAAAAAAAAAAGTTTAAAATGCAACCATGTTTGAAAGTCAAGATCCAAGAAGTCCATGCTACATACAGTTGCCCAGAATATCCAACTGCTACACACTCTTTACCAGGACAGTAGGTGGGAGACAGCTCCTTACGAACCACGAGGACATTTTTCCATAGCAGAAATTACCTTTTCTTCTTCTTCTTCTTTTTCATAGATGGAATTATTTATATATTTCTGTTGCAGACAAGCCCCATAAACTACTCTGCTACTGGAGTCATAATCCTTTGGGTCTTTGCACAGTGTTTTCAAACTGCCTTTTACTTGCCCTGGGGTAAAATTAAATCATTGAATGTTTTGCTGTTGATTTCAGTCAAACCAAGGTCTGCCTTACAATTTGTACCTGTCAGTGACTCAACTCACAAGTCTCTTCAGATAAAAGAAAAATGAAAGCATATGCCACAAGAAGTACTTAATGCAAATATTTTAAAGATATTTAAGCTTTTAAAAATATTCTGCTGGCTAAGTTTTATAAAAAAGTTTCAGATCAATTAATATAACAACATATATAAGGTGCAGCTGGTTTGGACAAACACTTCATTGTAGGAAGGATGACAACACAGTCACCACTGGATTATTGTCTAAAGGCCATTACAGTGTAGATAATGTGGAAAGCAGAACCAACTGCTTCAAGTTGCTTGCTGCCAGCATTAACTACCAGTACTTCAGTGTTTAGGTAGTTGTAGTTACTGATTTCTTTCAGGTTGGAAATTGTTATACAGTAGCTGGTTTTCTTGCATTGGAAACTTTTCACAAAGAAAAGACAAAGTAATGTGGATAGTGGGCTTATTTCAAACTAAAACGTCAGTAAAATTAGTGCTTCAAACCCTTTTGTTTCCAAGTAGGTTGAGGTAAGTGCAACCCCTAACATTGGGCGGTTTTAAGCTTCCTGTCACCTTGCAGCCTGGGCCCAAATGCTCTGAATGCAGCTACAGCATCAAGAGACAGCAAGCTGTATCCATCCAGGCCATCTGCTCCTGGAGGCCAGGCATACACAGCGAGCAAAATCAGAACTTTGCTGTGTTCAGTCCTACTAATGTCCTTCTGCCTCCTCCTCTGCATGTAAATTAATGACAGCAAACTCTTAGGAGGTACCAGGTTCTGAGATGCCTCCCTCAAAGGCATTGCATGTTGTTTTGCAGCCAGTTCTACTTGCAGAGGATGAGGTGTTGCAGCACTGTGTTGGGTTGGTCTGGCTGGCAGCGGCTCAGATGACAATGTACCCCTGAGCTGACAAGGAGGCTGAATTAATCCATTGCCTGGCCCAGGGTTAGCCTGCAGATTCTCTTTGCTATCTTTGCCACAGACCTCCTTTAAAGACTGAACCCTGCAAGAAAATATTGAAGTTGGAGCCACTGAGCCTCGGGAACATTACACAGTATTATCTGCAGTGCCGCTAGGTATGTGAAGAGAAAGTATGCTGAGAATAAGAACAGTGCCATGAACTTTAAATACAATTCTTAGGGGAGTGAAGAGGTGAAGCAAAGCTAAAGCTGAACTAATGAGTCAGATCTAGCAGGTGGGGGAGAGCAGGCAAGTGATGGGAAAAAGTCTGTGTGCCACGGGAGCACAAAAAGTAGTGTTTACACAGGAGGCTTTCTTCAATAATGAGAAAGGGAGAATAGAGAAGTTAGAGAATTACTAGGGACTGGGGGAACAGTCTGAACTGCCTTTTTTGTCTTACATTTATCTGCTTACCATGAAGTCAAAGTGCCTTTTGGTGGGAATAAGGCAAGAAGGATTTGCTCAAGGCATTAAAGTTTTGTAAAGGGCAGATTAAATAACAGTGCTCCAAAAATCAATTTTGAGGGGCTTATGAAGCCTTGAATGGGCTTTTGCAGCACAAAAGCAAGATTGAGTTTTTACTGAACCTGTCATTTATTTGGGTTTAGAGCTTTCAGTAAGTATCAGAAAAAACATAAAACAAAAGCAAAGTAAGCAATGAGCATTCACACAGCAATCAAATAAAAAAAAGTTGAGGTGCAATCCAGATTACTAAGTGACTTAATTGATGCAGAAGTATAAGAAAAGAAAGTCACCGTTTCACATCTGCCACCACCCACCCCTTCTCCCTGTGCTTTAATCAGACCTGGTAGTGAATTCCCACAGCGCTTCTTGGCCAGGAAGTTTTTCCTAAACTCTTGTGTCTCTGTCCTCACCAGAGGTTGTGCTGTTATACTATCAAGCCATCTGGAAGGAAGAAAGAAAAAGAAGAAAAAAAAAAAAAAAAAAAAAAATCAAAGCTTCAAAATTTAGTAGAATAGATACAGAAACACCAGAGTACAATGCAAGTCAGAGTTTTTAGTTAAGAAACAACATACTGGTTACCCCTAAAAACATGAAAATGCTGATGAAACTGCGGCTATTTGTGAAGGTGTGTATCCTATAGAAATTATTCCGTTTAGCTTTAAATAGTGATAGAAAAGCACAGACTGATATTTGCCCAAACTGGTAAGAAAAGGGTTGTTAGGAGAGGCCAATCCCTGGATTTAGGGCTTTTTGCTTTAAAAATGGGATAACGCCGCCCCCTAGCCGCTGATAGGGACAGTGCAGGCTAAAGTGGGAAGGGATTCCTGCCTCTGCAGAAGAGAAGGCGCAGAATTCCATGGCACAAGAGGATCCAGCAGCACAGAGACTCGATGTGGAGCACTTAAGTAAAAGCATAAAAGATGACCAAAAAATGAAATATCATCTGGTAAGCAGTAATAATTCAGGTGTCCAGAAAATCTGGAGTAATACGAGTCAGATGCTACAACAGCATCATTTGAAACTTCAGCTTCCAGATCTGAGCACGGTGCTTCTAAGGCCAGGGTTGTGGGTTTGATCTCCACATGGACCGTTCATTTAAGAGCTGGCTCAGTGATCCTTCTGAGTCCCTTCCAACTCAGAACATTCCTTGTGATTCTGTGGAATACAGCAGCAGCATAAACCTTTAGCATCCCCTGGGCTTTAACAACTAATGTGATTCAACCAAGGCCACAGTTTGGTTTGGTAACTTGAAATCTTCCTTTTGTCTTTAACATTTCAGTGATTACCAGCAGCTTGGTCTTGTGTAATCCATTCATCCTGAAAAACAGGACTGGAAAACCACCTTTTGCTACATAAAATATATTTACATTAATGAACCTCATCGTTTCTGCAGAAAAACTAGAGCTAAGAAATTACCTATTCTAATTGTCTACTGCTGTAAGAATATAGCATCCACACTGCTTTAAAAACATAACTGCATCGAAATCAGATTCTTGATCTGAGAAAAATCAATGTTAAAATGAGAATGTTGGTATCTTGTATTTGCATACTGCATCACTTACACGTAGATTCATTTCCTTCTCATTTTTAATTGAAAGTAATGAAAATTCTGTGTATGGAATGGTGTGTAAAGGTGGTGAGATTTTCTGTTTAAACATGCACAGCTCTAGTGATGGGTATTCAGCTTCCACTGTTTATGCTACACCAGATACAAACACACAGAGCAAAGCCTGTTAAATCAGAGAGGAACATTTTGCTTTCACTTACTGTACATATCTTCTTCTGAATTGTGGGACCAAATCTGTCCTGACACCTGCCCTGTGTAGGGAAGTCAAAAAAGATGTATGGAGGTTAAAGTCATTTTAGAATTTAGTGACCAAAGGCAAAATTATCATCTTGGATTTTCAAAGCCGTATTTTCTGTACATTTGCTAGAATAGCTGTGACGAGTGAAATAAATTTTTCTCCTGATGATATCACCAAAATTGTAATCTTATTGGAAGTTTCTCAAAAGGTTAGTGACTCTGTCAGTGTTAATTTCTGCAATCTCGGTTTCATCAGTCTTCCTCTGAGGTAAGAAATTTTGGGGACAAAATGTCACAAGATATTTATATTGGAGGTGAAAGGATATCAAGGAAAAATGGAAGTGGAAGAAACTAGTGTTGTGAATGCCTTGAGAATTTTACTGAGAAACCAAAACGGACTGTTCTCAGATACCTGCAATCAGCTGCATGTCACAGTATCTCCAGTAAAGGTTCAGCAATACTGGGGGGTTTATTGTTTGCTTTGTGGGGTTTTTTGTGGGGAAGGTGAGGGCTTCTGTGCCTTGTTGGGATTTAAGGAGGAGCTGTGTGTTTTTTTAGAAGTTTCTTTTTATGTTTGGCTTGTGGTGGATTTTTTTTCATTTTTTATTTGGGGTGTTCAGGGAGAGGCATTTGTTGGTTTGTAACAAATATAGCTATTTTAAGAATAGCTGCAAAAACTTCAGAAAAAATAAAGAAACAGATCAGAATTTGAACTCAGAGGTTTAGTTATAAAAGGTATTGAATAAGTATGGGATGAAAAGGCAAAAATTCTTGAATCAGCAACATCTCCTTAATTAACACAAAGGGTTTTTTAATATAGTTTAGGGAGAACCTTATGATGAGATAATTCTCCTTTAATCCAATTGATTATCAGATGAAAACAGTGTTGAAAATCAAGACCTGTTTGTTCTTTTAAAATACCCCATAATCCCATTACTTGGCTTCTCTGCTACTGCTGCAGAATTCTGAGAGAGCAGCGCACACACCAAAGCAGTGAACATGACAGAACTCTGAAAGCCAGAGTCCCAGCTGATGGTATTTGCAGTTTCTTTCTTTCTCTGTGAGCCTTCAGTACATCAGCTACAGCTCTGCCTGTTCAGGAAGTTTAATCATGGACAGGAAGTTTAAAGATGGTTTAATCATGTGATGCACAGTGAAATCTACAGCACTTGTTTTACATGGATGGAGTTACCTGCTGGTAACACCAGTAAAGGAAGCTTTTTTGCATGTCTGCATCTGCCCTGCAGCTTCAATGGCAGGCATAATTCATGTGAAAAACAACAATGCAGACTTTTAAACTTGATCCTGAAAGTTTAATTATTTTTTTTTAAAGTTACATTTACATGTAATTGTATTCTGAATATCCCAGAATAAAGTGTATCCTAACTCAGCAGTAAGAGTAACACATGTGAAGGACTCCACATTCGGTCTGTCTCTCTGTGAGGGATATGGAATTACTGTTTTCTCCACACCAAATCCACCCCTGAGAAACATTTCTAAAGGCCGTACTTCTGGGCTCAGCAATAGCTGTAGACATGAGCAGTTGAGCTGTGTAATTTATTTTATAAATGGCAAAAAGACTAGGAATCTTCAGCCCCAAGTAAGGAAAAGAAGTGGGTTTCTGATGAACTCGTTTTCATAGGAATTTCTGAGTTATTAATTTATGAAAGAAGAAAAAACTGTTTGCAGACAAAATGTTAAGATAAAATGTAAATACTTTATAGTAAATTTAAAGCTGTAACAAATTGCCCATACGCTTACAGTGTGACCCCTCCAAGTTTCTGACTTGTTTAATTATCCAGCAGAACACTATTTATAACAAAATAATGCAAACTTGTTTAAACATGTACAATGATGGCACCTTGCCAGTATGAAATGTAAGCATGATGTTCAAAGAATTGCAAAAATCCAAAGAAATTGAGATTAATATCATGGTTTCAGAATTCGATTATATTATAATCTTTATGACTGGAGCTAGTCAGAGGTTTTGTTGGGTTTTTTTTTTTTCTTACTTAAATTCTTCTAATTCTTAAAATATTTTCAATATGAAAAAAAAAATAAGGTAATACTTGGCACTATCTGCAAGTTCCAAATCATTACCAAAACAACGCTATTTTCTGTGATTTTTCAATTTGCCCTTTTTTTGCAGAGCTTCAATAAAGATGCAGTTAATATTGCAAATATGAAAATTATATTCTTCCTATAATTTTAAAGAATATTATTCAACACGTTTATGTGCTTTGTGACACTTGTCCATACCTACTTTTAATCTACTGTAAACAGACTGAATTAAAGTGATATTCCAACCCTAAAGTAAAAATAGCACAATTTTCAAAATTATTGATTTCTGACAGTGCTTGCAGGCATTAAGCAATACTTTTTCAGACATTTAAAATAGCTCACTTCAGCACAGAGATACTGTACTGAAGAAAAGCTGAAAATGTACTGACTGCCCAGTCAATATTAATTTAAAATTGAGGTTTAGATCTGTGCTAAAAGTGAAAAAAAAAATTAACTTTTAAAACTCCTTTTATCCCATGGGATACCCTCTTCCTCAACCCAAATCACCATATTCTTACTATATTTCAAGGTCTCAATCCAACATTTTTGCAGAGAAACCCAGTATCTTGGTAATTACAATGAGCAGTGAAATATTGTACTGACTCCTTGGAGTGAGACATAGTAGAGTTTGCTCTCCATCTTGTGGGTCAACTTATGAACTCAGCCCTACTCAGGTTTCCAAAAGGGAGGTGACCAAACACTTTGCTGCTCCATCTGAGGTGATCTGAGACACCAGTACAGCACACAATTAAAATCACACCAAGGTAAGTGACTTCCTGCCGACAGAGGCTGGTGTCTGCTTAGCAGCAGGACTTTTCTGATATCAGGAAACTAAGGCTTGAAAGCAATGATGTTTGTATCACAGTTTTCCTGTGGAATAAAAGGAAAATAAATGTTTGATGACAATGACTTAGAAAAGAACAATGAAGAGTTTGGGGCATGTAGGAGGGGAGTATTATGGTATCTAAAATGCTAAAAATGAAATTGTCTTCAAAAATCCTGTGTTTCTGACCAAAACTTAAAACAAGCCAGCTTAAAATGACCATCCTGGTTTTGACCATGTAAAGTTATTAGCTGTTACAGTGCTGAGTTTGGATTTAAGATGAGAATGACATTTATAACACACTGATGTTTAGCTGTTGCTGAGCAGTGCTTACACCATACAAGGACTTCTTTTCTCCACCCCATCAGCAAAGGAGGCAGGGGATGCACAACAAGCTGAGAGGGGTCAGAGCCAGGACAGCTGAACCCAACTGACCACAGGGATTTTCTATACCATGACCCATCATGTATACACATTTGGGGAATAGCTGGCTGGGGACTGCTGCTCAGGAACAGAGTGGGCAGCATTCTGTCTGTGGCAAGCAGTTATTTTTCATTTGCATATTATTTTTTTTTGGAGGTGTTATTTCTCTCTGTTATTTTCCTTTTTGTTCCAATTTATTATTATGACTTTAGTTGTTAAACTGTTCTTTTCTCAACCCACACTTTTCTTACTTTTACCTTTCCAATTCTCTCATCCAGGAGACTGAGGAAGTAGCTGTGTGGTGCTCTAGTTGCTGGCTGGGGTTAAGCCACAACAACTCAACTAAAGTTTTCAGTTTAAATTTAATCATAGAATTTATTGGGGGGGGAGCTACTTTCAGCTGGATTTATGTATCAAAGATGATAATGAAAGGAGTTTAACATTATTTTACTGCTGCTCCAGATGGTACTCAAAAGGCACTGAGAAGCGTGGGAGAAACCATTCTCTGTCTGTGAGGGGTTTGAATTTGGAAAGTTCTTCATCCCAGGCAGTTGCCAACTATTTTATACAAGGTTCCATGGCTTATAACTCTGAACTCCTCAGAGATACCAGTATGAAGAACAAAGGAAAACTTATTTGGTGATTTTGTTGTTTTCATCGCTAGCAGACAACTAAGCATTTGCTAAATTCACAGAAAAGCGAACAAGAAGATTTTGGAGGTCTGGTAGGTTTAGAGATATGAATTTTCTATAGATGTCTCAGGCCATCTCTTCACTGAAAGATAGCTTACCTTTCAGTGAAGATTTTTATATAATAGTAATATTTCTAATACCTTTTACTAAACCTATATATAATACCTTTATAAGATTTTTATAATTTGTCTTAAAAGATAAGTTATCAAAACAAGACAAAAAAACCAGATATAGACTTGATTTGACCTGACTTATGAATCTGCTATATTCTTTGACAAGAAACATAAGGAGAGGGACAGACTGAGTAGCAGTAGATTACACTGTCATTTAGTAATCTGTGCTTAAAAAAAAAAAAAAGCAAAAAAAAAAAACCCTCTTCAACTTCTCAGATTGCAAGAGATAAATCTCATCTCAAAACTGACACCACTAGAAGAGGTTATGAAAAATAAACTGCATTATTTCAAAGAACACTTACTCAGAATCCAAGAAGCAGTATGGAGATAAACCAAGTATCTTGTTTTTATTAGTAGCAAGAAAGATGTCAACTCAGCCACTACAAGCATAGATGTTAATATTTCACCCTGAATTACTCACTACTGAATTACTTACTACTAGTTATGTCCTATGTGGCCTACGGTTTGAGGATCCATATTTGTATAAAAAGCAATCTTTAGAATTATATATAATAAATACAGTATATTTACACCCCATCTGATTGTATCCACTTAACTATGACAGGTGAGTTAGGAGCCTAATTGCCATAGGCTCCCTACACATTTAATGAGATAAAGCATTATCACTTTTCAAGCATTGCTTTCCAGGCAGCTGTTGTCTAGAAACCAAAACAGGAAGAAAAACAGTGTGTAAATGGATTTTATAAAGTCTGAGGAATCTCAATCATTTAATAAGATGAGGCATCTGTAAGTACATTAGTGTAATACCTAAGATGTCCCCTAGAATCCGGGTTTACAAAGTTTGATATTCTTTAAAATGCTTTCTGGATTCTTTGAGCTGGAATCAACAATTAAAGGATTTTTCCTGCTGTAAGGTCTCAGGAATTTCTGGTTCACAAAAATCATCAATCTTTTAGTTTTCAAACTTACCAATACTATCCTTAACTGTCTCTTATTCAGCTTCATGCTACTTCAACAAAATTAAAATTTTGTTATTCAGAGGAAACTCCTAAAAAATCTGAAAAAGCAAACTTTGATTAAGCATGCTATGTACTGAAATAATCTCCTACATTATAGTCTAACCCCCTCATACCTCAGGAGAATAAGTTTGAAAAACACTGGAGGACAATAGAAAGATATTAAAGTCATAAGATTTCTTGATCAGTCAAATCTTAGCAGTCTGCAAGAACAGGTGCTTCACAAAGAAAAAACTCATATGCTTTTTTAGGCAGTTTATATTAGAGAGGAATACAATATCCTCCATAACCCCAACTACTATGATTTGGAGAAGAAATCCTTCCTAATCTCAATTACATGATCAGTTTAACCCTGAGCATATACGTAAGTTAAATCCAGTTAACACCTGACATTCTAATAAATTGCTCCATTTTTGCCTGCTTCTAATCATGCCATTTAAGAGAGGGCAGTCCCCTTCTCCTATGCTTTGCACCAAGAAGGAACATAAGCATCCTGGGGAATGCAGAATAGAAGGGCTGGCATGTGGACCAGTTGGAAACATTTATTTTTAGGGACTGTATAAAAAAAGTACACAAACAAGTTTCCAATTAAGCTTCCCTGGCAATGTCAGTAGGTATCCAAAGCTTTATATCCCAAACTTTATATTCTGACACATGATCTCTTCACCATGTTACACATACCCTTTATTAATTTATAAATTTCCATCTGGAAATAGTTCAGGTCCCTGCCTCCATGACCTTGTCTGTAAGCAGTTCCAGAGCTTTGCACAGATTGCCAAGAACTTTCTTTTAAATTTCTCATTTATTCATAATTGTTTGTAAGTATCTGATCTTGAAATAGTGTTATCCTTTAACATAAAAGGCGCCTTCCCTGACATCTACCCCCACACATACTTATAAAGAAAACCATATGCCCTTTCAGGCTTTGTTTTGCCAGATAAGCTATTTTCATCTCAGCTGCGAAAACAGGTACTCCTTTCCCCTAAGCAGCCCACTCTGCACCTGCTGTGCATCCATGTGGGTCATGAGAACTGTAAACAATATTCTGAGAGTTGTCTTACCAATGCCTTGTGAATCAAAATTAACACTTTGTTAACAGTCCTCACTGAAGATTCTTCACCCAATATACCCTGAAACTGCTGCATGGCCACGACACCGTGATAGCTCGTGGTCACACCACAGCTGATTAATACATTAAACCTCTTCCCCTCACTATTGACACCAATTACCAAGACACCAGGTCACACTAAAAGAACATGATATTAATTCCCAAGCACCTCCCTCTTGTTTCTGTACTATTAGATTTCCATTTTGTCAGTCCACGAGGTCATTTCTTTTTTCTGATACACTAGTCACTCCAATTTTGTGTCATCTCGTAATGCCATACCCATTCTCCTTCCTTCATCAAGTTCAAAAGTACTACTTAAATCAGTGCCAAGATCAGTCCTAGAGGAATTCTACTAGCAAACTCCTTTCAATTTGATATTTTCATTTTTAACAGAACCACATTTTAATACAACCCTTTACTCAGTTCATCTTCCACCTTCAGTGCTTGCATTAAAGCTCATTTTTCCACCCTCAGTAACTTCCTACAACAAACAATATAATGCTTTATTTTGATCAAGGTAGATTAGGTCTGCTGCATTACTCTTCTCTGGGACAATTATCTTATCAAATGAAGATATTAAGTTAGTCTGATACAATCCTTCCTTGATAAAATCATGTTGTTTTTCCCACTTTCCATTTACTTCTAGGTTCTTGATAATTTTTTTTTTTCATTCAAAATCTACTCTAAGACCTTGCTTGATGTTGAGGTCAAGCCATCACACCTGCACTTTATTTGACCACCTCTTTTCCTTTTCATGAATACAGGGAATAACATTATTAGTCTTTAGTTGTATTGAGACAGCCATGAATTGAACAGATACACATAAAATCCTTATAAATGCATGCATTCAGTGCAAATCAACATTGCAGGATTCTTCCATGCCTTGAAATGGGCATTGTTTAACACTCTCCATTTTTTGGCAGTAAATAGACTCTGTTTAGCTGATAGCTCATCTGGGGAAAATTCCATTGCTCTGTGTCCCTGTGTCCCTTAAACACTTCTTTTTTCTTTTTTTTGATTTTTTTTTTCTTTTTTGAAGCACTGGAAGATCTAACAACATTCACAATCAACAACAATTGATTTGAAGTTGGCATTTGAGACACATTTATTTATTTTAGCAATGGAAGAGCAGGGTTAAAAACAACAAACACCATCAACAGTAACCTTGATATGATATATGTTTTAAAAGAAACAGGAATAGGCCAAAACATGCATGAAAACACATATGAAAGCACTTTGTATTATTCACTTTTATAAACTCTGCTATCTCAACTATGGATATTAATTTTGTATTCGAAGCACTGACTTAGGGCAGATATTTAAAATATTCTGATTTATTTTTCAAAATGAGAAAAAAGTAATTATTTTAAAAGGAGTAACATTTTTGCCACTTATTCTAATTCACTTTCCTTCTGTTATCTTCTTTCTCAAAAGGCAAGTTGTAAAAAGATGAACCCAGCAGAATTATTTATATACTTTTCACACAATCTGTGAATAGACATGTTTAATGCTTCTGAAAAGAAGTGACTGTAATACAATGCAAATTATTAATTTATGAATGTGGCACAATTGATAATACATGCTTCCTGCAGGTGTGATTTTCTACTCTACTGGAATGGGATGCTTTTATTATCCTGCCTAGGCTCTGAGTCCTGGCAGATGTATGCAGATGTGTGCCATGAAGCCTTTGAAAATTTCAGGATTAAAGGTAGCCTATCTTCCAGAAGCATCAATGGGAAGGAATATGGAAGGGATAGGAACTTAACTCTAGGTTCTCTATTTTTATGCCACCTTTAAAAAAGATGAAATTAAAGCATAACACCAGGATCAATAGGCAGTAAAGTTTATGTTGTGTTATTTATCATTGTTAAGTATTTATTAAATATGTACTTCTGCCTGCAAAGGGCTGTGCTGAATGAAGAGGGCCCAGTTTTATAGAGATACATTTATAAGATTGGATTTTGTAAAGCAGCTTGTAAAACCTGCAGGTAGAACATATCTTCTCCTCAATATCTTCAAGGAAAGAAGTATTCTGAAAATTGTTCAGGATATTTTGAGGGTGTAGGGACAATAGCTTTTTTTTTTTTTAGAATATATGATTAGAATTGAAACTTACTTAGAAAACAGTTTGTCACTAAAAAATACCATCTGGCCCTATTTTTGTAAGAGGCTTTATGAGACCATGCAGTTTCAATGCAGAAAGTTTTCAGACTCTGAGTCTGTGTTTTAGTCAAACTGAGATAGCCCTTCCTCAAACTTTCTTGGTCTGGGCATGCAAGGAATGTGGAATCATTTCTGCTGCTGCCTAGTTCAGCCCATGGGCGTGTATCCAATGCTTCTGAATGTCTAAGGAAGTTGTCATGTCTTAAACAGAAGGAACACAGATGGAACCACAAAATTAATCTTCTGAAAACTATTAGCAGAGAAGCCTAAAAGTGTAATGGACAACTCTTGGTTTCACATGAGAATTATTCTCATTGTTCAAGAAACTCATTTGGCTTTAATGCATACAGTGGAAGGATAAAAGTTATCTAACTTACACTAAATAGCATTCCTGTTATGAATAAAGACAATAAAGCCATTTCATTTCAGTCATCTGCACATACTCTTTTTCCTACAAGTGCAGCATCAAGTAGAAATAGAGCTTTAATAACAATTTTTTTAAAAAAATCTGAAATATATTAAAAGAAATAATGACAGCTGATAATTTAGCAGGATTATATGTGAACTTCAGAGAACTGACTGAAACAGAAAAAAAAATCCTTTGATTAACTAACTATAAAATTATTACATTCTCCTTTGGTATTTATTAATATTTTTCTAAGATTAAGGTAAAATTTATATGACAAAAAGAGCTAAGCTGGAATACTGAAAACATACCATAATTAATCAATTAAAACAAAGTATTTTCAACAGACTGGTTAATGCATTTCAATCTAAGATTACTTTCTTGCATGAAGGTCCCAGTCCTCAAAGTGTTTCTTTAACAGCCCTTTTTTCAGAGGATTTAATACTATTACCCATCTTCTTATAGAATGCTACACCATAATGGATAACTTATTTACATTTCTGCTAATATCAAATGAAAAAAAAAATCTCTCTCATAAATGGAAGATACAAACAATTATAACATAAAAAGTATTTATTCATTGTTTCTGTTATAACTTCCATTGGGTGCCAGCTTAGGGGTAACCAGTATTGATGTAAAGCAAACTACAATTTCCCATATAAATAGTAAAGAAAAGTCACCATGAAAATGCAAATCCAAGGCTGTGTTTTGTACTGTGACATACACTCCAGATCTGAATCTTTTTTCTTCATTAGGTAAGTTACTACCCTTATGCCAAGATGAACAATATCTCTGATATATGTTTCAAAACAAGAGCCTCATTTGTTGCTTATCCAAATAGTACAGAAGAGCAGAGCATAAAAGTTTTAGGATAGACTCTGACCCAGTAAAACTGAAATGTATTTAAGACTCTAAACCACTGCAGAGGAACAATGTGGATACCTTGGATACAGTGTGGCACAGTAACCAATCAGCAAAGAAAGCAGGTGGTGTGTTCTCTTACCAAAAAATTTGAAAACTTAGATTTAAACCCATAAAAGAATAATCTTTGCTTTAGTAAGCTAAAAGGATCCCAGTGAAGCCTTTCCAGATGGAATTAAACAAAATCTTGGATATAAGACTCAAACAGAGATATCACAATGCAAATAGCAAGCATTTTCCTTATAAAGAACATCTGTTGTGAAGTTGTTTACATTCCTACCAAAGTGCAAAAGGGTATCACTAATTCTCCATTGCAGCCAGGCATGTTACTGCTTAATATTTTTAATAAACACGCAGAGTTTTTCAGTAACTCACAGTTTTTTCACCTGAAAAAAAAAAAATAGGGAATTGGGGCAAAGAAAACATTCTCATTTCTCATAATACTCATTTCCATATAATTTTCCAGGGATTTATTTCTCTATTTCCCAATATTTTTTATTTTATTACATGAATTTTGTAGTCTATTTCCCTCCTATTACAAGGAGGAAACAGCGTGTCCATTCATGACTTGCCTTGCTCACTAGAAATGGAAAGCTTCCAGCCTGTGGGTCAGCAGTTTGCTCTCACTCTTCCAGAGATAAAAACTAGACTGTTCTTAGCCTGAGTTCCTCAGGAAATTTGAGATAGGATATAAATTATAGGTTGTTGCTGCATTTTAGTGTTTCTCTTCTCTGTTGTCCGGCTCTAGGTTTTCAGAAGTAGTTGAGATAGTTAAGTGGCCAGCAAGAGCAGGAGAACCAGCACACAAGATGTTCTTGATTTACAATAAAAACAGTTTATTTGATGTCACTAAGTTACACTGCTTGCAGAATTTTAACAATTTCAATGAAATTTTAAACAAGAGAGTTAAACCCTTGCTGTTTAGAAGTGGCATTATAAAATGAATTTTTAATAAGTCTGTGATTTTTTTAGTGCTGATTATGATAAATAATTACTGGGTTTCAGTTTCTCACCATTTGTAGTTTCTCTCCAATAGAATTTCTGCTCAGCATTACATTCCAAGCTGTTAGAGCACTCTCATATATTTTTTTTGTTTGTTTTTTACATACACACACACACACATATATTTAGGCTATTTCCTTTAAAGGAAGTGTTAACTTCAGTGCTGAGTGCAAAATGACAGCTGTGAATTCATGCCACAGAACAATTTGACTTTATTCCTTCATGTGAGGTAGGCAAAAGTAGTTGTCAAATACAAAGACCCCCAAGAGCAAAGGAAGACCAGAGAGATGTAGGTTGGTAAAAAGATTTGCCATAAATGAAACTGTTCAAAAGTAAGCAGTGTAGTTTGTATATGGAAAAAATACTAACAGTGCTTAAGAATAAAAGACAAAATTTATTTGTAAATATAATCAATTAAATATAAAACAATTTCTAGTTCTTATCATGCATTTCTTATGGTGAAGACCATATTGCATCAATTGCACCCTTCCACTTCTTCACTTTTGCCTCTATTTTTGGCTTTTAGAAAAACAATTCATGAAACAATCAGAGTGTATATGATTTAGAAATGTTACAGTAATAATTTTTTATAGTGTCTTGAAATGACAAGAAAAATCTTTCTTTTCTTCTTCCTACACAAACTAGAGAAGAAACTTGTAGAAGAAACTTCAGTATTAGCACAGCAGCCTGATTACGAAGGGCAATTAGTAATTTTGAAGAACACTAAAAAGACATGACCTGATTACAGCACAGTGATTAAGATACAGATATAGATTAAGATTAGGATGTACTGATATGACCGACAGAATGAAATTAAAGTCACCTTTCTAGCAGCTAGTGATCTACCAAAGATCTTATGCTTTGCAAAAGTTGGAGTTGAGCAAAGGCAATGCACGTTTTACTTTTTATTCTGAAACATCCAGGTTCATGCCATCTCATCCCTTTCCATGGGAGCCAGCAAGTGCACACCTTTGATCTGATGGATTTGATCCTGATTCTGAAATCACTGGTATATGTTTCACATGCTTGGTTAAATTTACATAATCCTGAGTTATTATTGTGAGTAATTTACCATATAAAAATCAAGCACATAGCAAATTGCTGCAGAAGTCAAAAACTGTGAAGCTTAATGTCAAATGCTTGTCCCACAGAATTTTTTTCTGAAGGAAACTCTTAGAGGACTGTTAATCGTGCTGAATGGTCATTCTCAGACAGTGAGAAGTGTGGTTGGAGTCAGACTCCTCTTTCTGGGGAGAACAGCTCCTTTGCCATAATTAGAGGCGATGAAGCACCCTCCACAAAACACAGTCATTCCTTTAATAAGTGACACTGAACTCTATCCCAGCCTACAGCAGACTTCTCCGCTTCAAACACAAAAGCAGTCAAGTCTCAAAAACTTCAAAGAAAGCTTTTCATTTTATTTTCTCCTTGATCCACTGATAGAGCAGTTCATTTTCTTGAATTTTGTAAAATGACTTTTTGACTCATCAGACCTGTGTAACAAATCACTGTCTCAATCACCAAATGTTCCTGTTTGACTCATCTGCTTTCCCTTTGACCTTTGGGTAGGAAGCTTCACTTCTGAAACATTTTCTAAATTCACTTTTGTGAACTCTTCCCCCTCAGTTGCACTTCGTGGTATTTTAAAAAAATAATTGCATTTCCTGCAACATAATGTGCTAGTTTCAGGGTTTTAAATTTCAACAGAACCCACATTTTCTTAGAGCAATGTCTTTCTTTTAAAAAACATCATTTTCTAACAGTATAATCTGTAACATGGTGCCTTTTAAGCAGTAAATGCTATAACTTAAGATTTTTCCAGAATTCTGTTTCATTCTGCTGACTTAGAATAGCTTTTACATTAATGATACATTTATCCTCTCATGTATATTGTTGTGGTTTTTGATGGTCAAAGACTTTCTAATTTCTGAACTTTGCTGCTACAATCTATGCTAAGACAGTATCTCCTCTGAGGAAAACTATAACAATGCACAACTAATGTTTTTCAGTGTTAAAAAGTCTGGAAATCTATAAAGTTTCATTCCTCCAGGCTTTTTCTGCCTCAAAGCAAGTAGGCAAACTTCACACAGTTATTCTCTGCAGGGAATGGAGTCAGTCCTTCCCAAGATGTAAAAGCAAACCTTGTAATGTGAATTATATTTTCAACCAGGTGCTTGCATTTCCAGGTGTACCATCCAGTAATGTACAAACCAGAACTTTGCAGGAACCCAGAGCATTGTAAATTTTTACACAATTATTCTCCAGAAGAGCATAAAATGGGCTGTGTTGTGGTCTTTGCTTACTGGGACTAACTGGAACAGAAACACTGCCCATTTTACACTCATGGTGAAATACAACCCAGCTGAGTGTGATCACTGTAAGTTCCATAGAGTCAACTTTACTGATAGCAGATTTTAGCCTATTTCCTTAATTTCTCAGGTTAAACATCACACTTCAAAAGATAAGTAAATCTGAGCAGATGTACAATTTAGAAAGGATGATGGTCCCTCCACAAAAAGAAGTGGTAGAGAAAAACATCTGAATGACAGAAAACCAGTATGGAGCACATGTTACTAGAGAATTAAAAAAGCCAGAGCTGTTTGACTAAAACTCCCCAGATCCTGAGTCAGAACCAGTTTGACAGGTGTGCTCAAGTTTGATGTGATTCAGTGTCATCTTTTTCCTTACCCAATATCTTCTGCTCCTACTGTGCAGCTTCCCTGCCAGCCTGTTCCCCTTCCCTGTTTTCCATGCAGGCTCCCCTAGCATTTCCCAGTGCTTGAGCTTTGTTCTCACTGCCATTTCTGCAGCCTTCACCTCCCTCTCTGTCCCCGTGTCCCCTCAGCCGTGTCCCAGGCCTCCATCCCCAGCCCTGCCCAGGGAGGCCAAGGCCTGAAGGCAGAGCTGTGGGGACCCTCCTGGAGCCCTCCCAAGGAACACGGCCCACAGAGCCCACAGGCTCCACAAGAGGCCAGGAATGAACCTGGATGCTCTGTTCCAGCAAATACAGTTCATGGAGAAGCAGGCGAGGGAGAAGAGGAGCTTCATCCAACAAGGTCGGCCCCGTGGGTGCCATCCTGAGGGCCCTCCATCCCCATTCCCCGAGGATGAGGCCTGCAGGGCTGTCCTGAGGGGACTCGTGCTGGGGAAAGCAGAGCCAGCAGGGCTGAGTCTTGCCACCAGCGCCTTTCTATAAGGACGTGATGTCCACAAACTGAGCGCCTGCTCTTACAGGTTTTTGTTGTCTTGCAGCTAAATGCGACATAAATAGAGGTTATGAGAAAATTATCCAAATGAAAGAAGAGCTGAGCGCTGCAAAAATTAACTTAGAAACCCAGGTGAGCAGGCATATTTATAGTGTGCATAATAATGAAATACATTACATTTACAAATATATGGCCTATTCTTTCAGGAATAGATCCATAAGCACTTTCAAGAAGTGTTCTTCACCTGCTGAGTAGCACAGCGTGGAGGAAACCTGCACTGTGCCCTTTTGTAGTAAAAAAGCATCCATGAACATCCCTCCTCCCACAGATCTCACCCTTGAGGCTGGCCCCTGGCTGTGTTCAGGGCAAGATGACTTTTGGGGCATGGTGTGAAATACTCTGTTTCAACAGTCCTGCAGCTTGTTACAGCCCTTTCCTCCAGTGTACAGAAGCCATCCCTTGGTTACCCAATGCCATTTATTAATATTATTAATACTATTAATAATACTATAATTAATAAATAGCATATACTGTTATCATTAGTAACAATAAAATTATTAAAATTTTATATTAGTATATTCATTCTTTTCACATAACATATATGGAACTATCCCCTGTGTTTATTTCATAGAATCTGGAGTCATATACAGAATCTTTATGTGAGCTTACAGTTAAGGCTTACAAGCCCTAAGTGTATTTCTAGGGAGGCCAAAGACAGAGGAAAGTTTCTGAATCTATTTAGTGATTTTATTACTCTTTCCATTTAATCAAACTACAGATGTATTTTCAGATTAAGCAACTAGTTTTGTAGTTTTTCGCCAATAACACCTGTGGTTGCGAATTATTTAAAAATCCATTTGCTTGTGTCTGAAAATTAAGTCTAAATGCCCTCCCCTGTGCTCTTAAGTATCTGTGCTGACAGAATGTGTGTTCACAACAGGAAAGCATGTGGAGCCTTCTTTGAAGTCAGAGCTGTTGGATCCTATCATTTAAATAAACAACTTCAAGAACCTTTGGGAGATTGCCTCATCGAGTTGAGAAAATAAATGTTTGGGGGATGACTTTTATCCTTCCTAAAACAGTCTCTTCTGCCTTTTGTAAAATAACTATTTTACATATATATAGTAATAATTAATTATATCTAATTATATTATATATAGCATACATTATATATATATATATATAAAATAAATAACATTACAGAGAAGGGATCAGACTAGATCTCATTTACAAATATTTACTTGTTGCAAATTGAGACTATAATCATGCAGCCAGCTATTCACATGCTCACATTTATGTATGTCACAATCTCAGAGCCCAAAGGTGCTTTAAAATAGTAACTTATTTATCCAACACAGATTATATCTGGATGTTGCTTGTTAGGTGAAGTCCTCAGTAGTCTTACTCATAAGTTTATTTACAAACATCTCAATTTAATGTTTATACTACTAATTTGTTATTGATGCTAGGTGATTTATAATCAAGGTTTACGTGGTAGGCACAGAAGGTCCCGAGAGTAGAGCCATTATTGTAAATGACTAATGGGAAGAGCTGAAGAACTATTCCTAATTAAATTTTATGTGCTTTACTGACCAGTATTAATAATATTCTCACTGATGTCCACAAAAATACATTTTTCTTGCTTGCCTAGTCTGCCATTGATTCATTTGTAGATAGGAAATGATATAGAAAAGTAATGGAATAGAAAAATGCATTTCAATCAGACTGTATTTAGGTTTAAAAATTATACAGTTATTGACATTATTTAAAGTAATTTGTTTTTCACTACAGGAATTAGGTTTACATATGTCTGCAATAGTTCATGTAATTCAAATAATATTAAATAAGCTGTTCAGCTAATGCTGTCCAATTTATCCCACACCAAATAACTGCAGTTCTTTAT
Source organism: Cyanistes caeruleus (assembly GCF_971803275.1). NCBI lineage: Eukaryota > Metazoa > Chordata > Aves > Passeriformes > Paridae > Cyanistes > Cyanistes caeruleus. Next base: position 6,969,626 of record NC_141708.1, on the reverse strand, counting down.
AAGCAACATATCCAACCACGTGCACACACGGCAGCTGATTCCTGACCAAGATGATGAGACTGAGTTCAGAAGTTTTTTGACATTTATTTCACAGACACTGCCTCTGGTCAATCAAAGAGTCCTAGGAAATGCAATTTTTCTCTCTCTTCTGTAAAACCAGGTAGCATGTAATTAGAACCCAAATTACAGCATTTTGCTGTTTGTAGCTCAATGACTTCTTTAAAAAAATTGGTTGCGAATGCATAGATGAATTTGGCATCTTACAGATGGAGAAACTTCACTGAAGCTGGTCATGTACAGTATTACAAATACAGTGGTGCAAGACCACCCACTCTCTTTGAATTAATATGTAAAATAAATTCTGAGCCAAGCATGACCTGCACACTTAGCATGCTGGATATATCAGGGATGAGGAAAAAGTCTAGGAAAAAATCCTTTCCAGCTCTCACATTCTAATCTTTGGGCACTTCATTCCACTATCCTCCTATTTTGATCAGATGAACTTCATCTCTGATCAGATTCTGATCAGATGAACTCCCTCTCCACAATCATGTGTATTATTTAACTTTAAAACATTTTCATTGTTACTCCTGTAATACCATTCTTATTTGGTCTTTCTGCGTCTACACAGACAAACACTGGTGTTTTATTCTGACTATTCAATTTAATTCCTGATACTTACGGTGTCTTTGCTCTCTGTGGGCAAATATAACCTTTCTTTCCCTATTCCTTGCTCTGAGTCAAGAGAACTTGACACTCCATCAAATAAATTATTCTCCTCCTTTAATACTCTACAGCACGTAGCTGTTTCATATTTGTTACTGTTATAGTTTATTCCTACCATATATCTGCACTTAGGTTAGACTGATACAGTAGATGTGCTAGGAAAACGAGAAGTCTTCAGCAAATTTTGGAAATGCAATGGTATAGCATTAACAGAGTAACAGCACACCCTCCTATCAGATAAACTAATAGTTAAAATTAATAACTGTACAAAAACAAAGTTCAGGGCTTGGGGGGTTTATGATCAAACTGTTAATAACCAGTGAACTAGCCCTTCCTCAGGTAAAAATACCAGAAACTGTGCTCAGAAAAATGTCCTGCTCTCCTTTGCATATTCCATAGTAGCACTGCAGAGTGGATGACATGTACAGCCACTCAGCCAAAACCAGGATGCTTGGACCCCTGTCCCCCTGATATTATTCTGATATTATTGTCTCATTTGGTTTGTGATGAGCTTTACACAGTGAGATGGAAGATGGTGGATTATGTTGGCTAAAGGATTCCATATAGTCAACATTTTTCCTGGAAAAAAAAAATTCTCCTAAACCTAGCAGATTTTAAACTGCCATTTTAGATAGACAGAGCACCACTAAATGAGTCTTTCAAAGAAAGGAGACTTTTCAAAATCTTAACAGTACACTGAAATGTTATTGAGGGAACAAAAGAGCTGTTATGCTTTTCATAGTCCAGCAGCTTTGCCAGCTCTTTCTAAACTGGACCAAGATCCTTGTGTACAGAGGATATGAAACAATAAAACAATAACCTTACTTTATAATTTATTTTTTTTTCCTTTTGGAAGGTTCAGCATCTTTCTGTAAAGCAATTCAATGCTGAAATTCTGAAGAAACGTGAAGACAGCTTAGAAAAACAAACAGCTGAACTTATGAATCAAAGAGCCAGTCTTCTTAAAATCATGGTATGTTTCCAGCTGTGATATTCACACAGCTCTTTCCTATTGGACAAGAGAAATCAGCTTTGAAATTTGAAAATCTGGGAAAACTAATGTTTTAAATCAGGAATTGTTTTGGTTTTTTTTTAATTTTAGTATATGTAACAACGTAAATGTTGATAAATTCTCACATTTAATTTAAACCATGATCTAAGGTAGTGTATGCTGCATTTTATCTCCAAAGCTGATTTTATATTCTTGACTTAATTTTCTAATGTTTGTTGTCGTATGACTGAGCTCCAATTCTGACAGATTATTTCCTTTATAAAAGTAAGCTAGGGAAGCATTGCCTTAAATTGGATTGCCTCATCCACAGTAAAAAATATTGAAAAGGATCAAAGGAAAACCCCAGGGAGGCCCACACCACATTTTAGCAAATGTGGACAGTTTAGCAATCCTGACATAGCACACAATTTCTTTGATGTCAGACACACCTCAAAAGGTAGGTACTTATAACAAGTTTTCCAGTTTTCTCAGATGCTAACCTGAATATTGCCTTCCTCTTACTTTGTTGAGGCTTCTTGGATCTGTAAATATGAAGAAATGCCACAGACAAGCAGTCTTTTCTGCATATGTATTTTTCCTTTAAATTAACAGAGCTAAATTTTAAACATGCAGTTCAAATCGCCAGTATTAAACCCAAATCTTTAGGTAGATATCTTTTTAACTAAATCATATTTCTGCATCACCCAAAGTATTCCCAGTACATGTGTGAAGTTTGATATATAAGTTTTCTTTTTTTCTGCATATGGGGTCATTTCATTTTATTCAATTTAGCAATCAATTCAGATTTCTTTCAAGGAATTTAATATAACCTTACAATTTTGAATACTTTTTTTCACAGAAAGTGAAACTGTGATTTTCTATCAACAAGACCATTATTGATAGTTATAAGGCAGTTAAAGTATGTCTGCATTCTGCAGAGGGTTAAATAACACTTTTATTTAGTTTAATAACAAGCTAAAAAAATCTGCCACACTATGTTATTAGAAAATCGAAGAGAATTTTCTAGTTTCAATATGAGAGTTAAACTGAAAATCTGCTGGTTCAAGTCTGTAGCAATGTAGTCATTTTTAAAATACTCTGTTATCAAGAATAGACCCTTCATATTTACATGAAAAAATAGTTCAAAACAACAGGCATAATGATAGAGCTGTAGACTATTTTCATGTTCTAGTAAGAAAAAGTAAATATTTTCTTTACTTTCACATGTATTTTTTTGTTTACCTATTGACTTTCCTACTACGAGTTTAAAGATAAAAAACAACAGTGTGTCTCAGTCTGTTTAGCTTAACAAAGACTTTCATTTATTTTACCTGAACATTTAGTCTTCTCTTTCTTTTTTTTTTCAGGCAGATGCAAAGAAAAAAATTACTGAAGAGGAAGATAATTTTACCAGAGAAGTAACAGAGTTTAACAATGAATATGGACTAACAAGTAATAGAGATCTTCTTATTAAAAAGAAAGTCAAGACTGAAATAAATGATTTAGAGAATGAGGCAGCTCTGTTGAAAAATGGTAAGTCTTATATTAAACCAGTTTATCTTGGATTAGCACAAATCAATAAAATATAGCTGTGCAAACCAGTAATTCTAATTTCATTCCCCCCCCTGTCTGGAGCTGCCTTTTAGCACTGAGCTGAAAGAGTGTGGTCTGACATACCAAGAATAATTAAAGGCTCTTCTGTTCCCTATCCTCTTCAAGTTTCTGATTTGAGCACTGTGAGGAGAAGAAGCCAACCTGAAGAGGCAGCCCCCCAATGCCTAATTCAGCCAGCACAGAGCTGACAGTCATACACACAGAGACTGAATTAGGTTTAGGATCACCTGTGGCTGAGCTCTGTACATTTCCTTAGCTTTAAAAGAATTATATACAGATGTCCTGTAGGATTGGTCCTTTACTGCCACAGTGTAGCTTGAATGTCAGTTGAGGTGCAGAGTAGGAGATGTCACAGGGTCACACTGCAGGGCAGTCCCTCTGCAAGGAAATCAGGGTCGTCATGGATCACAGGCTGAACGTGAGTCAACGACATCAGAATGCCAGCACCACACTGAGACACAAACAGAATTCTGACCTCTAACACATGAAAATAATTCCTTACTATTTGGGGCAGTTAAGCTCTGAGCTGGAGTGCTGTGCAGCTCATTTTGATCTTGAACTTAAAAAAAAAGCGTGGACCAGCTGGAGAGAATCTACATATGACCAGTAAGAGTGATCACAGTTCTGGAGCAGATGAGAAGGAAGAAAATGAAAGAATTGTGACTATTTAAGCTATTAAGGAAAAGACTAATGAAAGATGGCTATGAGTCTTCAAACTGTTTAAGTATCCTGTAAAAAGGAAATAAATACATTCTCTATACCTATAATGAACTGAATAAAAAGTAACCAGTGTTAAGCACAGTAAGGGTGAGTCTGTCTGACAGCTTAGGAATCTTTCTAACAAGTGGAAAACTGAAAGTCTCTGCCTTTGGAGGTTCCACTACCAAAGGAGTTAAGAGTGTCCATTACCAAAGTTTTTTGAAAAAAGGTGAAACCAGCATTTTTCAGAAATGAAAGGCTGATCCTGCCTTCAGGAGAAGAATGCAGTAGATGAGCCCTCAAAGTCCATTCCAGCCTCATGAACTGTCAAGCAACAGCTCTTTCAATTCCCCATAGCTGCTGTAAAGTTTCTGAAAAAGAACTGTCCACTGGAGTTTGCACTAGGTAACACCACCTTTCTTATTTCCTGTGACTATGATACTAATCTACAACTGAAAAGTCTGTATTTGGTGTCAAGTGCTAAATTTTGCATTTAATTTTTACATATTCAGGCAGAGCTGGGCAGTTAAATGATCAGTAGTACCTGAAGGGTGACAAAAATCTTCTCTAAGTACAGTTGCCATCTCAGTTCCATCCTTTAATTGCACCTTTCTTGAAGTACAACTTGTCTTTTTGTTTGCTACACTCATGACCACACTGAAAACTCTGAAGTGAAAAGTTTAAGCAACTCATAACAAGGAAATTATGCAAGGACCTCCAGTTGGTAGAAAAACAATCAAAATTAATTCCAGATGCTGTCTAATAGTAAAGGTCAAATATATATATAACACCAAAAATACTAAGAAGGGGTTTTTTTCAGTCCTGCTGAGAGGTGTCTGTTCTCCACCTATTCAATCAGCCATCTTCCTTTCTTTATAGCTGAATTAACTCTAAAGCAAACCATTCTTTTTATGCCCTGACAACAAAATATGTTGAACAGCTAATAACATTAAAAACATAATTTTCTTTCATAGCTATGAATTCATTATACAACATATAATATCCTGTGAGCTGTGTTAAATATGAATTATTTTAGTTTATTTTGGTTTTATATTTAAGGTTCTTTTGACTAGCTGAAGATTGGTAGAAGTAGTTGAGAATATTTAAGATTGTATCATGAATGCTAAAACTGCAATGCATTTTAATTTAAAATGTATTTTCTCTTAGAAATGGAGTTAATGGAACATAAAAACGTTCAGTTAAATGAACTCCAGCTGCAGAAGGATGAATTAAAGCAGGATTTATTTGCTCTCCAAAGTGAGCTCAAAGGTGTGCCTGATAACTATTTCTTTTGATAATTATTTGTGGCTTGACAAATGCTTTTGAAAAATGTTTTCCATCAATTTTCTTTTCTCAAGCAAAAGAAGTCAGAGTAATGATATTTTAATTTATTTTTACAATATGTAATACATAATTTTTAAACACAATTATTAAAAATATTATGGATTTCAATGGGATTTAATTGAAATTTCATTGATATTGAGGTCCAGAGAGCTGCTGAAACATGAGCTGTGAATATGAAAGAAAGTTTTGCTTTTGCTGGTAATTCACATACTTAAATGTAGAATTTAATATTTCAGAGAACTTAAAATCAACATAAATATTGTTTAAAATCTTTCATGTCAAAGGTGATCATGGCAATAGAGGGAATATTTTGAAATCTGAATTAAAATAATGTAAATGAGTGCTTTAGTATCTTTTTTTACCGATATCAAAGTAATGTATCACAGTAAGAGCTAAGAAAAGCAGTAAGTGTGGTCCTAAATTGTTTGTGAAAGGAGTGAAATTTTCTAGATTGCAATGTGTGATTGCAATAATAATAAAATAATTAATTTTCTTTATTTAGATGCCTTTACCCTTCAAAGAGTTTCATGAAGAAATATTAGAAAATATAAATTTAGAATATGTAGAAGGTCTTTGAATATGAATGATTAATATATGTATTTATAGGGTAATTCTGATTTCATGTTTAGACCTTGAGAAAGCAATCAGGGAAGCTGAAAGAATGACAAAACATTTAGAAGCAGAAAAAGTTCAAGTCACTGAAAAACCTCAGACTGATCCTGAATGTTTAAGGTAAAAGCCTCATGTTAATTAGTTCTTAATTTAATTTTAGGACTGTCACAGCAGTCTAGTCCTGGTAACAATGATTATTTTACCTTTCATGTACAATATCCCTCTGAAATCAGAAAAACATTCATTTTTTATTAGACAACACCAGGTGCTGTTGATTACAGCATTTCACCCTCACATACATAATCCAGTGAACCCAAAATTGCAGATGTTTGCAGGGATGTCAGTCAAACCCAGAGGAAGAACAAACTGCTGCTTGGGTGGAAGATCACTTCCTGAGGTCTTGTGAAAATGGTTGTGGTGCACAAAATACTGATGAACTAAAACTTAAATCTGCTGCCTGGCTGTGTAGAGTCCATTGCAATGGCCTGGGCTGGCCACAGTAACCTCCTTGGGCTTCTATTGGAGCAACTAAATGCAACTAAAACTAAAACTTTATTTTCTCTATGATCTCTGCCATGACTTCTAGTTAGCCTTATAATTAAGCTGGTTAAAAAAAATAAATATTGGAGACTTAACCAAGACAGAAGAGAAGACCTTGCACAGTCATCCTTAACAGTGAAGTTTTCTTCTCAGGTACTAAGTGGTAACAATTGTCAGTTTGCTTAAGTGAAACATTAGATTTTCACTTCACAGAAAATAATGTAATGTTTTCTTTAAAAAAAAAATCTCTGAATGCAGAAAGCCAAATATCACAGAATTGACTATCTTTTTCCTATTTTGTTATGGCCCAGATAAAAGTGCCTGGGATTATTTAAAAAAATTTAATAGACAATGCAAAGGAACTCCTCTTTATAAAGCTAGTCCAAAAGATTTTCTAACAGCAATTAAGAAAAAACACAACCTGTATTACTATCACAGGGGTTTTCCTACATACCCCTAAGCTTTTGACAAAAAAATAAATAAATGAAGTGGGGATTTTTTTAATCTGAAACTTCCAATGGAAAGTTATAACTTTGCAGAGAACCCTGAGCAATTTTCTGAAAGACGATTTGGTAATGACCCATTTTTTGCTGAATATCGGTTTTTGAAAGAAAATGATATATCAGCCCTATTACTAACTCTCTTCAACCTCTTACATGGTGTTGAGACATGGCCAAAATCCCCTCAGCATAAAAATTAATTAGCTCACAATCCTGCATACAGTAGCAAAAAATTTGCATTCAACATATACATAGAAGACACAGTGTAAATAATAATAACAGTAACGATTCTCCAGGACAGTGTGTTATAATTCACTCCTTTACATTATTCATTCAATCATGATATATTGGGGTTGGTGATACATGGGGCTGTCAACTTCCTTCCAACTAACATAGTTCCCTTGCAGTAGTTTACTGCCATGATGCCACTGAATAGCCAAACTTGTGAAATTAGTTTCCTATAATAGGTTTCCTGTGTGGAAGGTATAGAAGTAGCCAATGTTATCATACTTTTAATCCTCAACTCTGCCCCTGAGATCCTAGGGATCAATGAAATCTGTGTGTGGCTGTCTTTCTCTGCAGTGAAATTAACTCACAGCTCTATAGAATGACACTTTGGTTTTCTCTGGGTGGAAAACTGGATAAAACATATTGAATTCTATTAACTGCAAAATCAGCAAGTGTCATTTACAACCAAAGCAAGAAGGATGATGAGATTTTCTCATTTCATGAAATGCCTCCTTTTGTGGTCAAGATAAGCTAACATTATTTGATAATTGCCTGTAGTTCAAAATATAAAGTGCTCCTATGCTATTACCACTATCACAAAATGCAAGCCTTTCTTGAAGTCTAGTAATATACTGAACACATTTTCTTAAAATTGAAACATTTTTTTTCATTTCAGATACTGGGAAAAATTTAGGACAGATTTCCCTAAATCATATTTTTATCTTGCACTTGCTTTTGATCAGAAAAGCTCAATGCTTCATGGAGAGAGATAGCCCTGAAAAAGTTAACCCAGATGCCAGAAGCAATAGAGATGTGCTACTGTCTTTCCATGTCAGCACTAATAGATCCTGCTTTTCAGTGGAGCCAAGCAGGCAATCCTCATTTGTCTACCTCTCTCTGTCACTGCTGGGCTCTTTAGAACCATCCCAAACTTTGTCAGATTCATACAACTCTAGCAGTTCAAGATTTTTTTCAATTTAACAAATCCTACTCATCACTTCTTGGTTTGGGCTAGTGAATTAAGAGAATGAAAGGGGATTTATATTACACACTGTAAATAATGCAGCATATAAAAAGTCCCCTGGAAGGTATCTGATCACTCTCTGGTACCTCTGGATCACCAGGAGGATGGAGCCAGGATCTCCACAGTGCTGCACAGTAAGAGAACAAAAGGCAAAAAGCAGAGGATTTAGAGTGAATTTAAGGAAAAATCATTTTTATCATGAGGAGGCACAGCTTGCTCAGAGAGGTTGCATAGTTTTGATCCCTGAAGGTTCTCCTTCTCGAGATACACTGATATACTTGTGTACATCTTAACAGGAGTCAATTTTGGTCATGTTAAAATCAATATGATTGAATCTTCTGTGTCTGAGAAACAACCTATTTTAGCCTAACAAGATCAGTTTCTTTATCCCCATACAGAGTTTATTGCAAGAATAGAATTCTAGCTTTCACTGAAAATCATTTTTATTACACATAAAGATGATAATATTTTGACACACATAATGTGGGTCAGAAAACTGGGTTTTTTTCCCTATGTAATAAGCACAGAATATGATTTTATTTTTTACAGAGCTGGAAACCACATTTTTACCAGTGGTAAAAGTACCTTTTTTCTTGATGCTTCCTTAGAACAAACATGAGAGACAGTCAGCATCAATAACCTGATATATGTAGCTCCCAGATCACCCTGCAAGTCTGTTACTGTATCACATCCCTAGTCCTAGCTTAAAAATCAATATCAAAAGTAGCTGGCAAGGCAAGAATCTTCATTGCAATTAAGTATATATCTAAAAGTAAATTGCGTTTCAGCTGAAGAGTGCAGCCAGCTAATTCAAATTACAGCAATTCATCTTTGATCTGAGAAAAATGCCCCATACCACGTCTGCAGTTTCATAAAATTTCTCTCAAATCCATCAAAGAATTGCAAAGGGTCATGAGAAGCACGCACTGGTAATTCCAGCAGCTGTTGGGGCTGCTGGAGAGACTTGTCCTGATACTCACTGGATACAGAAAAAAGCCGACCAGATTTGGAATGTTAAGCACAGATATAATTAGCAGGCACCTTGGAAAATGCAAGTCTCATGATACAGGCACATAATACAGAGAAATTTTTAAGAAATGTGGGGTTTATGTTTTTTTGTTTGGGGTTTTCTTTCTTTTTTATTTTTTTTTCTTTTTTTCTTTTTTCCACCCCCAAAGAGAGCTGCAATTAAGATCAAAAACCTTGTTTTAATCATCTGTTCTGCCAATGCCATCCTCACACACAAAACAGCAGGAAAAAACTTTGGCATCAGCTCTCTGGAGTCCCATTTCCCTGGCAGGTAGCGAGTAACATCACTTAAGTGGAACAATACAGGAGTCAAACAGAGACTAACTGATACCAGTGAATTCCTAACTATAGCATTTCACTGTTATATTCGTTGTAATTACTCTATTAATTATTTATCCCCTTTCACATTTTAATTTTACATTTTTGTCTTAAGTAAAACAGCATAGAAATAATTTTAGTTGAAGTTTATTTAGACTAAACCAGAGAATTTCTACCTAAAATATCTTTATCTTTCAACCTATTCAAAAGGTAAAATAAGGATAAAATGCTTCTTTGAAACCTGAATTTCTCTTCTATTTAGAAAAGAACTAGCAGAAAGGAAATGCATGAAATCTGCTTACTTTGTAAATAGTTCATATCTTTGTATATGTGTCTAAATCCTAAAAATATAGTACTCCTTCCTATTCTTCATAATCCAGAAAAAGAAACTCCATTACCAAAATTAGGAAGGAAAAAGTAATTTTTTTTTCATACAAATCATACAGGAAATAAATTCCTTAGAGCTCAACAAATTGTTCATGCAAACAACAGACTGCCTAAGCCCTATGCATGCTTCTGGTGGATTATTTTTTTTTTTTTTTGCAATTTAATTTGATGTTAAATTTTATAATCAGAAAATATCAGTCTCTGGAGTAATATATGTGGTTCAAAATGAGTTTTTCAATGGCAATCTCCTCATTGATTTTTTTGAGCTTTTCTTTTTAATAGCAGTGCCTAGTGGAACTATTATAGCTTGAATTATGTTAAAATAGCTTTCCATTATGAATTGCAGTATGGATTTACAAAAAGTAGATCAAATCTGACTAATGATGCCTTTCTTTGATAAGACAACAGATAGGTTAGACAAAGAAAATTCCAATGCCATCCATCTAGACATAAAATATTTGATGTTATCCCATATGGAAAAAATACTAGTTAACCTAGGGAAGACATATTAAAAAAAATTAAATAAAGAAATGAGTAATAGTAACAACAGTCATAGATCTGCAATTCAAAATTCTGGGATTCAAAGTAACAACAGTCACAGCTGGTCTTGCTTAATGTTTTGGTTAACGACTTTAGAATAGAAAGTGTTTTAAGAGAACATGATCTTAAGCAATTAAACTCTACACCTTGCAGAAAAGTCACTAAAAAGAGGAGGAATATAATTATGTACAGTTAAGTTTACCTACTTGTACACAATTAGGGACTTCAATAACAGGTACCTGGAAGCAGAGAGGTCTGAGCATACTGTGTGCACAAAATACAGCTATAAACATAAAAAGAAATATAGCTGTGGATAAGATAAAAAAAAAAAAAGAAGCAAGAATTATTTCCCAAAAAATACCAGGAGGGTGTAAGAATACTTTTTACAAATCTCTCACCTACTTGTCAAAAAAGATTAATTCAACCTGGAAGATGAGCAGAGCATGGAGAGCCCATAAAGCAGAATGAAACAAGGACAATTCTAAATCCTTTTTAGCTCTGAGTATATTATACACATGAAGAAAGCTGTACATAATAGAGATATTAATTTCAGCAATACAGTAGCCATATTAATATACCTAGATTAAGATCTAATTTTCTCTGACCAATAGAGAAATCAAGAGAATTGAACTAGAAGAACCATTGACCCCTATTTACTTTCCTTGCCATTCAATAGGAATCTTATTGACCCCTAGAAACACATTTCATTTCACATCTCACATACATGCTTGAATTTTTCTTTCCTATGTAGCTCATTTTTATAGTTCCAATGAAAAATAGTTCACACAACTTTGGTTTGCTGTCTGCACAAAAGCAAATCTCATCCTAGATGTACAATTTTATGTGCCTTAACCTTTCCATGTTTATTCACCTATTATTATATATTCCTTAAGTATGTCTTGTGATGTTTTATGTGTTTGGAAAATATCATCACAGTTTACAAGACTTCTAACTACTCTTATCTATCGCTGCCTAACAGCATTCACAAAAAGCAAGCTTTAATCAATGATAATTATGTATTTTATATTTAACATTTTATCCAGGACAGCAAAAGCAGAAAATTTCTTCTTTTACTTAAGGTAGATCAACTTATTTTAATATACATTTAATTTCCATTGTTATGTTGTCTAATACCTTCTTTGTTTTCATGTTTCATCTTCTTGCTAGACTTTATTATTACTATTAGATCACTTGCCTAATTTTATTATCCTTCTGCTCCATCAAACACAGACTTTTATATTTAATTGTGTAACTCAAGTACTGGACTATATTTTGGGATACTGAATCCATTTAAGACTTGTTTTCCCTCTTCCTCAATCAATTGATAATAGTTAAAATTTATTGACTTCTTCAACTATATCAATAGCATATTCTCTTTTAGTAGTGTCAGCAAATTGTAAATACCAGCAAAATCTTGCTCTCACTGTAGAAACATATGCATTATTTTAATCCCAGTGTTGAACTGACAGAAAACTACCTCTGTCTTACCTCTACTTGATCCTGAGACAATAAACTAAAGTCTTCAATAGTTTTCTTCAGTCCCAATAAAGTCTTACAACACTGATAAATGTATCTCCTGATGTTCATGATGAAATCCCACAAAAATCAAGACATGTACTCTCTAGTTATATATAACTTCTTAAGGAATTTCATTTTGTACCATGAATTCTATGCCCTGTATATCAGTGTCAAGCAATTCTGTTTTATGACACACCACAATGATTTCCCTCAAATTTATGATTAAAAAATAAAATGGTGGTTGTAAACAAGGCAAAGACAAAAAAGAGAATACAGAAAAAAGATTGTACTTGTGTCAGCAAAACATAACTAATAGATAGTCTGCAACTCCAACAACAATTAGGTATGGTCTTTCAGTCCCACTAGAAAAAAAAAAAAAAATAGACTCTAAAATCACATATTAACCCTACCTTCTACAGAAATTACTTCTCCTTTAAAACCTCTTCACATAAAATTAATCTTGGAATGCAAGTTTAGGATACTAAAGTCTTGATCCAGTAATTTGAATCTATGGATGATTTGCAGAGAGACCTGTTTGACAATAACATTATTTTCTTCATAGTTCAATTTATAATACCAGCATGTATTGATTTCAAATTATTTTTCCTCTTTGCCATGTGCATATAGAGCTGAAATTCAAGAAGAATGTGTATCAGCCACAAATGCCAATGACATTTAATAGCTGGGCTCATTTCAGAGCTGCAAAATTGATCATCTTCAGTGATCTCCTCCTTCTTCATCTCTGTCACTTCTAGCATTCAAGACTAATGGAAAATTGGCCATTGATAGCAGAGCTAGGTCTAGGACAAGATAGCATCCAAAAAATGCTGATGTTGTTGTCCCACCCACTTGATTTGAGGCTAGGTTTAGCTATTGCAAATGTGGCATTTCAGCTCCAGCTGTTCATTAGCGCCTCTGATACTGTAACTTGCCAAGACACAGTTAGTCCAGTGCAATGACTTATTTTAAAGCTATATTTTATTGTCAGCAATGAGAACAAAATACTAAGAATAAAACAAAACCAATGGACATGGGGAGCCAAATGCTAATGTGATTTTTCAGATTATTTTTCCTAAGAGATCTGCCTTTTTTTCACAGCCATAAAAAGGGTATCATTGTCAAATTAATCCTTGTTTTAGCAAAAGTTACATCTTTTTCCATTTTCAAAGGTGACAGAAAACCTACCTTCCATCTAGACTGTGTAGTTTCATGAATAATTGGTTTGCACATTCAATCTGATAGTGGAAAGATGAATATGAATATCCTGCTTATCTTAAATGTAAAATGAAAAAACAAAATCAGCTTTCAGGTTAAACATTTTTTTTTTTAATAGTTCCATTGTCTCACATTCCTTCTGGTAAAACTTCATCATTTATTCAGTAACTCAGGCATCTCCAATGCATTAATTTTGTAGACTGTAACCTAACAGACAGCTCTTATTTTGTGAGTATAATATTCCTGGCACATACTGTAATTATCTAGCTTCTAAATAAGAAAGAAGGAAGATCTGAAAGCAGATCAATTGATTAATGTAAGAATTAAACACCACATTTGAATCTCTTGTATCACCACTACCTGATGCTATGTAAGGAATTGTGCTCTCACTACTTTTAAAAGTTTTATAAAATATTCAAAATAAAATTTTAAAGTCCATACACAAAATGTTAGTTTCAAAAAACATCAAGAACAAAATTTAATTCACAATCCCAAGACACAGATAAGCAACTCCTACTGCTTATCTTCTGCTTGTTCTATCCCTAATGTGGATCTAGAATGGACTGGCATCATTCTTAGCTAACAAGTAGCAAACAGGCTGTGAATCAGTTTTGCAGCGTGGAAGAAAATGGGACAGCATTTTCTCTAAGACCCTGTCTTTTCCTAAAGTAAATTAAACAAAGTAGGGCTTCTGTTTGTCTTAGCAAATTAGGGTTCTAATATCACACTAGCAGAGAACACAGAGAGAAAAATGCAGAGACAAGGCAATGAAGTTAAGCAGATTTGGTCGAGATCACGAGCTGATCTTAGACCTTGAAGTGAACTTCTATCAGTGAAATGGACTGAAAGCTAACAATGTACTAGAGTGCAGTGAAAATTTCACTTCTTGAAATTTAGTGTAGTTCCAAATTCCCTTTTCAATTCTTGTAAGCATTATGAGAAATACTTCTGTAAAGAAGGGACATTTACTCCTTCATAATGCAAGCACATAGAGCTCATGCTTTTTCCATATTGATGGTAAGATATTTGTGTTTTCCACAGGAGCAGCAAAATTAACTTCCAGTCTCAGTCTGTTATTCTAGAGCTGCACAGTGACTAAGCTGTTTAAAGATATACCTCTCAATGAAGCCATTTCTTGTGTAGGAAACCCACCCTCTTTGCACTATGGCAGTTAAAGAGGTATATCATCTCTATAAGATCAAATAATTTATTGTCTATTATAGTATATAAAAGCAAAAATAGTTGCTACCTTCTGTTTCAACTTCAGAAGAACCAAGATTTAATGCATTGGTTTACCTATTTAATGTCAAGAAGAATATTTTCAGTCTGTTTGTCTGTTCCAGAATATTCAGATTGCTGCCTGAAAGTGTATTAAGGGTAAACAACTTTATCTTTGTCATTATACTTTTCTTCTGACAGCCATGAAAAGACCCAGTATAATCTCATCACCTTGTATTTATCAGACTACTGAAAGCTCTGCCATAGATTTCTCTGGGCCTACCAAGTATTAATTTAAACCACTACAGTCACTGATGTGCAGAGTTGAGGTATCTCCTTTTAGCAGGACTAAGCAGTCTTTTGAATGAAGAAATATATAAAAATATCTATATATAAATATCTATATTAAAAGTAATCCTTATTGTAGAAAAGCTGGAGAACTCCTGGCTGAGAGTATTGGGAAACAGTAAGTGCTGAGGAATAGTGGGAGCAGCAGGGAGAGAAGAGGAAGAAAAGCTGGGGAGTCTGTGGAGGGGTGTGGAGCAATGCTGGCACAAGGGCAGGCAGAGCACCCATCTAACCAACATTCTGTCTGCAGCAGAGGCTACAAGAAGACACCCAGGGAAGGAAGATAGGAATGATAACCTATGGTGCTTTCTAAGTGTCACAATTCCAATTCACATGTTTAAATAAGGAAAATGATCACTAATGAGGCCATATATCTTTCACAGTTTATGGAAAGAACACAGTCCAGAAATTTGTCTAACTAGCAAACTTAAATCCTGACCAGGAAAATAGATCAATGAGGCTTTTCTCAGGCAAGTCAAACTGAGAACTGGGACCAAAGCTGAAAAAATAGTTACCCAGCAACAGTTCTCTGACCTGAAAATTTATTTGCTTTTGGACACAGACTTAAGAAAGAATTGGAAAAATGCAAAGATGATAGCTGGGAAAGTGTCTGTGAGACTCTTCAAACAGAAATTGAAATTCTGCAAATGGTATGCCATTTTCATTATACATTTTAAGTGTTTGATAATTTTAGTTTTTAAGGTGTCCTTTAGGATGATTAGCAGTGGTTTTAGATAAGCAGATTTTTATACTGTGCACATCCCTAAACAACCTCTTGTTGCAGACACATTCCAATATTCATTTGTTGCAGTTTATTTCCAAATGTCCAGGAATACAATTTCTACAGAAAAGGAAAGCACAAAGAAGTATTTAAAGATATGCTTTTAGCACAAGAAAGATGTGCTTGGGGGACTTCCATAAATCTTTAGTTTAT
Organism: Cyanistes caeruleus; assembly: GCF_971803275.1. Taxonomy (NCBI): domain Eukaryota; kingdom Metazoa; phylum Chordata; class Aves; order Passeriformes; family Paridae; genus Cyanistes; species Cyanistes caeruleus. Next base: position 6,953,841 of record NC_141708.1, on the reverse strand, counting down.
TGAAAGCTGCAAAAGATAATGTATTTAGGAGCTAAATTAACCTTTACCTCGAGCTGTCAGTTAAATGGAAGATGGCAGTAAGGAGAAACAAGATGATAACATCCTTTCATCTGGTATTTTATTTTGTCCATTCACAAATTCCTTACAAAAACTTACTAAAACATATTTTTCTCTAAATGTCAGTCCTAGCTTCAAATTTCTTGACTGCCAGTCTGTGTCACAATACAAAGAGAAAAAATATTTTGAAGTCCCTTTTGGGAAACAAAGAGGTTTTAAAGGTTCATTTTAGAGTCCCTAATTGAGCTGTATGAAGACACAGCTGCCACTACCATCAAGCAGAATGACAGTCCTGAGAAATTTGCATTACTCACTCTTATAATCAGTTTCAAGTTTCTATTGAAGTAATGTGACTTACTTGTACTTTGTTACTTTTTTCATTATTTTTTTTCAAGAACAAAAATTAAACAGCTCAATTTTTAATTTTTTTTCTGTAAAAAACATACTAAACTCATAAGGTTTCCTTTTTTACAATTTCATTCCTTCTCTTTTCCAGAATTTGTCACAAAAGAAGTCTTCAGGGAAATGAATAATATGTGGTATATAGTATGGAGTGTCACAGAAGCAAATCTGAGAATTTTTAGTTTTATTCAGGTTCTATCAGATTTGTTTCTTTTTTTGTTTGTTTGTTTGATTAATTCACAGTTTGTATTTTCCTTTACTTTTCATTAAAATAAAATTTGATTCATTTAGAAATGAGGGGAAGTTTTTATTTTATCTTCACATTCAACAACTGTCCCTCTACAGGTTCCTTTTTGTGACCCAAGGACCACAGTATCTGGTAAACTATACATAAGGCCCAGTTCCTACATTTCTAGCTCTATTCTTTATGTGCTGTTTTTTGAATGAATGGTTTCCTATTTTTAAAGGTGGTGACATGGTCTTATTTGAGAGGAAGACTGCTATTATCATCAATAACTCCTAACAGGAGCTGTGACTATTTAATTTATTCCTCAACAATTCAGTTCTGTAATGAACTCCCTGAAATAGCTTAGCTCCAGCAGCACAGCTTGACAGTCCAGAAAATTTGCAAATCTACTGAGGTCTTGGTGTCTCCAGTGGTAGTAAGCCAGTCTATTACTTAGCACTTGCCTTCTGATAACACAAAAAATCCTTTCTCACTCTCCCACAGCCCACAAAGTACTGGGTGCCAACTTCAGCACTTGAGAGCAAAGATAAAACCTTATGCCAAATGAAAAGTCCACATTTCTAGAGGGTTGAATCTGAATTCCTATTCACTCCAGCACGTAGGATGTATAACTGTAACAGCAGTTCCCAACCCCACAGCGGGAGCTGACTTTATCTTTCAGGTGCTTACAGCAAAACCATGTAAGAGCATTCACTCTGCTCAGCCTCAGTCCACTCTGTGGCCATTGTCTCATCACATCCCACTGCGTGTGCAAATATTTTTCAATGCTTCCCGCCTGGGGGTGCCATGGATAATTGCTCTTCACTTGTTTTTCTGCACCCTGAGCCCTCCAAGCTACAGTGAGTGTCAGTCACACATAAAAGTGCAAAAGATGTTTTATTAAGAAGAGAGGAATAAATCACTTTTGGAAGCCAACCAAATTCTGCCTTAGATGGAGAAAGTTTTTCCTCTTGGAACACAGCTGCAGTTTGAAGTTTGGCAAGGTTTGATTTGCAGCACTGGTATCAAAGAGTCCTCTGATCCACTGGGTTAGCCAGTATAATTCCAAGTGCTTGGAATTATCATTCTTAACAACCAGTGCTGTTGGAGCTGACATCCTTATAAGACTTATTTTTTTTTGTCTCTTCCCTAAGATAGATCCTCTTAGGATTGCTTGATTTTAAACAACTTAGTCCCACAGACTTCTATGGGACCATCTGACTTTTAAAGTTAGGCAACTGCTGCTTGTGGGTTTTGATCAAATCCAAAATAATACAGTTACGTATCAAAACATCTACAGACAACTAAAGCAGGGATATTTCTGAGTTTAACTGATGAAACAGAAATCTGGGATTTGCTAGAATGGCTAGAGTTTCTCTTGATAATTTTATTCATTTGAGAAAACTTGCTTATGTTAAGCAAGTCAACCAGGAAAACCTTATTTTTGAACTTTTTCTTAAACTTTTTTTGTCTACTTATAGTTGCTTTTATTTACAAGAATACTTGAATTTCTTTTGAAATGGTCTCATATTTATACAGCTCTTTGGTCCACATAGATTAAATATTCAGATAGGGCATAAACCAGAGCTCACTGGCTTACCTAAAATATATATTTGAAATTTTGGTCTAAGTGGAATGAGAAATAGCATCCAACATCTACTAATTAATATTATAGATTAATATTCCTGTCTCACATAAAAAATCATCTGTGGAAAAAAAAAATACAGTAAGCTCATTTCAGAAACTTCAGATTTCAGCAAGCCAGTTGAAAGTTCAGTTTTGCTTGTGTGTGCATCTTTTTATGTTGAGTGTGTGTGCATGAAAGTCTGTGAAAGTCTGACTTGGTTATTGTAGTAGAATTACAGCATAAATATAGCAACATTTGTAATAACCCAAATGGCTAAAGCTTTCAGAATCAATACAAGAAAAAACCCCAAGAATAAAGATCACCAAAAAAAAAAAAAAGCAGCGAAATAGAAATCAATACAAATCCTATTGGGCTAAACAAATCCCTCAACAGCTCTGGAAAAAAGTATGCCAGACTAACCCAGTTGTTTCAGGGTGAATGTAAGACATACTAATTTTTCCAAGTATAAAAATACATTTGTCATCACTGTCTTAGGAGTAATGTAATTTTGGACAAATACTGTACTCTGTTTTTAAGATTCAGACAAAAAAATAAGCAAAAGTTTGTGTTTTGTGGAATTTTTTTTAGTTCTCAAAATGAGTGTGAGTAATCTTTTAAATAATGAATGCAAAAGAACCAAATCTTTTGTTATGCTTAATAAATACAAAAAAGTAAGAATTGCCAGGTTGCCATGAAAACACACAGACTTGTTGTGAATAAGTGAATTCTTTCAGAGATGACATAATAAAAATATCTTTTGAAGTGCAAGTTGCATATTATATGGATGTAGTTGTCCCTTTTTATGACCAAAAAAAAGATTAATTAAAGAGAAGGAAGTACTTAAAAAAGTTAATGAGAAAGGAAGATAGTACAAGAAAAATGTGCCTACTCCAGAGGGGAAAAAAGGGGTTTTGAGAACACTAACTATGCTTCTATTTTGGATCTGGGAACAGTTACTTTTTAGGATCAACAGACAAAAAGTCTCTCATTTGTGAAGAGAGACAGAGAACTACTTTAGATTACTACATTTACCTGTTAAGAGCTCTGACAAGCATTAAGTCCTACCTCCTCCACAGAATTTTCACCTCAGGCTGCCCGTGCCAGCACCATGCCTCTGTTCCTGTGACCACCCACCTGAGACTCACTGGGCAGCCTGATTTTATCACCAAATCACAGCTCCCAGCCATGCTTTGTGAAAGCCCCTTCCCAGCCTAATGCAAACAGGTTAATGCAAAGGAAAATCCAAGAACCACTTGGAAAAATAGAACAGGATAATAATCAGGCCAGGCCTTGGACATGAGATGGCTTGGGAAAAATCATTGGACTTTCCAAAAGAGTTTTCCAGCCACGATGAGGAAGGACCAAGTACAGGGTCTGAAGGAGGCATCTGTTGAACCCTGACTTTATAAGATCACAGCCTTAGGACTTTGGAAGTACAGCAAGGACAAGTCAGGAGCCAAAGCAACTGAGATACAGACTTTGACATGACAAAGTCATGGTCAGAGGCCACACTGAGGAGCAGAAGACCCAAGAACCTGCACTCCCAACAAGCAGGACACAGAACACAAACCATATCGTTTAACTGTGTAAAAACTGCTCCCATGACCTAATGTTATTTGTCCAGAGCTGCAGCCATTCTTGATGCAAGGAACAGCTAGAATGAGGGGGGAAAAAACATGGAAATAAAAGGAATTAAAATGCAATTATTTTGTATCTTATAAGAATGATTTAAGCTACCATATTTTCATGTCACTTTATTCATTATTATGAACAGATTATTATGAACATTTCAAAGACTAACAAGAAAACCACTACAATACCTGACCACAGAATGAAATTACAGTTAGCTAATGCAGCAGTGCCAATAGTGCCCACACACATTATCTCTAATTGGTTGACATTAATATGATTGAGCTGCTGATAGTGCCAAATTAATGTCATAAAATGAAGAGCAGCAAGAAAAAACCTCATAAAAAACAGTATCCATAACTGAATGACAGAATGAGTTAATGAGAAAAATTTCCTTTGTATGACACAGGAAAAACACATCAACTGAGGTCCCATATCTCATATCCCAGGTTCAGCTGACCCAGCTTACGGGGCCCTCAGTCACAGAGGGAACTGACAGTCTCCAGCTACAGGGCTGCTTGCTTGCTTTGAGCTTGACAGTTTGGCAGTTGACTAATCTAAAAAAATTCAACACCAAGATCTGTGTGGAACTTTTCAGGCGCTTTCTGCTCTGATATCACAGCATCCAGCCCAAGTGAATTTGGATGAAACTGTGCATATCTCTCTATATTGCCATGGTGGTCCATGTTTAACCTCATCCCCACTCAGCTCAGCTGGCTCAGCACAAGTCATCTTTAGTTTGGCAGTGGTTTGTAACACAAGAAAGGTTTTCACCACTGACTGAGCTGAAGAAAGAGATAGGGGCTTTATAAAAAACCTCCAGGTGATTTCCATGGAAAAGATAACAGGCTTAACAGCTGTGCTACACACTCATTTACAAGGATGACAATTCAATGAACAGATACTGGCTAAAGAGAACCAGCAAAATAGTTCCAGTTCTCTGAAGTTAAATGGGACACTATAATGTGGTAACTGATCAGATTCAATGTCTAATGACCTACATCTTGCTTGTCAATAGAGTTTTTAAGCAAGGAGTAGCCCTGCTTCTTTTTTTGATTGCAGCTGATGTGTAGTGCTCACATATTGTAGTGATAGCCCCACCTTCCAAATTCCCATCATTCTTATCTTTCTGCTTAGGGTTTGACAACCCCTTATCCAAATGGCTTTTGCAATTATTTGCTTGTTCAGTTGGTGAATTTTTGGGGCTGAGTTTATCAATTTCTACATGAATTTTTTTAATAGTCTACAACAGGCTGCTTTTAGTAGCCCTTTGTGCAGCAAAGCATCTGTATTCTGGGCTGAAAAACAATTATATTTACTAATACCTTCTTCTGCAGAAGGACAGTTTTCACCTGGCTCACAAGAAAAGCTCCTAAAGCCCAAACTGTAAAAAACACTTGCAGACTTTGGGTTCCAAGGAGGGGACATGCCAGCTTCCATTATCTGAAGGACCAAACTCAAGGCACATCCAGACATTTACAGTCACCTCGAGTCACCCTGCTGATATGTGTAGGGTTTGAATGCATTTTCAGCATGACACTGCCATCAGCAGGTTTGTATTTCTTTTAATTTTTGACTAAAATTTCAACAGAGAGCACAATACTCTAACACTTTGAATTTTAAAACACCAGATGTGTTGCACTATGCCGTATAGCCTCTAAATTTCTTCAACCAGACCTATACATTAATTCCCCTATTTTATCAGTTTCACCATTCCTGTGATCATTCCCAAAAGCTGGTCACACTGAATAGCTGAGGATCTTAAAAGTTTCTGGGAAAATGTGAAATGGAGGGGCTGATTCCTTTCTTCCCACTTAATGCCTTGAGTATTTAAAGGCAACATCTATTTGTTTGGAAGAAACAGCTTCAAAGTAATCAATTTTCCCTGAACATAATTTATAGATGAAATTCCAGAAAAGTTTCTTCATAAATACACAACATATTTCTTGTGTCTTACTGGAACAGTAATTCCTGTTTTTGTCTATTAATAGAATTCAAGGCAGTTTTGATGCCATGTCCTAGTGAGAGAGGAACCCATAGCCTCTATTACATCTTCAAATAGAGAATTGCTGTTAATTCAATTAAATTTACTCTAGCAGGGAGACAATGATGCCTAGCCAGAAGTCCATGTTCTAAGGAGGATTCAATACAGTTTCGTACTGATTAAGTTCCCTTAAAGCCTCCAAGTATTTAAGTGCATAAAGATAATGTAGATAATCATAAAATAACCAGTGAACAGTATATTATGTACAGTAAAGAGAAAGAAAGAAAACACCTCTTACGTAATATCAGAATTTTATGTCTCTTAGATTCTTCATACTGTAGTTCATAAATTCCCTTTAGCTTTGATTAAAATGTTTGGATAATGAGGCTATTGGTCAAAGTGAGAAGAATTGTAAAGGGATGTTTCAGTGCCATCTAGTGGGTTTATCATGTTAATAAAAAAAGTTCCCTCTTGTATGACAATTTTTATTTTATAATCATAATCAAAAAATTTTTGCTACTGCTCTATGCTTCCTTTTCCTTCAGTTTTTTACATAATGATGTTGGACACATTACCATTAAAATATTTGTGTTTATTGCTTCTAAGGCCATTCTGTTTCTGTCCAAAAATAAATACCATGCAGGATGGGAGCATACTGAGTTATATTGTGTACAGGGAGGAGGCATCATACTCTGAGTCCAAGACCAACAACCTAGTGAGGCAACCCTCCATCCTTTGGAAAGAAACAACTTCATGTTGAAGATTCCAAGAGTGGAGATATATCAGATCTGTTCTGCTGACTAATTGGCATCTTGATCTTCATTTAACTGAGAGTTTGAATGTGTTTGCAGTAGCTTCTCACACTTGTTTTTCCTTATATTTTCTTCTTTGAGGTAAAAAAGCCTTTTAATATATTTTTCACGTGTTAGTACTTCTGTGCTACAATCAAGACTTACCTTTCAGAGTCCTTTCTGATATGCTTAACAAATTGCATTCGTTCTGTCCTTCACAGTAAGACTTTTTTTCCCCCAGCATTTCAGATAATCTTTGTGGCTTTCTTTTTACACCTTCTCAATTTCATCCACTGTCAGAAACACTCAACACCTGACTTGTAAGCAATATCCTAGTACTGGCTTCATCAGTGTTTATATAAACAAAAAAATGCCTCCCTACTCCTACACTCCTTCCTGAATAGATTTACAAATTCATATTAATCCTGTTCACCTCACACATCACATTAGAAGTGTGTGTTGACTCAGTTCTTCTTGATTTATAAGCACTTTTCAAAGTTGTTGTTTTTAAGTATACCATCCTCCCCTCCATAGTTACAAATTTGATTTCTTTTCAGACATACAACTCGGTATGTGAATATATTAAAACAGAGCTAATTGCATAGGTTCATTCTGTTTACCAAACTATCCCTGTTACTCAGTGCAACTTCAGTATCAATATCTGTCATGCTGTCAGTCTGTGTCATCTGCATATTTTATCTGTGGTGATTTTATATCAAAATCGGGTTATGCAAAAAACTAGCATCACTTTCCTTTGAGCACTCATCTTTAGAGGACAGTTTTAAACAGCCTCACTGGAGGATTATTTCTCACTGGCTTTATTTTTCTAACCCATCACTTTCAGACTGTAGGTGCTACAAAGGCAACTATTTTAAATGAACAGTAGCACATCGTGCTTGCTCAATGTCCTCTAGAAGTCAAAGCATATGGTATCAGCACAGTGTGATTGCATCTGTAATCTCTCAAAGGCCTAAATCAAGCCTATTAATGGTATTCCTATAGTTTAAATCTTTGTCACTGAAATCCTTTGCCCTTCTCCACTATTTTAGCTGGATCACATTAGGTTAGCTACAAGTCCTTTTTAAATGTTCATAAGTTATTCACAGCTTTCATGCCTCTGCAGTTTCCTCAGCACTCCAAAATTCATTTCAAAAGCTGTTGGTATACATGAAGTGCCTCTGCCAAATGCATTTTCTTTATGGACTTCCAGGTGTGAAAAATCCAGATTTGATAATTTAAAAAAAATCAACCCAAGCAGATGCTAAACTTCCTCCTTACATATTAATGAATTCAGTGAAATTTATGCATTAGCACAATTTGTTCCAAAGACAAGAGAGGAAAAATATACTGAAGCTGTTTGCCCTTTTTACATCCCTCTAAATAGCTGTAATACAAATCTCTCTGAGGAGTCCACTTGAAATATGTATTTGGGAGCACAGCCCAACATCTCAAAGAAAATTCACCTGGAGCTCTATGGCCATCAATCACAAACTTTCACTCCTTTAAAGCTCCTATGGTTATTCCATAGGCACACCTGCCTGCCATGGAAGCATGCTAGAGAAAGCAAAATCAGAGATATTGCGTTATAGAAAGAGCCACTGAGCGTAGGGTGGGAAAACTGGGACACCACCATTGATGTTTCTTTTAGAAGCATTCACTCTGAATGCTTCTAAAAGGTAGATACAGCTTCTAGTGATGTACCTGCAATTCTACTGCTTGTAATTATTAAATAAACCGATTTACATTCTGCTCATATTTGAGCCTCTTCCAGTCTTGCTAAAACCCAAGGAATTATCCATCAAGCACTAATTTGTCCCTTTAAGCCTGTAGCCTGAGCTTTGAACACTCAGCTTTACACGTGGGCAAGATCCCTTTGCAAAAGTCACACTGGAATTCCGAATCAGTGAATTTTCTCAGCTATTTTTGTGCTTATGGGGAGATTGAGGATTCTGTTCTCTACAGATCTGACTTTCAAATGGAAAGGACACCAAAAAGAGGAGGTCTGAAAAAACATACTTGCTTATTGAATTAAAGTGTATGTAGTTGCTGCCTCAGAGTTTAGTCCACAACCAGAACTACTATGAACAGATTTGTTTTAATTTTTTATACAAATTAAGTATATATTCTATATCTCTGAGCAAGGACAAATACAGCTAGTATTAGAGAAAGCATTTTTCAGAAAGCTCTGCTTAACACTAAGTTAATTCTCTCTATATTTTTGCTATTGAGAGAGCATTAAAGTAAGGCTGAGGAATTAAAAATAAAAAATATCAACCTGTGTAGCTTCTTCTAAAAAAATTATAATATCCAATTGTGACTATAAAGTAATTCTTTGAGATAAATGAGGATTTCAATATGAAGAAAACTCAAACACCAAAGTCCCTTGTAAATGGACAGTGGGTTTGTGTATTCTTTTTATATTATTATTATTATTATTATTATTTTATTATTACATAGCCATAGCAAGGAGCAAATTTACATTTTGCCCTTAAGAATTTTATTTAAATAATTCCTATATCATTTGAGAATGTCTACTGGACATACCTTTAAAAAAAAATAAATATTTTTTCATGAAAGAAGTAGAATAGCACCAAAGTAATAGCTACACACTGGGAATTATCAACATTAGCTGGGTAATCCATATTGTTCTTTGTTAAAACCAGGATGCTAATTCTTGTGAACTTAGAGATTTACTGGGGGTTTGCATACCACAACACATGAGATCAAGACAATCTACCCTCCTTTTCCAAATCACACTTCAAATATTAACAGGGTGTTTGTACAAAGCAACCACTGTTCATTCATATAAACCCACAGCTGCATAATTCAGCAGGAGTGTGGGCGTGTTCTATTGTGCTACAGAATGATTGCTATCTTAAAATTGCTATATACATGAAAGAAAATAGGCAGATAAAGCATAGAAGTCAGGGTACTATTTACAGAGGACTTACAGGAAGAAAACCCATCATGTTCTGTGTCTGTTTCTACATTAATGTAGAGTTAATGGTACAGTCAATAAATACCTCAGCTAGATTAATTATTCAGGGGAGTTTATAAATAAGAAAGACAGCAGACAGAATAATGCTGTTGCATTGGAACAGGAATTTCACTAGGTGGTAGTGTGAACTTGCTCCTCATGAAAAAGTGGTCAAGGATTAACAGTAATAGTTGTGATGCTCATTAAAAAAAACCTGCTGCTTTCTACAACCAGACATACTTTACCTAGGAAATGTTACTAAGCTGAATGGGGTAGAAAATACCAAGAAATGGAGAGATTTTTCAGAATGAACTTTCAAAAAATCCCCCCTTATCTCATATTCATGCCTGTACCTCTGTAACCAAACACATGTATCTTATTGCTTCCTTAATACTTCCAAGTACACAAAAAGGAGACCAAAACAATGGTTATTTTTTCCAAACCCTCAATCATTTTTCACTCCTTCAGAAAGGCATTTTCAATCTGAGTTTTCTTATTTTGATCACTTATTCTAGGGGTTTTTTTCCCCTGTTTGCCTTACCTATATCCTCAGCACCATCTTTCAGGTGCTCATGTTAGTAGGTTTTTCCAACTTGTCTGCTAGAGAGAATCACCAAGCTCACAAGAACACACTTCAACATCTTTTGAAACTCTACTTGATCACCAAAATGGCTCAAATTTACCTCTGTGATGATGGCTCAATTCCAGCACCCCCTTGCAGCATTTCCCTTGGAGGCTCAAGACTTCACAGCTGAAATGCTCCATTACAGCTCACTGCAGCGTTCATATTTATTTATGGGACCTGGAAGTGAACAGAAATGGCAGAGACAAATTACAAAGCATCACAGAAGAGCTAAAAATCCCATTTCAGCCCCAGGAGGAGGAGCAGAAGCCTGATGAAGGCAGGTCCAAGGATCACCTGCAGTGAGGCTCCAGCTGCCCTGGGAAGAGCTGAAGGCATTGTTGTGATACTCAACGCAGGAACCCGAGCTCAGGAATGTTCTGCAGGTGGTGTGTAGGAAGGAGAGAGATGAGAGCACCCTGAGCTCAAATTCAATGACTAGGAGTGGCTAAGGAGGAGGATGTACATCCACCACAGGAGAGCTGAACAAACAAACCAAGGCTGGCATTATTGGCTTGGGGTGGTGCAAAGTGCACAAGAAAGTTGTGCAAACTAAATAAAGAGTTCTGTTCCTCACTTCCCTGAGGTAACTAGCCATTAAAAATTAAAAAGGCATTAATAAAAAAACAAACCACTTGACTTTCACTGAAGGATATTTAGGAGTATCAGCTGTTATTCATCTCTCTGTTACACTCAGAAATGTGACTTGTAACTCTGGCTCCTGGCTGTAACTATGCCATGACCAATGAAAACACTCATTTAATCAGTGTATATGTCTTCTATTTTATACCACAAAATAGCACAAGAAATAATAATAATATTAAAGTGTAGTGTGCATGATCATCCTTAAGTCTCCAAAGAAAGTACCTCAACCACTAGACTACTTAAAGTAACAAATTTAAATTACTGTTTAATCCTTTTAACACAGTTGTCTCCAACTGTATCTTCAATGCAATTATTTGAACTAAATGGTCAATTTTACACTTCTCAGAAGATATTCAAGCAAATACAGTATAGGACATCAGACATATTCAAATATCTTATTACTCCATGTCTGGTTTATTCCTGTGGAATTGAATGTACATAAATAGAACTTTTTACAGCATTCAAGGATTCAAATAACATACATGGTAACTCTCTACCTGACAGAAGATAGTGGAATATGCCAACTGTGTGGATTCACTTTAAGATCTCAAATGCACTGATACACCTTTATATCCTAAACTCTAATAACAACATGGGGCTGACATTGTAGATATGTGGTTGCATGCAAATACTGCCATCCACTCCCCAAAACTCCCAGATTTTATTTCATTCAAGGTGCTTCAGTAGAATGTGAACTCCACTGAATGCCACCAAGATGTTTTCAAGCAGTATCTGATTCACCACTGGAAAAGTGGTATCTCACTGTGATTTCCACAAGGAAATAAGTCATTGTGTTTTCATTCACTCACGGAGAGCAGGAAGATGCAGCTCATCTAGTATATAAGAAAATTCAACCAGCTCTAGCATTTCATATATAGAACAGAGGTATAAACTAGAATACATTTCACAGAAGGAATGTCTTGAAGCAGTAAATATGAAAGGACAAAAATATCAGAGTAGTTGTCATCTCTGCTTCCTTTAAATCCTTCTAAGGGATGCTGCAGCATGGTTTTACCTAGAGAATCCCATTAACTCCTGACAGCTATGGGGAGGCAGCAATGACTGCTGTCAGCTGTCTCAGTCTTTGCTTGGTTCATCACTGTCAGGCTCTGCTTCCTCCAGCCCTCCTGCTCATTTCAGCTGTTGTCTGATCAGGATTGTCTCCTTTTGTCTCTGTGTACCTCTGGCCTCTGGGTATTGCTGAGATGCAACTGGCAGTAAGGATAATGGAAATGACTCTGATGTGCAGTTAAAAGGTGCATGCAAAACTGATGACCCTCTCTATTTGCTTCAGAGATTTTTTTCTTCTGCAGAAAATTTCTACAGGTGGTTGTTGATCCTTTACTGAGTAATAAAATGCTTGCACTGTTCAGGTGTTCCTACAGCTGTAATTATACTTATTAGCTTCATAGGAAACTCCAAGCACATTTCCAGACCCAGATAATAAAGTGCAATTCATGAGAGTTTCTTTCTCTGATTAATACATGTCTGTTATAATCTTTTATCATTTCTTAACTGTCATGGAGTGTTGCAGTACTTTAAACCCTTAGATAATGTTCTGAGATTAATATATGATAATAAAAATTACTTAGGATTTATTTTAAATAGATTTTAATGTCTTTTCCCTTTAGGCAGGTGGTGAATTGATCTGACAATGCCAGGGTTAGTAAAATGATGCTGCTGTGGCAGTCACAGCATCTCACAGACTGAGCCCCATGGAGTGCCATTGTGTCTCAGGTGTGGATCTATGAGGTAGTGTAAATTCCAGAGGGAAGAATTGCTCACTTGGTTGTTCTTGCTATAATGTAAGATTAGCTGCAAGTATCGTGACATGATTCTTGTGCAGTGCCTGGCATCTTGCATTCCCAGCTCATGCAAGGCTGTCCAGGAACACCAGTAATGCAAATTGGTTGTAAAAGTAGAACACTCTCTGTGCTACCATCTTACACACTTCATTTATCCTACCCTGAAACATCATCAGAAGCCCCTTGATCTCAGCTCAAGAAATGAGACCAAGTTTGTCCTACACCAAAGCAAGAGTGTTTTCAGGTTATCTCTTGATCTACTGTACAACAGGAAATGCAACCAGAAAAGTGATGTTCCTAGGAATTTACTTTCAAGTCTACTGATAAAATTCCTGCATTTATCAGTCTAATGGGATTAACTAATGAGACAAGCTGATAATTAATGCATTGTTTAGAGGCTATGGTATTTTAAGGCAGTAATGAACTGCTCAGCAATGCAATGCAGGCTGTTTTTTTAGTTTAGGTTAAAGGCTGGGGAGGGGTGGTGCCCCACACAGCTCCATTTCCCAGCTGACTGCAGTGTGAAGGGGGGTGGTGCAGGTTGGGTCTCACCCTTGGACAATGAGAGCATTGTCAGGGCACAGACCCCAGCCTGAGAACCAGAAAATGTTTCTTCCTAGGGCTGATGGAGTAGATGAATCACCAGACATAATTACAGACCAGAGTGTCTCTGCAAATCAACTGAAAATAGGGGTAGACAGGAATTCTGGTACTTACACATCCACCTGGCTGATTGTGGAAGGACACTTCAGATGTCCAGGGAGCCCTCTAATAAAATAAGACCCTGATTCTTCTCACTTAGTAATCATTTTTTGAGATATGTTATCTTTCCTTATCAATTCTCTAGATGTATGTATTGCATCAGTTTGAGAGATATGAACATTTATGGCACAGAAACACAGAACTCAGAGCTTGTTCCCTCTCTCAGTTCAGTAACTGAGATGGCCACTCCCCTGCTGCTCACTGTCCTGAAGCTGTTCATTGCTGTACTTTTTCTTTATGGATAGTGTAGGGGGAATTAATCATTAATGAAAGAAATCAGCTTATCTGATAATGAGATACCAAACATGCCACAACGTTTTGGCCTTTGTGAATGACAATCACAAGTGCTCCTTGCAGATGGGGAGGGCTGGAACTGCTTCTCTTTGAGACCCAGAGCTCCCTGTAATCAGCATTTACACAATGGAGAGGAGGATTGTGCAAATCTTGAAAACACATGCCTAACTCATTCTCTCTCTATGGATTCTGTGCTTGTCTGAAGAAAATTCTCTCTTCTATCACTTGAATGATTTAATTTCAATGGCATTAAAAAATATGCCCAGGAACTATCTTATTTGTGTATCATACAGAGTCACATATACAGAGTGCAGCAAGCAAGTTAAAAGGCATCCATGTACACAGTGCATAAGAAGCAATAATTTAGATTATTGAATTTCTGCTGTCTGTAGAGTATTGCTGCAGGATAAGAGAAAAGCTTCAATATGAAATCTTTCTGGGATAAACAGAGAAAATTTCTAAAGGCAAAACCAAGGAATCCTGAAGTGACATTTTTACTGTATTTGAGATTTCATGCCAGTGAATGCACTTCCAATTATTTTTAAAGCAGTGTTATACTAAAAAGACTATAAAGGCCTTTATCTTCCATATTCCCTTAATTCTGTATTATAAATTGCAAATTAAATACAGAAAAAGTATTAGCGTATGCTATGTGGTAAATTTTCTCTTTTAAAGCAAATAGAGAATTATTATTAAAGAGAAAACAGCAGGTACATGAAGAACAATTGCTTTGATGGGTGTTTTCAAGGCTGGCAGGAAGTTTTTCAGGGAATAAAAGAGCTATTTTTCTCAGAACCTATGAAAGTGCCAGAAATTAAGATGGCCTTTGGTTTCTTGTCCAAATGCTGCATCTTCACGGGCCAGGCTCTGCTGTTCAGGCTCAGATCTGGAGGCAGTGGTGCAAGATGTCTGCACACCCCTTACTTTTTACTGCCTCTGATGCAGGCTCTGATTGCTTTTTGTACAACCAGTAGCCCCCAGGATTTTGCCAAGCCCTGCCTCCCAATACCTGGCTAACAGCATGATCTTATCCAAAATCAGTGTTCAAGGCTCCCCTTGCCATTTGACAGCCCAGGTATCATTTGACTCTCACCTCTGGTAACTGTCAATAATTCTAGCTTTGATCATTAGGTGTTTTTCATTAATCTCAACAAAATTAAACTGTAGTCTAGCTGGTAGCAACAGAAAGCAGATGATAGTTGCTTAAAACATACATTGTGCATAATGAGTATTGCAAATTCCCAGAATAATTAGTACTTCCTCCTTTGCACATACCAGCATTGCTCAAAACACTTCATGGTTAGCAACTCCATAGCATGTCACGTTGTTGTTATAATGCACTTCAGGTGGATGATGAAATAGCCATTTCTTTTCATAAGATAAAAGTGTTGAATAATCCCAAAACAGGCACAGCTCCTTGAAAAATCAAGGCCTGCATGCTGCAATCACCTACAAGTGATGTGTTCAGAAACAACCCAACTGGTTTTCAGAAGCAGGAAGTCCACACAGAAACCAAACAGCCCTAAAGCTTTTCACTCTCCAGTTGTTCACCCTCAGCATTTAGTGCCTGTCCAGTTGCAGATCACTGAAATATCACTGAAATCTGAGAGCTTTTTTAGACTTTTGCATGAACTCAGATTCAGCTATTTACACCTTGAACAGCTACATAACCCTGAAATCAGTATTGCAGTGCAGCCTTGTACCCTTTCTTGTGGAGAATGACAATCACTTCGGCTCACTTAAAAAGAGGCTGGGTTTGACTCACATTGTGAAATACTCCAGTTAAACTTATTAAGTCTAATTGGTGTGGTAATGTTGAGTGCTGTGCTGGTTGCAACATCCCACTCCCACATTCCTTAGGCTTAAATGACTTCATGCTTTGCAGCCCTGCCTCATAACTCCCATTTAGGGAAGCCCTTTAAAAAGATTTCCCTGCTCCTCAAAATTGTTTTCTTTATTTTTTTTTTTAAAAAGCTATGTTTCTTAACTTCAAAGCCAAAAGACTTAAAATCAAAATGATGATGCTCAATTTCTCTAAAGTAATTTTGAATGTGATACTGATTTAACTGGCCTGCAAAATAACTGGATGTCATCCTGTAGCTCTTTCATTACTTTATTTAAAGAAAGAAGCTATAAAGTAGATACTTTTCATCAGTCTACTCTGTATTAGCTGGCCTCTCTCAAAGGAGTTTTGCAAGATCTTCCAAAAATAGCAGAGGAAGAAGGGAGTGTATCATTGAACCCAACCTACTGGATTTAATTCCAGTAGTGGCCAACACATTCATAAAATTCTGATAGTATTCTAAAAGCATAGGAAGAACCCAAGTTGCCTGAAGAAACAACAGTACTCAAGAGCAGAATAAAGGAGCCCTCCTGTTTACAGTCACCTTGTTGCTCTTATCAGCAAATATGATAAAAGAGCATTCCCTGTGCAAGGCATCCTCTTGCTCAGGGAGCGGCAAAACCAGCAAGAGGCACCAAGCAGACTTTGGGAATTACCCATGTGCTGCTTCTCCTTCTGTCAGCATTTCCAGGAGTTCTTCTGAGGAAAAAATCTCTAAATCACAGCTCCAAACTGAAACCTCCTTGCCAGACATGACATGAGTGAGGCAGAAACACAAAACTGTGGTCACAAGTGGAGAGGATACCACAAAACAACACAAAACTTTATGAAAGTGTTACAGATGTTGCCACACCACATGTAGGTAAGAACATATTTACAGTGGCACAAACATAAGAGTGCCCAGATGGAAACTTGCTGTACCAGGCTGAAGTTGAAGGGAACATGATGGAACAGAACCAGCACCTGCAAAATGACAATTAAACCCACAAACACCAACCAGGCCCCATATCAAATCAAAAGTCTGAACCATCTGGGGTTTTTGTTATTTGTTTCCATTTAATAGTGACTAATGGCTTGTATAAATTAATATAATTTCTTATGTACTTTTTTTGCACTGTAATTTACTAATTTACATCCCAAAAAATTAGATCAATGTACGTAGTGCCCAAAGGCCTTAAAATACCTTGCTGCTGGAGATTTAAAATTTTCTATTTATATCCTATTCCTTAGATCCTTATTTTGTACTTTTTAATTCAATATTGCCCTCAGAATATGCACTGAGCACCAGAGTGTTTTATCATAGAAAATCACAGAATCACAGAATCACTGGATTAGGAGAGATCTTCAAGATCATTGAGTCCCAGCCCTAACACCTCAACTGGACCATGGCACTGAGTGCCACATACAGTCTTTTTTTAAACACATTCAGGGATGGCAACTCCACCACCCCCCTGGTGGAGATCATTCCAAACCATTCCAGTACTTTATCACCCTTTCCATAAAAAACTTTTTCCTAATATCCAACCTGTATTTCCCATGGTGCAGCTTGAGGCTGTGTCCTCTCATTCTGTCAGCTGCTGCCTGGAGAAAGAGACCGACCCCACCTGCCCACAGCCACCTTTCCGGGAGCTGTGGAGAGTGATGAGGTCACCTCTGTGTCTCCTTTTCTCCAGGCTAAACAACCCCAGCTCCCTCAGCCATTCCTCACAGGGTTTGTGTTCCAAACCCCCCATCAGCCTCGTTGCCTCCTCTGGACACGCTGAAGTGTCTCAATGTCCTTCCCAAACTGAGGGGCCAGGACTGGACACAGCACTCCAGGTGTGGCCTCACCAGGTCACAATGATCTCCCTGCTCCTGCTGGCCACACTATTCCTGATCCAGGCCAGGGACCTTCCTGGCCACCAGGGCACTCTGCTGGCTTGTGTTCAGCTGCTGTCACCAGCACCTCCAGGTCCCTTTCTGGCCACTGTCGATCCACACCATCCCCAGCCTAGAGCAGAGGGTTATTGTGGCCAAAATGCAGGACTTGGTACTTGGATTTATTAAACCTCATCCCACTGGACTCTGCCCGTCCAACCATTCCAGGTCTCTCTGCAGAGCCCTCCTCCCTTCCAACAGATCAACACACGCTCCCAGCTTAGTGTCCTCTGCATATTTACTAATGACGAGTCAATTCCCTCATCCATCAGTAAAAATATTGAACAGAACTGACCCCAGCACAGACCCCTGAGGAACACCACTGGACTGGCCACCAGCTGGCTGCAGCTGATGACCAGCTAATTCACCTGGAATTCTCTTTGATGGAAACTAAAGCATAACTGCAGGAATAAATCTATTTTCTTTATTAAGATACAAACTTCAGATCTTACCCCATGTAAATCAGAAAAAGACTTGGGAATACATAAAAGTTACAAATAAGTCATGCAACAAACGTTAGTTTAGATGGTATTAAAATACAAAGTAAATGGAACTTAATGTTTGGTACTTTTTAGCTAAGAACTGTTTTATTCTATGAGTCATCCCATTGGGACTGGCATCAATAAAAGTATTAGAAGCTGGTTCATAATAAAGGCACAGCAGATATAAAGAATAACAATCCTTTCGTATCTTTTTCAGCAGCCAAGCAGACTGGAATTAATAGAAAAATATTTGCTGGTATTTAAGGTTTTTTTTTATTAAAATCTGTTACAACTGGTAAGTTGGAAAAGGTGACCTTACATTACTATTACTATCTATAATACTCATACATTATTCATACACCCAAAACTGAATTATACACCCTGCAATGTGCATAGACAGTCAGGTGCCTGCCCAGAAAATTCATTCTCTAAATCAAGACTTGACAGTGGTGCAATTAAAATTAAGAGAAAAGAAAAACAAAACAAAACAAAAAACCCTGACCCTGAACAATAACTTGCCTGAATTATCCCTATTAGACTATTTTTTAATTGTAGGATATTATATGCACTGTATATCATAATGTAAGATGATTACAATTGTTGTTAAAGAAAAGAGATTTTAGGAGAGAATGCACAAAGCTGTGTTTTAGTTTCAGGAAGAACCTTTTTCCACATTTGGACACTTCATCCCTCACAAAAACACATTCATTGATAAAACTTCAGGACAGATGGAATTTTCCTTGCTGGTTTTGGTATGGAGAGCAAAAGACTTTGTCCAGCCTGATGGAATAAACAATCATTTTCTCATGTTGGCACATAAGAGAAAAACAGAAGTCAGCCAAGAACAGAGATGAAGGTATGGATGCCATCCATAAAAAGAAGAGGATCATGGAGAAGGCAAAGACAAAATGCCTTCTTCATTTCCTTCCACCCTAGTAACAGGGGGCATGGAATGAGGCTGGCACTGCACACCTGAAGAGGAAGGAAAGGAGGTGATTCTCCTCACTGTTACACAATTACAAAGTGCTTGATACAGGATGCTGGTTGTGCTAGAGCTGTGCATGAGTTCAGGGACAGCTTGGACAGGCTCATGGATGAGAAATGCTCAGACACTTCTAAGGGATGGAGAGTCAGCATTTTGTTGCTCACTGCTTCCTACCCAGATCACAGATAATACTGAAGCAGTTAACCCCATTAAAGTGCGAAGATTTCTAGAAGCCAACACAGAAGTGCTGACGTCTGACAATGCTGCTGAGCTATGAGCTTTCCTGGTATTAGTAAACTAGCATAGAAAACCCATTTCATGCCTGTCAGCTGGAGTAAATCCTCTGACTAATTTGTTACAAATATGAGGATACCTTGCTCTCCCGGTAACCTTGTCTTAAACACTGCAGGGGAGCAGTGGTGTCTCACTGGCTGCTGAAAAGCAGCAAGAACAACTCTAAATAATCACTTCATATCTTCTGAGAAAAGCCTGGGTAAGTTAAACTTCATTTGATGCTCAGTACTGGCTGGAATTGATCTGTAAAAATTGCATAGCGCACATTTACACCTAGGATGTGAGACAGCAATGTCTTCATCTTAGGTAAAATCAAAAACCTTCCAATATTTTGTTGTTTTAATTTTAACTTGGAAAAGTCACTGAATCTTGTAAGTGATCTGAAATCTGCACTGCCAGATTGCAGTTGAGTCCATGTAGCAGCAGAGGGTTCAGGTATGGTTTAGGACTGTAATTCCAGGTTTGAGAAAGGCTTCTAGATGTAATTAAGTTATTCACATTTCTTGATCTCCCCTGAGAACATAGAAACCAAAATACGCTGCACAGGTAAAATCTAGGAATTCAAATTATTCAAGAATAATCTATTGAATCAACTAAATTAATTTAAAATTTTGAGTGACCTGCATGTGCAGTAAACTTTCTTTCTGAAGTGTGAAGAAATGGTGAAGATAGAATGAAATGAGGGTTTGGTCCAATATTATACATAATAGAATTAAATCAGAAGGTAAGATTAGATACTGATTTTCTGTGGGGCCCTTAAATTATAATTAATCAGCCTTTATTTGTCTATGAACTCTTAATGATATAAAAAACAAGCATTAGATACTTTCAAATGTGATGCTTTATCAGAGATCTGAGTATACCACACATCACAATTCTGAGTTCTATTGACTATCACTGAACCCAGTTTTGTCTGGGATGACCTAGGATAACTTGGAAGCAGATTGGTTTGGGGTTTTTTTTGTTGTATGTGCATCTTTTAAGCATTTCTTCATTTTCATTTACTTAACTTCTGTGGGTAACTGGTTAACTGATCAATTTGCAACCCAACAACAGACTTTAATCATGTGAGCAGAGGATAGCTCAATTTTAATGTGACTAATTCAACACTACTGGACTAACTTTAAGAGATGAATAGAAACTCCCTGAACTCCATACTAACCTTGATTCTTAGTTCTCTATTGGGGACACAGAGTTGGAATATTTGTTTCTACTATATACAGCTGAAGAAGTCAACCTTTCAAGGCTAGCTTTACAAAAAGAAAACTGAAAGCCTTGAAAACGCCTTTGTACTAAGCATTTGTAAGAATCACTTTAACCCAGTTCATATTTGTGTGTGCTAGATATGGAATAACTCATCAGTCAGTGGAAAGGATTATACCAAAAGGGAGTCTCCCCTTCCTGTACACCCTTGTCTTAGGAGGTGTCAATAGTCACCCTTACACGTAAAGGGTTTAACATTAAAATGTGGAGATGCAGGTTTTTCATTTGAGTCTACACAGAATTATAGAATCATTTAGGTTGGAGAAGCGCCACATACACCTACAGGAACAAAGATTTCTAGGAAAGAGAGATCCAAAAGGTGAACATAATGGTATAACAATAATATAGTACTACGTGAAGTGACATCATTATCAAAACACTAAAAAATAAAATTACTGCAATTAATACAATTTAATTAGGAAGATTCATGGTGATTGAACGTGGTGACAATCTGCCCCAAGAACTATTCTCCTCGCTTTAAAAGCATTTCTATCACCTTTTCAAAGAAAAGTCAGGTAATTCATCCAGTACCAAAATTAGAGATAAGAGATCTACAAGATGAACAAATAACAAGTGACAGACTAAGACATTTCAATTTTTTTATAATTTTTCTTGCTTCTTTCTGCATTTTCTCAAGTGACAGTTTGAACCTTGCAAACATATGCTACCTCGTCCCAAAACACCTTGTTTGTGTCTTCATGTTGCAACACTGTAGACTTAGATACCAAACAGAAATGTGAATTTTTTTACTAAAGCTGTAAGTTATTTAAGGCAGAGATCAGTTCCAGGAAGGATCATTTTACTATTAAAACTGTGGAGTGGAATGCAAAGGATGGGGGCTCTGCCACTGCCATCATTGTGATGTTAAGTCACAATTTCAACTCAGCATCACAGCAAGATGAGCAGCCCCGCTGATCCTGAAAGGCCCTGTGTTTGATGTTTACATCACACCTCCCAGCATTTTTTAGATTGAAAAATAATAACCAATGGAGGACAATAACAGCCTGTTTGAAACTTTGCATTAAGTGGGTGGAGTCATGCAGCAACTGGTCGGACCTGGTTGGTGTTATCTCGGATGAAGGCTGACAAAAGGAGATCTCTTTTTGGCGTTACCCAACGCAGCCACAGATGCAGCTGGGAATCCAAGCACTGTGGAGCAGCAGAGGGTGAGCATCCCTCTGCCACATGCCCTTGGAGGGCAGGCACAGAGCTGTCCTGCTTCTCTCCAGGCTCCTCAAAGATCTTCTGCAAGTTTTGCCACAAGCAACTGAGAGTTTGACCCCGAGAACTTGCTCTGAGACTTGCCAAGGTAAACTGGGATGCACTGGAGCCAAGAACATCTAAGGAACTGAAATAAGGATCGTGATGATGAGGGGTAGGGTATTTGGTGAGTGGCTGGAGGAGAGGAGATAGAAGCAGGACGTGCTTGAACGTGCACTTGGTTTCACAGGGATGAACTCTTTACTCCTAACAGTGTATTATGGACTTCAGGGGACTGGGAAGACTGGTCAGGAAGGGGGTGCAGGGCTCTGCCTCTGCAGCACTAGTTGGATGATCTGGATATGACATTAGATTTTTTTAAGAATTATCTATTTTCCTTTCAAGTTGCTCATGATAGTAGTGAGACTACACTTAAAAGACTTTCCCTGCTTCACCTTGGAGTAAATGATGGGTTCCATTTACCCCCATGCTCACCCATCAGCTGGTGATTAAGTGATCAGGCAGATGAGAGCTGATAAGCATGCATGGCTGACAGCAATGATCAAATCAGTTTTCAAGACCAGCTGTATTATTTATAAGCACAAATAAAGTTTGTTATTTGGTTTGTTTTTTTGAAATACAATCATTGATAGCAGTTCTGTTCTTTTCTATGAAATCCCAGAACAAATATTGTTGCAAATCCTGTAAGAATTTAATTTGCATAAACTGAAGTTCTTTAGAGAAAAAAGTTTCTGTTTGTCAAGGACGGGAAGATGATCTTTAAGGATTCCTAAAGGATACCCTGATTATGCAAAATCTCCATGACAAACAGAAATAATCCCAAAGCTATTTTCTTGAAACCTTACTATTTTTGAGGAGGAGTTGCGTTTTTTGGATCTAACTCAGTAAAATGACTGAAGTTTTGAGGGGTTTTAATGGGTTAAGGGAACCCTTAGGTGAATTCCAGATTCTAATTTCAGTTATGCATGAATTGTGTTCTTATTCACTTCAGATGCTTGCAGTATGGATCACTACTCTTTTTCTTCTCAATGCAGCCAGAGGTGAGACATATAATGAATAAAGTCTAAAAAGAGTAAAAATTATGTGCAGCTTACACCAGGATATCTATATTCTAGAAAAAGCCTGTTCATTGGAATAGATCTAACATAATTCTTCATTAGGACTCATTAGTTTTTAATTGTGTAAAGGTTTTTGCAGCTAGCAAACAGAATGGGAATCAGAAAGATATTTTTATATGGAAATTGATCACCCTCAACTCACTCATGGTAGCTACAACCCTGGTAATGAGAGCCTAGGCACCTACTCTTCACAGTGCCATGCAGAGAACAAGAAAATACTCTTGGTCCAAAAGACCTCTTTTTTTTTCTTTAATCACAGTAAAGAATACACTTTTAAATAGCAATAAAAATTACTTGGGATTTCACAACTGTTGTGCTATAACAGTGTGGGAGATGACAATTAATGGCAACACCAGCATGTCATATTTGCACCATTACTGCAGTAAAGGCACAATAGAAATTGTGAAACCAGTCCTTCAGGCACAGACCACACTTCCTGAGGCTGTGCTTTGCTGTAAGCTTCCACTCAAATTCCACTTTATTGCTTCCACTAAAATCTTACAGTGATGAAAAAAAAAAGTAGATGCTTAATGTCCATTGTGGAGCAACCAGAAGTATATATTTTAATGTTTTGGTTTCTTTTTGCTCCTTCATGAACTATTGCACAAGAAATAACAGTTTAGATAATCTCTGAAGTTTAGGACTCATTTAAAGCACTACTCTGTGCTGACAGCAAAAACTGGTTTCTTCTCTGGATCCAGATTTTATTGTCTTTTTCCAAGGCCTGTGTTAACACTATATTTGACCAAACACATCCTGAGCTGACCAGGCTGAGCTCCAGGCTCTGTTTGAAGCAGGAAGAACTCGTCAAGTTCAAGTCCTTGCTACAACCACCAGAGGACAACTGAGCCCCTTAATGAAAAATGCTCAGAAGTTCCCTCCTAACCCAAATCAGGCTTGTCTGGCTTTCCTGGTGTAAACCTTCTCCTGCCAGGTTCATGCACAGAACCTGTGACATTCCCAGAACACTACTGTCTTTTTCTTTGTGCACCCCAGGAAGGGAAGTTTGCTACAAAAGGCTTGGATGCTTTTCAGACAGCCCCCCATGGGCTGGGATCCCGGGGAGACAACTGGCAGGCTTGCCCAGCTCTCCAGATGCTGTGAACACAAACTTCCTTCTTTACACCAAGGATAACAGGATGAAATATCAAGTAAGAAAATGCTTTGTTTTTAAATACTGACAGTGTACAATACATTCAATAAATTGTAGGGACAGTTTCTTTTCTCACATATTTTTGCTCGTAAGACTCCTGGGAGAACCTCCAATTCTATATTAGACACATGATAATTTTCTTCCATCTTTTTTCCTTTTTCCTCATTTCAGCTCTCAGAGGAGCCAGGTATATTTACAACATATTAATCACAGCCCTCTAACACAAGTTATTACAGGTAAAAAGCTCCAGAATTACGGGGTTTTATATAAATGGCAGTCACAATCAGCAGAGGTGTTTATTAAGTCACTTTAGAACAAGTCCAACTCCTCCAGCTGAGAGGGCCTGTGAGGTTTTAACAAATCAGTCTTTCACTGAAGTTGAGATGCCTGCTAATTACTGCATGACATCCCCCTTTTAAGTCAACAAAACCATAACAAAAAATATGTAAGAGCCAGTACTTGGAATTTCTTTAAAAGAAAATAATGTCTTTTTTCTCAATACACACCAAAATACCTACAGCCTCTGAATCTGTAAGCCCTCTGGGCTTTCCCATAAAATATAAATGAAGCAATGAAGAACTTATCTTCAAAGGAAAAAGGAAAGAAAAATAGGTATAGTTTCAAAGTCAACCACATAATACCTTTCAGAAGATGCTATCTTTGCATTTCTATGGCCAAGTTTGATAAAATCTTGTACTTACATGACGTGTTGTACACATATATCACAAAGCATTGTGCAAAAGATGCCAGTATCATTAGTTCAATTAACCAAAGAGAAGCATTTGTTGAAGAGATTAATTGATTTGCTCTCAAAAGTCAGTTTAGGAATGAGAAATAAGACCCATTTCTTCTGGGTCTAGAACTATGCCTTAACCATCGGGGTACTCTGCCCTTTATCAAAATGTACAGTGGATGGAACAGTCACATCCTTGTTGTGTTTGTTGGTTGTTTGGCTTTTTTGGCACAGAAAATTTCAGCCACAAATCCTTCAACCATAAAAGCTTCGAATTTCCGAGCACACAGGAAAACTCGTTTCATTATACACGGCCACCTTGCCGGAGCAGATCTCCCCTGGATAACAAGCATATGCAGGGTAGGTACAGCTATTGTTTGACACTTTGCTTGTATTTGAAAATCTAAATATCCATATCTGGCTTCAAATTCCCGTGTAAAATGTACACCTCTGTTCTCTTGTTAGCTCAGGGGATATATAAAGAACACAAAAGTCAGAGTGAAGTTCAGTTCCACATGACCACTGTCATGTTCCTGGCTATGAGTACAGAGCACTTCAGCCTTCTGCTGAGTGCCCTTTTGCTGCATTCACCTCCACAGGGAAAGCTATAATAAATTGATTTTTCAATTCCTTGCCAATAATAAAGAGGGGGGGAAAAGAGTGAATTTTCTCACCTCAGCAAAAGGTCACAATAAACGTGTCAGTTTGAGTGACACATTTGATCTAATAAAACCAAAAGGCTTTCTTCAGCAGATTGGTTTCAGTCTACCCTGGCACATTTCAAAAATGAAATTGTTTCAGAATGAAAAACAAAATCAGAAAGTTTTTTTGGCAGAAGTGTCTAAATAGAATATTTTGGTTATAATGTATAAACTTCAGGGCTGAACAATTCAAGCACAAATTTGAGAATCCTTTTAGATGATCCAAGAATAAACAATTTGAGGAATAAAGCTCGGACCTAGTTTGGTAAGAGGGATACTGTCATTAAGAGAAGTTGGTATGTTAGAGCCAGCCAAGGCATCTGGAATGGAAAAAAGAGCTGAAGGAAGCTTGTGAGTGTCCTCTAATTACTGGTTCCACTCTGCCTCCTTGTGTTGATCTTCAGCATCAGTAGGAATCACAAAAGATGTGTTATCATTGGTCACACAAACAAAACAAAATGTAGTTTACATATGCCCTGCTACAATTGCCATTAATGCCTGTTCCCTTCTCGTTGTTGTTTTCCTGTTCTCCACCAGTCCATGTTTCACTCTGAAGATGTGAACTGCATTTTGACAGACTGGAGGGGCGGCTCCAGTGGTCTGTACACGGACGCTGTCAACAACGTCCGCATTGTGGGGGCCGAGCTGGAGTACCTGGTGAACTTCCTCGAGGTAAAACAATGTCCCTGGAATATGCCCAGTCCACATGGTAAAGGTCATGCTTAGAGTGGCATTTTCTGGTTTTATTCAATAGAGCAAGGAAGAACAAGAAGTACAAGGTAAACCAGGTCCAAATGTTATAAAAGGGCTCTAATCCCACAAAAATGAAAATACCTTCTTTAGTGCAGTAACTGATTTTGAAAAACTAACATGACTTTTCAGCAGTTCAAAAGGTTTGAAAATCTGAAATGAGAAATTAAATCCCCTAGATTTAGTGTATGAGGATAAGATGGTCAATAGCCATGAACACCCTGAAAATGAAGCAGGGTGGGATGACGGGAATTGCTTCTCTTTAGGTAGAGATCCCAACACCCAGAACTGTAACTTTCCACCAGCACACTCATCTCCCTTGCCCAGTGATCTGGCCATGTCCTGGCACTGCATGGGGCCATGCTGCAGTGTCACTGCCTTGTATACCCATACATACTGGTTTTTTCTCTTTTCCATAAACCTTCACAGACAGAGTATGGCTACTCTCCTGCCAACATCCATTTCATCGGCCATAGCCTTGGAGCACACGTAGCAGGGGAGGCAGGGAGGAGGAAACCTGGCATTGGAAGAATAACAGGTACTGCAGGTATTTCAGCTGATAAAACTTCATATTTCCACTCAAGAATCACTGCTGTTTTATAAACATACAATACAGAATGCAGCGTGGTTTGTCATAAATAACAGTGTTCAGCCAGCATGGTGGCACACAAGTTGTGACACAGCCACATATAATTTTCTTTTAAAAACTCACTACTTTCTGCTTTTCTTCTCCCCCAATCAGTTCTTTTCTCTGCATAGATGTGTCTAAGCCATGCACACATGAGCAGTCACACAAGAAATTCAGGGAACCAGACTGAGAGCTGTGTTTCTTTATCTCCAAAGAGACCATTTTCAACCAAGATATTCTAGAAATAAAAATAGACTTCTTGCCAAATAAAAATTCATAAATAAATCTACATGCTCAGAGTAACGTATGAAGATTTCATATTTTTCAACAAAATAACAAAAGAAACCCCAGCAAACCAAGCTTTTTCTTATACCATTGTTCCCAAAAGTAAGCCAAGCAGCCATCAGCATTTTACTGTGCTGCAATGCTTTCAGTCAGCTTTCTGTTGATACCCTGCCTGTTTTTCTAGCTGTGGAACACAAAATGGGTTTTTATATGTGGAGTAAAGGAAGAAATATAATCCCATATATAGCATGTGGTGATATACATAGACTATTATTTACTCAATCAAATATATCTCCATTCATTTAGGTTTGGATCCAGCTGGGCCCCTTTTCCAGTACACTCCCACAATGGTTAGGCTGGATCCTTCAGATGCAAAATTTGTTGATGTAATTCATACTCATGCTGGTCATCTTTTCTTTGACTTTGGTAAGTTTTCATTTAAAGGCTGCCATTGGCACACAGGTTGGCTACAGAACACCTGAGAGTGACCTGCCAGGATCCATTGTGCATTTCAGCTCCAGGCATTCTTCAGACTTGTGGCCACCTGGATTTTTACCCAAATGGTGGGAAGAAGATGCCAGGATGCAACCAGCTTCGTGTACCTCCTGCAACTCGTGATATCAATGACCTGATGAGAGGTAAATTTATTTTAAAGAATTAATGCCTCATTATAACTTAGTTAGGAAAAAAAGCTCGGATAAGCTAAGACCTTTATATAGCTCAGATTTGGAATAGGGAGACAATGCTCAAAAAGAGAACATTTAAAGCTGCCTCTGAAATACCCTCCAATTTTCTTTTGTATTAACCAAGGCAAATTCTAGATGAAAACTTCAGTTAAAGCATGCAAAATTGTGCATCACGAGCTTTCTGAGAGCCTGCCACTGTGCTGACAGGCTGACCTCAGTGGGAATTCCTCACATGAAGGACTGGTAAAATTTCATTCATGGATAATCCAAAAATGAGTATTTTAAAATCAGAGCTCTCCTTCTCCCTAGGAAGATATTACTCCCAATACTACTGGGATTCATCCATGCCATCAAGTTTTAGTCTCTTCAAAGAGAACAGCCCAAGGTTAGAAATATAAAAGATGATAGAATGACTGCTTCATTAGTAGTTCTTCAAAGAAAGCTGGGCAGTTAATCAGAATTACCCTGGGATCCAGTACAACAGATCCACAAAATCCTGTCTTCTCATCCTAACCTAGAGAAATGAGAGTATCTGTTTTTCACAGCTAAGTGTTTTGAAATCCTTACCACTAGTTAAATAATTTGCTTTCAAAAATGGACTCCCTTAGAACCGGTTGAGAACTTAGTAACAAAGAACTGAAAATGGGCTGTGCTCAAAGTCACTTGGAACAAAAACTCTTTCCAATTGGAATGCATAAAAATGCCTGCATTTAAATAAAAAAATCAAATATATTCCAGAGACATTTCACAAGGCTCTTTGCAATGCTTTGTCAAGAAGGAGGAACTCAGCTCTATTGAACACGAGCAGATGGAGTTGGTTGTTCCTGCAGCTCCTAAAAATAGACACAGTCTTAACTCCCTGCTCTTGGTTAAACCATACTTTGTTTGGTAACCTCTCTTTTGTTGGTTAATGCTTACATTTATGTAGTGTTTGTATGTATGAAGTGCTTTAGAAATAATATTTAATGATTTTTTTTTCCCTACAGTTTTTGATGCAGTAGAAAGACTATAGGTGTTAAGTGAATTTGCCACCAACATCAATTGAGCCAGCTGTAAGAGCTGAGGGTTTAAAAGCACAAACCCTTCTGAATTCAAGACAGAGCTACTAAGAAAACATACTCAGGAAGCTTTGATGATGCAGATTATTTTCAAGAAAAACAGACAAGTGCTTTTCAGAGAGATTTTACTGTGGGTTTCTTTTCTTTCCTTATGGAAAGAACAATGTGTCAACTGGTCAACACCAACTGGTCTATCTTTAAGATGTATAAATATTGCCCTTAGGGGAAATTTTGATTTCACTACAAACTGTGCTAGCTTGAAACTACTTCAGTGCCTCCCAGACTTCCCCTGGTGGTTTAGTGAGCCCCCACCATGTGCTGAAGTGGAATAGAGCCCATTTTTATACAAACAACCTAACATTAGTGTATTGTGTTTTGATATAGGAGAAACCTTGGAATCAAGGAAGATTCATTTGCTATAAGGAACATGTAAATATAGCTCAAATAGCACTTTCTTCTTTCCTTACTGTCTGCTTGTAAATTTCAGTAAGATGGGAGAAAGTACTTTTTTCAAAGAGTTCTGACAAAATCAAGGACACACTGACAAATATCCTGCTTTTCAGAGGATTTCACAGAATTGCTATCAAATGCCTGCAGATTTTATAGTGCTTAAAACCACCAAAAGTTACTGAATTTAAAATAATTGCTAAAATTACCTTTAATTCTAGAAATTAGTGGAAAGTGTGATTTTAAAGAATACCATGTTTGGTAACTGTAATAAAAGGAAAATAACTTCATTGTAACTACTGTATTGTACTGTTTACAAAAACTGTAGGTATGAAATATTCCAGTCTTTGAAATATCAAAGGGGAATACTCCCAAATGCTTCTTGTTTAACTTGGTGATCTCCACCTCTGTTAACAGCTACCTCTTTCCAACAGAAAAAAAATATATGTAGACATAAGTACACCATCATAGTACAAAACCAAATAATTCACACTTTAAATGTCTTTTAATCATTGCTGCTTCTTTTATCTCAGACATCACTATATATGCAAGTGCTTCTGAGGAAAAGAGACCCCAAAATGTTTATTTGGCATGGACTTAATGTATTCCTTTAATCACTTTTTACCTGTTGGGGTTTTTGTTGTTTGTTTTTGTTTTTTTCCTTTTCCCCAGCATACAGATCTTTTGGATGTGGACATAAAAGAAGTCTCAGGTATTATGCTGAGAGCATCATGACTCCAAATGGATTTGTGGGGTATCTGTGTGACACATACCGAGAATTTGTGCTGGTAAGTACCAGGTCTGGATTTATCTGAGGTCCTATTGCCCTGACCTTCTTCTTTTAACAATTTCTGGGACAACTTCTACACTTGGGATCATGGGATGTGGGCACAGGGGACACTCAGAACCACTACCTTCATTCAGACCATACCCAAACCCAAGCAATTTCACAGTAGAGAAGTGATAATGATCATTTAGCCTTTTTTTCATCAAATGCACAAATAGCCAAAGGTCCACAAATACCAGTTTGAACAGAACCTCCCACATATCAAAAGTGAATTACCTAAATATAGCAATGTTATTTTTTCTGACTGCAATTAATCTACTTTCATGCTTATCTTATTTTACCTTCTTTTAATGGATGTCAAGGTCTTGATCTGATTGTCTGATCTGTGTGGGTAGATTAGAAATTCATTAAGGCTCTGCATGGGAATAAAGGATAAAGAGGTGATGGAACAAATCCCAGACCGAAACCCCAACCTTCAGTATTCCTAAACATAAATATTTTTACCATATGAGTGAGATATCCAACCAGACCCCCTTGGAAAGGTGTTTATCCATCTTATAGCCAACAGAAAATCTTCCAGTGGATCCTGTGAAAGATGAATATATTACCTGGATTTTACAAATCAGGTAGCAAGGCACAACATCCTTTATGGTATTTATTTCTGGTCTCTGCAAGACCACAAGGAATTGGGCCAGATTTCCAGCCTGTTCCTCTCTGATTTTCAACAAGATGAAATAAGCTGACTGACCACCTCAACTCCTTTTCCAACCACAATACTGAATATATGAATATATAAATACTGAAGATATGACCTGAACTGAGAATCAAGAACCTAAAAAAAAAAACAAACAAACAAACAAATAAACAAAAAACACTGGGGAAAAGCTGAAGCACCCTAATTTCATAAAATTTAAGAAGTGAGATTAAAATAGATGATGTCTTATAACACACATTGTTATTTTCCCTCCAGGGAGACTGCTTTCCATGTCCAGAGGAAGGATGCCCACTGATGGGTCATTATGCTGATACATTTTTACATAAAACTGCAAAAGAAGAGCAAAAGGTTTATTTAAACACAGGGCCCTCCCCTCCATATGCTCGTAAGTGCTCATTTTGTGGTGTATTCTCAAGTGCCAATGAATTATGTGTGAAAAAGGACCTTACACTTCTGCAGAGCTGCTGCAGTTGATGAGTTGCACTCAATAAAACATCTAGAATTTTGGGTGTTAGGAACATGCAGTACCAGCATTATTTAGGAAAGCTGAGATAATTGTAAAAACAGAACCAATGATGCTCATCTTTGGGTTAAATTTGGTTAATACATGATGGCTTCAAATATTCTATAAAGCTGAAATTGGGAGGAATTTTATGCTGGAAGTGCATAATTTCAAGTTTAAAAATGTTGCATTGTTTTTATTGGCAAAAGTTTATAAAACTGGATCATTTCAGGATATTTTCGCCAAGCTCATCAAGGGAAAATGGCAGGGAGCAATAAGAAATACAGTTTTAGTTGTGATTAATGTAGAAACAGCCGCTGGACTGGGAAATAGGAAAATTAATAAGTGAACTGCAATTTATCACAGGTGTTTTTTGCTTATAAGTGCATTTGTGCAATCCTTTTCTCTCTGTTAGAGACACTGAAACATATAAGAAATTTAACCCTTAGGAAAGAAATCTCCTTACAGCTGTAATCCATTTGATTTTGCTTTCCAAGGCTGGCGAAAAGAGATACATGTCAAAGTATGTGCAACAGAAACCATGAAGGGAAATATAGATGTAGCCTTGACTGGAACTAATGGATTCAGAAAAAAATATACCATTGACAAGTAAGTTTAATGTGGCTGTTGAAAACGTGGCTCTATCACATGGAATGTATACACAACTATTTTTACATGTGTCACCTTGTGCTGGGTGGTCTGTGATTTACACTGGTAATAAAAGTAGCTGATAAGTGATTGAAGTTCCCTGTGCTGCAGATTGTGGTGAAAATCTGTTTGCAGGTGCCTCTTGATCTGTCTTTTCTTCTGTTTGAGGCTGAAGTTAGCATAGCAAAGTGGGAAAGAGCTCTGTGGCTGCTGCTGGACTCAAACATGATTTGGTGATCTCTGAGAAGACAAAGAGCTCAGTGATGTACATTCATCTATTTATCCCCTCCTCTGGGGAATATGTGAATAAGAAAATTGCAGCTTGCCCATGGACTGTGCTGGAATATGGAAATCCTGTCCACTCAGCCTGGCCTGTTCCAGTAAATGTGAATTTAAATCTCAATAAACAGGTGCTGGTCAGCAAACCAGCTTCAATATTACAAAACCAACCTCCTCTGTGTTTGAACACATTACTGGTCTGTACCAGGAGTCCCTTTGGTTATAAATACACCACTGCAGCAATAAACCCACAGATAATTTCAATGCTAATGTCACACTGCAATGTGTGTTCTGTTAGCATGAACAGTGATAGCACAGAAGGCACAAATGTAAACTATAATTTTCAATTTCCTTCATGGTTGAGAGCAACCAGAAACACTGAGAGGACTTTTTGACTTGGATTTGTTTGAAAATAGATCTTATTTTTCAAAAGTAATGTATAGAATAAATTACAGCAATACTGACAAAGGCTGTGCTAACTGATGTGTGTTTTCATCCTGAAAGGCACAGGAATTTCAGCAAATCTATAAAAAATACTCATAAAATTTGTAGTATTCAAAGCCCCAACTCTGATGGCACCCCATAGCTCATCTCCCTTCTTGCCTATAGTCAAGTTTTCTTCTCCCCCTCATGTGTGTAGAACACAGAACATCACTTTTGTGCTTTTCTTCTGGCAGGGGAACTTTCAAACCAGGGAACACATACTTGAACTACATTGATACAGAAATTCCTGGGAACATATCAAAAGTTGAGTTTCTCTGGAAAAAGCATCTAGGTCATGTAGACAGAGGCTGCATGGGAGCTGAAGAAGTCAGAATAATATCTGGGGAAAACGGAAATATGTAAGTACATCATCTAATGATGTAAAGGTAGAAGTTTTTCTCCTGAATTGCAGTTTCATGTGTCCAGCTCTCGATCAGCACAGAGCACAGCACACAGGAACAGCTCTGCAGAGTTCCACACTCCCTGCCTGGGCAGGGTGCTTCGTGCTGACTCCAGCCAGAGCAATGGGCCTGGCAGCCACTGGCATCTGCAGGATGTGAGATGCACTTTTGGAACATACCTCCTGTTTAGTTTGAACCAAAATGAATCCAGTTTATGCCTCCAGCCCTCTCTGTCATGTAAGCCAAAGTGTGGTAAGTGGGGAAAATGGAGGAAACAATTCCCTTCAAAAGCACACTCCTGTCCCAAATGGAAACTCTGAGCGAGCCCGATCAAAAAGGCAAAGACATCCTAAAAGTTAAAAGTTAGTCATGGACTAGTAAGTCTTAAAAAAAAAATTGATAGCACACACTCTATGCTCTCAGCCTACTGGAACTTATGCTTTGACCTAACACGAAATAAACCCAGGGTTAATATTGATTATGTTGGCTAGCTGCTATGAAAATGTCCCATTTTACTGACAAATATTTCCTGAAATTCTCCCCCCTTCCCAGGTCTGTGTTCTGTGGGTGTGGGACTGTGCAGCCCAGCATGTGGCAAGCCCTGGCTCTTTGCTGAGGGCCAGGAATGCCTGGAACACCGCACCAACCCTCACCAGCTGGAAGAGGACACTGCAGCAAAGGATTATTTCCTGTACCTGAAACAGTCATCTTCTTTATCAAAACTGAATTGTATTACTGAGGAACTTGAACTTTCTGGGAGCCTTCAATAAGAAACTATTTTCTCTTTGCCAGTGAAACAGAATTTTCAACCTCTAGTTGGCCTTTGTGACAATACTGAAGTCAGACTTGAGCTACGTCATTTGGATTAGCATTGCCACTCCAAATTTGTCAGCATTTGGATTGTATTGGTTAGCAAAACCAGACCACTAAGAGTTATCAGCATCAGCCAAAATAAATTAAGGTTCCTTTGTTTCAACACAAGCTACCCACAAAAATTCTTTAATTTTTTAATTACCAGCTGTTGTCTAAGGCATGCAACTGATTTTTGCATCTGATGTGAGGTTTATCATTTGGGTGCAGAAATTATGTGTATCAATCACATTGGGCAATTCTGTTGTGTCCCATCCTGACAACCAGCTATTCCAGAATGCTCCAGTGAGGTTCACCAGAAGGTGTTGCTGTGTTTCACAAGGCTGAATATGGCTGATGAACAGGTGTGTTTCAAATTATGCAGCAATACTGCTTTTGAGATAGCAGAACCCCGTGACCTCCTGTGAAGATTGCTGAAGGAGCTTGCTCAGGATATAAATCAGATGTCTGCCTTCTCAGAGTCACTCTTCAGTAGTGTTTTATCATTTTTATTTATCATCTCCCTGTGAGTAGGACAGGACCAGAAACCATCTTGAGTAGGAAATTCATCCTTCTGTACCCCTTAAGGATATTTCTTGGCAAGATGCCCTTCTTGACTAAGAAGGGTCTCCCCACACTTGTGCTCCCCTGGAGTTATAAAAAAAAAACCAGGTACTTCTACACAGTTTGGAAATATCTGTAACACAGAAATATCTGTAATTGCAACATCTTGAACATCCTCCATAAACCATGCATGGATCTCTGCCCCAGAGTTGCACAAACTAAGGAGACTATTATTTTGCCTTTCTTACAGTCAGGAAGTGAAGCAAAATAAATGTAAGTATTTTCCTCAGGATCACAGAACCTGTGCAGGAGGGGCAGGGAGTGGGCTCTATGGCATGAACAGGAGTGTGACCAGTGCCATGTAAGGCATCACTCCTCATAGGAAACAAACAAAATCCTATTGGACTCAAGACTTTTTAAAGCCCATCCTCTCCTGCCTCCATACTTGACTCTGCCCCTTTTGCAATTCTAAAAACTAATTTGATGTTTTTATGAATAATAAATAATATTCTTTCAAAAATACAAGTTTCATTTTGTTTCATTTTAAGCTATAGATTTCAACAGTGTTCTGACAAAACATGACAGTTCATTTAGGCTGCTGACTTGTGCTAAAAGTGTGGTACAGCTGATTAGACAAATTAAAAATAAGCATTTTCTCACCCAACTTTTTCAGCTAAAACTAGAACCTTGCATTATTTTCTTGCCCTTGTTATCATTCTTGTTATATACTATTTCTTGAGTAAATGTTTATTCTTTGATATAGTAGACATCAACACTGCCCTTCTTTGCTAATATTGTTTTAGACAAAACAAGAGAGATTTATTTTTATGAGATAAAGGTGAAAAACCCCACATCAACAGCAGCTGTGTGTTGCTGGCGGCAAATAATCTTCCTCCTTGTTTCTTTATGTAAAATTTAAATTCTGTAAAATTTAAAATTATTTCAGCTATGAAATCTTTGGATACTATCACTTCATATTAATGGTGCTAATCCAAATAATGCAGGGTTTGGATACTTCATGAGACAGTCTGCTCTTGACAAAACTCTGGACAGACAATTCTTTCAAATCTTTGAAACAAGGTGAGCCATCTTTTCAGAACAATTTAAACTGAATCTTTAAAATGCCAAGTGAGACACACCACTCCATATGTTTGGCTGTCATGTGGAAAGGTAGTGCTTTTTGAAATCAAATGTGCCTCATTTCTCCAGGGATTTAATGGACATATTATGATTTGCATTCTGTCTTTTACATTATTTAAATATTGTGCCAAATTATAAATGCTTCAGAATTACAATACAAATTTAATTTAATTCTCCTTTAACATGTGTTCACTACAAAAATTATGACAAAGATAAATTAGTAAGAAAGCCATTATGAAACATTCAGCCTCAGTCACTTTTGTCTCTTATGGCACTCTCGACAATGGGGTAAGGTAAAACTACACAAACAAACCTCTTAAACCTTTTATGGAAAAAGGAACAGCAATAATTAGCAATCCAAACTATCTGGGGCACTTACATTATCTTTATGTACTTTATATGTGAGAGAAAAGTAATCTTAGAAGAAAATACATGTTTGTCATAAAGGCATGTGTGCAGGTGTGCTAAAGAGAAAAGAAGGGCCATTTTTGTCAGAATTCTCTGACACCAAAAATAAAATACTCTACTGATTGGCACAGCAGTTTCTCTTCTTTCCAAAATCACAGCCTATCAAAATGTCCCTCATAATGTTTGTGAGCCCAGAACTAAAATAACAATAATTAAAATTAACTAAATAAGACTAGTAGACAAAGACCTCAGTGTTCAGATTGTGCAGTTGTCTCTTCTCCTACTCTTGATCCTATTTTAATCTGTGATTTTTTAGATTTTTTTCATTCTGCTGTAATCCACTACAATACATTGATAAAATCCTTGCAAAATAAACAGGAATTTGCAGGAATATTCCTTCCAACATCTTCTGGTCTTTCATCTTTGTTGTTTTTTATTCCTACAACGGGTTCCAAATCTCAAATATCTGTTTGTTATACAGAAGATTAAGCAAGAAAAAAACCTTTGGGAAGTAATTTTGCTGAGACTTCAGTGCAGTCAGGGTATTTTGTAAAGCCCCTGGGTCTAACAGCTGTTTGACACTCTGCTGGGACAGAAGCAAAACCAAAAATCTTTATGCATTCCCAACATTTATTTGAGTTATTCTTCCACAACCAAAGCTGACTGGAGTTGGAGTAAACAGCTGACCTATCACTGACCTATCAGTAAATCTATCTGGATGGAGTCTCTACAAATCTCGGGGCTCTCTTATTCTCCTTTTGTCATTACACAATATCAGAGACGCTGCTTTAATCTGCTCTGTTTCCAGTAATTAGGGAGCAGAAGTTGATAGCATGCCCAAATCTATTTCTGTGGCATATTTCCAGGACAAAACAGAGCCAATAATCTTTATCTTCAAATATCAAGGTATAAAAACTTCCAGAAAGAACATGTCTCATCTGCAGCCCTTGCACAAGCAGAGCACGCCCATGTTGCTGTGCTGAGGAACACAAACCTCTCCCAGCTGCCACAAGGGTCTTGCAACACCGGAAGCATAAGCAATATGTGAAAATACAGGCTGGCTCTGGTGTCATCCCAGAGTTTTTTCCCTTTTTTGTGACACTAAGAAAGCTTGGGGCCAACTGCTGATGTCCCAGAGCTCTAGAGGATTACCTTTGTTCAGAGCCACTGGGCTGTAGGTGAGCTGCTCAGAGCCATGCTTTTATCAAATACATATTCAAGATTTGCATCTGCCTTTCAATTTCCTAGGCAAATCTATAGTCATTCCCTTTTATCTCACCTGATTTGTTCAAATAAGTTCAATACTCTGGCATTAACAGGAGATAAAGCATTCAGAATAATGAGCTTCACCCTCTTCCCTTTAATTCTGCCCCTTGTAAAGAAAATCTGTCTGTCCCTAAGGACTCCCCTCTGCCTTGGGTTACTTTCATCATCTGCTCTAAAACTCCCTTTTCTAGTGCTATTTGCTTCAAATACTATACTCCATAAATCTCCAGCTCACAAAACCAATAGTTAATTTTAGCTTTGCTTGCTTTGAGTGATTTAATTGACAACCAGCATGCATTATGGAAAATCATAAGTATTTATAACTTCCAAAACATTCTTTTAATTGCTGCTGTGTGATGCTGGAAAGGATACACTAAGGTAAATTTGTCTCTATTCAATTAAAAATTTGTTCACTTGACCCAAAGAAAGCACTGGAGTTAAACAATAGAAATATGAAGCAAATCTCTTATTCTTGGCTCTGCCACTCAGATACTG
The DNA here is from genome assembly GCF_971803275.1 of Cyanistes caeruleus. Classification (NCBI taxonomy): domain Eukaryota; kingdom Metazoa; phylum Chordata; class Aves; order Passeriformes; family Paridae; genus Cyanistes; species Cyanistes caeruleus. The sequence continues at coordinate 6,915,919 of NC_141708.1, read as the reverse complement.
CAGGTAAGATTCTCCAATGAGCAGAGTGGTCTTTGTCTATACATATCAGCAGTTCTCTAGAGGATGGAATACACAAATGACCTCCATACAACCTAAGAAATTCATTAACTATCTTCAATCTAAAATTGAAGTGAGAGCAAGAAAAAGGTTGCTTTTACAGTTTTATACACTTATCCTTCTATAAAAGCCTCAGTAATTTATATATTGCTGCACTTGAAACAGATTCTGAGATTCCTTTGGAGACCATGATCCTCAGTGAGTGTTTTGATTCTCTTTTTCCTTCCTATGTGAATGCCACTGATACCAAAAAGGATTTATGTCCTTGATAATTCTCAGGCTGACATTTATAAAATCACTGGATGTGTTCAGTTGCACATTGTCAGAGGCAGCTGCAAAAGCCAGACTTTCCTACCTGCCCACTAAAATCTGTTTTCCTCTTAAGACACAGAAATAGGCCCAGAAAAATTGACCATTCCTAAAAGGAGCTACACCTCAAAAACCTACAAGAAGGGTTAGAAATTACTTTGGCTATTAATTCTGGTCTACATTAATTTAATTACACCACTGTGTATTCCCTCTGAAATACACAGTGAAACTCAGTGGCACTGTTTCAGCACTCACACATGAAGACTAACTCTGTGGAAAGAACAGCAAAATATTTGGGCACATCCAGAAATCCTGGTCCCCTAAAAAATATTTCAAAACTGTTTCATTGCCACACAAAGATGTCCCTCAGATCCTGAAGATGTCATCAATAGAGGCACCAGTTTCAGTGGCTGCTTTGCATTTAATTTACATGCCAGAATTTTGACACGAGACACATGAGGGCACATGACATTCCTTATCTCTTTCCCTTGGCTCCCCAAACTCCTTCCTCCCCAGACCTATCTAATGAGCTGCATTGTTCTGAGGGGCTGTGTGCCACAACTGCTGCCAAATCTCCATCTTCCTCTCCATGAAGGTAGACTCGAGAGTCAATAATTTCTTATTAGCTGGATCTCTTCTGTCTTATCTGAAATGACGCACACATTGTCAGTGTAAGCAGAAATTAAATATGAGATGCAGTCTCTTGCTGGCCACTGCTTCCTGCACATTCCTCTCAGACTTCTTTCTAATGATTGTTTTTGTAATGGCACTGCCTTGCACTCTACCAAGAACCAGACCTAGACTCAAACATTCCTGCAGGTGCCATGTGCCACAAGGAGTGACAGACACCCCTGACTCGGTTTTCACAATGCCTTGCAGGCTGATTGCCTTACACACCACTCAGTATGTGGAGAAACATTTTTTGGTGTCATTTCTGAGATACCTTCTTTCAGGCAATGCACATATCTCAGGACCACAAATTAGCTCCTTATGTGAACCACAGATCCAGCCCAAGTTACTTCCTGCCCTGGGGCACTCGCACCACTCCTTGATTAAGGGTGACAGTCGCTCCTAGGAGTTGCCAGAGCAGGTGATTATGGCAGCACCCATCCTGCAGATAGCACTGTAGGCACTTGAGGCCTTGCTCAGGACCTGAAAGAACTGGGTTCTGGCATGGCTGTGACTCACAATCTCCAGAGCATGGAAGAGAATCTGGGATTTACATGATGGACAAGCCATGAAAAGATGAATAACACGATTATCATCATCCTATCCTTCTCCTGAAACAATTTTGAATGAAAGTGCCCGTGGTTTCTCTGATCTAGATGGATTACAATAATGTCAGTTTACACCAGTTATATTCAGAGCATGCCAGCTGATAAGAGAGCTTGGTACCAGATAAGTAATGTACAGATCCCACATGGCCTAAGAGGACATAGGTTAGACAAAATGGTGGTAGGTAGACAGAGCTTGAGCAACTCCACTTGTAAAAACTCAGATACTTACATTGCCCCTAAGTTGTAAGACTATTCTTCCTATTCCTTTCTTTTAAAAGAAGCTAGTCTTCCCTTGATTTAAAAAAAAAAAATATATATATATATATATATATATATATATATATATATATAAAGAGGTTTGATTGTATGAAAATGTACAAGGGTTTGCTTTGACAAGGCACGTTCACTGGACAGCTAACAGACAGAAAGACAGCTGCTGACTGCTCGTGGGGGACACAGAACAAGGAAATAAAGCTCCTGCTCTGAGCTCCCCCGCAGTGGAGGGTCAGTCAGTACCTGTAACACGAGCTCACAGTAACCAGCTAACTCAGGAGAGCATTCCATGTTGGCTGGGATGGATGTTCCACGCAGCAACCCCTCTGAGGGGGCTCAAACAGCCTCATCCTGCTTTCTTCAAACTAGCAAAACTTCAGGAGGGGAAAATATTGATGAATTACATATAATAAAAGAAAAGGAAAAGCAACATCTGTTCTATCCAGCATCGAGGGGATCATTTTTACAAAGGTTCTCACTCACCCACACCAAGCCTATAATTAGACGCCGTGTGGGCAGGTCTGCACCTACTGTCGTGGGACTGATTCCAAGTGAAAAAGGCCAGCAGCGACCAGGATTTGACAGGGAGCTGGCTGAACAGAGCCTGAAAAGCACCAACCCCTTCTGCATTCAGAGTGGTAAGTGCTGAAAAACTGCTGGGGTTTGGGGGCAAGCCTCTGTACAACCTGCAGGTGGGGGCTCTGAGGATTCCTTAGCTTAAAAACAGCCAGGCTGGATGGAATGGTCTGAGTGAGCATGCAAAAAATAACCAGCAGCACTCAGAGAGGGACTCTGGGCAGCAGCCACGAGGCTTCAAACTTTTCAATTGCCGGAAATCCCAGTAGGGGATGAGAATTTCTGGGCTGTGACAATGCAATGCAGCTAGGAAAACAGGGTGGGTTCAGTGGGGCTAAGGTAATTTGAGACCAAATATATCACTGTTTTTAAAGGAAGAACAAAATGACAGTGTTTGCAGATGGGATCTGGACTTCTTTCGTTTTTAAGGGAAAAGGCATTAAAGCACAAATAACAGCAGAAATTAAAAAGGAGGGTAAAACAGGCTACATATTTAAGCATTATTAGGAGCACTGAAAATGTAAAGGGAGAATGGGAATGGGGAAGAATTATAGAGTTGTTTTGTGGAAGAATGTGAAAAATAAGACTCTTTTTGGTAGACTACTGTGCACAGAGGAACTTGAACTTGTCATTGACAAGGGCTATTCTGCACTTCAGAAGTGGCAAAAGGCCAACAGTGCTGGCCTTGGAGTTGACTAAGTTTAAAAACAGCCTAATCATGGAGATGAAAAGTGGAGATCACCTGGGGAGGACAGACAAGTGGCCAGGTGGTGGCTGCAAGTCAGCTGAAGGCTCCCTGGTTACTCAGAATTGGCAGACACTTCCCAAAACTGAATCACTTTTGTTGTTGGTTTGTTTTGGTTTCTTTTTATGATGTTTGTAGTCAGATTAAATTATCATAATTGTCTCTGTAAACTTGAATGTATGAATAACATGTAAGGTCAAGGTGAGAACCCTATTATTTAGGAAATCTGAGCAAATACTGCACAGTAGGAAGCCAAAGACTTGTTATTAAATATGTTTTCTTCACTGTTATCCTACAATTACTTTAGGTTGTTCACCAGTTCTAAGACACTGACCTAAACCCCTTAAAAGCCTAAATCTTACTGCACCCTCCAACATACCTGCTAACCTTTTATTGGAGCTCTTCCCACATTAAATACCTCAAGAAAATAATTTGCATCACTATTCTGAGTCATTCAGGTCAATGTCCTGGTCCACTGTTTCAGATTCAGTTTAAGAGGTCAATTGGCATTGACAAAATCTACTGCCCAGACCAGACAATGTGTGTGAGCCCTGCCTTGCCAAGGTTGCCACTTTCTATTGGGTGCTTTGGAGGAAGAAAATTTGCAAAAGGTTCTGCACATTTTTGCTGTGCTACAAAAATTGTTTTCTTTAATATTCAATCTGTGGGTTCCAGAGCTATTCAGTTAAGGCCAGTTTCCTCCTGCAGAACTTCACTGTATTTAAAAGCTGGTGAGCAAGCAGGAAAGGAGACTGGCCAAAGTCAAGATGATTTTTACTTGTTATTGCTCATTTGTATTGAAGCAGTGTCAAAAAACCTTCATCCAGAATCAGAACCCTGCACTGGGCTGTTCATGGGGGGCAGCTGGAGATGAAATTAAGTCTTTAACAATTATGCTAATTACTCTGCTACCTGAGTTATCACACCGTATCACCAGCATTTTCCTCAGTACTCTGCACACTGGTTTTGAGTATTTGATAGTTATTTGATAGTCTGCTCAAGCAGTGTGCCTGAGCCACTGATTGTGGGCTGTGCCCAGGAAAAATGGAACTATTTGTGTGCAGAGTGGGCTGAAAAACAAAACTACGTTCAAATAAACAACTAAAAATCACGTTGTACTTTCAGGTATTTGCATATATAATAAAGGACAAATATGTACATGATGCCCATTATGAGGCCTAAAGATACTGTTTTAATTATTTTTTTATTTTCTCTCTTTTACCATTTAAATTAGTGTTCAATACTGGGGTGTGCAATTAGTTCTTTAAATGCCTCACACTCAAAGCTATACAAGAATTTACTGGGAGAGCAAGAAGTTTAACCCACAACTCCTATATCCAAAGTTAATTGTAAAACTCAGGATGGATTCTCCTCCTTTGTATTGATTTAAAACTTTAACTGAGAGCTGAGGCAAACTGCTGAAAAATAAGAAAGAAATAAAACAGTGGAAAGACAGAACTGCAAAAATATTCTCTGTTTAAGGACAGTGCCATTGAGGGAATATAGGAAGTATGGTTGGAGTGGCAAGGCAAGAAAAAAATTGGGGGGAAAAAAAAAAATCACATATCAGAAAGACCTGAAAGAAGGTAGAGAACTTAAACTTCAGTACTAAAGGGGATAAAGCAGACCTGAAAATTAGAAAGGAGTATTCTCCCAACTGTATGTGTGGAAACAAAGAATAACAAGTTCCTTGGCACTTCAAAAGTCACTACAAATACATTAGCAAGACTTCAAAGGTCTTTTCAGTTACAGCTTCCTCAAATGTTCACCTCAGATCTGCAGACAGTGTGACGATGTTTAATTCCCCAAACACCAAAAAATAATCCTACATCCAAAAACTGTACTTTTTTTACTATACTTTAGCCTAGATGTCAGTACTTTTCATTCTGAGCTCATGTCCAGCAATATCAGTGTTGAAAGCTGGAATTCAGTTTAATGCCAGTAACTGATTCCTCTAAAGCCTTCATCAGTGATGATCCAGCATGAGCAGTGAGCAGAAAAACCCCTGAAGCTAAAAAGCTAAAAAACAGAATCAGACATTGATCATGGTAAGATAAGATACATGATGGAATAATGATATGATATATGATATATGATATATATGATATATGATAAGGTGGTACATGTAGTTACATGATGGTTCACAGTAGCAAAAACTGTGTTTGAAAATCCAGGAGCTGCCTTCTAGCTCTTCCAACTAAAGGCTGAACTGCAATAATTACTCAATTTTAAATCTACTTAATCCATGCGTTTAATTTTAATCTACTTAACTGTTGTAGTACTTGTATGGATATAATTTTACTTCCTTAATCAAAATATCAAGTGGCAGAAATCTTCCTAAAATCCAAGTATCATGTGATTTAAAATGTTGATCTTATAGGACTGTCAGTTACTTTGTCATGTTATGCAATTGAATTCAATTACACAACATTTTAACAGCTTTTCACAGTTTTTCTTTCATGAGTGAGTGGAGAAGCTCTCCTGTGGAGAGTTTCATTATTATGCTTCAGGCTGATATTGGACTGAAATTCTACAGGTCTGAAATTCCTCAGGTCATTCATCCTGTTTTTTTACCTAGTATCATATTAATTTTATGCAAATTATGTATCTGGACTTTTCTTACAAATCAATAACTAAAAAAAAAGTTAGTATCTTTTTTGATTTTTTTTTTTAAAGACTATCAGCTATGAGTTACTGAAATCCAGTGATTTTTGAATTTCCAGCTCCAACAGCTATTCTACATCAGACATAAAATTATCCTTTGAACAGAGAATCACTGTGAATTCTTTGCTGTGAATTTCACCTGGTTTTGGTAAAGACAGACAAAAAATATTTTGTCTTCCTAATTCTTTCATGCATCAAGTATTTCTCCTTAATTGTAACACCCATAAATGATACATGTTGGCATTGTTATTTTTCCTACGAAATCTGTGTAACTTTTAGCCATTAATTCCCAGTTACCAATATTGCCCTTTTTTGCCTCCCCTGTTTTCTTCTAATTTCTTCCACTTTACCAAGTTACCCATAGGTTTTAAATTTATTTTCTATTACTTTTTTTTCAGCATAAAGCTCTCCAATTTTCATTAAAGAAAACAGCAGCCATTTTTGTATCCTGGTACAGCTCACCAGAAAAAATAGATAACAAGGTTTATAAGAGAATGGTGAGTAAAAATCTTATCAATTCAATACATTAAAAATGTTGTTTAAAATGTAAAAAAAATCTGCTTATGGCAGTGACATTATTGGTTTAAAATACTGATAAATGAGAAGTCCTGAGATTTGGCCTTGCTCCTCATTAAGGCTCTGTGTGCCTTTCCTAAGGAAGGTGTGTGGGTACATGTGTGGGACTTAAAAATACACTGCAGACAGTCATTATGCAGACTTTCTCATATCTCCCCAACCCTCCACTGTGGCCCATGAGTCACTGATTGAGCAACAGTGTCCTGAAGGTGACTTGATGTCCTGTTGGGAGGAATAACCACTGCTCCAGTGCAGCTTTTATACATTAGAATGGCAGCCTGGGAGTATTTACAATTTATATTTCTTTTTTTTTGAGTTGAACATCAATTTAAGAATATTAAGTGCAGGTTTGCATGTCTTCTGTTCATTGAGATGTTGCCTGAGCTCAGCATTGAGCAGCTTCTTGTCAGCAGCACTGGGGAGGCTGAGATCACATCCACAAACAAGAAGTTCCAGTTCCTCTTGTTCAGAACTACGCCTCCTAAATGCCCAGTGGAAGAATTTTCAAGTTGCATGTTGCCTGAACTCTTCTTTACATAGTTTTTTAACCTCATTGCCATCTTTTTATCATTAATATAGACTGATACAGAAAGGCTTCCCACTAAAAAATTATTTTCTACCCAAACTACAACTCTCTTAATTACAGAATGTATCAACATCCCAAAAATGATAAAAAATCTGCTACTCCTTTGGTTTCCCTGGCTACATGATCATTTCTATTTTCTGCCTTCTAAGGAAGATCCTTTGAAGGAAATTACTTATCACTTTTATTTGGCAACAATCTCCCACATTTCCTTAAATCATTACTCGCCTTTCAGGTTTTGGGTCTGAGAAGAAATTCTACTCTGTCCTGCTGTAGTGTTCCTGACATGGACTGTAAATTCCCTGGGTGTGAGGGCTGTCCATTAATATTAAGAAACCCTGTGGAGCTCTCCAATTCATTTGATGAGCCACAGCAGCTGTGATTTTCCTGCACTATCACCAGGTTCTCACCACGAAGATGGGCACCTTGACAGGCATTCCAGCTGAATGGAGCTGCTCCTTTTGGCTACCAGTGGGGACCTCTCTGTTCCTGCCCTTCTCCACCTGCTTAGAGTAACTCCAGGTCCCTTTCTCTCCTCTTTTACTGCCACACTTCCTCTCTGCTTTCTACTCTCCTAGAGCAGATTGTTATTAGGCTTAGGATCAGAACTGTATTTCTAAGGAAATTTCATGATTCCTCTCAGCTCTGCACTTTGCAGCTCCTGCTCACTGCTGGGATATTCATCCTCACTCCTCTGCCCAAACACACAAACAAAACAAAGTATTACCAAACAGGGACTTCAGAGTTTATTAGAGAGTGCTGTGACCTATCCCATTTGGCTTTGTTAGGAAACCATGTCATTACAGGCAAGTAATCCCACTTCCATCAAAAACAAGCACACAGGTGGCTCACACATCCCTCCTGTCTGACACGTGCCACATGAGCTTCAAGGACAAATTCTGAAAATTCCCAGTTCTTTCTTCTTCGTTTGTGAAAGCATTTTGTAGTGCCAAAGACCTTTGGAGTCCTCTGTTTCTGGCTTTCTCACATCTGTAAAAATATCCCTTGGACAGTGCTATGCACATAGTGAGATTATAACTAACAAATTTACCATTTTTTCTTAATATTTCTAATGAGCTATCCCAGTGGCCAGGGGTGAAAACTCAGATTTTTGGTTTAAAAGAAAAGCAGTATGTTGGAAATGGGAGGTGGGTGCCATAGGAAACACCTAGAAGAAAAGGAAACTGAGAACACTTGAATGAGGGGAAGGGATGAGATTAATGGAAGTCCTGCCATGGAAAAGACCAGTAAGGAAAGTGTAGAGGAAAGGAATCTGATCAAAGCTTTTCTTCAAGTGTGGGACCTAAACTGCCAAGTGTGCAGACTTCAACAAGTTACATGTACCACTGTGCTTGTTGTACCACACCTCTCACCTACCCACCACAGCCAGAAAAAAATCAGGATCCTGTGATCTGATTGAGTCCAGCAGCAATCTGCAGGCAGCATTGTCTGTGCAAGAAATGCAGTGAACAGCAAAACTGAGTGGTGGGGAAGGATCCCTTCCCACATCCTGCTGGGAACACTCCTCCTCAAGCAGCCCAGGATGCTGCTGGCTGTGGGGCACGTTGTTCTATGGTCAGCTGGTGCCTGCCAGGACCCCCTGGCCTCCCTCTGGCTGATGGGTCCCCCCTGTGCCCACACCAATGTGTGAGGTTATTCCTCTTCAGGTACAGGTCTTTGCATTTCTCTTTGCATTACACTCTTAAAAAGGACAAAACCCTTGGAATAAAATGCCTAACCTGTGTATTCAATTTGCTTTAGGTGGCTGGAATGTGGATTGTTGCATTTTATCTCCTTGGCAGAGCAGCAGGTGAGAAATTGTATCTTTAAACACTCACTAAAAAGTGAATTCAGATGAAGTGGTACATAGCAGATGATGACTGTTATTTTCCTTTACATTGAAATTGTAGCATGATTTGTGGGTCTTTGTAGGGCAATGTCTATTACAGTGCATGGAACTAATGCTAAAAGGCTCTGTTGTGTTTAAAATTCATTTTTAAGAGCTCAAGAGGCGAAACTGTGCTGAAAATCCACAGAGAAATTCAGAGTCACTTGTCCTACTTCTACCAAGGCCATGCAAAATCTGTCTTTACATTGCTGCTCTTTACAAAGAACTGACCAGCAACAGGGTGCTCAGCATAGCAATTCTAAAACATAAAAGTTGAGTGTAAGTGAGCACAAGAGCCATTTGATCTAGGAAAAGCTACTATATTGAAGGAAATATTCATATCACTCTGTACAAAGTTACCTTCATTCCCATGACAGAGACACAATGCTTTGGAGTAGAAGGTATGCAGGAGCAATTCTAACAAGCATTTCTTACTAGGCTGTTTTGTAAAAAGGAACTGAATCCTTCACAAGCCTAGAAAATGGTGTCAAAATACTGTGGGGGTCTTTACTTGGTTTATCCTCCTTTACTTGGTTTATTTAGCTCTGCTTCTGTTCCCACTTCAGGCAATACACATAAAGGACTCATAAATGACCTTCAAAATCAATCATAAAATTAAATCCTTAGATTTTTGCTCTTCAAACTGCTTTAGTCTCAAACACATCACCAAGCAAGAGAATCATAGATATAAACAAGTTGTTTCTTCTGCTCTAGGTAAAGAAGTTTGCTACCCCAGGCTTGGCTGTTTCACAGATGACCCTCCCTGGTCTGGGGTACCAGGGAGGCTTCTGACAGGTTTGCCTGATTCTCCAGAAGAGATGAACATCAGCTTCTCTCTCTACACCAGAGAAACAGGAAATAACTCACAGGTGACATTTATTTTTGACATCAAAAGCTGACTGAACCTAAAACTGTTTGTTAACTTGTTACAAAGTCTGTGTCAGTCACCATAGGCAAACAAGACAGAAGATAGTTTGAAGGTACACTAACAAATATACTTTGGGGCAAAACAAAAAAAAAATGCATGAATGAACTGTAGGACACAATAAGTTTAGAAGGTTTATGATATAGGTTGTGGCAGACTACATTTTGCATGTATTTAAGTCTGAGGAAGGTTGAAGCACCTGAGATACACTCAGGAGCAGGTTGCTCAGCACTTCTGTTGTTGATAAAATAAATCAGAAAACAGCTTCCACTACTTCCCATTAAACTCCAGCATATCTATGATCTAGGACACAGCCCTTCCACACCCAAACTCCCTGAGCTCACATCACAGCCCCTGTATTTGTCTGAAAACAATACAGACAGATAACATTCTCAAGAACAGATAATTAAGTAGCTTGCAGCAATGTGTGAAGATCAGCTTTACTGCATGAAGTCCTTGCATGAAGTTCTTCCAGCCTTTCTGGAGTGGCTAATGAGAAAAACAGGCTGCAGCTTAGAAGAGAGCAGCACACTGAAGCCAAAGGTCAGGTCAGAAAAAGGACAAGCTGGAGCAGGAATTGTGGAGTTGGTGGGCTGCTCCCTGGAGAAACTCATCACCTCAAGCCAAGAGACACCCTGTGAAAATGTGGCACTTTTAGGTTGCTTGATATTCTGCAAAAGGGGGTTCTTCATGAGGAATACTTGAGGGCAGAAAAAACCACAAGGCCTTAATTTCTGTGGAAACCATAGTGGAACTGAGAGAGATGAGATTTTTGGTCCCTGAGTTCCACAAACCACAGACTTTGTCTTGTCAAAGCAGAGTCCCTTTAGTCCTGAGGGTATGACCTAGCTGACTTTTTTGAAATGTTCAAAAGTAGGAACAGATAAAACCTTTTTATTTTGTTTTATCCCATAGGTGATCTCGGCAATAAACTCCTCGACCATCCAGAAGTCACATTTTTCCTCACACAGGAAAACCTCCTTCATCATTCATGGATTTGGCAGCACTGGAAAAACAGGCTGGGTGGTAGAAATGTGCTTGGTATGAGACACTATCCTCTGGTTCCCACCAGCTGGGCTGGTATCCTTTAGGCATTAATGTCCACAATGCATTTTACAGTTCATTGCAAAACAAGAATTGAATTTCACATACACCAAGGTGTTCCCACTTGGGAAGATGCAGCGTAGTCAAAGCCCCTCAGTCCTCTCTGACATGGATTTTCTCTAGAGTTTCCATTTGCAAGCTGTGCAGATGAGATCAAAGCAGTAACTGAACAGAGCTGTGCCCATGTCCAGACATGGGATTAGACTCCAATTCACAGCTGCTCCCCAAAACAGCAACTGAACTTTCAGTCCAAGGGCCCTCCTGACTAGTAAAGCTCAAGTTTCAGTCTATAAATACCACCCTGGTTCACCACTATCCAGTTCTTAGAGACAAAAAAAAAAAACAATAACCCAAGCAACAACAAAACCCAAGCAAACAAATGTAAGAACACCACCAAACTTTCTGCTTTTTGTTTGATTACAGAGTTCAGTGGAAAAAAACATTTCAAATATGAAATGTGGAAGCTCCCACAAAACCAGCAGAGTGTACCTTGGCTCTGGCAGACAAGCAAGATCTGCTCTACTTGCTGCTGCTTCTGTGCTGGCAGGGAAATGGCCAAGATGGGAAAAGACACCACTGGATACTAAGTCTCAAATCAGCAGCACTACTTCTGTTCTCAAATCTATGAAAAATTTAATCTGAAATATTATATTTCCTTTCTCTATTTTTTTTTTTTTTTTGAAAGAAACAGCAATTCTTTCTGGCTTGCTACACTACAAACTTGTGGTCCCCACAGGAGAGGAGTGAGTCCAGGATGCATTATTGTTTCACTTCTGTTTTCCTTATCATTCACCTTTAGCTGTTTTTCATGGATTAATTTTTGTTACCACTCCTGGCTCTATCTCAAACCTTAGGTGACCCTTATTCACAGAAAGCTGTAACTGCAGACTAACACATGACTCCTCCACTGGAAAAATCACTATCTCTTCAGGACTGTGCTCTGCACCAAAGTGACCAATGCTTTCTTTGCTGGAATAGAACTTTTCCTCTCTCCTTCAAATTTTTTTAAGTCTGACATGATTTTCACAGTTTTAAGCCCAATTGGTAAATAAGACTGCTTTTTATACAATTCAGTTAAACTACCATCATCCCTCAGAGAAAGTCACAGCACTGTACATAGAATCTACTGTGCAGTCGTATGGCATTTCATACAGAAATGGAGAAGTATTTCAAATATAGAAATGGTGTATAAAGTAAAACGATTTTATTACAGTTTTCATAATTGATTTTTTTTTTTTTTTTTTTTGAGGAATGATTCTGTCTTGTAAGATGTGTTTCAATGTGGTACAGGCTACAGTGAAGAGTCCCATTTAGTAAAGAATGAAAAACTTCATGTTACATTTTAATCCTTATTCCAGTTTCAGTTAAATCTCTGATTGTTCGTTATTTTGTTTCTTTAAATCCTTTGCTTTGTGTGTTCCCACATCAGCTGTTGCTGGAAGTGGAAAACATCAACTGCATCGCTGTGGATTGGAAAGAAGGAGCAAAAGGCACCTACGTCAGTGCAGTGAACAACATCCGAGTGCTGGGGGCTGAGGTTGCGTATTTCATATCAACCCTGCAGGTAAATGAGCCTGCCTTGGCCCCTGCCTCTCCTCAGCACACACAGCGGGGTTACCACCCTGCTGCTCGGGGCTGGCACCTTGTCCTGTGCTGTCAGGCAGGGCTGTGCAGCTGAGAGCCAGCTGATGACAGCAATGATCGGCCCTGGGAGGGCTGCTCCCAGCCAGAGGACACAACTGTGCCTGTAAATTAGAGACCAGCAGGTGGCAACGTCTCCATACCATGGTACAGCCGAGCCACGGGAATCAGGCGAGCCCATGCTCACAAGGGCTTCCCAGCATTATACACCCGTGCCAGAATTGCACTAATACCTCAGTTTAGCAGCACCAAAACGAGCAGCAGCTGCCTCACTTGATGATTCCGTGTTTGCTGTCTGAAGGCAGGATGAGCTGTCCAGTTTTCCCCTGGCTGAGAGCCTCGTGTTCCCAAAGGAGAGTGTTCACATTCACACAGTTTGTGTGTTTGCCACTGATTTCTGAAAGACTCACGAGTTTTTGGAGCAGCTGAAAATCAGAATCTTGCCTAGCACTGGACTTGACCCTGGCCAGGAGCTGTTCATCTTAAGGTTGCCTCAGAGCCTACGAGACAAAGTGCCAACCTTGCAAGAACCTGAGGCTCATTTTAAAGAGTGTTCTAAAGAACACTTTACCAAATTCTGCCAGGCTACAATCTACTGTTCCTTCCTGGGGAAATCATGTGTAGCCTCACACATTTGGCTTCTGGATCTTTCTCCTCTATGTATAAATATCAGGTCATTTGAAGGATGTGTTCAGTTTCTTATTTACTGTCCCTGTTACTGCATCATGTGCAGCCTAGGGCACCCTTCCTTCCCTTACAAAAATGCATAAGTGACGCTTAGACTTCCTTTTCTTTTCCCTAATTAAAAAATTTCTGAAGTTTCATTGTCAGAAAGGTTCAGCTGCATTGTAAATGGAAACACTGCAGTAAAACGTTTTCAGACAAATCTGCCACCTCATCTGCCACCACTTCTCCAGATCTGCCTTAATTTTGGCACACACATTACAAAACTTAATGCAAAAAACTCAATCAATTAGCAACCTTGCTGGTTTTGGTTGCTACAAAATGTGATGAATGCCTTGTGTCTCCCGTTCTACCCTCAATGCAAGTATAATATGTGCAAGCCTTGCACAGGGGAGATCTGGTAAAGAGGAGAATGGACATCACCCCACTTGAGCTTGGCAGTGAAAATCTTATTCATTATATGACCACATATTCTAAATAGGCATGGAGAATAGATATGTGACCAAAAAAAAGGGCTTCAAAGAATAAATAAAGAAAAAAGTAAGATCATTTTTATGGGAGATGACGTTAGGCATTGATCCAAATGGGAAAGATGGTCTGTATTTTGTCACGCAGGATAATGGAATACAGCAAGCATATGCCAACACTACAACAGTGAACCCTTCATCACTATGCATGTAAAATTCCAGATGGGATCATTTTTCTGTCAATTCTTAGTGTAATTTAAACAGCAATTAACTCGAGGAACACCCCCTCTGTTTGCTATGCAGAAAGTCGGCCTAGATGTTCCCAGAGGCCCATAATGTCAGACCTTCTCTTTGCTTGTTATTCAAAGCCTGTGTTCTTATCTCCTACCACCACCACCACCACTTTAATGATCAGAAAATGTTCGGGTACTCCCCTTACGAAATCCATTTAATTGGCCACAGTCTGGGAGCACACACTGCAGGAGAAGCGGGAAGAAGGATCCGAGGCATCAGACGGATAACAGGTAGGCCGCTCACCAAGATGCTGAGCTAACAGCGTGTGTTTAAAGGAAAAAAACTTGCAACACGCTGGTCTGCTGACTGGAATTAAATTACTGGCAGTGCTGGAGATACCTGTCATGAGAGCAGACAAAATTTATGGTTCTCAGAAACAGGGTAATTATTGCATCTTCTTTCTCTGTTTAGGTGAAGTACTCTTTAGTGGAAGGACAAGCATAGCTAGCATGTTTGTAACATTACCATCATTCACTGGCTTACATCAAGCCCCACACAAAGACAAAGCAAGAACCCTTAGTTTTCCCCATTTACAGCTTAGGGAGTCCAGTAATAAATCTGTGGGTAATAAATGCTTCCTTCCTAGTAATATAATATGCCATTATATAATCTATTGAAAAAATATTTTACTTCTCTTGGAATAAGTTTCCAGAAAGGTTCACAAAACCATACTATACACATATTTTTTATAATTTAGCTTGGAATTCACATAATTATTATAATTATTGTGCTTGCCTTTTGCAAAACTAAACATTTGATGTCATGACTTGGCAAATGATATATTAAGGTGCAACACCTCTCTCTCTCTCCTTCAACCAATAAATGTGGGATGGGTTTTTTTTAGGTTTAGACCCTGCTGGGCCCTATTTTGAAGGTACTCCTCCCGAGGTGAGACTGGATCCTACAGATGCAAACTTTGTTGATGTTATACACAGCAATGCTGCTCACTTTCCTGCAGCAGGTAAGTGCTCCTGTGCCAGTGGGTACCTGCAGGGATGCACGTGGCACCAGGACTCTGACAGCTTCCCATGCATGTCTCAGGCTTTGGAATGTATAACACCACTGGGCACCTGGACTTTTATCCAAATGGAGGAACTGTGATGCCTGGATGCACTGATTTAATTCCAGAGATGAAACAAAGTGATTTTGAAGCCATCATTGCAGGTAAACATACAATTCCAACATGCTTTGGATTTTATTTTTGGTCAGTTCTGAAACATGAACTGTGAAAATTGTCCACTATTTGGAAGAAAACAGGAAAACAAAATAGTTTTTTGCCTGTTTACTCCTAAGTTAAAAAGGAAATAAGAAACAACAAAGGCTGGAACAGAACAGAGAACTCTGCAGGGAAGGGAGGTGTCATATCTGCCTAAGCTTTGCTTCTGTAATTTGAATTGGGATGCAAAAGGCAGGAAACAGGGAGTCTTCAGGTCCAACAACCCCAGCAGGAGACTTTCCAGGCTGAGAAAGGCCAAATCAGCAGCATGACCACACCACCTCTGGTTTCTTGCAGATGCTGTAAAGGGCATCCAACACTTCTAAGGCATGAATTAGGCAAAAGCACTGAGTGTTTCCAGGGACTGTACATGACTCACATCTGAATCTGAAACTTCTCTTTTTTCAGAGATTTTGGACAGCTTCTCCATGCTCTATTAAGCTCTTAAAACTGTAAAGAATGTTATCTTGCTATGATATCTCAAATATAAATAAATATATATATATATATATATGCATCTATGACTGCTTATGCTATATATATATGTAAATATATGTATTTTAAAAAGACTATTACATCATAGCAGACCAGTGCATGCCAGCTGAAATCTTAGGGCAATGGTACACCATTCTCCAGATAAAACACTGAAACCCAGCAATTTTTCCTGCAACTAGAAATTCAGACCAAAAGGAAATTATTACAGGCCCATGCTGCTGTTCTGTTCTGTGCCTGAGCTGTTTCCATGGTGAGAAAAGTGCCACTCTTGCAGAGGATAAAGGAAGGTTATTTCACCAAAGCTCATAAACTTTCTTCCAACAGATGCTACACTCTTTGGGGGGTGCCACCACTCACGCAGCCACGAGTTTTATTTTGCAAGTATCCTCTACCCCACCGGATTCCTGGCATATCCCTGTGACTCATATGAATCCTTTAAGAAAGTAAGTATTCCAGCCCAGGAAGGGGTGAGGAGTAAAGTAAATGTCCCAGGTCTCTGGAGCAGACACCACTTGGGTGCTGGTGGTTGGGGGAAGCACAGCACATAGCAGTTCCACTCTGGAAAAGGAATCCTGAAGCATAAAATTATGTCACCAAAGTATTGGGAGCAAAAATAAAAGCTCATGGAATTCTCACCCCAAACCTTTATGCAAAGGGAACCTAAGTTAGAAGAAACCTACTATTTCCTACATTTAGAGCTTCCAGAATCCTTGACTGCTCTCTAATTTACATTGGACACCTATTAGAGCACCTAAATACATGCACTAATGAACAATGTTCCTTTCATTTCCCCCCATTTGTGAATGCAGGCAAGTTCCCCTTGACTAGGAGGGTAAAACTGGCTCATATTTTGCACTAGAATCTAACTGAAAAATATTTGAACTAACAAATTTCAGGCTATTACCATACACAGGCATCAAACCTGTTCATTCTGCACCCTCTTGGGTGCAGGAGCCATTATCTAAAACAAGTTTATCAGGTTTTGGTGTTATGAAAATGCACAGTACTGCCACAGCTTTGCAAGACCAGAACTGCATCTGCAGCATTAATTTCATAAGGGCTAGCATGAAAAATAATATTCCTCATTAATTGATGCTCTTGTTTTCCCTAGGGAAAATGTTTCCCCTGTCCACAGGAGGGATGTCCAATGATGGGGCACTATGCTGACAGATTCCCAGAAAAATTGAAGAGGGTAGACCAAAAGTATTTTTTAAATACAGCAGCAGATGAGCCTTTTGCTAGTAAGTGGAGAAGGTTTGTTACAGTGGTTCACAAGCTTGAAAAGTGCCTTGATGCAATTTACAGCCATGCACCTGTGCTGCTTCTATAAATAACTGCTAATAGCTCTGAGAGAAAATGCTGCATTACTTATGTAAGCTCACCAGTGATAATCTGGATTTATTTTTGTTTTTATATATGCAGCTTGGAGACAAAAAGTATTTATCAAATTGTCTGGTGTAAAGAAAACAAGGGGAGACATAAACCTGGTTTACTCTGACACACATGGGAACTCAAAAGAATATGAAGTTGCTAGGTAAGTTAGATTAGTATTTTTCTACAGTATTTAATGTTGCTAACATTAATCCTTCCACATATTCAAGCAGTGTTAACACTTATCTTGCATTGCAAATATTCTGCTTAACATCAGATAGGAAAGAAGTTGTTACTTAAGTAAGAACCATGAGGGCAGATGGATGGTTGGAAAAAGGAAATGGAAGGCATTTCCATGAGTTCTGTGTTCCTGAGCTCCAGGTGGGTGATCCTGCAAATTCAGCACTCAAAGGCTCTGGGGACAGCCCCAGTCCCACTCTGGTCATCTCCCCATGGCAGGACATTTGAAGTGCTCAATACTGAGGTTTTCATCCTCTCCTTGTTCATAGCCCTGCCCAGTGCCCTGTGCTCTTACAAAGAACAGCAAAAACACAAATTTCTATTGTAAAAAAAAAAAACAAAACAGAAAACCTGAAAATATGCGGAGAATGTGATTTATTTCAGTGATCTTTGAACTGTTAAACTTAGTGATGCCATTTTTCCTTCTATTTGCAGTGGAGACCTCTCTCAAGATGATGTTTACACAGAGTATCTTGATGTTGAAATCAACCCCAAAAATACTGCAAAAATTGAATTTCTCTGGAATAAAGCCATATTCTCTCTGCTCTGGGCAAGACTGGGAGCAGAAACTGTCAATATAATATATGGAGCAGATGGACATAAGTAAGTGTATCCTACTTAGAGGTCAGAAGGCAAGTGAAAAAAACCTAAGAGAAAAGATGGGGAAATGGTGTTAAATTGGACACATGTTTTGTAATCAATGTGAATTTCAATGAGGAAAAAGACTAGACATTGTACTTCAGACAGAAAAAAATCAGAAAAATCAGATGTTTGACTATGCACCAGGGAATAACTGTCTGGAAAAGAATACAGCAATGAATAATTTGAAATGTTTAGCTTTTCTGCAGCAAAACAATTACAAACCAAGATAAAGCATATTAAACCTCAAATTGTACTGCTGGTCCCGAAAAGAAGGAAATTCTCCTTGTTATTATTAATAGCAGATGCTAATAATCTTTGCAGCAGGCATTTAGCAAACCTTCAGTGGGACTGTGGGCTGGATTAACAACCCTCAAGGTGACATCTGGCACCCTTTCATTTTCCACTGGGCAAAAAGAGATAAATCTTGATTCAGGCATTTTTTTTTTTCCCCCAGGTCAACTTTTTGTGGCCATGGAACTGTGGCATATGGAGATCCTCAGTTACTCACACCCTGCTAGGGATCCCCAAGGTCTGTACACGGCAGCTGAGTAAACCCTCAATCTTGTGCATGAAAATCTTGGCAGAAAACACAATTAAAGCAAATTGAAAAAAATAAATAAATTTCTCCTCTTGTTTTTTTTTAGTTCTTTGCAAACACACGTGTCAATGTTTTTCGTGTTTGAGCCACGTTTATTTTACTTGTAACTATGAGGCAACAAGATTCCATTTAAAATCCATCTAAAACACTGCACAGCCTCACTCTACCTGTTCCTTAAGGCAAGAACTGAGTCCCACCACAGTGACAGATGGAAAATCTGGGATGTTACCAAACACTCTGAAGGAAACATGTGTCCTCAGCACACCCCTGCAGGTCTGGAACACGTCCTTTCTGCAGCCTGTGAGCTGGTCAGAGTTTTCCAGCCCCACACAAGAGCCCTGTCTTCAGAGGACACTCTGGGATGGGGCAGGAGCAGCACAAGGCCAGGTTATTCCTGCAGCAGGTGAGCCCAGCCCTTTTTACCTGCACCTGCTTGGAAAACACAGATAAGACAAACCTCAAGTGCTCCCCACTTTGGAAGGAACTAAACACTAAATCCCTGCTCCTGGATAATTTCAAACTGTTTAATTTCAAACATGAACATTTGCAGTGGCCACTGAAACTCCTCAAGAGAAACTCTGAGTAACCAGGCTTAGCAAAACCTGAGCATTTCACATTAGAAATGACCATTGCTGCTCTGCAAAGCATGGCAGGAGTGAGCCTCCTGCAGCTGTAAGAGACCAAGGCAGTGGATATTTTTCCAAGTATAAAACCCAAACTCTGAGCTAATGAATAGGAGGAAAGAGTTAATGATTTATTTACTCCCATTTCCCCACTTTTGATAAATGATGTAAAAGCACTTGGGCAGATAAACTTCAGAGAAATAGGGGTAGAAATACCATGAGAATATTTATGAATATAAACTTCTGAATGGTTTTTTTTTTAAGAAAAACCCCAACCCTGTTGTATCTTTGACTAAACACAAGTGTATAAAAAAATTAAAAGCATAATTAAGCACAAGTTTGAGGTTCAGCCAGAGAGACCTGCAGTTCTGAGTCCTGCAAGTCTCCAGGGGAATTGACACATGGCAAGGAAAAATGTGAACAATGCTGGGACATTGTCCCACAGTGTCCCAAGAGAGAGCCACAGCATCCTGCAACACCATAAATCCAGTCCTCTGCTCTCCTGTTTCCTATTCCGGACTGCACCTTCTTCAGGACTGGAGAAACATAGCTGTGCCTTAATTTACCATCTTTTTTTTTTTAAATCAAAACCCATCCTTCTTCCAAGGCCCCCAGCCGTGGGGCCACGAGGACCAGAGCAGCTCCTCCAGGCACAGAGCAGCCTGCATCGTACTGAGGGCCCTGCACCCCAGCCCAGCCTTCCCAAAGGAGAAGCAAGCAGCTGAAATCCAGCTGACTGTGGCCTAAAGAATTGTCCATTTATTCTGTCTGACCTGTATTATTACAGTATTGAATAAGAGCAGCAGACTAATGGATAAAATCCTAACTCAAATCTTTTCCACCAGCTCTTAAATTAAATGGGAAAATCTGATCCCCCCTCGTCTTGAACAAGTGTTAAATCTTGTCAGTGCACTGGGGCATGTACTGATTTCTCTGATACAAAGCTATTTACAAACCAAAATCCCACTTCAGCTAAAGACAGGAGCACTGAGCCCTAAATCAGTATCAAAGGTGGTATCTTAATAAAAAAAAATTATCTGCTTAAAAAAATAAACTCCATTAGCACCGATGACAGCAGTGAAACACCTGCTATCCATTTGGTCATTCCCAGAGGTGGAGATCAGGGAACATCAACTCTGCAAACATAAAGGCCATAAAGCATAGCCAAGCTGACAAAGCTCCAGAAGTGGAGTCAGCGCAGGTTTCATTTCTTCTTGAGTTCACTTAGGGCCTTCTCCTAGAGACAAACAGGTCCAAGTTGCCAGACCTAGTCCTGTGCACAGGCCTAGCATTTGCACAGGCTGCTTTTCACCTTTTAGCTCATGTTTCTACCAGAACAATCTACAGAGCTTTGTAGCATTCCAGCCATATCCCAATATCTGAGAGAATTCTGTATGTTGTTTCTGTATATTTCCAGTGTGTTTGCTCTCAGTTCATCACTCAGAACCTTTCTCTAAGCTTGGTTACATGGGTAGTATAGAAAGGATCCCAGGGGTTACACAAATGTCCTTCTACATCTACTTATTTCAGCAAGGAATTTAAAGGGATGCCCAGAGAAAGTCGTACTCTTTCACTCTGAAAAGAATATACCAAACCCACAAAGAGTTTCCCAAAAGGGATAAGTCTTCAGAAAACACGGGAACATTCCACATTTGAAGTCACTTGATACAGGACAAGGAATGGGACTTTAAAATTATGTGGTTTCCTACTAACTCCCCCAGTAGATCTCCTACACCCCAACTATACAACACCAAAAATAAAAGCCTTACCAGCCAAGACAAGACACACAGATCCATATAATTCTCTTTCATGGGCCACTCCTGATGAGTTGCTGCCTGGGAATCACCAACCTCTGGATCTCAAATCATATTGTGAGATCCAGCTCAGTGATTCAAGAAATCTATGTCCATGGATTTTGGATTTATCAAACAAGCCAAACATTAAAGTTATTTTTCATCTTATCTATAAGCTGTAACCAGAAACAAATATTCCTATCTTTCTCAGAACATTTCCAAGGATAAAGCAGACTATAAAAATACATGCAAAGTTTACACATTAATGCCAGGATCTCCAAGACTGCATCGTAAGTAGTTCAGGTCTGGGGGTTTTCCCTTGTACTTCATCAGATTTGTGGCTCCTCACAGCACAGGAATGTGAAGGAGAATGGCAGCTCATGTTCTGCTAGTTCTTATTCTAATTCCAAAGTAGCTCCTGTACATCTGATTAGAAAGGGGAAAAAAATCATCCTGGATTTAAGCTATGCTTTTGTGTATTTATGGCTCCTCATTCTCCCTTGGAGCAAGCAAACACAAAGCTGACTCACACCTGTCTGGCACACACAGCAGTCAGGGATACATCCTGCAGAAACAGCAGGCACTCTGTTCACCTTGAGAAAATTCAGCACCAGAGGGCTGAGTGTGCTTGCTAAACGAGTGGGTTAGCAAATCCTAGCTGCTTCTTTTTCTGCTGTTCCAGATGCTTGGAGTTTGGATTCTTGGCCTGTTTCTGCTCAGCGCAGCAGAAGGTAAGGGTATGGGGTTAGTGTTTGTATTGCCTTTCTATGCTGCTGCATTTCTCACCTGTTTTCTAGGTATTATTGTACACCCTGGTGCCTTAAAACTTACTGATTGAAGTTAATGTGATTCACTTTTCCATACAGGAATGGTGAGATGAGAGTGTGCATGTTGTCTGTCTTCTCCACTTTGGGAATTCTGCCCTAGGAGTGAGCAAGAAAAGCTGATGTTTCCTACCTCAGAACAAAGTTACTGCTCTACTAAACATAGGAAATTATTTCTTGCACTCTTATTAGTGATAGAAATGGAAAAAAAATCCAGGGCCAGGGGGTGGAGTCTAAAGAGGGTAAAGATTTGTATTCAGAAGAAGACAATGGCTTGTGTAGTGTAAGACTTCTCATGTAAGCTGTTCAGCACAGTCCCAGTTTATTGCTGATTACCTGCAATGTTTTGGCTTGGAATTAGGAGAAATTCATCAGCTGTCTCTGCCTTGGGCAAAGCAACAGCTGGGGGAGGGTAGCCAAGGACTTGCACAGGATACCACAAGATATTGTTGATATCATTTGTTGATGAGCAGTGGGGTGGCTTCTCTCCTTGGGGTAAACTGCAGCCTCTCAAGATCTGGGAAAGGGCAACTGCTGGTCTCGGCTTTCTGGAAACTCTGGGAATTTTCCAGGAACAAAGAGACCCCCAGAGAAGCCATGTTGTGAGTTCTGACTTCTCATTCACACATTATTGTTTTTATCTTCATGCTACAGGCAAAGAAGTTTGCTATGAAAGGCTTGGGTGCTTCACAGATGATATACCATGGTCTGGGACTACAGAAAGGCCAGTCTACAAATTACCCTGGAAGCCAGAGAGTGTAGACACTCGTTTCCTCCTGTACACTAGAGAAAACACCGAGGACTTTCAAGTAAGAGCTGCTGTGGTTTAAACATTAATGAATCACCTGCAAAAATTGTTAACAAACACAGACTCCAGCTCTGTGCTCCTGAAAAGTGTTAAAAATGGCCAAACCTCCACTTGATTCAAAAGACCACCTCTTCCAGCTCCTTGGCAGGGTCCCCACTGAGAGCTACTGGGAAACTGAGCATTTTGGGGTAATATTTCTCTACAGATAAAATCAAAACACGCTGAAGTCTTGTCTGCTCTGAGATAGGTGTCAAAGCTTGCTTCGAATGGAGATAAACATAAACCTTCATGTGAACTCTTGCAGATGAGTTCAACATTGCAAAACTTTAAAACTCCTGCAGAGATAAGCACAGTTTAGGTCTTTGCAGCTTGGAAAACTTATCTACAGAAGGTAGATTTAAAGGTTTATTAAGTTCTTATCTATACTAATTTAATGATTTTTAAAATCTACATTAATATAGGAGGTGTCTGCTGTTGATAAGTCAACAATTGAAGCCTCAAATTTTAATCCAAGCAGGAAGACCAGATTTATTGTTCATGGATTTGTAGACAATGGAGAAGAAAACTGGCTGTCAGACATGTGCAAGGTAGGTACCAGGGGGACACCCTTAGTTTGCATTTATAAATACATTCATATAAATTGCCTGTTTTCTCTACTTCTAACAAAATTTTCTCATGGTAATCGTAGTGACAAGAAAGCAAAAAATAATTCACATTTTCAGATTGTTACCAAATTGAATATGTAGCTTTGCACCTTGAGGAAATCAGGGGGTAAAATGCACTCAGCTTTTCTCTCTAGTCCAGTGAGTGACAAGAAGATTTGATTCAGTGAATACCCTTTACTTGGTAAAAAAGAACACAAACCCTGGAGCAAGATGCTGGCTAGGATTGGGGTGATTCCAGAAATAACTGCAGACTCATAGCTCCTGCATCTTATTTCTCCAGCCAAGAGAAGGTTTTTAGATGTGGAAGGTCTGTCAGGAAGGTTTGAGCTGAGCATGTGGGCTGGCCATTACCAAAAGCAATAAAGACATAAAAATGTACCTCCAAAGGGGACCTCAAGGGGAGCATTTTGAGCAAAGCTTTCAATCTATGAGCACTGAATGTAGTAAAGTACTCTGCTTTATTGATTTTTGTGCTAATTCCACAAATTGTTTCTTAACCCTGTCCCTATGCAAAGTGCAATTCCAGCTTGTGGTTTTCTCAAGTCCTCCAAACATGCTTTTAATTGCAGCTGGAGCTAATGAAAGCCCCTAGTCATGCAGCACAGAGCAAAATACCTGTTGTTGGCACTTTGAGGATAAGGTTTTTCAACCATTAACACAGCTATATTTTTTTTTTTAAATAATGCATTCCTACTTTACTAATGAGAACACTATAAGGAACAAGGTGAAACTAAAATCAAGGCATTTTGCATTTATTGCACCCCAATTGCCTGCTTCCTTTTGATGCTAGATCAAAAGAAAAGGAAAATGATGGATGATTGTTGGATTTGTCAGTTAATAGTTTGTTTAAAGTAGCAGACTGATGTTTTTATAGCTTTCTGTCTTACATTTTGAACTCTTAAAATAGACTTTTTTTTTCCTGGAACTCCACAATCAATGAGATAGCTCACAATTTTTTTCAGCTTGTCCTTTAAATCCATTTGATCAATTTTCCAGGATGTAGAGGCATGAGATAAATCTTTAAATTCTTCTTCATCTATTACAGTAGCCTGTGTTTTATCACAATACTCTAGTTTATATTAAGAAAGAAATTGGTCTCACAGAATCTTTTCAATAAAGAGTGGAGCAAAGGGGATTGTGAATACATCGATCCTCCTATGTGTATCTCTTACTTGCTTTCCTTTCCATTAAGCAATAATCCTATATGCATATTGATTTTTACTACTTCTAGCATGGTCACAGACACTTTTATGGCCTTTTTTGTCCTCTGTCGGTTGTTGCCATATACTTAAGCTACTAAAACAAAATAATTTAAGCCAAACCATCCAGCTCAATGGAAAACAGTAAAGCTTCTGACCCTGTGGCAAATATGTATCTCTGCCTGCAGATACATATTTCCAAATAAAGCCATAAATCCAAAATGACCACCAAGAGCTTTTACACCATCTTACACATCCTCTTTCCTACAAATATGCCTCAGAAAACCAATCTTGACTTTTACTATCAAAAATATTCTAATTGAATTTGAGTTAAAGTAGTACTTTTAAATCACTGGATAGGTGCATAAGTAGAGCTCTTATTTACTGTTACATACCAAGTTTGATTGAAAAGAAAAATTGAAAGTTTCATTATTGATACTGTTTTCCTTTCTGTAGAAAATACTGCTCTGGTTATCTGAAATGATTACTACATTTCATATCACCCTCTTTCAGCATTGTGTGATCACACAAACCCCTCTGAGCACACATCCATGCCACAGCTTTGGTTTACAAAACATTCTCACACAAATCCACACAACATTTAGCGGCTGAGCCTCAATGACCGACATGAACTGATCCCATACTGCGTTTACCACGGCTTTTACTTTTGTTTTACAAAACAGAGGTTGCTTAGTGTGGAAGATGTGAACTGCATCTGTGTGAACTGGCAGAGAGGGGCGTTGTGTCAGTACACCCAGGCAGCGAACAACATCCGTATCGTGGGCGCTGAAATCGCTTATTTCGTGAACGTCCTCGCGGTAAGAGCCTGCTGTTTCTAAAGCTGTAGCTATAATCATGGTTTGAAAGAAATACAGCTCTGGAGCTTTCACAAATGGGGGATGTAAACCAGAAGAAAATATTGTCCTCTACTCCATGATCAGTTGTGCTGAAAACAAGCATTTTTTTAAAAGGAGAGTACTGTGTCATAGCAGCGGGGCCTGCCAACTTAAGGAGAGGGAATTCTACAAGAAATTCTCATAGTACTGCCAAAGAGTTACTCTGTAGATGTTAACAAATGCAGTGTAAAACTTTAAATATGCTGAAATAATGGATATGGTGAACTTTTTCATGGAGACAGAACCAAAGAGCTGACAAAACACCAGAAAACCAGCTGGCAGCACTGGCTGGGGACAAGCAGGACATGCCAGGGAAAGCTGTGATGGACAGTGCCCAAACCCACAGGAGGTGTCCTCTTTTGCAGCCAGCTTCACACGGGAAGTGAAGCTTGCTCTGAAGCTTTCTCTTAATCTAATTGCTTCCAACACAAATTTCCCATAAGAGAACTATAAATAACAAAAACCAGAGAGCGTGCTGGGTCTAGCAGTGCTCTGACCCACCTCTCACTCTCCACACCTGCATTGCAGCTACTGAATTCCTGCCCAAAAAGGCTGAAGGCACTTCTCTCATGCCCTCCCCCAGCTGTGCACGGTGCTGCCAGGTGTAACCAAGAGTTGCTGCCTGGTGCACTCTCACAAGCCAGACAAGCATTCTGTGAACCCTTGAGGGGCCCTCTGGAAGGATACAGAGCCTCTCAGGACTCCTGGCAGAGCTGTCTGGAGTTATAACAACCTCCAAACCAGGGCAGCAGCTGAATAAGGAGGTTTGGGAAAATCTGTGTGTTGGACAGAAGCAACTGGTAAAAAAGAGATGCTGAAATCCTATAGGAGTTCCTGAGTCAGCAGGCAAATTAAAAGGAGTTTTCCAGCCCCTTTTTAAGTGTTCCATGCTGCTGATGCAAACTGCCCTAGCAATGTTTGCTTGTTGCTGTTTTGTCAGGACGAATATGGATACTCTCCAGCTGATGTTCACATCATTGGCCACAGCCTGGGAGCACACGCTGCTGGCGAGGCCGGCCGGAGGCGCCCGGGCATTGGCAGAATAACCGGTCAGTGACTGCAGCCACGCTCACACCAGAGCCACCAAAACAAGTGCTGCTATTCACTCTCCCTTGTGGGTGCAGCTGTGGGCTGCAGTGCACTCAGGGTGTAACTTTTCTCTAAAAAAATCTTTTTTCTGTTTCTCTGATTCTGCTTCATTTTTTTCTGTATTTTTCTTCCTGGATTTTTCAGCTTCTTTTGGACTGAATTTTTTTGGGATCCTCCCTGGTGGGGAGCCCTGCTTATCTCAGTTCTTATGATTTGAAGAAAACTCCCGAGCTCGTTAGAATCTTGTTTCTTGTGTTTGTTAAAAGGTCATCACAAAACTTGACAGGTCTCTCCAGGCTGGCTACACAAGGTTAATCTTTGCAATCTGGTACATTTCTTTCTTCTGATGGTACAAACAAGGCCTTGTGGCTCACTTCGTGTCTGATGCACAAAATGGCTCCGAAATACGCAGTTCTTTTATCTTTATACCTATTTTTACCCAATTACCAATAGACAAGTATATTATTTTTCTTAATGCCCCAATGGCTCTTCACTTATGTGCTGCACTATGGCATTTGCTGTCCAATCACTTACTACTACCCAAAAACCTCTAGGAGAAGAACATGAAGAAGAAAGAAGAAGGGACAAGAGACAACACCTTAAATCTTCCATCTTGTCTCCTGTTCTCTAAACTAACTTTTTCATCCAGTGATTTAAGAAAACTTTTTAATCTACACACACTTTTAGCTTTTTCCATCTAACTTTAACATTTGTTCTCATGTATCACCATGAAAACATGCTCATGAATTTCATGTTACATGAAATTCACTGTTTTTCTGGATCTTAAAACTAAGTATCAGAAACAAGGGCACACACTCAAGTGTTTCAGACTCTAACACAGGGGTTGTTGGAATATCACAGAACTCAGCCCTTTCACGCTGTGCCCCAAGGAGCAGGGCTGTGGCAAGTGGGGGAAGAGAGTGTGATGATTGTTTTGCTTGCACATTACACAGCAAAGGGATTTTTTAAAACACGTTCAGCACTTACAGAGGTAAAAGCTGTGGGTTTGATCTCCTTATTCATCATGTAGGCAATGCCAAGGGCATTGTGCATTAAGCAGAGTGGCCTTTCACTCATAAAAGACAATTTTGGACATTATTAACAAAACCCTTTTCAATTGTTATTTTTCCTCAGGGATTTCAGGCGTGGTGAAGCTTGGACTAATAGTCTACAAAATTCAGTTTAAAAGCAAACCCAAAATATGCTGCCTAGAGACAAGAAGGGATGCAAGTATAAGGCAGCAAAACCTGTGCAACTTGCAAGACTTTACAAGCACCTGAAATTGCTGCAGCAATTTGGGAAGCAAATTGATTCCATTTTCTGCTAGGTTCAAAAACAAAGCTCATTGCTTCAAAACTAGATATTTCTCCCAAAATCTGGAGCCTGACATAGGCAGGCAAGTTTCAACACCTCCAAGCAGGTGGGGTGCTATCAGCACAAATTCCTCTGAGTACTCTCAAGCAAGGGACTCTAGAAACCACAAAGATGGATCAGTTACTTGGGATGCAGACACAGCAGCCTCAGTTTGAGCAATGTATTAAAGAGAAGTTCAATTAAAACAAAAAAAAAAAGTTAATTCCAAGTGTTGGCATTCAATATTGCTGTAAGTATTTAAAGCAGTAAAATGTAACAGGCTTCCCACAGGTGACTTCCTGGGAGAAAAGCCACTTGGTAAGAGAGCACAGGCCCTCATTTTATTAATGCCTCTATTACTTAGATATAAGGAACCATAGGCAATCATAGGTCTGATATTCATTATGTGCAATCAATCAATGATGTGTAAAATGATTCTACACCTACATCTCTTTATTTATACATAACACTACTCTTTTCCTCTCAGGACTGGACCCTGCACAACCTTATTTTCAAGGCACTCCAATTGAAGTCAGACTGGATAAATCTGATGCAGAATTTGTTGACGTTATCCACACTGACTCAGCTCCCACAATCCCCAACTTAGGTGAGAATACAGCTGTACTGTGCTGATTATTTATTATTTCCTGTGCTGAATTATTTATGCCCTGTGGCACTTAAATGCTCTGATTGTTCACCGGGGTTGTTGTGCCATGGCAGAACAGAACAAATTCACCACTTTAGCCACCAGCAGCTCCTGTCCTAAAGCACCAGGCACAGGCAAACCTGAGGCCAGCAGCTCCAGGTATGAGACAACATTAATTTAAAACATGCTTACCCCTGTTTCAGGTTTTGGCATGAGCCCAGCCATAGGACATATTGATTTTTATCCAAATGGAGGAGTGGAGATGCCTGGGTGTGAGAAGAACCCTGTTTCACAGATCGTGGATATCGATGGCATCTGGGAAGGTAAATGTGCTCTTTGCATTACAAATTCAGGGCAAGGCCACCCCTCAAAGTGCAGCCACTTGTTTTCCCTTAATTCAGGTGTTTTGCATTAGCTTTTGGTGCATCCACCAGCAATGGCAGACTGCAGTGAAACTGTTAAAATCTTCAAAACACACCACTTTTCCAGAGCATATTAAAAAATAAACAAGACAAAGGGTTTTCCTCTGGAAAACGTGTTTCCTCTAAAGGACCTAATATCAGAAACAAAAGTTGCTGGAGCTCTGCCAAATATTTCGAAGGGTCTTTAAGAACACATTGCATTTTGTGTCTAATTGCCCAGCAGCAGCACTGCTGGAATTGGGCAAAGATGTTCACAGCTCCTCCTGGGAGAGCTTTTCCAGCTGAAATTCTTCCGAGACAGAGCAATTAATACAATTCCTTGTTAAATTACGGATTACAATCTGAGTTGCATTGAAGTGATGTCATTGTGTCTATTTTTAGGCAGCTAAAAAAAGACTGGCACGTACTTGCTCAAATACACTGCTCTTTGTCGTTTGACATGGTCCTGATAAAATCTCTAAGTATCAGAGAATTCCTATTCATCTTTCTAAAACTAAATCTCGCATAAGATTAAAAAATAAATAAATAAAAAAACCCCGAAGATTTCTACTGTGGAGATTTTTCAGCACATTATTATCTGAGCTCTTTCTTACACTACAGCAAACACCTTAAACTCTGGGAAGCCATTAAGTGATTTGTGAGAGCTAGCCTTTTACTCCAGGTTTTATTCAGTGCAGCTGGAGGCATTACTTTTTCATTCTTCCCCCCTCCCCTTTTTTTTTTAATAGAGTAAACTTGTTATCAATAATGGGGAATTAAAGCACAAAGAAATAACTGAGTAGTATATGGTCTTCTTTTTAACCTAAAGTCAGGAAAATACAGGCAACACAAAGAAAAATAATATATTCATTATTTTAATCTAAGAGTCTCCCTTTCTTAAGCACCCCCCAAATAATAATAATTTTGTTTTGAAGCCCTCAGCTGGAGCAAATCAGCACTGCCCTAGGAAGTTCACTGTTAAATACTTTTCATTTGGTTTTCTTTTGTTATGGTAATGAAACTGTTGCCTACAAAAGACCTGCTTCAGGCAGCTTTGCTTTCCATTGTTAAACTCGGTCAGATTGCTTGAATAAGTGTTTTTTGAGGGGCAGGGGCTGGGCTGAGCTGCACAGTCGGTCTCCACAAAGCATTTCAAGTTTGCATTTTGTACCTGTTGAGCCAGTGACATTCCTTAGAAGCAAGAAAGGTTCCAACCTCAGGCTGGACACCCAGGAATTGCGATGAGGCTTTGGAGGAGGAATGATGCATGGCAGTGACATGGGTTTCTTCCCTTGAGTGGTGGGAGAAAAGGGGAACTAATCTGGGGGCATCTTTCCATAGGAACTCGGGACTTTGTGGCCTGCAACCACTTGCGCAGTTACAAGTACTACTCGGACAGTATCATCTACCCTGACGGATTTTTAGGCTATCATTGTGCTTCGTATGATCTTTTTCAATCAGTAAGTATTTCTCAGAGTTTCAGGATGGACCCTATCTAAAACATCATTAAAAATAAATCCTTTGACTAATTTTTTTTTTTTTTTTTTTTTTTTCCTTGGCTGGCTGGATAATGTTATTAATAGATATCTTTGTTTTTGCTAGGGAAACTGTTTCCCATGCCCAGATGAGGGATGCCCAAATATGGGTCACTATGCAGACAAATTCAAGGACAAAGTTACAAGTGATTTCATGAAATTTTACCTGAACACTGGAGAGGCCAAGGATTTTCCTCGTGAGTTTTGAATGCTTCCATTGCTACCTACTCTGTAAAAAATTTATTTTCCTGTTTGACAATTGACTTCAGCAGATGAACAGATCTCATCACAGTGCAAAGTCTCTGCTGTTCCTCTTGCTTTGTCCTCTTTTGCTCCACCACTAATGCCAGTTTGGGGCCCTACAGTACAAGAAAGTTGCTGAGAAACTCTAGAGTGTAGTGGAGGTTACTGAGATGTTAGTGGATTGCAGGGTTCAAGGAGAAGAGAGGAGAGACAATGCACAGAAGTCACAAAAAGGGAATTTCTTATTAAACAGCACGAAAATGACAGTCACAGTGTCAGTGGTTAAATGCAGGAAGAGGGGCCCAGGGAAGCTGGGAAACCTCCATCACTGGAGATGCCAAAAACTCCATTTGACAAAGGCCAAGAACAAGCTGATCACAGCTGGTTTCAGAACTGGATGGGCAATTTGACCTCCTTTACAACCTCAGTTACCCTAAACACCAGCTCTTTACACACACTGCTTAGTGTGCCCTTGTAAGCACAAATCAGAATCTTCTTGAGTTCCTTTTGTTAATTGCACGTTAAAAGGAAGTTCCCACCCACAAAAATTATTTTCCTGGAGCTTCAGAATTTTTTTGTGCTGCTTAGATTCTGTACCTGTATTTGTCCCTAACACCCCTTTATTGCCAGTTTCACTCTGTATGAAAACTTTCATGGTCAAAATGCTGAGATCTGTATAATATTTACTACAACACAGACTAGTTTTCTCTTTTTTCTCTCCCAGAAAGTAACACAAATGTCTTCCATTTCTTGTGTTGATCTCATTAGGACATAAGGACAGATCTAACTCACTGGTGATATGTATCTTTTGCTCTCAACTATACTGTACAGACAGGAAAACAAAAAAAACCACAACACCTAGAATCTGATATTTTGATTATTTTTTATATTGTTAATTATTATTTATTTGATACATTTATTATTTATTTTATAGTCTAAGTCACTGTATTTCTTCTCTGTAGTTTGGAGGTACAAAGTAACCGTGACCCTCTCTGGAAAGAGCAAAGTCGAAGGATATGTAAATGTTGCCCTGTATGGCAGTGGTGGGAACACAAGGCAGTACCAGATCACCGAGTAAGTTGAAAATTCAATAGAAAAGAAACTTTTCTTCCAGAACCCTTAATTTGTGTTTGTAATTGATAATTCTGTTTAAATTGATCTTATGAAGAGAGAAAAAAAAAAAGGCAGCATGTCAGGCCCACCTGCCTTTGCTGCCTCTGAAAAGCAATGGTTTGGGATGAATTACATCACAAATCTGGCAATAATGTTGCTACCATAAAATAGGATAAACACTGTCTCTCTGCTAAATTTCTGCCCTCTTGCCATCACAGCAGAGCCTTTGACAAGACTGGAAATTAACAGTAAATGCTGCCATGCCTCACCCCCATAAAATGCTGTTTTTCACAGGGGTACCCTCAAACCAGACAACACTTACACAGCCTACATTGATGTGGAAGTTAATGTAGGAGAAATTACCAAGGTTAAATTTCTTTGGAACAACAACTGGATAAACCCAACATTTCCTGAACTGGGAGCTGCAACTATCACAATAGAAGCTGGACAAACTAGAACAGTGTAAGTATATCCATTGGGAAAATCTTGAAAGTTCCTGGAGAAGATAGGTGACAAAATTATAAGTGCACTGGAAGCCTTTTCACAAGAAAACTATTTAAGGCAATCAAAGGAAAAGCTTCTCAAGGAAACCTTTTCTTTCCTTCCTTTCAAGACACTGTTCATCCATAGTTCTATTCACTACCACTTCAACCCTTTGCCTTAAATAACCTCAAAGAAAAAATGAAAATCTCTCCAGGCTTCAGAAGAGCAAACTTTCTGTATAACCCTTTGGGTGAAAAGAAAATTAACACTGGCTGGATTGTCAGCATCATTCTTGCCAAGCTCCTGCTGTCCAGAAAAACAGATTATTTGTGGGTCTGATTCACTGTCAGCTGGAACCAGCCAAGTATTCCATAGGTATTGATGACCCTTAAGGTCATGATTGACTAAAGAGGACGGTGATAATAAACCTGCCCTTCCAATGAGGAACACCAACCCTTGGAGCCTGCACTGAAAGGCTACATCTAAAGCTGAAGGAAAGAGGCTAAAAGTGATTTGGCTAGACTCTGTGAAGTATGGCTTGGATGTTCAGATTATAGAAGCGTGATTTACTGATCCAGTTTTACTAATTTTCCTGGTCAGTTATTTATTTTATATTTTATTTTATCTTCTACATCATGGCTCAGTATCTAGAACAGGAGGTGCAGTTAAAATTTTAGACCTATTTTCAAATGCACAGTTAAAATTCCCTCACTTAAAAAACAATATGGGATGGGGAAACAGTTTCCAGCAAAGTGGAATGATTACGGCCAGGCAGTACTTGAACTCACCTTAAAGCAAAGGTCCGAAGTCTGGCTGTAGTTTCCAATCACCAAAGCACATTGCTGACAAAGTGTATTTCTGTAGAGAGGAGCTCTTTGGCCTCTGCACAAATATCTCTAGATAGATCTCTGTCTCTTTAGAAATAGCAGCACAAAATCTGGGGGAAAGCCCCAAAACTGTAACATTAAAGTAAGGAATGAATACACTCTATGCTTTCCCCAGCAGTAATATTTCAAATTTAGAAGCTCAAAGTTTGTTCAGTTGTCTCAAATGGCAAATCAGGTTGTGTTAACATCAAAATAAATCCACTTGTGTAATTTCAACAGCTGCTGACAGCTCAAGGTGCTTTTGTTTCCTTTCTCCTCAGGTACCGTTTCTGCGGCTCTGAGACCGTGAGGGAGGATGTTCTGCAGACCCTGACTCCTTGCTAAAAGCAGATTTGGATCCCCAAACCCTTGCTACCAATAAAAGCTACTCATACATAAAACACTGGAAGCTGCAGCTGCAATACTGGTGGTGTGTGTTGTTTTTTGCTGGTTTGGGAGGCAGAGGTTAAGTCTGTGGATACCTCTCTATAGACAGAATTTTTAGAGTAGCTTTAGGAGTGAATGTGCCAAAACCTGTTGAAGAATTCCCCTGCTTGCAGCCTGTTTCAAAATTATTTCAAGAGAGAGGAAAGAAGGAAGGTAACAGAAACAAATTAATTTCTGTCCCCATGTAATCCTGCCTCATGTTCCTCAGTGTTCTGCTGGACAGGGAGGGCTGTGTCTCCTCTGCTGCCAGAGGAAATTCATCCTCACTGATAAAACCTCACAGAACTGGGCACCTACTGCTACACAGATCTGCTGCTCCTGGAGACCTTCTCTCTGCTGCTCCTGAGGTCCCCAGACTGGGGCACTCTGCTCTTTCTGTCTCTCTGGGTGACCTTTCCTCACCCAGAACACCCTCCAGCAAGGCTTTAGATTCTGTGCAGTGCTGGGGGTGGAAACCAATTTATTTTGTGTTGGAGCACTACTTTTCTAGTATGGAAAGAAAAAAAATAGTGGCTTTTGCTGGGTTTTGTTTGTTGTTTTTTTTTAATTGAGTGCATTCTGCCAGCTTTCACAGGGTGATGGGAAGGAGATAAGGGATGTAAATAATAGACAAAGAACCATCAGCACTGTAGATTAGCAACCTATGGGCATGCTCTGGGCTGAAGTAAGTTCTTTATATAAAAGCCAAAGTGTTCCTTGCTTTAACACAGCTGAAGAGAATATCCTCCAGCAATTTCAGTTTTAGTCAGAGACATGCAGGCTTGCTTTTATGTTTAAAGACCTTCTAAATTGCAGTTATGCTTCTTGCCCAGATTAAAAGGATTTAGCTTAGATGTATGGAAGAAGTTCTGTATTATAGGAGTGTTAAAACTGGCACAGGTTGGCCTGAGAGGTCTGAGAATTTCCCCATCTCTGGAAATATTGGACACAGGCTGGTTGAATGTGCTGAATTCCTGGAGTATTCTCCCTGTTAGATTCCTTCTCTCCCTGTGCAGCTCCTCAGGCAGCAGCAAGTGCAGCAAGCACACAGCAGACTTCTCTTTGTGTCTTCCTCCCAGCCCCTGCTGTCCACTTGAAACCTGACATTTCTCTCCAGTTTTTCCCAAATGTGGTTAGTCTAACAGTGGTAGAATAATAGAGTCAGGCCTAATAAATGCAAGGATTTGAGCTCTTTGTCCTGCATCAGGCTCTGGTAAATCCAGCTCTGGGCTGTTCCTGCAAAGCCTTCCTTGGCTTTCCATGGCATCATGGCCACATTTGGGCAGGAGGAAGAGGATCCAGCCACAGGAATAGAGGCTTTCACACTTCATCCAGTCCTTGGAGGAGCACACAAACCCTCTCCAGGAGGATAAAGAGTTGTGGGTTTATCAATAGAGAGGGGAGCTGGTGGCTGATGCTGGGTTTTCATGTACCCCCATCCCTTTGGCATCCTCTGCTTCCTTCTGCCCTCCCTGTTCGTCTCTCCTAGGATTTGGTGACCTGATCTTGATGTCTCCTGCTGAGGAAACCTCAGCAGGGTTATTAACTTCCTAACACTGCAGAAGAGTTTCTCCTTTGTCTTTTGTTCCATTACCTTGGAATAAGCGGATTCTTGCCTACACAATTGTTTTGACAGTCATGATATTCTCAGCATTATCCTTTGCCATAGCCACTTCAGCAGCCCATGTAATTTTAACAAACACCTAACAGAATCAAGACGTTAAAGTTGACAACAGCATAATAAAAAATCTCCTTTTAATAATGAACTGGAGCTGCCGTCATCCTGTTTTAGCAGAGTAAAATCTCTCCCCCCCTCCCGAACACTTTACAAAGCTATTACATAAAATGCAATGTTAAATGAACAACAAATTACTTTCCCTTTAGCTAGCTTTTAATGCTAATGGTGCTATTTATTCCTGACCTTTTGAAATATTAGATTTTTTAAATGGCAACATAAAAAGAATTCTTGTTTGAAAACGCGAGCGACTTTAAACCACATGTTATTACTGGTAAGTATAGCATGCACATGCATCATTCATTTCAGTGTCCCATTTAGGGCTAATTGGTATATATTTCAGTTGACATATATTGTTCTCCTGCAAACGTGTCAAATTCCTTAACGATGGCGGTGACAAAAGCAGAACGCTTGAGATATATAAATTACGCTCTTTACCATATAATCATTCTTATCTATTGGGAAGGGTATTTGTGACAAACCATGTTCAAAAATACACAGTGGATTGATTATTTTTTTTTTTTTTTAACTTTAATATCGCAGCATTCATGGCAAGTCTTTGATTGCATCCTTGAATGTAGAAATGTTTTGATTTTTATCTGCATCGTTTTGCGGCTTTTGAAAAGCTCACTTTATTTATTAAAGGAAGAGTAGCACAGCGAGGATCTTAAAATGTATCTTTTGTTATCATCATAAGAAAAAAAAAAAAATGGGCTGTAATTGTGGATATAGAGTGAGTAATTTGGTGAAAAACGCTTTGTGCTATAGTTTAGGTTTTATAATTCCTGCCAGAAATTACTATTATTGTGTTGGTGGGCAGCACTGCAAGAAGAATTTAAAATATTTTATATATGGGAACAACTTGGGCCACAGATTTCCTTTACATTTTAGATTGCCGCGTGCGATGCATTTCCCCCCTTTATTACAAATCATCTTAGAATTAGAGAAAAAAAAATAAAAAATGGAAGATTTCATGTGACTCTAATTATTACTGCGATATAGCAGTGCTCATTGTTGTCTTTAGACAATGCTGTCCACAGTCATTACTTTGCTCCATAAATCAGTAGCATAATGAGGTTCTATCTTTCAAGAAATATTTGAGCGTATCTTAATTTGGCATTGATGAATTCTCCTTCCCGAATCTCTGGAGGGATTTTTTTTAATCTAGTTTGTCATGTTAGAGCTTTCATCACCTAGCCCCAGCTGACAGTGCTATGGCTGAGTATTTATTTCCATACCTTCCTGGGATGTGTCCTCAGAGGTTTCAAATAGGAATTTTATGATGTTATGCCTCGAAGGCTGTTTTTTCTTGATTGGAGTGTAATTCCCAAACTGCTTTGCCCCACCCTCATCCTTCAGAAATATATACTATGTGTGGTTGTATTAAAATGTGGAAAAACAAGGTTGAATTTGTTAACATCTTGCTGCTGATATAAACTGGGAGCAGTTTCTTTGACAAAAGATATATTCACTGGAACAAAATACAATTTTTTGCCAGAAAAGTTATATAATAAGTTCAGATATAATTTTAATTTTTTTATAAATTTGAAGACAAGAAAAAGGTAAGATGTACTCTTATTCTTAACTGTTAAAAAAAGGTCAGCAGAGGGCAGAGGAAGAAAGGAGGGGGATGATGTGATGTTCCACAGCTCTAAATCAAAAAAATACTAATAGTGCCCTACATGACACTTACTTCTAAACTGTGCTTGCAGACAAACTGAAACAAGAAGCAAAGTACTCTTTAAATTAGTCTAAATGTCGTGTTCAATTGCACAGTAACAGCTGGGTGGCTACTGCACTTGCTATCACTTTGATGACCTATATTTGGTGAGACCCAAAGACAAAAGTTGCATTCAAGTCCCTCTTTGTGCTCTGGCCCATAGAATTATTGTTGCGTGTTTATCCTGCGAAAAATATTACCTTTAATTGCATTAAGTAGATAATGGCTTCAAATCTAACCAATTAGGGAGGTGAAGGGGAAAAAAGGGGATCTAAACCTCCACAGTAATGCATTTGTTCAGATAATAATTCCCATTATTGTAATTTAGCACATCATTTATATAACCTAAGTCTAAATTCCCCATGAAAAATAACAGCAATGTTATTTTTCACCATTACTGGTGGCTTGGGTGCCTCACTTGGGGTGTGCAGTTCCAGAGGATGGATTCTCTGGGAGTCCTGATTATCCTCTTTGGAAAGTGAGTGCAGCCCTAAGTGCAGCACCATTTCTCACTCAGAAGAGGTTCTTCGTGGAGGAGGAATACAGACAGCCATCACCTTAATTACATGGGATGCAAAACACAGGACAAGCTTGTCCTGCCTGAGGGGATGGAGGGAGAGCAGGAGCCACCCCTTCCTTCTCTGTCTTGGCTCCAGCCCAAGCCACACTACAGAAACTGCCACAGGAGCTGCTCAAAAATAAATTAAACTCTCTGTTTAGGCTAACTTTTTCTGTATTGTCCTTAATTCTTTACCCAAACATCAGCCTTCTATCTTTTGATGAGGGGAAAAGAATCATCAGCAGGGAAGTGTGCGAGGGTTCTCCACCACCCTCAGCTCTCACCAAGGTGCTCTCAGTCCTTCAGGAAATTCTGTGGCCTGATTTCACGTCTCTTCCCAACCTTTCCCATCTCCCTCTTGCTTGCAGTTTGGGAATCAGTGCATCTGGCCATTTATAGCCCTGCAGAGGCTCAGCAAATTCAGCAGGGAGTCAGAGAGGATGTGTCTGCCCTCTGCACCCTCCCTCTGCCATCACCACCCCCAAATCCCCACCTCCCCCAGGGGCAGGGAAGGCTTGGCAGAGGAGGCTTCTCCCCTTCACTAAGGACAGATTGTAGATCCTCAAGCCTTTGCTTTCACTCTAAAAGGAGCCAAAATACCTTTGCTGGGTCATGAAAATCAGCCTCTCCTTCCCTCCCACAGAAGCTGAATGAGGAGGCCTCTCCCGGTGGCTGTGGCAGAGGGGACACTGCTCATGTGCCATCCCCTGCTGGGTCTGAAGGGATGGCAACACAGAAAGCAGAACATTCCTATTGCATAGGACCCTCTTAAGGTGATAAAAACTTCTTTTTAACCAGGGAAAGATGTTAAAAGTGGAGAGCAGAGTGACTGCACGGAAGAATAATTCTCCTTTTGACCCTCAGAGAAAGAGGTGCCTAATGAAAGTATATGATCACGGACAGTGTGAAGATAACTGTCTGATCAGATAATGGAATTGTTTTCAGTGATAAGAATGAATCCATTACTAATGCAAATAACTATAATAATTATAATTTGCAATACAGTAAAAATCACCTAGTCTACCTCCTCCTCTGACAGGAGACTGTATAATAAATTATAGGCTGAGAAAAAAAAAAATCAAAGGGATAAAGGTTAAAAGATTAAAAAAAAAATTCTGAAACTTAAATGCTTAACAGGGAAGTCAAGACCTGAAAGCAGAAATTGGTGCTATTAAATAAAGCAATTGTGAAGAATGAGATATTATGGAATTGATTAACAAACCAGAAACCAAGCATTTCCTTGTATCACTACCTCTTGTCACAGATTTCAATAATTCTGAAAGAAGAAAAAATTAAGAGTTGGCGTATAACAAGGAAATTAATTATTTAAATGTAGGTGAATATGCTAATAGTACTCTGGGAAGATGAATATAACTTCACACACAAAAAGCCTCCAGAAGCTTCAGTAAATTTGAGGAGCTTCTCCAGTTGCTTTTGCTTTGCTTTAGTATCCAAAACTGGTCCAGCTGTTCAGGTGCTCCCAACCAGCACTGCTCATTTACAGGGCTGATCTTTTAGGGTTTTCGGGGCACACCAAATTGCTCATACCAATCCCATAATCTTCTTTGTTGCTGTGAGGTATTTGAGGCATGGAGACTGTAAAAGATGCTTTATTTCAGCTTTGGAGGAGTGGAATAGAGCAGATAAAACAAATCCTGTGTGCAGAGGTTGCACTACAGTGAGCTGTTTTCTTGTTTAGAGTACCTCTGCTTTCTCCACTGGTGAAGCAGAGAGGATATAGTGATGCACAAGGTTTATCACACACTGTTGGCATCAAACCATTCATAGTTTTAGGTGATAGAGCATTGGGAATCTCCCAAGAAATCATGTGATTCTTCCCCAGCCATCAATTTAAGTAAAATAGCTATTAATAACCGAGTCTAAGCACTGTTTTCCAAAACTCTCCATTTAGGCCTTCATTTTCCAAAGGTCAGGATGTCCCATAACAGCCACAGAGAAAAGACAGAGATTTTAAAGAGGTTTAAGGGGTGTGTAAGGGAGACTTAGACACCCAGAGGTGGTGACATCTAGTCAAAAGAAGGGGTGACTACCAGATTAAATTAATCTTTAACTCAGAGTGGAACCCGGTTTTCTGTGGTTGGAGTATTTCCCTGCATTTTAAATTCAGAGTAAAAAGCTCAGGATACCCTGCCAAAACGTCCCCCTCAAGTCATCCATGAAGTCAGAGATTTTTCTCCCTCTTTGAAGCTTTTCATTGCAGCACTTCTCATGCAGCTGAAAAGCTGGACACACTTCAGGCCAGCAAAGCACAAGTAGTTTATCAGAACTTCCACAGTATAGGAGTTCAAGGAAAAATGCTTTAATGATGCAAATTCCAAAAGCAAAGCGAGTGGAAAACTCAGAGTCTGCTTCACAACCATGACTTGTGGCTACCTCACAAGTGCCATTAATCCAAAACACACCCAGCCAGTACACCAACTCCTGTAACAAGCTCCTAAGGTTTAAACACATACCTTTGAGCTTAAACACAAGGCGGCCTTTAATCAATGTTTGCAAAAGACAAAACCACAACGTGCCCCAGATCTCCACATCCCGTTTCATTGCTTGTTGATGCTTTGCCAGGGCTGTTTTGGAGAGGGGTGCTCCCAACACGAGTCCCTCTCATGTGTTCACACAGAACAACTTCAGCATCAGTTTCCAAATCTCCTCGCAGCAGTAAGATGTTTATCTGCCAGAAACCAGCATCCCCTGCCTAATCATCAAAGCTCCCAACAGAGCCATAAAAAAGATCACAGGTCTATAAAACGTGACCTGGGATTTCATGAAATAATTAAATTCAGGGCATGCATGAAGCTGGTCTTCAGATATGTCAAAAGCTGTCAGGGCAGGAATGAGATGAATTGTTCCCGTGTTCTCTAGGGGTAGGACAACCACAGAGTCAAAGCTGACATGATGTAAGACTTCAGACAGATGAGGACAGTGAAACAAACAAACTGCCCAAGCAGGTGACACCATTTCAGCATCAGAAGTTTTAAAAACAGATTAAACAATAGTTGGCAGTAGTTTAGGCAGAACTAATATTGTTTTGCAGCAGAAGGTGATATATGATTGGTGCCTGAAGTCCTTTCCAGCTACATAAAATTCCTGTGAGAGTTGCAGTTTCAGTCAGCAAAAAATACTGGATGGTTCTGAACAGAGAAGAGAAAAACCTGAATTATTATGTGCTACTTGACTCTGAAGGGGAGAAATTAAAATTCCTTTGGTGGAATATGATCAGTGTTGTTTGTACATCCCCTCAGTCCTGTAACATCTTTGATAAGTGTGTGGTACTTTTTGATCTTCAATCTCATGTGTTTCACCCATAAGACAAAACAAAAGAACTACAGCATTAATTGAAAAGTGTTTTGGAACATCCTCAGTGATATTACCTAATTCTTCAGCTGCCTTACACAATTATCAGGCTGAAACATTGACCTTGTTTCCCGAGTAGACAAATCTATTCTCCTGCCCACTGTGTAAGGAATTTTTCATGGGCAAGGCTGTGTTCACAACACCCTGCAGACAGTACTGCTATCCAGACCCCTGCCAACACAAAGAACATAGGGAGAAAATCATCTGAAGGATGCTGGAATGTTGCTTGTGGGGAAAAAAAAACCAAAACACATTTAGATACAATTCCTGCATACATCATGCAGAACCAGCACCTTCTCTGCTGGATTCTTCTCCACTTATAGCTAATTCCCTTCAGCTCCTCTCATTTTGAGGAGTCAGTAATTGCTAGGCAAAGTGTTGGTGGGGGGAACACAGGCTGAAAAAACAGATCCATTGTCACAAGATGAAAAAGCAACCTCCTGAGCAATCCCTTCCCCGCAGTGCTTTAGCTGCAGCCTTGTGTGTGTTAGCCTGGGCAGGGATGGTGTGTGAGAAGCACCAGCACCGAGGCTGCTCTTTGGACTACAAAGGAAGAGGATGTGTTCAGCCTGGTGTCTGCTCTTATCAGCTGATGGCAGAAGGAAGTTCCCACTAGAGGTGCAGAGATTACTCCTCAAAGGGAAGGAAATAGTCCTTGTTGCCCTTAGGAAAGGGAGAGTCACCTTTCTAACTCCTTAGATTGCTGCAGTTTAACAAACCCTGGCAGTCACAGCTCCATCTCACCACTCTCTGCCTTGAAACCATCCCTGACCTTGGAACTGCTGGAGCACTCCAAAGCCTCTGTTCTAGCACATCCAGGTCCTGGTTACACATCTCTCCTTTGTTTCCTTACACTCTGTCTGGTACTGTCCTCCTCTGAAGCCTTGGCTCTGCTGCAGATTCCCAGATTTATTTGTCATTTCTCCATGCCTATGTCAGCTCACCCGTGGACGCTGACAGAAGGATCATAGTGGCTGCAATCTATCAAGTTCTTAATTGCCATTGCATGGTAATGAACACCATGGCCTCAGTCTGGGCACAAAGCCAGAGCTCCTGGGATATGGCATCTACTAAACTTTTCCCTACTATTACAATCCCTGAAAAATGAGAAAATAGGTACTACTTTAAAATCATAGCCAGTACCTAATCAATTGCACGTTAACTAAAGACAATACAGAATTTCTTGGTTTGCAGAAAAATGTTTGCAGTTAACTGACTGGCATATGGATAGCACAAGACAATTTTTGCTGTAAGAAATTGATATTTCCATCTGTGAAGTACACAAGCTGTGGTGGAAACTTCCTTATTTTTTTGAATATTCACGTTCAAATCTTTAACTTGAAGGAAAAAAGCACAATACCTTATTGTGATTCTGCACTGATTCTACCAAAAATATGTTTTTAATTGTTAGAACACAGCAAGGCATGAATGAGAACTAACAAAACAGAATTTACTCCCAATAAAAAGTAAGCACAAGACTGGCAAAAACCAGGCCTGAATTCCAGTCACACAAAGCATCTGAACTTCTCACTGATTTATCCAGGCTGCATCTCTTGAAAATCAAGCAGTTCTTGCACTGAGTAAAGGAGCTCTGAATCCATCATCCCTAAGACAGTGTTGGACACTGCTGTCAGG
Organism: Cyanistes caeruleus; assembly: GCF_971803275.1. Lineage (NCBI taxonomy): Eukaryota > Metazoa > Chordata > Aves > Passeriformes > Paridae > Cyanistes > Cyanistes caeruleus. The sequence goes on along the minus strand of NC_141708.1, from coordinate 6,873,310 downwards.
AAGGCCCTTTCACAAGTTGCTTTATTCCACAGCTATTTGCATGACTACAAAATCTGCAAATTTCAGTAAGGACTTACGTGATTTTGTAGAACCAACATCTTAAACAAGATGGGGCTGCAGCTTTAAATATAAACACACTCCTATGAGAAAGCCTGAAGATTTAGGTGAGTCCAGTGTAAGGACCAAATTCTGAATGCACACACATGGAACTCCACTGGAATCTTCAGCAGTGTGGTAGAACACCGAGAGCAAAATTTGGTTCTTAATGTGCCTCTGAAGACTGTAATTATATTTCCCATTGTACTAGTAACATTAATTGAATGTTTAGCTGAAATCAAGTTCATTACAAGTTAAATACAGTACCTAGCCTATTAGGATGGTGTTTATAATTATAGTCATAAAGCACTTGTAAAACACCTTCATTGCAGCAAATAGGTGGAAGTTGGGTGTAGTGGCTGCTAAAGCTTCTCAGTTCACTCTCTGCATCTCCTGCAGCATCGTGGACCAAGGTCACCTGTGCCACTGAATCACCTCCAGAGCTTGTGCCAACACTGCTCAATTTCAGAGGGACACAGCCTACAGCTGTCAGCAGAAAAATGCAACACTGCACAAACTGCTATGCAAGCGTTTTTGCAGTGCTGGACCTTACTGAACATGCCTAGATCTATAAAGAGGCACATTCTCATGCTAATATACCTGGTTATTGGCCAGCTCACTGGCCTGATGATGCATTTTTAACCATAAAACAGCTTTTAATAATACAAGACCTAAGAGATTAAAGTTCTCTTTGATAGATCAGATTTTGTATTTGATTTCCTGGCTCTCTGAGAGCATCATCACAGAAAATACCTGATCGGATTTTGGTATTGCCCAAAGTCTTTCTGGCTGAACTCCAACCTTGGAGATCTACACCAATTTTTCTGGAAGCTGAGTCATGAGCAGTGGAGTTCCACCTTGGGCACACAACTAAAGCCTTGCAGATGGTTGGTGTCACTTCTGCTCAGTTACACGCATGAAGGAGCACCCAATTCAAGCATGACCACTTGGCCTGTCTCACTTTCATAATAAATCAGGTTTCTTTTTATAGCTATTTTCATAAGAATAGTAGCAGCCATAAAGGGAAATTAGTTTTAAGGTATTTTATTTGACATGATTGAAGACACAAGAACACTCAAGATACAATCCAGACAAGTTGTGAACAGCTCCAAGTATCAGTGAAATCTGAATTTATCTTGCACAGAGGTGAACAAGACCACAATGGTTGGTTTTATAATATAGTTTAAGACTATTTCAAGCAGGTGAGTACTGTGACATTATGCCCAACAACTTTTATACTAATCATCCGCTTAAGCCACTTCATATCATAAATATGCAGCTTATCTTGGCAATTAAATCTCTGCAATATATAATTAGCCTTCTCATAATAATGCATTAAAACTCCTGTATATAGTTATTGGTATACTCATACCAATGCAAACTGTCCTAACCACCACTGCACATTTATCATATTCTACCACAATTTATCATTCCATCACAATTAGCTGCTAAACTTCAGCCTAAAGTTCGTAACTTGGACCCAAACTCGCTGCTTAGAGCAAAACTCCTGCCAAGACCTTCTGCTTTCCCTGTGGATAGCTGGCCTTGTTGTCTTTTCAACATAAAGTTGCACAATGTCATCTGAAACCCCTACCAAAAAAATGCTCTGCAGGGCAATGTCCTGCAAAAGTATCACAACTACAAGTCTAGAAATGCCTCATTTCCTAGTAAATTTCATATTAATTTTACAGGCTAACATCCTTTATCGAAATGGGCATCCATATGCCTCTTACAATGTAAAGTTGTTTAACTGGGTTATAGTCTACAGACCATAGCATAATATTCTACTTAACAATTCTAATTCCTTAGGAGACAAGCTAATTTTCCATTCTGAAAGAGGGCAACAAGGACAGCTGGGAATTTGTTCAGTAGTTCAGTGCTCTGCAAAGATAAGCTTGATAGTGTTCTCATCAGACTGAAGGAAGAAGTGCAAAAATATGTAAACCACATTTTACAGTTACAGGGATTTCAGCAACAAGCCCCTGCTTGGATCCAGACGGGATCTTACAAAAGGTGAATCAGAAAGGGCAGAGAATGGCTGCTGTGCAGGGAACTGTGCTTCAGGAAAGCTGCAGAAACCACCTGTAGCTTTCCCTGCAGACAGGCTGGAAACAGCACAAAAATCATGGGCCACCTGATCTTGCAGGTCACCTCCTCTTCACGGGGGAGACGGGGGGTACAGCCATTTATTAGACCAAATCCTGTGTTAAGGCCACTAAAAACAAATCTGTGCAGAACTGGACAGATTCAGCTTAACATAGCATGCAAAGACAGCAAAGCCTATTTGTCTTTAAGAGTTTTGTTTTTTGGCAGGTGGAAGTGGTAGACAGAGACTGTGTCTTACCTGCAGCTACAGTACAAGAGCGTTGCCTGGCTTTGGAAGGTAGTTTTTCATTTGTTGTTGTTGTTGTTTTTTAAACTAGAGAAGATCCTTATTAAAAACCCAAAACCTAGTGAAGAAGCTGTATACCCAGATTTTACAATCTGATTTTTGGCTTTACAGGAGGATTCATCCATTATTATGAAGAACTGCTGGAGATGGAATGGTCACCATCTGAAACAAAGAAACGAAAACCCCAGCAAGAGACAGTTGCATTTGTGTGATGTGCTTAGCTGGTATGACTTGCATTGCAGGAAGAATGTTGTATTCTCTGACACACCAACATTTCTTTCCTATTATTATAAGATCGGCCTTGTACATTTCATATCTTACCATCTTTAAAAGCCTATAATTACAGAAGCTGATTGAGAAACTGTGTTATTTAAAATTAACAGCTGAATGAAAACAGAGGCAAAGTGCATTTTTATACAAGAAAATAGCACTGTAGAAAGAAAGAGTCTGTACAATATTTAAATATTGTATATACATAAAATTATATTGTTCATAACTCATCTTAAAGTTTCTCTTGTTTGTAAACCACGGAAAGCAACACACACAAAAAAATTCCCAGTATTTAGCTTTTAAAGCATTTAGCAGGCAGCAGGAAATCGACTGCTAGCAAGCACACTTTGTAATTATAGAAAGTATCCAGCAGGATACTGTGACTAGCATTCTCCATAGTCCTTTATTTATTTATCTTAAAGCTGAATGCAGAACACATTTCCCATTCAACCAGGGAATTCTGCAGGAGACACAGAAAACTCAATGACAAAATGCAGTGGATCAGTTCTGCAGCTCTCTACTGTGGCAAAACTCCAGGACAAACACAGAAAGTTTAAGTGCAGGATTGGAATATAAATTAATGAAAAAACTGATAAAGCTTTAATCTCCCAAAAGTGTCAGTAATGGATTTAACTCATGCTCAACTTTTTAAAAAGGAAGGTTTAGATTAATAATTAACATTTCAAAGTTTTGAAAATGTAATGAATTCCAGCAGGTAAAGGCAGCTCTGTATAAATGCTCTGAAAAGTGTCAGCATTTTAGGGTGATTCTACAGGTTGGTACCACTGTGCTAATTCGGAGTGGAATTAGGATTTGAATCTGAAGTTATCACTTCATGGCAGATACAGAATGTAGGTTTCAGAAGTTTTCCTCCTGTAGCATTTTGCAAAATAAAAACTATTCTAGTTGCAAAAGGTATTTTCCAGGTGAGCATGCTTAAGGAAACATTTCTACAAAGTTGTTATTTGGGAAACAAGAGGCTACCATGGCCATCAGTGCATTTCTCCTGTGTCAAGAGCTCTGTGCTCACTGCCAGGTAAGGAATGCTTTATTTAATGTTATTTGTAATTTCATTCTATTGGTTTCTGCCTTCCACTTCATTGGCCATTCAACTCAGCCCAGCAATATATTTTATTGAATTAAAATGTTTGCTACAAAAAATATATTATGGTACTTAAGTGTTTTGTCTCTTCTGAATTGTTTAAATGTTTCTGGACAGCCATCATCTAGCTGTGCTTCCAAATCTTAACGCAGGAACGAACAAGAACAGAAATATAATCACCTGGGGAAGTGCTTGATAGAGCAGAAGGGGCAGAGGGATGATGACAGGCTGGAGAAATGTGCAGATAGGAACCTCAAAGTTCAGCAAAGGCACGTGCAAGTGCTGACCCTGGGCAGGAATAAGCCCAGGCACCAGGAGCCGTGGCCCAGCTGTCTGGGAAGGAGCTTGGCAGCACAAGAGCACCTTGGTGTGGTGGCAGCCACTGAGCAAGGTGAGCCAGCAGTGTCCCTTGCCACACAGAACACCAGCAGCCTCCAGGGCTGCCCTGGCAACAAGCACTAGGTGTAGGAAAGTGCCTGATCCCCTGACTCAGCTCTGCTGAGACCGTGTCTGAGTGCCAGGTCCAGCTCTGCGCTTCCCAGGACAAGAGAGACACGGACAAACAGCACTGAGACCAGTAAAGGGTCACGGAGGGATGAAGGGATGGGGGGATCTTCCATGTGAGGAGAAGCTGCTGGACTGAAGGAGGCCCAGGGGGTGCCAGGAACGTGTACAAACACCTGAGAGCAGACAGGAAAGAGGATGGAGCCAGACTTCTCAGAGGTATCCAGTGAAGGAGCAAGAAAGAGGCAACATGCACAAATTTAAACTCAATATATTCCTTTTAAGCATAAGAAAAAAACCCAACTTTTGCAGTGAGGGTTGTCAAATAAGTTGCCTGGAGTTTAGGGATCTTCACTTTGGAGATAATAAAAATTGTTCTGACTGATACTGCTTAGAACAGAGAGGTTTTGTCAGATAGTCAATGGATGTCCTCTTCAAGCTCAACTACTCTGCGACTCTGTGGTTTCAGATGAAGACTGGTAAAAGTAAGTTTAGAAGACTCAAAAGAGAAATAGGTTTGTTCTTAGGATTATTTTCTGAAGTATGATAAGGGTAATGCTAGCTAATTAATCTGACAGCTTGTTCTGAGAGCTCTTACAACAAAGGCCTTGTTCTCAAACTGGAGCAATCAATATTAGGCCCCCAAAACACATATGTATTTCCTAAATATAATTTTAAGGATTTCTGGGGATTTTCTTTACTCAGAATTTAAGTAATCTGGATCCTATTTCTTTGAGTCACTGATTTTCAGCACTTTAAATTCTGAAAGCACTGGGCAAAATCAAAATAATACAATAAAATTACTACTTTGTTCCCATTGCCAGAGGATGGTGCTGTTTAAACAGATATCCCACACAGATACACCCCCTACAACAGCCACGTGGGTTAGTGAGTTTTTCTCAGGAAAAGGAAGAAGAACAAGGCAAAGAGATTATAACTTGGTATTTTTTTAACTAACTTTCAGGACCCAACAATAATCAGTGTTTATAAAGGTAGATCTTTAAGCATGCTTGAATAACTTGGTAACTTTTACTACCTCTGGAACTTTTGCTCCCAAAACTTTTTAAGGGTCTTTCAGAATGCAGTCCTTGGTCACCAAAGGACACAAACACAACATACCCCACCTTACTAGCTGTTCTCATATAGCCTGCTGAAATTCAAAGTGATGACGTGACAGACAAAAGTCAGAAAACGGAACAGTGGAAGACCAGTCTCACAAACAGGCTGTGGTGGGGGAAAGGGCTGTTAGTAATTTAAGAAATCAATACCAACTTTGACACTTTTAGAGGTTGCAACATCAACAGCCATGGCTTTGATTTCAGTGTCCCCAAACTGCATCAGTGTTTTGATCTCGCGCCGGTTGGGCACGGAAGCGTCAGTTCCCGTCAGATCCAAGCGCAGGGTGCCGCACTTCTTCACGCCCGGCTCGGTGATGAAGCTGACGTTGTCTTGCTCCGAGCTGTAGATATTGATCACTATTACTAACTGAGAAGGCTTGGCAGGTGTGTAACTGCGTGTCACAGTCTCTCCCAGGGCTACAGACTGGTCGGCTGAGATAAATTTGTCGAAGACATCGGTGCACCAGCGCGTGCCGTCCTTGACCAGGAGCTTCTCCGGGGGATGCTTGCCCTCCACGAAGCGGTTGAGCACCCCGACGCCGTAGGTGAGAGGGGAGCGCCGCACCTTGATGACAGCAGGGTCGAGGCCGAAGAGAACAGCTCCTTTGAGGATGGTCAAACCCACATCCTGGGGAATGATGACCCGGCACCTCGAGCCAAAAGCGCTCTGGACGGCTTGTTGGAGCAAGGGGGATTCGGCAAAGCCACCCACCAGGAACAGAAACTTCACATTGGTCACCTCTGGCTTATCAAACACTTCACCTGAACAGAAACAGAGACTGTTCAATAAAATCCACTTTGACAAGGCAATGCAAGTGAAAATGCCAATGTCTGAATGCACTGAGTGCTCCATGCACATAATCTGAAACTGCCCCATCTGGGCACACTCAGCATGCACCAGTCCCACTTCTGTTATCTTTAGTGTATTTCACTATGAACTCACTCACCTCAAACCATACAACATTTTTGAGGTGGCTTTTAAAACCAACCCTTTATTGCATTCCAGATAAATTACTCCATTTCAAATTCACTTATTATTTCTGATCCCAACATCTTAACCACAATAAATACCATCTGCAAAATAATCCCTCTTTACATTTTTACATATTTTCCTTAGCTAAAGTCCACATCTCCTACTTTCAAGAAAACCACGCAGTTCAATTGTAGGCTCACTTTTAGTTCAAACAGGTGAGTTACCTGTCACAACTGTTGCAGTCCTACGTGTCTCCCTCCCTCTCACATATAAGCTCCTCTGTACTTGTTGTCTTATTAAGTTCTGAAATTTGGCTAATAATCCCTCACATATGATGAGCAAAGCTGGATATTTATTCCAAATAGTGCTTTGTAATGTGTAGAAAGCAACACTTTTCTCACCACAAGCATTATAGTCGATACAAATTTCATCTTCCGCTAGGAAGACCTTAAATAGTAATTCTCCCAATAAGCACATGTCACTTTCCCTTACTGGACAAATAAATTCATTTCTACTTAAGCCATGCCTGGAAGTACTTTCACCATGATGCATCATTTACAATTTGTGCTTTAGAGATGTCAGTGATTTGGATGGTCATTGGAACACATGTGACCTTCCACTAGGGATGAACAAATTGGAGGCCTTAATAGCTGGAACAGTCAGAAACGAGTCACAGCTATGGCATCATTTAGTTGTTGCCTGAACCAGGAAAAAGAAAGGCTCTGAGTTTCTCAGTGCATGTCAGCTCTCTCACTGCTTGCAGCCCTGGAAGCAGAGCGTGATTGAAGCTTAGGCAGTAACAGAACTGAGTAACTAGCACTAGAGCTAGGCAAGAGCATGTGCTCAGGACACATCCCTTACTTTTATTATTTTCCTAGCTGATTTGTAGAGAGCTGCAAGTTTCAGAACTGAATTCCTTGTCTACAACTGGTGCATACCAGGAGGGTTGTTACTGGGCAGAAATGGGTGAGCAAAGCTTCAGTTTCAGCTCAGCCAGGAAATGGAATCACACACGGATACGTACTCAGGTGCTGAACAATCTGGTCAATGGTAGGTTTGAAAAGAGCATTCATCGCATCTGGGCTCATCCTCAGCATGCCCTGGGAGGACCACTTCACAAAGTCCACACTGCAAAGGAACAGTGAGAAAGAACATTAAAGCATTGCAGCTGACCTGCAAAACAACCATCATAAAATAAATGAATTAATGAGTTCACAGAATCTGTGTGCGTTTTCCTTAGAACAAAGTGCCCCACCTCACCCTAGCCCCATACCAACCACAGTTACATAAAACTTGAAGGGGAGAATTATTATTTTGGCTTGTCTAATTGTTGTTTTCTTTGCCTGATTGCCTTCTGCAGCATTAGCAATGCTCAACTGCTCTCTGAAACAGCTGGCAGTCAATGCAGTGCTTGCTCATCTGAAACAGCACTGATTCATCCCCAGAAGGGCAACATTTAGTTATAGCAGGAGCAGGCCAAAGCCACTTCAAACACACAATGAAAAAAAGGAAGTTGGGAAGCCTCAGCAGGCAGAAGAGAGAACAGCATTTTTAATGAGGCATAACATTTATTACGTGAACACAGGCATTATGCTGTTCTATCACTGATACACATCTGTATAGCTCAGTAATCTCCCTTTCATTCATGCACATTATATGTCAACCTTTATACTCTTTCTATCCTGTTACCCAATTGATTTCATTGCATTTAGCATTTCCTCTAATATTCACCATTAAGGCTACTAATAAAAAGGAGATGCCTCATTATGGGGAGTATTTCCAGAAATTTTTAATGATTTCAGAACCTCAGTCTCATTTAGAAAGTGACTTCTAGCTGGATTCCAAGTCATTTAAGCTTACAGTACATTTAGCAATAACTTCTGAAAGAGATGCAGGAGTTCCAGCCTGCATACTACATTCAACACTGGCTAGTTTAAAAAATTAAGGTACAGGTACTAAATATCAAATCTTCCCTCCCCAAGCCTTCTGCTCCAGATTCACCAGGTTCTCTTGCTCATTCTCTTTTACACCATTAAACTCCAAGTTTTCTGTAATACGTAACTTCAAAAGATGCAAAATGCCCATTTCTACTTTCTGCTCACTTTCTTTTCTACAGCAGCCCATGATCATGTAATTTATGGTGACTTCTTGATACTGAAAATCATGAATTTAAATCTCTGGAGGGGATTATGTCTCTCTGCCTATCAAGCAAATTATCAAACTTGTAAAATACTATAAGAAGCAAAAGCCTGCCATCACTTCAAAAGCTGAATGCTTCTTCCTTGCAGAGCTTTATGCAGTAGTGTTATGTTTTCTCCAGTGATCTGATACTGTTAATAACTTCCCTCAAGCCATGAATATGTTTATACATTTCACAATCTTGGGATTTTTTCCAGGATCCAGGCTGCTAAAAATTAAGGTTCTGGGCAACAAATTCTGTGTTTGATCTGACAGTCCTAATTAACATGCAGGAGACTCACAATATACAGTCAAAGAAAGTGATGCCATGGTGGCCTAACAGAAGTCATAGAAAGCAATACCTGGAAAGTGCAAGTCTTGTACAGAAAAGCTTTTGCCAGAGATCGATCAGAACTTTTCATTCTGGAAACTGCACCAGAAGCAACCTCATTTTCTACTTACTTGCTTTTCCTCAAGGCATGTTCTACACTGTGACCTCGGAACTTCTTGTAGTAGTCAATGAAGGAGAAGGGCAGGGTGATGTTTAGGGGGTTGGTCCTGTCGGGAGCTGCCGCCCGCTTGCGGGACTCAAACGCGATCATCAGATCTACCCAGGCCGCCGGGCGCTTGATCTTAAACTGCTCAATGAAATCTTCCCCAAATATTTTACACAGCAGCTTTTCGAATTCATAGTCCACACCTAGAGAACCGTATGGCCCACCTGTAGCACAGGCAAAACACGGCTTTAATATTCTGGATATTCTTCAATATTCTTATGGCACTTTGAGTTGACTGCATACACAATCAGAATGACACTCCCAGGACTGTCACAGGAGGAGCTCCACAAAAAGAGGATCTTTCCTAAATCAGTAACAGCTGGTCTAATACACAACAACAATACCTTTGCCTCACTGTTACTCCTGTATCATCATAGCCACTGTACCACTACCACTATAAATGATTCAGCCAACCAGCAGCTGGGTTATACTAATTTTGAGTGCTGATCTCATTTCAGGAAGAATTGTCAGTAAAATGCAATAAAGGCATACATTTCCTTCACTGCCAAGCCAAAACATTACATGAATATATAATACACAATCTAATTACATAGAGCAAGCAGTGGAAGTGGCATTACCTGTTGCTTTGTAGAGCTCCTTCAGATGTCCTTCAGGCAGCCTGATCTGATGGACAGTCATGTCCACTGTGCCTCCTCCGCTGTCAACCACGATGTACCGATCACCTGGAAAGCCAAGGGGAGAGGCCAGGGGCATTTACACCACTGTGAGCACACCAGCTCACTGCAAGGAGAGCTCCTGAGGCCACCAGGGGAGGAAATGGCCCACAGACAGCCAGCAATGGCTGTGCTGAAGACTTGTCTTTGCCAGTAATTATAACACAATGATTGACAGCTAATATCAAAGTCAGATGTCAAAAGCTATCGATGTAGCACAGCTGAAAAGTGGGACTGCTCATGCTGCTGGTGTATATCCTCGTGGGCTACCAAATATTGTACCGTATTTACAAAGCCTGTTCTGAGGAAAATATTGTAGTTGCACGGCCTTCCACCATCTCTTTAATAAATCTTATTATGCTAGAGCATATAAAATTGCAATTCAGCACTTGTAACTAAGAGCAGCAGATGAACTTGTGCTTTATTTTTTTCCTTTTCCCCTTTATAACCACTGTGGGAACAATGCAGTGCACAGCACCTTTGTGGGAAACACAATATTTGCCTGCAATACAAAACCAGTGAGAGCAAAGCTCGTTCAAGAAAGGACAGTACCTTCCTCCAGCTCAGACCAGATCTCTCCTATGACATTTTCCACCATGAAGGTCCGACTCTGCCGGTTCCGGCGCACGTGTTCCTTCCCTAGTGATTGACAGAAAAAGAAGTTACTGAGTACTAAAAAACATGAAGAAATAAAATCAAAAACTGCAGGAAACAAGTGCAAGCAGGCTGACAGATCTGTATGCATCACTTCTATACAAAACAAATGTACAAAAATTATTGCATTTGGGCCATGAACATTAGAATGCCATTCCTGGAAAGCAGGAAAAATGGCTTATAGCCACTCTGATCTTCCTTGACATTGTTATATATACTTGTTTGTCTTTTAATCTATACTAATTACCCAATACAAAGTAATCATATATAGTAATAATCTAGTAAGAAAGCCATAAACAGGTGTGACTTGCAGGTTTGTAATACTTGCAGTGTGTGCTGGCAGCAGGGTGGGAGGCTGGCAGCCAGATGTGCTCACAGCAGCAGGTGACAGCCCCAGCCCACTCCCAGACAACCCCCACACCATCCAGGATGGGAGAACATTCCCACATTTCCAAAGCCTGCTCATTTTGAATGCTCAGGCAAACAGACCTCCCCAACCTCTCAGGATGTCAGTCTACCTCAAAACCAGCAGCCAGAAGCACTGCTGCTCAGATTAGTAACTTCTTAAGGACACACTGATCACCAGGGCTGACCCTCACAATATTTAAAATATACACCAATTAAAAACTAAGTGTAATCTTGCAAGACTATTATAATAATCCATTAATTTACAAGATTTAACTGCTACTTAGACATTTAAAAGATGCAGAACAGTCTGTCAAGAGAAAGCGGAGTAGTGAGAACCTCTGCTATTTATGCTTCTAAATAAACCTCTATAACTGAACAATCAAAAACAAAACCTACATTCTTTGTGTTATCATCACCTTCAAAGGCACTTCATAAAACACTACAAGAGAGGCAGCCTGCCATGAGTGAAAGTTTTTTCTGAAAATAACAGCATGTAAATCACAGAATACACTTTGCTTCCTATTTCTATAGTGCCTGTCATAAGAAAATAAGAGCATTAGCTCCTTACTTGCCCTTACACCCTCCCCAGAAAGACCCCAAGATGCAGAGAAGCTGCCCCAGCCTCGGTGCACTGACTTGGCAGCACAGGGAGAACTCAGATGAAGCATTCCATGAGAGAACAAGCACTAAGTCCAAGTGAGGGCCTGTCAAGCCCACAGAAATCAAAGACAATCCTTCCATTCCCTCCTGTGGGCTAGAAGTGAACACAAGAAACAGTCTTTAGCTACAACTGAAGCAAGCTTATCCTTGCTACTATGAACACTAAAATTTTTGTTTTGACTTCACGGCAATAATATGGCCCTTGGAGTGCTTCTCTCTGTTTATATTTAAAGGGTTTTTCTCCTTAATCTGTTCTCAGCTTGTCTTGGGTGCTTGCCATGCCTTTATGAAATTTTAATTCCAACCCCAAATTAATTCACTCCAAACTTTGTTTTCATTAATTTTGACATGAAACCTTTCTCATCCCCAATAGCTTTTTACCATACAAAGTCAAGAATGAGAATGGTACCCCCACCACCCAAGAAAAAACCCATTAGCAGATCTGCCAGATTCTGCCCAGCTTCAAAACCTTAACCAGATAAACTCCTTTATTATTTTCCCAGAAGAAAATCCCTGTGTTGTCTGAAAGCGAGTTCATGTAAAATCACATGGAGCTGGAATAGTTCAGGGCACAAATGAGGGGACAGAAGCCAAGGGGCCCTGAAGGGACTGAATCCTAAAAACTGACTGTGTCCTGTACTCTGTGTGGGCCTCCAAACACTGAACACATCTGACAAGTGCTGGCTAGGGGAGCCATGGATTTGAGAGAACGATGTAGTCACTCTGCCTAACTAAAAACAATATGCTCTGCTAAGTGCAGGAATAGCTCTACTAGCTTAACCTCCCACTTGCCTCTACTGTTTTGACTTAGGAAATGTGATAAAATATGGACTCTTCTGAAAAACTCCTTCTAGGACAGGTTTTCACACTACCATCAGTATCAGGGAAAATTTTACAATTCACAGAGATATACAGAAATATGCACTTTGTGCAGCAATCAAATCTTACTGCTGCAGGCCATTTTCAATTTGTGTTTCCTAAATTTCCCTCCAGTTTCAGTAAGCTGCCAAGCTCAGAAAACTCTGGTGATGAAAGATCTTCTGTCAAGTGACTTACAGCAGTCCAATCTCAGTCCCTCCCCTTCAAACACTGACAGTAGTAACAGATCCCAGCTCAATAAATCAGAAGTGCATTATCCAGTTGCTCTTCAACATGCAGATAAATTCATTGCTACATTCCAATGCCATGTGTTCCACTGAAAGTCACTGATGGTATTTCACAAAGATGACATCAAAAAGCATCTGCCAATACTTTGGAACACCTCAGACTAATTGTTTCATTGCAGGTCCAGTTTTTTAGCACTGCCTCAATAAGGCAGATAATCAAACATATAACTGCTTCCAACAAATTAAATGAAAAAAAATGATCCAACATGAAGTACTAACTTAAATTAAGGCAGAAAAATACTCTTGTGAAAATACTAAAAGACTCCCACAACACCCAAATAAAGGCAAGGCAAGGAAGCTACCTGCATGCTAAAATTCAAGTGTATATTAGGAAGAAATTGGTGAGGCCCTGGCACAGGTTGCCCAGAAATGCTGGAGATGCCCCATCCCTGGAAGTGTTCAAGGTCAGGTTGGACAGGGCTTGGAGCAACCTGGTCTAGTGGAAGGTGTCCCTGCCCATGGCAGAGGGTTTTCTTCCCAACCCACAACATTCCATGATGTCTGCTGGATCAAAACCTAAACAAGTCTAACCATGGTAAGCAGAAAAACAGTTTATAAAAGCAAACTGATGCCAGCCTGAAACATTTTAAGAGAACAGGGACAACAAGAAATGGTGAGAAACCAGCCCTCGGGGACAAAGCAAATTCAGGCATGAGAATCTGAAGAGTGAAAGAACAGAGGTACCCTGTGTAAATCCAGTTCCAATAGTGTCACTCGGGCTGTAGCCATTGACAGGTGCCCTACTACTCAGCTCTATCATCTGGTGCAGGCGCAGCTTTCGGCAGTAGATAGAGGCAGCCTCGGGTTCCAGGGCAATGATCAACTGCTCGGGATTTTCAGGAGATGCCATTCCTGCCTGCGAGAGAGAATGGATCAGAGAAGTGGGGTGGGAATCCCGCAGCCCAGCACACCCTCTCAGCTCTCCCCAGCCCCTGGCTCCGCTGGGTCACCCCTCAGAGCTCACCCCACAGCGGAGCTGCTGCCGCGGGTCAAGGTGTGCACCTGGGAATTGTCCTGCTCACACTGCACAGCACAACTCCACAGGCTGCAACGGGGAGCTTTGCATGCACTTACCATGCTAAGTGTCTAACCGAGCACTGGTGTACATGACAGGTGGAGAAAATCGGTTTGAAACCTGTAATAATTGGCCTAAAGCCTGAGCTGCTAATTAACCTGAGAATCTGCCTACTAACAAGGGCCCCAGCCTCTTTTTGGCCTCCTTTCGCCTCTCCTTGCCACAACAATATTTTAAGTGTGTCTTTCTTTTTGTCCCAGATATTCAGAGTCCTTGCCAAAATGAGGTTCCTGCACTGTTTAGCTGCATAGCAATGTACAATATACTTTGCCAGTAATGCATCTTTTATCTTACAACCAGCATTTTCTATTTCAAAATCCACTGCTTTAAAGTACATTCACTTTTATAATACCTTCAAAATGTTCAGTATATTCTGAATATATTCTGAGACAAAGGAGACAAAATACAACAGGGCAGGTTCCCTAAAATGTAATGAGAACAAGCCTAAAAATAATACCACATTATAAAATCAGCATTTGCCATTCTACCTATTTTCTTATTGGATTTTTAGCCTTCAGACAAAGATATTTTCAAAAAGCCACAAGTTCTTATGTAACTAAATCACTCTCAGAACTGGGCTTAAAGAAAAATATTCAAAAAATAGCTCTCAAAACTCTGTTTTAATTTATTTTCCCTGGTACTTCTGCCTACTGAATGATATTCTGTTAAAACAGACATCTTTCAACTCTTTCTGTCAACTTGGGTTACTTGCTGTTACTTTTTAGTTAAGTGCCTGAGTACTAAAGCTTGCTAGCAAACAAAACAAAATGAACATTTTTCTGCTTCCACAGTCAGTCCTCCAGTCTTCAACTCATACACACACACTGTGGTGTCTCCAGAGCATCCCCAAAAGAAGGCAGACTCTCATGGAAAGTCTGCAGACCTGGACTGGAATTTGTCTTCTTTCATACAGCTACATGGTGGGAATTACTGGCTAATTGACACCTGCAGCCAGAAACTCAAAGTAAAGTTGGTTTAAAAAGTAATACCAGGATGAGACTTGGAGACATGAAACTGTCCTTCATATTTGCTGGCTCATTTTACCCTCTCCATCCTAATAAATAAAGTAAACAGGCTCTTAAAGAAGCATCTTCCTCACTGTTGGTAACAAAAAAAAAAAAGGCAAAACAACAACAAAGAAGTTCTAAAATAAGAATGAGTTAAGAGTTAAACTCTTAAATCATGGTTGCTCATTATTTTACAAGAACACCATGACTGGGATTATTGTCACTTTACAGCCTTTATTGCTGTTGGGCAAACCTTTCTGCTTCAGTTACATCCACTGGACTAAACAGCATGATCCAAAATTAGCAGAACTGTGTGGGAAGGAAAATATTGTGCAAATACTACAGAATTTAAAACCTTGCCAGCTCTGTGACAACATATTTTGAAAAAATACTACATTGAAACAAATGTTCGCAACCAAACTTTCAAACTTTGGGAAATAGGGATTTACAGCAGCCAGAGTAACCCCAAAATGTACAAAAAGAGTAGCAATTAAGCACAGACTCTCCTGCCATCACAGCACTCGTATGTGAGCACGTTGGCTTAGGTAAAGCCCTGGAGCTGTACTGGGGATGAAGATGTGCCTCAGGATAAACCCACTCCCTCCTGTGACCCATCTGGATGTGGTGGGCACAGGCTGGGCTGGTTTCACGCCAGCTCACTTCAACATCACTTATGTCCAGCTGAGCTTTTCCACACAGGAAGCTTTGGCTTGTTGCATTGCAAAGAGCAACATTCCAGATATGAATAAATGCTCGGGTCCCTGACATACAGATTTATCTGATCTGCTTAAGAATTCCAAAAATGTATGGTCTCTGCACACAAACTGTCTTTGCCTTTGGAGAGTTTTGCTAAAAGCCTAATCTGGATCTTGCTGCAATTCTAAGGGCACCATTTCCTGCTCTATCCAATAAGGGCTTGGAGAACAAATAGCTCTTGACTACCCTGCTTTCGTTTTCACTTAATCCATTATCATGTTGTGTGAGAGCTCTGAACTGAGCAGAAAGAGGGTTTTTTTCAATACCTAGCAACGTGGATGGACCCCAGAGTGCTCAGCCTGCTCCTCGTACTGAGTGTGCGTCAGCAGCACAGACAATTCTTAGTCTCAGGCTAACCTACGCACTAAAGACAAAATTGTATTTTAGGGGAAAAATAGTTTGTTGCTAAGGATATTAAAATCCAAAGGCTACAACGTAAAGCATTCGCAGAGGTGACAAGAACTGAGTAGCACACTCTGCTATTTCCTCACTGGAGGTGGTGGTGGGGAGAAGATTGTATTAATTGCCAAATCATCTGTTGTAGGGGGAATTTTAGTACAAACTCCCAAGGCTGGTTCTGCTAAAAGCAAACAGTAAACCATTAACAATAACATTTGCTTCCTCCCCTCCTCCAGCAGCAGCCTGTACCATGAACTTTTCACATTGCAGTCAGGAGAGGAAGGCAGTGACCTGCAGCAGAGGGACTCGGATCTGTGTTCTCAGACCCTCCAAGCACAGCAGATGCTATTCTTGCTCCTTTTTCTCTCTAGCTATGATTTTAACATACCCAAAATATCTCCTGAGGAAAACATCCAACAGAAATGACAGTTTTTAACAGTTCAAAGCACAGCTGAGCCTAACAGAACCTCATGAAGAAAATGCTGAGGTTTTTAGTTTAAAAGCTTTTCTTACAGAGTTTGAAGGCCCAGCTATGATGAAGAATGTGTTGTTTCACATCATAAAAAAAACATATAGAGAATCTTTTACACTGAAAGGTACAAGGCATCCAACACATATTTTTATATGGAGACACACATATATACACACATACATATTTATAGATAAAAATATGTGTATGTAGCAACAATATTTCATAGCTGGTGTATATAGTATTTCTACTTAGATCATGAAAGAGATCACATTACATATATATCTGTACATCTATATACAGCACAGAGAAAATGGGGGAAGGGGAGATGATAAAGAAACATGAGCACATAAATACTGCTGGAGAGGAAGGGAGCAATGAGGTTGTTTTAATACAAGTTCCAAGAGGAAGATTTAGGCAGTACATCTGTCCCATCATTATGGCCAAGGGACAGATGGGAGAAAAATATTGAGCATGCAGAGAAAGAGGAGTGGAAACAGCAGGCAGTCAACATGAAGAAACAGCGATGCATTTGTTAAAATTATTAATTGCAGGCATTTGGGAATTTTCTGTATTTTATACTTTCTGCTTTCTGTCAGCCTCACTTTGTGTTCTTGCCCACTGCTGCCCAAGTACTACTGTAATAAAGAGCAGGGATCACAAGTTAACAGGCTTGAGTAGGACAGGCCTCAACAATGTCTCAATAGTCAACATTCCAGAGATCATTCTGGCACTGGGACAGACACACCAACTTGCTTTTAGCCAGGGAAGCTTATAGTAGACTTTAGAACAGAGCAGTGTCTTGACTCCAGCCTGCTAAGGAGATTTCCTTGCTCCCATAACATTCATTAGCAGTCATCACTTATGGAATATGAAGGAAGCAGACAGCAGTTTCCCCAAGAACACTAAAGTGGAAAACTCATTGTGGGATTACAAAAATTCTTTGAGCACAAAAAATTTCTTAAATTAATTTGCAAGACATTGCTGCATTTATACACCTGGAAGAAGCAAAGAACACCATCAAAAGAACTGATCTAAAATTCAACTTTCCTCATCTGCCTGAGGACCAGGATTTCATCTTTTGACAAGAGAACTCCCAGACCTCACTCCCTCCAGTAGCACAGGTCTGTGTGCTGGTGCCAGTGCATTGCTGTTCATTTGCCAAGATGCATCATCATCATCAAACTTCAAAGTGCTTCAAAGTCTCATGTACTGGAGCATAAATAACTTCACCATCCAGATGCAGGTGAATTCTCACCCTGGCCACCAGCTCTGCCTTTATAGCCAGAGAGGTGTCACCAGGAGAGAGCCATAGCTGACCATAACATATTCCTGACTCCCTCAACAGCTGACAAGTGTTAGACTAATTCACCACAGGCAAATATTGAGGTCTGGACTGCAGCTCAGTACAACAGTCTGAGCACTTCAGGGAACTGTTTTCACTCACTCCACATGCAGAATCACTATTACTACAGATTAAAAGATGCTGCTTTTAAAACTCAGCCTCACATGCCACAACACACAGAAAAGATAAAATAAATTACTTTCAGTAATAAAATAAATGCACATTTATTTTTTAAATATTGTAATGTATATGACATTAAAGACAGCATTACAAAAGAATATTCCATGCAGTCACTCTTTTTAAGGTAGGTCTAGATGAAAATGTCTCGGCTCTGAATGCTGCTGTAATTAGAAGTATCAACATTTAGCTGCAGTTTTCCACAGCCAGACAAAACACCAGTGTGTTCTTCATTACTACACCACAGTGACCTCAAAAGAAGTACAATGTTAGGAAACACACCATCATTGACAAGTTACCTGTTTCCTATTTCTATCATTGCAAATTATTGAAAGCAACAGGTAAAGTTCCATTTTTTTTTTTCAGAAAGATATATCAGATATATTTTTAAAGGGGAAAAAAACCCACCTGACCACTGATTTATAACACAAGAAACATGTCTTACATGGAGTGCACCTGTTCTTTTGAGTTATAAAACTTATTAAAATAACTGACTGGATGAACCCTACTTCCTTCTGCTTTGATATATTTTATAGGTCTGTTTTTGTGTATCTGTTATATCTAAGACCTAATTCAGTACTGCTGCAGGACTGTAGGTACTGCATTCACAATTAATAATGCATTTCCAGATACAAAAATGTAGCATAAATAAAATAAACAGACAAACACATGAGGAAGAGCCACCCTCATTACACAGCTGGAAAAACAAGGCACAGAGACTAAAAGGCTTTCCCTAAGGTTGCACAGGAGCCCACAATGAAGTGGGAATGAATTCCCTCCACAGAACTCCAGTTCAGTGTCACAGCCAAATGCTACTTTTCCCCAAGCAGCAAGGTCCCACTTCCACCTGTGGCACACGGAGCACATGGAGAAGCTGCAGAACAGCTTCACCACAGCTCCACCACAGCCCTGCTCCCCATTCTTCTCTCCCAGTTTGTCACCTCCAGCAACTGCACTACTTTAATCACTTCACAAGTGACTGTCTGCAGACCAGAAAAGTGCAGTGATCTATTCTACTGGTTGGTAGGAAAAACCTTTAACTTACCACTAAAGCCCCATTTGTAAGCACCATATAGAAAATCTAGAAGTTGGATCCCATGAAACAGCTCAGTAAAGACGATGGGGTTCATGAGGAAATGAAGCTCTGCAGGACATCATTCAACCAAAATAAGAGAAGCTGAGAATTAACACCAACATTTTTCTATTTTCCAAGATACTTATTATAATTAGGAACAAGAGGAAAGGCATGATTGCAAGTTAAGCACTGTGCAGACTGCATGAAGTAAGTATTGTGAGGCTGAATCAAGGCAAGACAAAAAAGCGGCTGGAAATTAAGTGGCTTGTGAAACTTCCACTGTTTAAACTAATCAGTTCATTGTGTTAAGGGATTCATGGTAACACCATCCACTTAGTGCCTTGGTAAGTGAGCTCCTCTAATCCTCCTCCTTTTTCACTAGCTAGCACTTTCTCCAGTCCTATGGCATCAGTCTGGGATGTCACAAATAAACGACTGAGATCTAATTACAGAGGCAAAGCGTGCCAGGAAAGAGGATGAGCAACATGGGAAAAGACTCCCAGCATTATCCCAAAGAGGCACTCGAGGGGAAGCAGGGTTGGCAGGGAGTGGGGTGAGTGGGTACCACAAAGCTGCAAGAAAAGTACAGTGCATGCACTTTTGCTGGATCTTCAGCCTGGAGAAGCCCTTGAAAATGATGTTTGAAAATCACTACACCATCACATACCCTGATGCTTTGCCCTTAGACTTCAGAGTGATGAAGAGTGCTGCAGTACAGGAAATATCGTGGGTAAATAAAATAGACTGAGGTCAGGCAGCCCAGTTAGCTCTGCTCACTTTTCTCTTCAAAGACAGATTCTTAAAATTACTCAACAACCACAAAATAAACAGGATTTTTAAAGATTCCTCTCAGTGACCACAGAAGAGAGGCTGGATTTGCCAAAGGCAGGAGGAAGAGCTGCTGGGTGCTTCCCTCCTCTCAGAATTATATACTCTGGATATAAGAGCACAGATGAAAACTTAGTATTGACATTTTACTAAAAATCCAATCAACACAAGGTTTGGGTGGTGGTTGATCCTGCAAAGATCTGACATCCACAGTGTCATAGAGACACTTTTTGCTTTCTCTTAACATTTGCTACACATACGTGCATAAACAAAACAGATATACCTGAATGCATACATTTTCACACTATTATTGCTGGTTGAACTAAAATTAGGTTTGTAGCATAGGCTGTCCTTCATCCCAGCCTGATCAGGTGTCACTGATACTTTGCATTTCACAAATGAGAACATTGTGGATAATTATCACAGCTGCAGAATTCTTTCAATGTCAGCTCCCCCACCTGTATAGCTCAGGGTCAGGACAAAGATATTCATCTCTCTGGGAGAAAACTGCTTGAGAAAGCATAAAGGACATCTCAGGCTATGGTAAAATAGTAGTAACTTTATTTTGCAGACAAGGGGAATACAAGCTATTGAAGATGAAAAAGCCACTAATGGAGGAGCACAAGCTGGAGGCTAAAAGACCCCTGTAATAGTTCTCATTTACTCAATTTGCACAAACATAAATGATGAAATAATACAAAAGGCATAAAAGGATGAAATCCAAAATAAAAATCAGCTTTTGAACCTTCCTTACGATTTTGGGTTTATCTTGAGAGGGCTCTTTTGGAGCGTCAGACATTTTCCCTTCTGCCATGAGGAAGTAGACACTGTCACTATATATTTATACCCTACTTCCCTGCTTTTAAAACACCAGGGCGTAGGCTTGGCAGTGCTTTCTGAATTCCCAGGGCTTGCCCATAGCAGAAGCCTGTATAAAGGAACTTAACCCACTGAAAATTCACAACCTTCCCACATTTTTCACCTGGGCTGAACCTGCTGCAGCTCCTACTTCAAACACGGAATTCACAAGCTGCAAGCTCCTGTGAAAGGGATTTTTGGGTGAAATCCTCTCATCTGCAGCCAGTCAGGATAGAATAAGGTACCTCACATTTGCACCTGAACTGCTGGTTTGGTGAACTTCACTAGACAACACAGAAATTAATTCCAGTTAACAGTTATGCCACTCCCCCTTTAATAGTTGTGCATGACCATGTATGCTGAAGGACCAAGAGGTTTAAAATAGCATTTTACTTACAGTTAAAATAAGTTTTATGGTGGAAGAAACTCTTATGGGCCAAGAAGCAGTTGAACAGCTGCCTGCAGCTCTCTGAAGGGTAGGTCCAAAGACAGCAGAACACGATTTTTCTCAGTTGCCAGGAGATACAAGGCAGGACAAAAGTCTCATACTGCAGCTTGTGGGGTCTAAACTGGGTACTAAACCTCTTTTATACTAAAATGGTGATGCAGCACAAGAACAGCTACTCAGAAACACATCTCTGTCCTTGGAGAGTTTTAGAACTTGACTCAGTAAAGCCACTGCTGGCACAGTGTTGGCAATAACCCTGCCTCATCTGGAAGGTCGGGCTAGATGATCTCCAACCAACATTCCCAATTAATGCCTCCATGACTCTAAAATGCTGCAGGTGTTCCATACTGAGAAAGGCCAGAACTGCAGGAAGGAATCCTTCCCAAAGGCTAAGGACTTACACACTTTTTCTCTCCTTGTCTTTGTGATTCTTGTGTCAAACCCTTGAGTGCATCAGTGAGAGGGAGCCCATCCTGTCTGACAGGGTGACAGCAGTACCAGCCTCACTGCTACAAGCCTGCAGTTATTCAGGTCCTCACAGGTTTCTGTATGGATTGTAATTAGAACTTTTGTTCAAGTATCTTGGAATCAAAAGGAAACATTTGTCACAGCACATTTTTTTAATATATATTTTACAGCTAAAAATATATAGAGCACAACAGCCTCAAGCAGTCCTGTAATCCGAAACATCAGCCATGAGTCACATTAAAAAGTGATGCAATATATGGAAAGCAACTGGTTCAATGAATCAGGGATGCACAAGTTGAGTTTACAACACTAATGCAGTTAATTACTGCACTCAAAAAAGATTATCTGCCTCAGTCCAGTGTCTTGTCAGAGAAGGAAATTCAGCTCCTCATTCATTCATTCATTGGCTGTAGGGGTAAAAATTGTCCTTATGCTTAAAAAAACCATGAGGATACAAATAGCAGACATGGACTTGAAATCCAACTTTTGCATTCACTTCTGCTACATGGTTCCTATATAACATTTTGCAAATCACTGAGAATGAATTTTGTGAAACAACCCACTAAGGAAGCATCAACTTCTGAGTACTCAAACCAATACTCAGGTTTTCAGTGGAGCTGTTGCTGAAGTTTGCTGGAATGAGGGTGCTCAGGCTCTGGACAGTCACCCTGGCTGGCTGTGCATGCACACTCCTGATCATGCTACTTAGCAAGTTACTCTGGGCCAAAGCAGAATCCATTTGGTATTTCCCTTCTGTTTATTAACCTGTCAGTGAAGCTATTCCTGAGGTAAGAAATAACATGGAACATTTCTCCCTCTTAATGGCTGCCTAGAAACTATGGCATTATCTCATTCTGAAAAGCAAGAAAACAAATGGGGCACCTGGAACCATAATGAAGCATGACTTTTATTTTCAGCACACTTAAAATAATGAATGTGTGGAGCTGCACTGGCTCCAGCCAGAAATGCTGCCTTTGTGTGGCCACTGATTAGATGAACCAGTTTGTTACAGACAGCTAGGCTGTCTGATTGAGATAAATGCCTTTGCTAAGCACAGTCAGACTGCCTCAATTTATTTTTCTGGTGTTGCTACCCAGCTAAAAAGTACAAACTGCTTTACCTGAACATTTCTGTATTTAATAATTTATAAATTACTTTCATTATCTACTTTTATATGTATTTTATATAGTATATATACTTTTATTTTCAGCCTGAGTTTGGAATTCTTTGGGACTGTATAGACTGTTTGACTCTATGAATAAAATTTATCCTTACCAGGTCTTTTGGATTTTGTACTACAATTTCCCCTTTTTTAATTTATAGAATCTTTTTTTTTTTTTTTTCTTTTAGGAAGGGAGGTGGAACATAAGGCAGGAAATATCTGAATTATGATCACTGGCTAACAATCATGAACCAGAACTTTTGTTCACAATTCATGGAGAAGGTTCTGCAGTTTACCTGTGCCTATTTGACAAAAAGTATTTATTAACTGCTCATAAGAAACATAGTTTGTTGCTTCTCACCTTGCAGGCAAGGCAGAAGCTTTCTGGGTCATCAACAGAGAGAAAAGGATTTTTTGTATTTGTGAGACATGAAAGAAAACCAGTAATTGCAGCAGACCTTACTTAGGACATTAGATCCAGTCTATCACATTTTGGTCTCAGAAGTAATCCCAGACACAATTTTCCAAGAAGAAGAATCTTGGATCATTTATTAGGTACGGAACAACCACAAGAGACTGAAATCACCAACATTTTTCTTTTGAACCAATTGTTTGTTTTGTTGTGCCTCTGCCCTCTCATTCCTCAAAAACTATCTCAGATATTGGGACCACAAATAAATCCAAATTAGCATTACTAAAGCTGAGTCACATCTTGCTGAATGATAACAAGTAGAAGGCATGTTTTTTGAAAAGTTGAAGATAAATGGGACCACAATGGCATTTGGTCCATATTTCTCCAGCGTGATGTTGCTGCAGTTCCTTCCCAAGGGACTCTTGTCACAGATCACCTTTGGGCAGTAACTAAAAGCTTAGCTCCAAGTGGCATTACCAGGAATTTTTTTGCTGCATTACATTATATCCCCCAAGGTGCAGGAGAACATTACTTGCAAGTTTGATGGCTAGCGTGCATTAGAAAAATGAAGCCATTAAATTCTCATAAGCTTTTCAATTTTTCATGTTATAATACATCAGAAATGCTTTTTGTACCCAGGGCATGCACCAGTTACCACAACAGCAAAACCTGACTCTTCCTATTTAAGTCTCTTCCTCGTGTCTCAGGCTCTCCCCTTTATTTAGAAACATCCTCAGTGTGGGTCCTTATGGCTCAGGCTGATTTTACTAAAAGGACAGAAGTGGCCCTGACTGAGAAGGACTTGCACCAAGGAAAAGGCTTGCTGTCTTCTCTAAGCTGCATCTTGTTCTGTACCTTGGGCTTTCTCATTTTGCCTCAATAGTTTTCACTACAGTTCCAATTTCAGCTCGTGTTTCTTTTCTCTGTAACTGAATATTGGCATCTAAGATGTCTTTTAGACCAATCTATTGCCCTTTTCTATGAATTTATTACAATCAAACCCACTAGTTTTAGACCCTGTCCACACTGAGTTACATTTGTGGATTTCTATCAGTCCCTAATGATTGTAGCTTACAGCTTTTCAGACCATCATTTCCTTTTTGGGCTGGTAAATGCCATCCACCAGAGTCTTTCCACCAGGCAGAAAGAAGATTCTATTTTTTGGCTATTTCGGTTGCCTTCAGGCAATTTCTAAGGACCTGAGAAATGTGTTTCCAAACTTTGTAAGACAGGCACTGATTCACTCTTACACAGAATGCTATGAAAACCTCTTGTTTCACTTGTTTAGCAAAAGAAAAAATTCCAAATGCTCCAACTAGTGCCACAGAATTGAACAAACAGAAATGTAGAACTGGATTAGCAGATACCTCTGCCTTCATGTGAACCTGGTTGAGGAACTCAAATGCGTGAGCAGAGATCAATTACTAAACATTTTCTACTCTGTAATCTTCACCCCTCAATTAGTTATAATTTCCTAATTAATTAAATTAATTAAACATAGCTGTAAGATGCAGAATCACCCGATAAACAATTTAATCCTCATAATTAAAAAGATCTTAATATCACAAAAGTGAAATCAGAGACTCAACAGACCCCCACAAGCTACAAATGATCAGGATGGATGATATATTAACACACTTCTGCCTCACTAACAAGTACTGTTTCAGAAAAATAACCAGCTTCCCAGTGCTGCTTACACCTTCTTATGCAGTTTATAGCAGAAGCCTGTCATGCTGTCCCTACACAAATACATTTAAGTTGCATGTGTTTTATGTACAGAAGAACAGACTTATGAGGGAGTAAGAGTAGCTTCACAAATTTCAATCTGCTTAAGCCTCCCAAGCCCCCTTTTAAAAATCAAATATACTTCCTGTCATGTTTTTATTAGCAAGGAATTTCTTATGCTGTCACATTACTCTTTCACCAAGTCTGTTTATTTTTCTCTGAAGGTTTCTCCAGAGTAAAGCAGTATTGATCAATGTAATGTCATTGACCTCAGAACACAACATGTTAAATAATTCTCACTGTGCACATTCCATGACCAAACTGTGAAAACAATAATAAATGTTCAGAATAGGAGCTGATTAAATAAAGCCCCTGGAATTTCAGGCTCACATGCTTTAGTCCTATAACCTAGACTGCCTCTCTTTTTGTTTATATGAGCTTACCATGCAAATGGTTTTATTTGCAATTTGTAATTGAAAAATAAATCTACTTCAGAGCTGTAGAACTCAGTTTCAAAACTCAAGAGTTCATATTATAAAGAATAGAACCCTCAGTATCTCAGACTAGACCAACTGATTGAAGTTTGCAAGCCCAGAGACTATTTTGGGCAACCTTACAAAAATGCACCAGCCTTCTCTCTCCTTTGCCCTGCCCTGAGTGCATTTGTTATGCCATGTTTTACTTTCTTATCTTACACCTTCTGCATTAATATATTCCTGTCACACTCCCAACTCTTCTTTAAGATTTTATTCCTATTAGCATGTCCAAGGAATTCCAGCCTGCAGATTCTGCTCCGCACTTACTGCGCCCAAAGAATGTGGAGCAGAAAAACTGGGACATAGAAACAAGAGAAGCTGATGCTATTTATGATGCCTTGTATTTTACTGGTGGGGAAAATGGCAAATATGACTATAAACACTAGAAGTCATTACTAAGGATGTAGTGAACAGTGATGCAGTGCACACTAATCCCAGCAGACATGTTTTGGGAAAGGAAACTTAAAGCTAAGTGAGTCCTACAGAGTTGACACTGCTCTTGCCACAGATCTCTCTCCAGTTCTGACCAGACCTCAGCAAGTGTCCCAGAGCTTTAGAACCATCTCTGGACACATGGGAATTAAGCATATGCGACAGGAAAAAGCATCTGTGAACTGTTATTCGGGAATTAAGTAATTTTGATTCAGCAAAATAATCTGTAAAGACATGCAACTCTCTACAACCTGCTGGACTTAGTCCCTCAGAAGGCCCCAGAGATAATAAATGAATACCTGCTTCAAAGAGGTAATAACTCAGCTATAAAAATTGTTAAGGATACAAAAAGCACCAAAGATGAATACAGATAGGGCAGGCAGAGTAACAGCAAGAAGCAATGAGGAACAGTTTTCTATGTAAGCAGGTTAATCACAGTCAAGTTTTTGTAGGCATGAAAAACCCCAGCATTTAAAAAAGGGATTCAGGAGAGGAAAATAAGTAAGCAATACAGATGTTCATGCAACTTATGTCTGAGATGACATGGATGGACTCAAATGGGGGCTGATTCCCTGTCAAATGTGAGGCTACAAAACTCTTCAGTGGCAATATTCTGAAAAGAAACAAACCAGGCCAGACTACAGCTGCTGAAGCCAAGGAAATGATGTTGCAGTAACCAAGATGCAAAATCACTGACAGCTTGGATGAAAGCTCAGCAGTGTGCAAAGACAGGAAAAGCTGTCATACAGGCAGAATTAGCAGGATTTTGATAGACTGGATGGAAAGAGAGAGGAAGAACTGTGAGCTGAAGGGAACATTCAGATTACTCATTCAGTGAGAAAGCAGCACAGCAGCTGGAAGGGGACAATGCAGGAGCCCCTGGGCAGATGAGGAGCTCCAGGTTAGCAATGTTTTGTTTAAGGCAAAGCAGAGATGAGGGGGCATCAGAGGTGCACTGACATCATAGGTTGGTCAAAAGCTGATGGATGTTAAGCACAGAAGCAGATTTCCAACACTCCTTACTTTACTTCATCAATTCCATTGGCTTTGCCTAGACAACTACTTAACCATTCCAGAAAGGCTGGGCTTTACACTGTGAACCAGTGACAGTGAAGCTGTTTTAGTACTTTAGCTCTCTTGCAGCTACCTCATTTGACACGGATTGCTCAGCAGATTTCCACAGCTCATTAATATTTTCTGCAAGTTAACTCTCAGTTCAGACTGGTGCTTGTACTTCAGTGTGTCTCCAGTTACAAGGTTTCTACCACTGCCTTTTCACACTTTACATGATGCCCCTCATTTTCAAGATGCTTCCATCTTCCAATAGCTAACAAGAGCTGCAACTTCTGATCCATCCACGAGGAATATTTGGATCCAGCAATAGGAATCTGAAAGACTGAATAGCAATTCAGAATTCTGTTTTCTGCACTGCTTTGAAAAAAATCAGCCCTGTGTCAAGTTAACATGAATTATTTCCCTAAACACAAGTTTTCCTGCAGTGGATCACACACCCCGAGTTAAAAGCCTTGTCAGTCCTTGCTGTTTGCCAAGCTTGCCCATAGAAGTACACAACCACAGACACAACCACAGACACAGACACTAATTAACAACATTCCATTGTGCCACAAATGAGAAATGCCAAGAGATCTACCTGAACCCTGCCCTGCTCCTTACACAGCTCCCACTTCACGAGCACACATGCACACGGACAGCAGGCAGACAACAATATACAGAGATAATGAATGGGTCTCTAGTGTTTCAGATTTACCTACAACCGTGTCCTTCCATCAGAACTTTAAGAGTGTTTTGCTTCTGGCACTAGCATTAGCAATCCCACAATACAGACTGTTAAGAAAAACGTTGCTCAACATTAGAGATAGTTAGAAACAGAGTTAGAAAAATCTGGGTGCTTCCCAGGAGCACTCTGCAAATTAGTCATGAACTAGAAGATATTTTACAAACTGTGCATTGCTTAGCTGCTGCCAATGGGTTACGCAAGTCTCTGACCAAAAATTAAAAAAAAAACAAAAAACTAAAAATTAATATCCTGATGAAAAGAAGAATGTGTACATCTCATGTATTAGAGACACAAACTGAATCTGAAATAAAGGACATGCATATGGAAAGTGCACATATCTGAAGGGCAGCTGGGGGAAAAGAGTTAAATGCAGATAAACCTCTTACTGGCGAAAATAACATTTGAAATTATTTTATATCCAGACTATCCGGTTCACAGTGCTTTCACTCCTACTGTGGGAAAATGGGAACTGGAAAAAAGTCCCACCAAGCAGGCTCTTTTCTTTCCCTCCTTTTTCCGTTTTTTTTTTTTAAAAACTTTAAAAGTCTGTGATGACCTAAAGAAAGTAGCAAAACAAAACTGTGTCCAGTATTTTAAACTCAACTTTCCCTTGGGTCTCAAAACTCCATCTGTTCCATGTGCACTGAATTCAGCAGGAATACATTGTCCAAGATGACTAAAATATCAGAGTCTGCAGTGAGGGACACCAATATATAAAAGCAAATAGCAAGAAAAAGGCATTTATTTAAGAGGTGAATACATATAACATACAGCTTACTGCTTGGTAGAGTTAACTCCTCTTTCAACATTTCTAGACTGCATTTATACAATTTATACTAATTTTCCCCAAATACATTTTATCATTTAGCTTATAAACTAGAGCTTTAAAGGGGTATTTCTACATTCAGCCTGTAATATTACCTTGTAGGCAGCTTGTCTCATAAACTGCTTTGCTGGCTGCTTCCAAATAGCAGGCACTGTAATGACCCATCTTACTTCAGTGTTTTCAAAGTCTGAGCCTCCTTGGTCACTGAGCTCCTAAAAAAGAAAACAACAAAAGGAAATAAAGGAAAATTGAGGTGAATGCAAAATGATGGGTGTCTACAGGAAAACATTCTTTTCTGTTGGCTCTGGTAATGGCAACCTTCTTTTCAATTTTTTTTTCCCCGTTACATCCATGCTACAAATCGGAATTACTTCCAACCTGCCAAGAATGCTTTACTGTGCCAAAAGGTGGGATTAAGGTTGAAGTTTTCTCAAGGAGGGCTATAGAAAAGTTTACTGCTCAAAATAAAGTAGAAAAGTTGGCTTTTGCAAAAGTAGCAATTTACAGAATATTACAGCATATTTATGTACATTCTCAGCCATGGCGTGGGGCTTTCTGTTTGCTTGAAGAATTCACACTTAAATCTTGATTAATACAGAGAAAAATATTTGTGGTATCACTCATGAACATCTATGTTTTACAATCTGGATTTTTCAATGACTTCTTTATATATCACCTACCTTTAAATCAAATTTTTATAATGCAGTTAACAAGGGGAAGTTACAGTTAACCCCTTTAAAAAAATGACTGATTGGTCCTTCAAAATTTTGCTTTAAGCAAACATTCAAGACTAGTTTAGTACTTTTATTGTCCTTTTTTTTTCTCCCCTTAAAAAAGAGGAAAGTCTGTACTGCATTTGCAAATTAGGTGATATAGTGACATGTTTTGGGCAAGGTTCCAAGTAAAATGTCATTACCATATGTCCTATCTAAATCTCCATCCAAACAGAGAAAGGTTCAGAAAGGTGGACAACAGGCCTTTAGAATGTAAAAAAAAATGTTTCTGCATGTGCTGAGCCAAGGTGTTGTGTTTGTTTAGCTATGCTGCAGTTGAAAAATCCATGTTGGAAAAGTAGCACCTTTATACTGCACAGGGCACCACAGACAGACACAGTACAGTCCAAAGTAACAGCTCACTTACATGGCCTGGCTAATTAGTTCCAGGATTCACTCGCAAATGCCAGGGATTTAGTTATTAACATCAGGAAAAGGAGGTAGCCCTGAGCAGGCAGCACAGCAAATATATGGGATTTTATCCAACATTCATATTTGCTAAAAGTAACCCCATTCTATGCACAGGTCTAAGCCTGTGACTCCACAACCAACCCCAGAGAGTATAGTTAAAAATGTCTTTGACAAGATGAGGCATTTGAGTTGTAGTGGCAGGACTGTTTCTCTGCAGCCATAAGGAATAGACTGGGATCTCAGAGAAAATAAATTAAACCCATTCAAAAAAGTAGGTTACCTTTTAACCACAAGGCTATTTTAAACACCACTTGCTTGGATGAATGCTCTGATTTGACCCAGGAATTGCTCTGCTCACACTGACATTGTAGTGGTACATTGGAAGCCAATGTTTACTTAACTCACAATTGACTGTTCACACAAGATTTAAAATCTCAGAATGTGTTTACTGGGGACACGTATTCCATTGGAAAATAAGAAAAACCATCTTGTGACCCAAGAACACTGCAAGAAATGAGCACTGCAACATCTCAAACCAGAAATGGAATATAATAATCTTTTAGATTTTCGTGTCAAATCCATCTTTTTTTCCTATTAAAAATGCAAAAGAAAATACCTAAGCCAGTAAAAAGCTATTCAGAACTCTGCATCACGGTGATGCTATTAGTGAATCAAGCTTGACTTGTGCAAGGGGAAATTACTTCAGGCTGTTGTGAGTCCCTCCAGAGTCCAGAGCCTGCCCAGAGTTTCTATACCTGCCTAGCTTTGTTTACATCAAATACAACTTAGGTCAAAGCTTGGCAAGGCTAAAATATTAAGCTCATATTTATACTAGTTATAAATACAGAAAATCTTTATAAGGAAGCATTACCCCACCTTTAATGCCTGTTCCTTAAAGAATTGCAGAGCATAAGCAAATATCTCAAGTGCTTTGACTTTTTTGCCATTTGCAGCTGTCAGGTCTGTCTCCATGGTAAGATTCTACATGAAAGAAAATAACTGGAAGTTATTAAAAGAAAAAGGCAAACATCAAATTAATTCCCACTGCTTGAGGACAGCGAACTCTTTATTATTCACCTGATTAGGAAAAAGTGACAAAACCATTCTGAAGAGGATTTAACTCATCACTTGAATTTCCTGGAACATGACACTTTGCTGCTTATTTTAAACTTTGTTTTTGAACACTTACCATGCCTACAGAGAACTGCAGGCAGAGAAAGAAATATGGACTAAATATTAAACAATTGCAGCAGATGCATCTGTAAATAACTGCAATAAAGTTTAACATGCAAGATAGTGAATCCAAGTTAAGAGTTAAAAGTACAGATTTTTTGTTTCCCACCAACAGATGAAACCAGAAAACACCTCAAAACAGAAAGTACTGGCTGATTCCCAAAGCTCTAGAATGGATTAAAGACAAAAACACAATCAGTAGGAATCATGTCAAATTAACAGCCTGACTAGCCCTTGCAGCTCTGAGAACCAATTCTGGGTGAATTTGCTCGGCTGCTCTAGAGCTCAGCCTGGCTCTTGTATCCCATTTCTGCTGACCACAGTTATTGAACAAACCAACCCCATGCAGACTCCCCAGACAGGACACCAAGCTCTAAGCAAAGATCCTGAACTTTTAAGATCTACAAGGAAGGCTGGCAAGATACAGTTGCCAAATGCAGTGAAAAACAATATATGAATCATAATGCTAACTGAAGAGTTTAATTTACTCATTGTATTCTCTAAAGGTAGAGATTGTTCACTTCACTTCTAGTTGACAGAAATTTAGTAGTGTTCAGAGAAAAACAACTTGAGTAGCAAACACAGATTGGATATTACTTACACCAGTGGTATGCAGCTTCATCTTAAACTTTTCAAAATACAACCAGTGCTTTGATTCAGTGGGATCCAAGTCATGGTAGAAGTCTCTTGCTGCATAGCCAAAGCTATGGAACTTTCTCTCTGGTGTTAGGAGAATAGTGGTTGGGGTCTTCTGATTGGAAACACCCGGATCTCCACCTTCCCATCGTCTGGCCAAAAAGTGAAACAGCTCCAGTAAGTGATGCTCAAGGTTAGAGCAGCAGGAATAAACAAGTGTATCATGAGAAAAAACACTCTGGTGGCAAATTGCACAGATTGTTTTTCCCTCCAAAGACAGTAATTTCAAACCTTATAATAGCAAAATCAAGTGGTTTTATTCCCACCTAAGAAAAAGGAGTGCAATTTTCATTTCAGGTAATTCATCACATTTTTGTGGTTAGTGTATAGTTCTTAAGGATATATCACACTCAGATAAGAACACAGGTTCCCTAAAGTAAGCCATACACAATTAAGGAAACAGTTTTGTACTTAAAATTTCTACCTAAGCCAACGCATGTAATAAATATTGTAGAGAAAAGAAATTAAATCAGTAATTATCCAAGAACACTACTAATAAAAACCCAAATATGGCCTTTCCAATTGTGATTCAGACTTCATGAATGGTTACTTCTAAGGGATCTTTTTCCCATTTTGAATTATGAACCTGCTTAAGTCATCTAAAATCACCATGGGAAGGTTGATTACACTCCATTTCTGCCCCAGAATATTCTGTGAAGCAAGACAAGCCAGTTCAACCAACATTTGATCATGTGCTTCATTTCCTAGACACCTGAAACTCAGGCACCCATGCCTGCAGATGCTCAGCTCTCTGCACTGCACTTTCTACTCATGTGAAGTTGATGGATTTTAAGTTTCAAATTCCCAAAATGCTGTACAAGTTTTAAACTGTCAAAAATGAAGCAGACTTCCCTGACCTCCAAAGGATCTTAAAGGCATCAAAATATTTCTGTCACTACTGCTGAATGAAACTATCCTATCTCATCAAGACTGTGAAGGTATCTTTCAGGGATACCCATTAAAGTATTACAGGGAAAGTAACCCAAAGCTGCTTTCACAGAACGGATAAGGAAATAAATAAGGAAATAAATAAGAACACCGAATATGGGAACACCCAGCAACAGGAACTGAAGGGGGGCATGGCAGGACAAAAAGGTCAGACAGTAGAAAGTTGTAGAAACAGCTGTGAGCATTTCTGTCTCCTCAATTCTCCATCACAAAAAAAAAACCAAAAGGCAGAATGGAAGAAATTCACATTACTGTTCCTCCCCCCACCATATACAAGTACTTTCTGTACGAGAAACAAACATTTACCAGAAAACATTTTCTTAAAAAGGCATCAGTAGAAAATCTGTTTATGCTCTCAGACATAATCATAACACAGCTCAAACAGGAGCCAAGTTAAGATCACACAGGCAACTGCATTCATTATTAAACTACACGTCTATTGCTTTTTCTAAAGATAGCAAAACGCACTTTCAGAACGTACTCCTGCCAAAGCCCTCGTTCTGAAGCATAAAAAAATCTGCCTTGCTCTGTGGTAGCTGTTTATGTGACACAGGAAGAGTATGCAGAAAAAATAATTTCCATTTAACTCTCAGGAACAATTGAATCCCTTGAAAATTAATTGACATCCAGACCAAGGCAGAAAACTGACACGGAAAACTGCAATCTAAGGGTTTGGTACTTGGCAAAGCAACAAGGAATGGCATCTTGTGTAGTGCTGGGACCCCTTCAGACCATTCCACTGGATCACACAGAGAAAAACCTTTTTTCGCAAAAGCAGCAGCAAATAACTTATCTGAGCTTCCTTCAGTACAGAGGACAATTCCATTGCTCTGAAAGCAGAAACAGCATGATGAGGAGTGGAATGATTTCCACATTCATCCACTTGAAAAAACTTTCCTAAGTCTGCCTGGCCCTGCTGCTCAGCCCCTGAGCTATGATCAGCTGGCAAGGGCTCTGCTCCAGGTCATTTCTTCTAACCTGCTGCTAGAAATGCACTTGATCAACTCCAAAATCTTTGAGTAGGTGTTACAGCAAACATATGGTTCCAATGTGAAGAAGCTGGGATCTCACAGCTCATGAACAGAAAACACTGCTATTCCACCAGATTGTTAAATCCCACACACCCGCTGCAAGCAGAGAGGAGACAGACTGATACCGTGTTTGCTTGGAATCATTAATGATTCATTCTGAGTCACTGGTGGGAAATGCCATAAATAGGCTGTGGCTAATAACAATGCTGCTTTGTTTTTCATTATGGCCAGGCACATTTTCTCTTTCCGGAACAAGCACGCTTAAGGTGCAGTTTAAATCATGACAAATTTATGTTCAGTGCTGCGGGATGAAATTTTCAAAGCCACCTGGAGAATTGGATGTTCGCTTCCTGATGAGTTTCTGATGGAAAGTGGACACAGTAATTGCTCAGCACATTCTAAAGCCCTCAGCTTGTATTACTGTTCAGTCACACACAGGACATAAGGAAAGAGAAGGGAAGCATAACTCTACCATTTGCAATCAGAGATTTAAAAATACTCCTTTGTGATGTCTTTCTAGAGAGAAGCAGATGCAAAAGCATGGGAATGGTAACTTTTGGCTGTAGCACTCTTGCCAGGTGCAGCCCTTGCCTCACTCCAGTTAGGGGTGGATTTCAGTCAGTAGGACTAGGGCTAAAGGAAACTTTTATTTGCAGTTTCCTTTCATGGTACCAATACAGGCAAAATAATGGCAATAATTAGGGAAAAGAAAAAGGAAATGCCTATCAAAAGCATATACCTGTACAAGCCAGAATTGCTCTGAATGCTTGGGGAATATTTCTGCAGCGCAGAATCACAGTTAAAGAAACTATTCAAACAGATCCAAGGTAGATTTCTTTCAAATGCAGACATACAAGTTCCTAGGCTAAAGTGGAGCATCTGAACAGAAATATAAACAACATTGACTTGTTTATAGCCACAGAGCACCTAACTGTATACTAGAAGTGAAAATAGAGATACAAGAGTCAGTGAGGAAAGAAGCACGAGGTTATATGAAGGTTAGAGAAATGCCCTTACACTTCAATCTGGCTAAGTCAGACCAAGGAGTGACTTGTGCAGAGTGATGAGAATTTGATCCAGAGCTGCAGCACCACAGACAAGGAAATGAAACACTGGGGTCATCAAAATGCAGCTGAATGCCACAGCAGTGTGTAAGCAGAAAAAAGGCAAGTGTGTGTCTCCCAATAATTACAGTCAAACAGGGATGGGGGAAAAACCTGAAGTTGCACTGAAAAGAGATCACATTCTCCCTCCTTCCAAAGACAGATTGCAATTTGTTTCATAGCCACAAGCATTTTTTCATTTATTCTTCTCCATTTGTGAAATACTCCCATTCAGCTGGATGTTATCTAGCCAGTAACCAAAACATCTGTAACTTCATGTAAGTGCATATAAATCAAGAGGATTTTTTCAGAGAAGTGTAATATTTCATGTACTCCCTCCAAATGAGATGCTATTAACTACTACAGCAGCAAATTTTCCGTGTGGCTTTGGCACTGCCCTGCTCACTGAAGGGCTGAGCTCGTGGCCAGGCAGTTCTGATGCTTTTCCTGCAGTCTCAAATTAGACTGCAAACAGCACTCACTGAACACATTCACTCTGCCAAAAGAATCTGAACCACAGCTACCTGTAACAGAAGCTGGGGGCAACCCTCAGGAGCTGCCAGTACTACCTAAAACTGATAAAACAGTAACCAGTGTTTTGCAATCAAAGTGAAGTCATTCACTGAACATTTACAAACCCACACCCAGCTCCAAACACGCTGAGATGAGTGAGGCCACTCATACATTTAAAGATAAATATATGCTTAAAGAACTTTGTTCAGTCAGTGCTTATGAAAGCTTTTTTTTTTTTTTAAGCACTGGGCATCACAGCAAATAAACACACACAGTCAAAAACATGACTTTATTTGCCTCTTAAAAAGTATCATGGCACTGCTGGCACTACACTCAAACCTGGTGCTGAAACCCTGTGTGTTTTCTCTTCTCCAAAGTAGGACCTCCTAAATAAACCCATCTTACCCTTTTAGAGAAATAAAGCTTTATTAAAAGGCAATCAGAAATCTAAGTATCTGGAAAGGATCAACACTAAGGAGGGAAGGTGGAAAAAATGTTAAGAAGCAGAGAGGACCATGCATCACTGCTATGCTTCATTTTAATGTCAACATTCTCAAGTGCCAGAGGGAAGTTACATTTACTCTGCTGAATTATTTGTAAGTTATCCTATATGTAAGCCTCATTATATACAGAGTTTGAGCCCCTGAGTACCTTCTGAACTACTGAAGACTTTTCTTAATAAACACAGCAGTCTTTTAACTGAATTTCGTTATTTCATGAGTATAAATATATATAAAAATACTACATATATCATTTGATAAGTCTGTTTTAACTATATCATGCCGAAATCCTTCCCAGACAGAAAAATCTATTTTAAAAAAAAAATTTAATCATTCTTGGTATTAAAATATTTTGCACTGCTTGAAATACCTGCTGGAAATATGCAGGCAACACCACCTCCCCAAAAAAATAAAGTTCCCCCCCCCTCTAGATGGAAACACATGAAGTAATTTATTTAATTTCTTTCAACATCAATATCCCATATCATAGCTACAGAAGTCTGAAATCACATGCTGTCATTATTGTATAAGGAAGAAAATGTTGTGTTTTGAGCCACAAGTAGCAAAATGTCAATTAAGATTTGGAATATACTCTCAGCACCTGCATTTCAGTGTCCCAGTGAGTGACAGCAGGAATCCTGGTGAGGAGAATCTGATCTGCAATGTGAATCCGACAGTAAAAGCAGGTTCTAAGGTAAAACTCAAGCCCAAGGCACTTCAAGGACTTCCACAGAAACAGCAGTGATTTCACACATCTAAAATATCTGCAGAGTTTATAGGAACAACATGGAGTTGTTCTAAACACAATTTAGGCTTGCTCAGATGATGTTTTCCCTTTTTCCATCCAACTTCTTTAAGAACTTTAATTACTTGCTGCCAAAAGAGACTAGGAATGGATAAACAAGGGTTCCAACTCGCCCACCCTAGAGCTGTCTGGGACAGCAACACAAGGCGTGTCCTTTGATTTCCAGCCTGATTCACCTTCCTGTGCTGCTCAGAGAACAAGAGATGGCTGAAATGCAGAAAATACCTGCAAAGCATTACTTGTCCATCCTGCAAATGGTAGATGATATCTGTGCAACTGGATGGCAGAACACCATTCCTAAATTTACCTCCCTTTAGACAGTATTTCAAATCCCTCAGCTGCAGTACATCTTTGAAGTACTTTGCAGCCATGCACAAACCAACTATGCAGACTGACTGCACAATCAATAGTGTCTGCTGAGATTTAGGGAGCTGCATTCAGCTTCCATCTTTGCTTAGAAAAATGCAGTATATCACACTGGACTGCAGCAAATTAGGCTTTTTGACCTTTTGTTCTCAGCATTACAGCACAGTATCTACTTCTGTAACAGCAGGATTGTTTAGAAGAACCTTTGTGGCTGAGCTTTTCATACATATTTTATGTTTAAAATTATCTATATCTTTCTCTTGTTGCAATATAGTCATTTAAAATAAATTTTAATAAGAATTGTATATGTTTTAAGTTATAAATATTTTTTTAAAAAATTATATAAAATATTTTAACAATGGTTTGCAGGGAAAACCTTTCAGCTAGCTGCCCTAACAGTTTTTGCATTTGTGATTGCATAGACTTATATTGTGCTGATTTAATCAAGAAATCAAAAAAAATAAAAAGAAACTCCCTACATTACAGCACCTAAAGCCAGTCCTTTACATACATATATACAGACAGATTTCACATCAAACCTTCATTTTCACATTCATGCCTTTTGACTGCTTATTTCCCAATATCAATGGATCATTATCATAGATTTGATTCAGATTTAATGCTACAAAAAATTAAATCAGGCAAACAAACTCCCAGTGCAAGTAAGCAGGTGCTGTACACCCAACTATACACAGTGTGATTCCAGGGGATACCATGACCCTTAGAAAATCAGTCTCTGAGATAAGGGCATACTGATTTAATTATTAACTCTGCTCCCTGAACAATTCTGAATACTCAGATTCCTCCTTTTACTCTGTTATCATCTAAACTCAGCAAAGTAAGAGAGGGGATGTGCTCCCATTGACTACTAAAGCAAATCAGAATATAGTCAGATGTAACAAAAAGTCGTAACCATGAGGAATCTGCACACTGTGATAATGCCAGGCAATTCCAGACACTTCTGGCTCCTGTAGAAAATATCTAAGGCTACTGCAGGCAACCCATGTTATCACAGTCACAAACTAAATGCTGCATTGCAGCCCTTACCTCATTACATGAATACATTCTGGCTCCTTGGTGAAGCTGTAGGCGTAGCCACTGGATGTTGTGCCAAAATCAATAGCCACAACAACAAGAAATAACTGTTCTACAGCATCGTCTGCATCAGAGTCCTTCTGTTAAACAGCAGAAGCAAAATAGACACCGAGTCACTGACCAGAATCATTGTAACCTCTGTCAGAAGTCCTGCTCTGCAACACCTGCCTATCTCCTCAGTGAAAATGAGGACTTCTCTAAATTTGCCTTTGTGACCAGAGCTGACACCAGAAAGCTGCACATTCCAATGGAACTGGAAATTCAATACATGACTCAACATATATGCTAGAGACTTTCATATATCATTTTCTAATCAAAGCTTCCTTCATAGTCATTTTTGGAATACTTCTTATCCTGTATTATTAAAACTTAAGGGTTTGGAGCTGGTTTGTATTGGTTTTTTTTCTTGAACTGATCAACTGAAGAATATGTCCATCAATGTGAATTGGTGGTTTTAGGAGTTAACTATATTGAAAGTATGAACATGAAATGTTCATATTTCTATTACTATTCAAAAATAATGGAGACAAACCCACCTAAAATACACCAATAAGGTTGATATCCCATGTTATAAAGAAGAATTTATATGACACCTATTTATCCAGCACTACATACTGCACTCCTCCTGCCTGTGCTAGAATGAGGGAAGTTGTTCAGCTGCTTATGATGAATTTGAATCCTTCTCCCTGCCTTTACCTGTAATCCTGCAATCCCTGAAAAGCACAGTCAAGGGCAATATGCTCCAGACCCTTCACCAGACTTGCTGCCCTAAATCCACCAGGGCTGCTCAGCCTGCACTCCCAGAAACAGTTTAAAGCAATTGTTGCTATCCTTCACAAAGGAGCTGCCAACATGGTCTCACTCTGTGGACAGTGTTCCACCACACTCCTCACAGATCTCTGTTAATTCCACACCTCCCACCTCCTGCACATTTCTATTGTATCATCCCTACATTTTCCAAGATCACTCCATATACCTGCTACTTGAAATGGAGAAACAAGAGCAGTAAGTTTTGGCCTCCAACCATGAAAGACTTGTTTGGATTCTCCTAATAAAGTTTTTCAACTTGGACAATGTCTTCCTCAAAGAGTTTAAGGAGCAAATCTAAGTGAAATATGACATAATTCATCAGTACGACAGAAGTAAAAGAGGAATTTCAAGAGTAAAGAAAAAAGGGAATAAGAGCAAAAAACTATGAGAGATAGCACTGGAAATCCTGAAGACAGGTTTTTGCACAATTCTGAATGCGCATCAGAAAGCTAAAGCAGGAGGCTGACAAGGATAAAAACGTGTTCTGAACACAATCCCTTGCAATAACATGAAATACACTGCATGTACTGTGCTACAAATCATACAGGTGATCTTAAGAACAGGTGGAAGTTAGTTTTAATAGGAGTTTACCAACAAAATCAGCATGATGTACAAGAGATTAAAACACACTACCTATGGGACATGCTCTTAGCTCTAAAAGCTTACAGAATTTATTTTCCTTAAGAAATAAAACAAATTAGCTCTATTTTGAGCTTCTACCTCTCTCTCTTGGAGCAGATTCTTTTCTCTGAGAATCTGGGTTTTACTGTTGAGTACCCTAAATATTCTTTTTTTCTGAAAGGAAGAAGACTTTTCAGGGACTGCCTAAACAAATCAGTTGTAAAGACAGGGCAGACCTTGGGAACCCTAAGGATCAAGAAGCCCCTGTGGTTTGATATAAAAATATGTAGTCTACGAGTTTAGCAAATGAAAACCAGCAAAAATGGGAGCGAAATGAAAGGAATCAGAGCTCTGTCAACAACTCCAGTGTGACCAAAATCTCACTTAATACTATGGATAGCATAAAGGGAATCAGTATACAGGGAATGACAACTCTAAAGAAATTATGCCCCACCAAACATGCAGGAGAAGGTAATGTAAGCATGCAGTGTTAAGAATGAATTTCTTACCACAATGTGTGATGGAGACAGTGGAGTTATTCCAGGGTCTCCCAAACTTTTGGCTGGTGATGAGTAAGCAGATGTGGAAACTGCATCTAAAAGGAAACAAACACCCATCAGTCTCAGCAAGCAGAATAAGTAGATACAACAGTTACTTTGCATACTGCTAAACTGTTTTCCAGTTGTAAAGAATCTGCTAAACGCAAAGCAAATTCCACAGCTGCTATCTAAAACATATGTTTTGCCTTTAAAACATGCTAAGACACAACTGCTGTTTTGGTTTTAAAATGTTTGTCTGACCTTCATGACTATTACCATTCTTCTATTACATTGCCATGTACAATCTTAAAAGTCTTCCTAAATATATTCAAAAATCAGAGATGGTACGAGGAGCACTACATACTGCCTAGGATTTAAATGTATGAATGCAGAAACTAAACACAAGATGTGAGAACCAAAAAGACAGACCCATTTACAAGAAAAAGAGGAGTTGGGAGCAATTGGAGAAAACAGGGAAAGTTACAATTGGTCCATCCTGAGCCTTTATTCTGAAACTTTCCCAATACTGTCTCTGTTTTTATCCTTCACTACGCTCTGCACTGGAACATCTTGCAGCTGTTAATACTACTGCAGGACAGAATCCAGCTGGGAAAAAGGAAAGCATTATTAACAAGTCATCAAAGAAATATTTCTACCCGGCATAAAATTCTAAAACTTCACTTAAAGGCACAGACCAAGTGAGTGACAAATGCTGTAATGCATTATTTTTCTTTTTCTTTCATTTACATTGTTGATGACAGAAAAGGAAATGGCTTAAAACAATTAAGCACTGCTGACTTAGATGAATTTATATAATCTGTACTCTTACAAAAAATGCAATAGTTTATCAAAATAGAATGTAGAAAAGGTACCACACACCCCGTCCATGCTCATACCCCTCTGCTCCAAAATTTAAGCCCTGCACACTTACTGAATTCTCTTACACAGAATACAAGCTACAATTAGATGTAAAGCAGAAAGATGCAAGAGGTCTCTGAACATTAATAACTAAATAATAAATAATATATTTCAATGTAATTTTATCACCCACTTGGATGCATCACACATTTAGTCATAGCACGTAATTCCTACACATGACAATTCAGAGAATCACTCTAAGGTGACACTGGAGCTGCTCTCCAAGACCTTAGAATTATGTAAGGAAGAACTGTAATCAAATATGTGGGTTTTTTTCCCAGAGAAGATTCAAAAACCCTGCAGTGGGCAAGTAATAAATAATTTGCCCATAGGGAAAAAAAAAGTCTTCCTCCAAATCTTAATATTGCTCTTGTAACTGAATTTATTTCTTGAAGTTTTAACATGTATGTTCAGCCTGATTTTCAGAAGCATTTGCAGAAGCACAGTATTTGCATTTCCTACACAAATTCTCCAGGAATATATTAAATTACTCCTCTTGCAGTGAAGTACAAAAAGTCACAGGCCAAATGCGACAAGCACAGAATCTGCTCAGTTCATTAAGATATCTTTGGAACACACAGATGCTGCTATCAGACTCCTTTGTGCAATTTTTGCCTCTTAATTTTTGCACCAGCAACATGCTATTTATTTCAGAATTTAAGAACAGTATTTTGATACAGGAAAAAAAAAGAAAATTACTAATAAAATATATTCCTTGCGTCCCTGCTGTCATTCCTGGCTGGATCAGAACCAGTACTTCCTGAGCAGACCAGGACACTGCAACACAAACTCAGCACCTTTGGAAACAGGCACTTTACACACACTTAGGATGTTGATTTGAAGCACAAAATGCAGACACCAAACCATGTATTTTCAGTGTTTCACTTTGCCACTAATTCTTTTGGTTACCTGTTTCGGCACTCATGTTTCAGAGATGTGCTGGAGCAGGTCCAGAGGAGGCCACAGAGAAGATCAGAGGGCTGGAGCACCCCTGGTGTGGAGACAGGCTGGGAGAGAAGGCTCCAGGGAGAGCTTACAGCACCTTCCAGTACCTAAAGGGGGCCTACAAAAGAGTCACAGAGGGACATTTTACAAGGGCATGTCATGACAGCACAAAGGGTAAGGGCTTTAAAATGAAAAAGGGTAGATTTCCATCAGACATCAGGATGAAATTCTTTGCTGTGATGGTGGAAATGCCTGGCAGAGGTTGTCCAGAGAAGCTGTAGCTGCCCATCCCTGCAAGTGCTCAAAGCCAGGTTGGAGGGGGCTTGGAGCAACCTGGTGTAGGGAAGGTGTTCCTGCCCATGGCAGGGGGTTGAAACAAGATGATCTTTAAGGACCTTTCCAGCCCCCAAAACCATTCGGTGTTTCTAAGAGGCATTTTCCAACCTGTCTTCAGCTATCAGCCTTGAAAAGTTATTTATATCTCAGTATGCAACTCAGAAAATTCTTTGTGACAGGATACACATTTTTGTATCTCACAGAGCAGCAAATAAATACCCAGAGCAATATTCACATCCATCCAATGGAACCACTCACTTGGGTGGTGTCCTACCAAGAACTGATTCAAGTTAATTAACAAAAAAGACCCTTCCAAACCCATGACATCCTGCACTGCAAACACCCAGATAAATAAAATTCTACACCCTGGATCTAATGTCAAAACTTCTCAACAGATGGTGAAATAACTGTTAAAAGCAAATGAAATTAGGATATTTGTAACATTGTACTGTCTACCCCATCTGAACTGCAAGGTGTTAAAATATATTTGTCCAAGTGGGAGCTTTCATATTTTGTTGAGTTAGTGTTTCCTTGGTGAAAAAAATGTGCATGTGTAACAATTTTTACAGCTGTGTTCTGAAGAGCAGTAAATGCATGGATATTCCAGGATATTTAAAAATCCCTTATCTCTAAAACACTGTGATTGGTTCATCTGACAGAAACAAAAGCATCTGTTCCAAACCAGAGAATAGGAAAAGAGTTACAAGGAACCTGATTTGCAATCATGAAGCTGAAAAATTATGCCTAGACTGTCCTGGATAGGATCAGGGTATTTGGAACAGTTCTTAAAAGCAGAATGACTTATTATGGCTCCTGCAACAAAAAAACATAAGTAATGTTCTACATAGCTCAAGTTCCAGCTTTATCTCCATGTTTACTAAGGATCTTTATCTCTGTCAAACTACATGCTATGACAAAAACATAGCTAACAGTAGGCAGTAAATAAATACTTAAATTATTGCCAATTTATACACCAAATACAATGGAGGAATCTGATTTAGAATCCAAACTAAATAAAACAAACCAGTATTTAAAATAATATTTTTTTTCTAAATATGATGCAAACTTCTTGAATGTTTTTTTTATATTTTCTTCTAATAATTAATATTAACCTGGAACATGGCCTGGGTAATTTCAATAAATGTGTACAGACTAAATTTGAACACATTAGGATTTCTGACTTCAGTCCTAACCTAAGCAATTGCCAAAGAACACCTTGTGCATTTTTAAGGGGATCAGAAGCTGAAGGGAAAACAGAGAATTTTCAGACTTTGGGGATTTTTTCAGCAATTCAAAATTGATCTGCAGATTCCCAAACTAAATTACAGAATTGGTGAAATTATGGGATCAGAAGACATTGTATTAATAATGCAATCATGTCCATTATCACATTAGCTCCAATTGCTGGTTTAGCAGATTTAATTTAAATTATTCCTGCTTTTCATCTGAACAGATGCAAGAGTTTATTTTCTGTATTGTCCTGCAATGCCTAATCTGTTTAGCTCTTTCGGTTTTCAGTAGATGTCCAGCAACATTGTAGATTTTTGACAAAATGCAATGAAGGATTAACCTTTAAGTGTCAAAGAATGCAGACACTTAAACACGGTCCAGAACATTTACAAAAACTTTGCTGATGCAGTGTGGATATTTCACTGATTGTGTGTTCAGCTGAATCTGATTTTCTGATAGA
The DNA here is from genome assembly GCF_971803275.1 of Cyanistes caeruleus. Lineage (NCBI taxonomy): Eukaryota > Metazoa > Chordata > Aves > Passeriformes > Paridae > Cyanistes > Cyanistes caeruleus. The sequence goes on along the minus strand of NC_141708.1, from coordinate 6,829,429 downwards.
TCTGGAGAGCAGGACCAAGGTCATTATTTAATTAGAAAGATCAGTTAATGGCAGCTTGAAGGCCATGAGTCTGTTCTGAGTATTTGAGGCCCCCTGCCACACATTCCTATTCAGGACAGGATAAATGAACTTTGGGGAACTACTAAAAAAGCCAGACATGGACAAATACAGTCCAGAAAAATCAGTTTTGAGCCATCAGCTTAAAGAAGGTGAGTGCTGGACCTCCCAGTCACAAGCCACTAAGGTGGTACTCAAACAAAAAATAAGCAGCCACACAAAATCTTCTCTTTTCTATTAACTATGTCATCTGTATATAATTCACCTACATAAGGCATCAGTAAAATTTTCTGCTTCACATATTATGGAACTTGCTCATTTCCCCAGTGAAGCAAATGCCAGAGCAGTGGATTCTGCCTAACCGAAAGTTCTCTGCAACCCAAGTACCACAAACAATGGATAAGCTAAAGTGGGCTTTGTCTCCAGATAGAATTTATCAGGACAAGTATATCAGGAACCTGGGAATCAGGGTGTGGGGCTTTGCAGCATAATGCCCAGAAATGCTGTCACTCCAGGGAAGGGGGGACATTTCTGAATGTGATTCATATGTCACCAGTTCGGCTCCTTCTTTAAAAAAGAAGAAATAAGGATTCAAGCCCCAAGTCTGCCATCAGAAACCATTTCAGGCACATTCTGCGCAATTTTAGAGTGAAGGTTACAAAAGCAAAGGCTTCACCAGAGACGTTGCACTTTCCAAACCTTCTCAGACCTCACTCCCATGTGACTGGACCTCCTACAGCTGATTCACAAATCAAAGAATAAGCCAAGGAGCATCACTATGATATCACCTCTGTAAGAACATGCCTGGACACCAGTGTGTATGTTATATCCCAATCAACACAAGTTAATTTATATTTCTATCCTGGCTGAGTGGCCACAAACCCAACAGGAACTCTTCCCACAATTTTCTGAATCAACAACAGGATCAATACCATTCTCCATTTCAATCCCAGTTCCAATAATTTAATAAGTGCTTTCACAATAAAGACACCAGTGCATCCCAGCACAGCCTATCCCAGGCTCTCCCAAACTGCCAGCTGAGAATGGCTGCAGGACCACCCTGGCTCAAAAGGAAAGCTGCAATAACTCTTTTGGATTTGTACAATTCACATCCCCTGCTCCAAATGCCAAATCACCCGAGCACTCAGCTATTTGTGGGCTGATGGACCAGGAGCACTGGGGAAGTTGGGATGCATTAGACCTACTAAAAATGTCACTATTGCAGCTGATCTTTGTGGCTACAATAAATCCATGTTAACTGAATTCAACGCGAACACACTGATCATTTCACAAATCAAACACTTGCACATATCGCATGGCCATTTATCTGGAATTTCCAGCCATCCAGCTTGTGGCAAAGGTGACTGCTGCTATGTGTAGATACACTGCTCTGCTTTCAGTCAGGTTGCTGGTAATACCAAAATTTTAGCCAAATTCTTTATTTCCAGTTCAGGCACTATATCTGGATTTAAAGTTTAGGAATAAAGAAGGATACATACTCATGTCCTGCTCAAACATGAGTATAGAGAAGCCAACAGGCAAAAAAAGAATGGAATAAACCCATTATTTTTCATTCAGAAGATTATAACCTTTTGAGCATCAAAATAATTTTGACACAAGCAAACCTTCTAAATGATGTTTGCACAAGAAAAGAAGGGTTTACCATATTGCTATTAGCTGGCGACTGCTGCACTGATGAAGAAAACCTTATTCAGCTTTTCCTATTGCTGAGATTTTCCTCTGCATTAAGCACATATGTCAGGGCTTTCAAATGTAATGTGACAACCTAGAGCACTTTACTGTAAATACAAAGATGGCCTTTTAAAACAATTACAGAACAATAAAAAAGAGATGGAGAGAAGCAAATAGAAAAAAAAAATCACTTAAAATATTCTTATGCATAATGAAAAGAACCCATATTTCATACCAGAAGTAAGAACCTTCTGTTTCTACTGAAACCAAAGGCACCACTGTTATGACCATCAATGGAATTAGAGCTCTTTGTTTTAAAATGCCAGTAGGCATCCAGCTGGTTTGGTGAAGACTGCAATACACTTCTCTTCCATGAATACAGCCATAGCTAACCTCTGATACAAATCCAAGTTTCCTGATACCCTTTCATAATATCTGGTCCCCTGAAGAACTGGAATTCATTGCATTGATACCAATTAGAGCACAAGGATTTCCTAAGTAAAAAAAAAAAAATTAAAAAATCTCCCAATACTTTCCATAGACTTCTAAAAATAAGACATGTTTATCATTACAACTTTGACCTTTTCCATTTATTTGTCTTTTTATATTGTCTCCCATCATGATTATGCTTTGACAAGAGGAATTACATTTTTACTACACTATGAATGCTTTCTCAGGTAATTTTAAGATTTTACCATCATTGTTAAGAGTATCAAAAACCATCCCCAGTTTCAGCCCTTCATTCACTCTGTGGACAATATGCATTTTCCTGAGCCTCAGCGGCAAAGGGACTCCAAAAGATGCCACCAATTTTCTGTGAACTTAATTTGAGATGAAAGCAACACGCAAGAACTCACGATAACCTTCTGAAAATGCCACATGGGTTATGTTCATTTTTCCTCTATTTGACAGGACATAGGCTTTACCTACATTTGATCTGACCTCACTAATGCTTGGTAAGATGGACTAAAGCTGAGCAATCACACTTCCCTGCACTGGGTCTGTAATGCCCCAGCAGGTCCTCACCCACAGCTAAGTCTGCCCTTAAGCCACCTTCCACTCAAACCCTTTCACCATCTAAACCATAAAGTCTCAAATCCAGCTCCACCCTGAATGACCTGAGAGTTTTCCAGCTTCTGTTATCATTCAGCTCCCTTTTCCCTCCCACTTCCTTCCCCATCCCCTGATGCGCTTCCAGCGTGCTCAAAACCTGCCCCAGAGCTTGGGGTTAGGGGAAGTCACCAGCAGTGCCCTGCAGTGATCCCTCTCCTCCCACATTCCAGCTCTTCCACAGCCATGCACCACTGCCAGGACAAACAACTCTGATCCTGGTTTACCTGTTGCAGAAGGCAGGCTACATGTTGTGATACAGGTGGGTTAACAACAGATTGGGCAACTGAGTGTGGTTAAAAGACAACTCTCTGTGATCTTCTTAAATATTCCCCAATACAGTTCTGTAATAGACACTTTCAGTGCACACAAACTAAACTTCTCTTCCTTCAATAAGCTCTTTGAAATTGCTTCCTTCACACTTTGCACTATTTGCCTCTGAATGAGCACTGTCCTCCTGTACCTCTCACCTCCTCCCTCGCTGCATCCAGAACACGCAAGGAACAGAAAACCAAACACGAGAGGTACAGAACTTAGGTCCTGTGAAAAGACATCTTCCTGGAAAAGGCTTCCTGCTGCTTCTCCTTCATCACCACGTCTGTCTTCATCTACCTCCTCTACTTGGTTCACTGCAAGGTTGTCAGAAATGGCACTAATAAGATTATGCTCTAATTCCCAGGACCATACTCATAAAACACAACATTTGTGATGTTAATCACTGTCTTTGAGAAAAATACCATTTCCCCGCTCAAACTGGACTGGTTCACCACTTTTTGTTTTTAAAAAAGATAATAAAAATATTACAGTTAAAAGCCTGTTTTACTACAACTTTCCATATAAGAACCATCTCAAGATGTAATTGTATCCTGAAAAGAATGCAATCCTACTTTTCTCAATCAAGATAGTCAAAGGAGTATTTCTTAAAGAACAAGAATCACTGTTCAGCTTTTCAGACTGTGCATCCAGCACACAGGAATAAGAATTTGGAGGGGCATTTAGAAGGCAAAAAGGTGATTTAGTTTTCAAGCATTTCTAGATTCAGACTGTATCTTGCAAAGCATGAAGCTGGGTGAAAGTAGTGACACCTTTTTCTTAAAACATGAATTGGGAAAAAAATTTGAATATGTTTGTCTTCATTTTGACAATCTTCTGGAAGGCTGAACATGATTCACACATTTATAGAGTCTTGACAAGAGAAAACCAACCACTCTCTTCAATTCACAGAAAAAAAAAAAAAAAGGATAAGCAGGGGGCAGGGTAAAAAGAAAAGCCAAACTAGAATAGCCATTACTTATAGTAGTCAGCCTGAGAGATGCTGTAGATAATAAATCCCTTCATCTTTTTCAAGGGTATTAAACCAAATTTTGTTCAGAGACAAAAAAATAAAAGAATATTAATTGTGACAAAACTGCAAAAAATTAGTATCACATGTAACAAGTCATTAGCAAAGTCATCTATGAAACCAGTCTATGGCTATTGATTTAGCTTCTGAGTAACGTTTCATTGTTGTATCAAAAAACAAATTCTCTTTATTTGATGGTCTTGAAAACACATAGTTACCAGGCTTAAAGGAAAGGTTAAAGAAAAAAATACCTTATGAGAAATTACCTGATTACTATTTGTAGAGCAGATCACAAAATCATGCAGTCACCAACCAAAGTCCACTTGCAGAGGTTTTTATACTAACATCCATCAGGGTTATGTTCAAGTGCCACGACAGCGCATCCACAGAGACCAACCAGAAAACCAACTGCAAATTTACACTGTCACGGTGACAAGCCCCTGGCACAACCTTCAAAGGAGTTCCTGTGGCTAAAATCATAACAGGAGCGTAGCTGAGTAAGCAAGAGAGCTCCTACAAAAGGTTGATTTTTGAATGCAACACTTCCATAGTGACAAGACTGAAAGCTTTTGTAAATGGCATGCCCTGCCGTTCTGATTACTGCGAGTGCTCTGCTCAGGTATCCATGGAAACTTGAGAAATAGATGTTAAATCTGTTGGATCCGTTTGGCACCAGGAAATGGGACTAGTTGCCAGTCAGCCCAGTCTAACCACAGGTATTTTGATCTTTAATCATGGAGAAGGTATCAAGAGTCCTCAAATGATGATGAAACCCACCAGATGGTCACTTTTCCCAAACAATGGCAAAAGGAGGAGGCAAGGATGCACTGAAGAACTGTTATTTTAATGGTGTTATTATCTCTTGAGAGATAAAAAATATCCCAATCCCTGTAATGAGGAAAGAGACACCCAAATGTTCACTCTTCCAATCTCACAGGGAACAGGAAAAAAAAAGAAATCATGGACACAAATGCACAGAACCTCATAGGAACAAGTGGACAGAGTACTCAGGACTGTAAAACCCTTTGTAAGAAACTGCTTTAACCCTAGAGACTGTCTAGGGTTACTGTTCACTGCCTAGTGCTCAGTGAACAGCACTGAGAACTAGGGATGTATCCAGAAATGGATAAATTGAAATTGTCTTCCCAGATCATTCCCTCCGGGAGAAGGAAGTAGCAAAGGGAGAAAAATTTATCTCTGCCTCCTTCCCCAAGGAAACTCGTGAAGGTTGGGCAATCTCCCTCAATAGGAACTTATTTTCTTCAGAGAGAGAATGCAGATTAACTCCCTCAGATGACATGGAATTGCTATTACTGAACTGCATTCACATCCACACTTTTCTGGACTCCAACTGATAATGATTACTAGAAATCTCAATACTCCTCAGAAACTGCATCTGCAGAGCACAGCCTCAGAGTGTTGAGTTAAAAGCTAAAAGCAAAAATCTTCTCCAGGTCTCCCATTCTTGCAAATTTAGGTGCCCTTGGAACCGACCCATGTGCCCAGAGCCTGCAAATCTGTAAGAGCAGAGCTCCAGATGTGGGCCAGGGAGCACCCAGTGACTCACAGGGAGTGGAGAGCAGTGAGCCAGGGCTGGGGAGCACCAACACAGCTCACAAAGCCACTCTGCTGTCCTTGGCACACCCTCGTGCAGTCCTGAGTGAAGAACAAAGCCATCCCAGGCTTTCTGGCCATCATATTCTGGGGAGTTCCATTTATTTGTTTGCTTACTGCTTAGAACTGACTGCATTTTCCTCTTCATTTACATGAAAATGTTTCTCGAATCCCTCTGAGACAGCCTTTGAAGGAATTTCCTGTTTTAATACTGATTACTGACACAGATCACCACTGCCATACTAATTTTAAAACACTGCAAAGTCACTGTTTTAATAGAAGTTATGGCAAAATTTTAAACTCTCATTTCTTTATTTTAAATCCATATCACTGTGATTCTTAACAGCCAGCACATGGGCCAGAGCTGACACATTTTGAATAATGAGAGCTGTGGAATGTTTTTCAGTATCAAAAATGTGCCTGGTCACTGAGAAAAGGCAGATTGGATGTAATGACCCAGGAGCCAGGACACTTGTCACAGTGAGGAAGATGAAGCCTGCAGATCTGTCAGGCATTTCAGATCACCGAGGTGCCTTGGCAGCAGCATCCCCTCAGTGCAACACCAACATCTGTGACCTTACAGCACCAAACAGCTGCACACTCTGCAGTGGAACATCTGTGAAACAAGTGTACCATTTACAGCCATGGCTGATGCACTTCAGAGCTCATCCTTGAAACAGAGTCCAAGTCCTCCTGGCACCACTGCAGAAACACCAACCTGATGAAACCTGGAGCTTCACCCACCCTGGTTTTCAACCAGCCAGGCTGTTTAAGTAGAAACGTGACAAGTGCCATACAGAAGCTGAGTAATTATGTAATGGATAGACAAGGATTTCACTGAAGCTGCATAAGGAAAATATCAACAGCTAGTTCACTTAAGAAAAATAAAAAAAGGAACAGATGCAAACTCCCCAGAAAGGTCATGTTGCTTCATACCAAATTAAGGTCATGACTGTTCTCATTCTCCTAATCGAAAGTAGCATTGTTTGCATACACTGTTTTTTATTCCTTTCCCATTTTCCATTATCATTTACTGGGAGCCAGCACAGCTTTTTTAAATATCAAAAAAAGCCAATTTGTTTCTCCACAATACCTACAGACTAAAACAGCCACAGGGAGAAGTTTCTAAAACCATAAATGGTGTGCTCTTTGAAGTCAAATACTTGTGAAATCCCATCTGACACATCGTCAAAAGGCAGAACCAATTCAGGTACAGAAATCTGACACAATGGGACCTTTTAATATTATTGTTTTAAAGTAAAAAGTATATTCTGAAGATTTCTTTTAAGAAAGGGATGGTTGCTTTGTGCATTTATAGAGAGAACAGGTGAAATCATAGTAGAGGGGAGGGAAAAAGAATGAATCCCCTGGAACAGCTTAGAAGAATAAGTAACTGGAAATCTTAAAATATTTGACCAGATCTGTAACTTTAAAAGGAAAGAAGAAAAGAAATCTAGACCTAATTGCAACAGCAGATGTGATGTCCAGAAGGGGCCTAAAAAATTTCAACAGCATTGCCATGAAAGTGGGAGAAGTTGGCCATGGCAGCTCACATCAGCTCAACCAACAAAAGAAGCATTTGGCAGGAAAGAGCACAAGATGAGACACCAGTCAAGTCCCATATAACCCCAACCACCAATGACAGAGTGAGAAAGCAGAACATATCCTAAACCCTGACATGTTCATGAAGGGATTGGGTCTTTTCTAGCAGAGGCAGCATTCTGGTCTTGCTGCACAGAGCTGGCGTTCCAGAGGCTGTCCTAACTTGAGCTGACATCCAAGGCTGCAGCATCCTCTTCCAGCTCCTGGTGACAGCTGCATTTGGCAGAAACACTGGTCACTCCCTGTGGACCAGGATAAAGCCCCTTTACCCAGAAATGCACCAGCTGAAAATGCCTCTGGACAGAACAGACCTCCTGGGGCCTCTCTACAGCTGACTGAAGCTTTGGGGAGACTTTGCAGGTACAGAGCAGGGCATGTCTGCTGAACACCAACTGCTGTCCCCATGGGAATGAACTAAACATTCACACTGAAAGCTTACAGGGTGCCTATCATAAATGAAAACTTGTCAGCTCAACCAGCATTACCCAATTATAAGCCAAAGGCTTTAAAAATGCCAAAAATCAGTATAATTAGAAGCTTTACATGCAATAGCTCCTGGGTATGAACAATTTCACTAACCAAGCTGCAGATACCGCAGTGCTGTGCTAAGTGAAGCTATAAAGATGATGGGCAGGCACTGCATACAGCATTCAGCTATTTTACATACAGACATTTCTTTTACATATTGTACTGTGCTGCAAGAAGTGGCTGCAGCTTCAATACTGTCAATATAACATGCACTAAATCACAGTTTATCCCTGAAGCCTTTTTTCCCTCTGGCAGCCTCAGCATTCCAGTGCATGGAAAGAACATAAAGATTCCTGGCATCACAAATCATTGCTTTACTACCTGGTCTTCTGTCTTCTAAGCAAATCCTTCCTGCACAGATTCTCCCTCTGCCGCAAGTTACTTCATTTCAGTGTTGCACTGCACCAACCTTGCAACTTGGCAGAAAACAAAACATGATACCCTGTCATCTAAAGATAAATGAATCTGTCAGTCTATTCTTCCCTTTGTCAGCTGCATACTGTAAAATTATTACAGGTTACTTCAAACCAAACAGACATAAGAGACTTCATTTAGGAAGAGCTGAGAGAACATTCAGATGTGGGGAGGGGGAAGAAGCCAGTAGAGCATCTTGAAGATTCAACTAGTTTCTAAGTAATGATTTCTGGTTTAGTTTGGGGTTTTTAATGGACACTTTATGATTCTTTTATTGCATTTACAATGAAATTATGCTATGTCATTCAGAATGTTCCTCAAATCCTACTATCATCAAACTTAGGCTTTTAAGTTTCCCCATACGCTTCTGCCAGCACCGTTGGCTCAGCATTACAGTTTCCTCAAGCCTTTGCAGCATACAGTGAGGAAGAAGGCATGGAGAGATCGAATGAAGTCAGGCTGAGTCTGCATTTCCCTTAGGGTTATTCACCCATATCATTTGTATCCTAGGAACCCTCTTCCCTCCCCCAACTCCCTTCCCACACAAGGAGAGACCACCCCGTCCTACAAAGGCTGTGCTGTTTTTATCAGGCGCAGTGTAACCCCAAACGGATGAAACCCACAGCATCCCTGTTTCAGGCAAAACCAGCTCAGCTCAAGTTTGCAGAATCGGAGACATGTGGCCCCCTTAACACGGTAAAAGAGCACGGGCGGGGGTTCCCCCATCCCTGCACCTCGCTGGGAGCTGCCCGGGGCTGCGCCAGGATGCTCAGGCGCTCAGCCCAGACAGCGCTGTCTCACACACCCGGCTGCCAGGTCTTTCTTTTCCAGTGCATCGGGCTCCTCGCTATACACGGGTGCTGCCTCTATGTCAGCAGCAGCTCCTGAGCTCCAGTCCGAGCCCTCCTCCCTCCGGCCGCTGCTGAGAAAGGGAGAGACCCCGAGCCGCGGGGAGGTGGGAGCCACAAAGGCCCGTCCGGCGGGGATGGCGCACCCGGCGCCGGGCAGGGCAGGGCGGCCGCCCCGCCTCGCCCCCGCCCGGCCGTGTCGCCGCATTGTTTTGTCACCTGGGTCCCCCCGCGGTGCGGCGGCGGCTCCCGGGACCGCACGGGCTGGAGGAGCAGCGGCGCTGCCCGGCGGGCGGGGGTTCCGCGGGCTGCGCTCCGCACCGAGCCGCCGCCTCAGCCGGCCCTGCCCGCGGGGCATCCCCCGAGCCCGGGCACCGCGGGGCCGCCGGCCCTGCCCTGCCCCGCCCCGCCTGCGCGGCCACAGCCGGGACATTGTCCGCCGCCTCCCGCCTCCCCGTGCTCCGGACGGGGCTCCCTCCCGCTCCGGATCGCTTTCCCCCGTGAGCCGCGGCCGGGCCGTGCCGCGCCCGCCGCCGGCAGCGCTCCTGCATTGCGGCGGGGCCCCCTCACCTGCGGCACCGCTCTCCGCCTCCGACATGGCCCGGGCCCGCCGCGCTCCCGGGGCACGGGCCGGCGGCGGAGCTTCGCTGCCCACCCCGGGGGAGGCTCCGCTGCTCGCTCGAGTCCCCGCCCCGCTGCGCCTTCCTGCGGCCGGTGCGGAGCCGAGGGGAAGAGGCTGCGCGGCCGGGCCGGCGCTGACGGGCTTCCCGCGCCGGCTGCGGGGCTGCGCCGCCCCTCCCCGCCCGCTCCCGCAGCCGCACAAGGAAGGCACCGGCGGGGGGGCCGCCTGCGAGGGGCGGCCCGGCCCCAGATGCGGATTTCACGGCCGCTGAAGCGGAAAGCCCTCCGCGGTGCCAGCCGTAGAAAGAGACCCCTCTCTGCGGCCGGAGGTGACACCCCGGCTGAGCCCTGTGAGCCCTGGAGTGCTGCAGAGACCGAGCGTGAGAAGGCTGCCAAGGTTACCCCAGCTGTTCCCCGGGCTGGCAGGGGACTGAGCCAACCCGGACAGTCAAAGTCATGCACGGGTCCCCCGACATCATGGGTTACTACGGGGTGGCTTGTACGGCATGAGATTCTTTATATTTGTCTTCGGAGTGAACTCTCCCGCACGGTTCTGCAGTGCTGTCAGGCCAAGAACTTCTTGTTTCCAGCGATTTTTAGCTACTTCTCTCCAGGACCTGGGAGAGAGACACCCCTACTGTCACTTGATCCATGATGAAGTTTAAGAGTTTTGCAAACTAAGAAGCCATTACAAACACAAGAGAATAAAAGTAAGGCTTGTATCCTCCCGTGAACAATCCTGAAGCCAGAAGAGGTTTTTCCCCTTGTCCATCCGTGCTTCATGGTGTAATTCTCCTTTACCTTCCAACCTCAGCAGCCATTCGTGTTTTCAAAGCAATGCTAGCATTTCATGTAAATAAATAAGAGCAATCACTCCAAGCACAGCCTCGGTTCCTTGCTGACCCTTGGGCTCAGGAGGTCACTGATACTCATGACAGTGTAAAATCCACCCAAGGTTCTCCCAAGTGCCCTCACCAAAGCTGCTGCTCCCACAAGGTGGGATCTCTGTGAAAAACCTGAGGACCGGGGTATTTAGAAGCGAAGCCCCTGGCACTGCAGGTGCTTACTCAGCACCTCTCTCTGTTTGCTCCCTGTTTTCTTGCTCTCATGGCATTTGTTCTGTTCCCTTCATTGCCTCTGAGGACTGCAGGTGAGGTACACAACTTAAAGCAGTAAATCTCTTCACCTCTGCACACCTGACTCGTCTCAAAAGCCTTCACCTACCCTGTACACACTGAAAAGACTGTCTCATCCTGAAATCACTGTCTCACCCAAGGAAAATGCAGAACTCCTTTCTCCCGTCTCCCAAAATCAGCTGCACAAAGGGATCTCCCAGACTTGCAGAGGAGCGAGGGAAGGAAGGAGCACGCTGGGATGGTGGGACAGCAGCTCATCCCACTGCCCACACCGGAGCCACCCTCTGTTCTTGGGGTCACTCAGCAACGTGGGGATCCCTCATGCGATTCCCAAACCCAAGGAGAGTGTGCCGTGGGACAGCGGGCACTGGAATTGCCGCTTCCTGCTCTTCCCTCAGCTCCACGCCAGGCAACAAAAGGGAACATCTGGCCAAGAGTCAGCTTTAATTACCTATTCAGAGTCAGGCTGAATATTTATGCTGTCATTAAAGAGCCTCGGAAATAAGAAACCAAACAACTCTAATACTTGGTTTCCTGACAAGAGACTTAAATAGCAGAAACTTTTGCTTCAGATTAAATGCACTTCAATAGCAATTAATGGCAGACTTTAAACATGTATTGAGGTAATTAACAAAGGCAGAGGAAAAGAAAGGAAGCAACCAAGAAACTCGTAAACACGTATTCAAATCAAATACTCTCTGGGAAAAAAAAAAAAAAAAATATAGTATTCAGGCTACAAGACAACACCCAAAAATAGCATTTACTGGGTACAGACATCTTTCCGAATGTCACGGCAGTGACTACATTATTCAATATCAAGCCAGGTTGCCTAAGTTACACACTCAGCTGTAGGTGTTTTGAATAATGCAGAAGGAGAATATTTGAAGGCATGTGACTGTCTGCTAGTTTGAGAAATTAGACCCTTTTCCAGAGAGCTTAGTAGATCCTTTTAAAACCTAATGAGAGGAACCACATTAAAAAAATACAAGCATTTGAAGTAAAATTATATTCTCAATCTGAGAGGTAAAATTAAGAGCTGAAGCCCCTTACGTTTAATTTTGTTTTATAAAGGCAAAAAATCACAGAAAAATAAATTCTAGGACAATAAAATATTGCATTTTTTTCTCTTGTCATCTCTCTCTCCCTTGGAAATAAAAAAAACGGACATTTCATGTGAAAGAAAAATATTTTTTGAAAAGGTCACCATCTCAAGTGATCCTGCCCTGGGGCTGAAGAGGCTCCATTTTTATTACTTACTCCATAGGAAGTTTGTCATTCTTATGGTCATTTTGCAAGGTTGTTTGGAATCTGTAGTTTTAAAGGTTATCTTATAAGCATAACAGAAAATGAGTCAAAATATAGCAATCAAAATGAAAAAATGGATGGTCAAATTTTGAAAAGGATGCCACAAGTAGTCATCTACATCCTCTGAACGCCTGTTCTTACAAACACCTTTGCTTGTCCCTTGCACAGGAGTCAATTTTAGTGTGGGTCTGGAAAGAATTTCTTTCTTTCTCGGGGAACTGATATCAGCTGGCTTAGTACATTACAGGGGAGTAGCAGCAGAAAGGGAGAACCTTTTTTTGACCCTGAAACATCAAAGTGGTTTTGTGTCAGACAACTAAGGCACCCATCAGGGTTCAACTCAAGCACTAACACAGTTGTTATGGTGTTACTCTGACTATGGAGAAAAGCATGATTTCTGCAGCAGCTTGGGGCAGTGTCTGCTGTTAATTCCCCCTTGCATCTGCTCGGGGATGAGCACCTCTCAAGAGCAATCAAGATGTGATTTAATACACTGTACTCTTCATCTGCAGCCTAGGTGATCCTCAGAAAGCTGCAGCCTTCATTCCATTCATCACACAAAGGGTTCAGATACACTGGCATAAACTGACAGTACAAGAAAAAATAGCTGCTTAACCTAGCCCTGATTTTAGCAGAGCTACCACATGCATGTTATCCATTAGCACCAATAAAAATTTCATGAGAGAGCTGGAGATCACCACAGTGTCCTCTCAGGGCCATTCCCACACATTGTAAGAGCTGCACAAAACTGTGTCTGGTCAGTGAAAAGAGCTGTGTGCTTCTCACTCCTGAGTACAAGAGTCTAAGTGAGGCACTGATGGGGCAGCACTGAGAATCAGTGAGCTGGAAACACCAGGCACAAAGATCTGGAAGAAATACAGTTTTTTGAATATTGTTTTCAATGCACCTGGCAGCAAGATGTAAAGACATTATCACAGACACAGAATGCAGAGAGCCACTGAAGCCTAACACCCAGTTCAGTACTGGCACCGGGGAAGGTTGAACCTTTAAATAAACCACACCACATTTAAAACAAAATAATAGAAAACAAGTAAGCATGCCTTGCATCTTGGCAGCTCAGGAACCCCTCATCAAGCACTGTGTTCATCTGCTCAATTAAAATTCCTGGAGTAATGGTTTCTGATTTCAAAATTTCCTCTTACGTAGTTTCTGGAGCATCAGTAAACATACAATATCTGGGTTCTTTTGTCACCTGTATAACTGCTATTGCAGTCTTCTCCTTCATTCCAGCTGTTCAATTTTTCACCTTTACAGCATTTTAACCTCTCAATTTCTGCTTGTTCTTGGAATAAAAAGTTAGAAATTATTTTTATTACAGAGCCAACTGGCAATCTGTTTCCCTAGATGAGATTTTATCATCCCCCTCCCTAAAAACAGCCTTTTATTTTAATACTCAAGAAATCTCTATAAAGATAAGAAGAACAAAAAACTATTCATCACTGTCACAGCATTTCAATAAAGAAGTTTATTGTGCACAAAGGAACATGAAGGGTTTCTTCCAAAGGAACAGGTTATATAATTTTCACCTGTCTTTTATACATTTCTCATTCCCAGTTTCCTGACATCTGTTAGAAGTGTATCACTCTGGAAACACTGCCTGAAAAGAATTCTCCAGCATTTCTCAGCAGGATGGTTTTTCAGGAAAACTGCTGGGCTGGAGACACTGAAAGTGTGTTGTGCTCACAGCTCTCTGGCTCACTAACTTATCTCAAGCATACTTTTCAGGTATGACAGTCCTCACATTGTCTGGGTGTGACCAGTGCTCCCAAAATATAAATGTTCTAGAGTCTTCTCATGGACCCAGTGGTGTCTGGTAGCTGCTGTGTGCACAGAGCTAAAAGGTAAGTTCAGTCCCAAAAATCTCCACTCATACTGTAAATCCTGCATATCACTTTTTCCTTAAATTCATTGCCCTTGGATACATTAAAACCAAAGCAAAACAAAACAAAACCCCAAAAAACTACACAAACCTCAAACAAACAAAATCCCAGAAGAAACAGATTTATTATATAGCAATGTTGTCACCCCATCATTTATTACTCTCCAAACATGCACCCATTCATACACAGTAAAAAATGCTGTTCTGTCAAGGCATTTTAAAAATATCAACCAGATTGTGCATCCATATTGGCTTGTTTCACCACTCATTTCTCATCATGCTAAAAGAAACAAAGCTCTAAATGCATCAAACAATTAACTTAGTTTTGTGGCATGGCTCCTGTGAGCATGATTAAGTAAGTGATGAGCATGTTGGCTCCCTGAGTGAAGTCAATAAAAGTGGCAGATGGCTTAGCCACCTCTAAAACCAAGGAACTACAGTTGGGTGGGACAAAATTCTTCAAAATCACCTGCATATTTTATGTCTTATTTCTCTGTTCCAGAGAAGGATGTACCCCTCAGGAGGCAAGTTGAGGTAGCATTGTTCACACTCTTGCTTTGCAGACTGCTTCACTGAATTACACAGCATTAGCAAAATTGCAGGGTTATTTGCAGTATAAGGAAGAGTTCTACCCCTTGAAAATATCCTGCAGCTCAAGAATACAAAATTTGCCAATGTAAAGGGGAAAGGAACTCAGAAAATTATCAGACTCATCAAGTGACATGGGAGTTCATGCTCTCACTGTGCACCTGTGACAGATAAAAATGCCATCAGAAAAATACAGGAATATATGAGAGTTACCAGGTTCCTTCCTAACTGCTTTCTGAAGCTTCCTGTGGGCCAGATAGATACTAGAAAGAAAAGGCAGCATGCTGAAAGGCAAGCAGCACATGATTGAGATGATACCCAAAACAAATTGAATCCGAGGGGAAAATCTGAATCCACAATCTCCATATTTAGTCTCTGCAGATTGATTGCTCGTAAACAGGTGTTTAGGTTTTATGTAGGGACATGTCAGGTTAATAGTTCTGGGGATTTTTCCCTAAAATGTTTGTGAAATTGATGGAGAATATCCAAACCTGAGAAAAATGTCACCCAGATCCTCTAGATTAGTACAGAATGAACTGGAAAAGTGGGAACTGGGATGAACATCATAATTTCATCCATCTCACCCTCTGTGCAGGGGGTAGAAGTGACCCCACTGACACACACACCTACAGAGGAATGCAAGAACTCTAAAGGCCACCTGCAGAAATGGAGGTGAGCAGATTCATAGAGTAAATTAGAAATAACACCAGAAGCTACTTGCAGTATACAGAGGAATCTGTTGCTCCACCTAAGGATGGACAAACTGATTATTTATTGTAAATAAGTAAGGAGTAAATCCTAAGGAATTCCACTGACCTCCAGCTTCCATTTGACATTTAAATACAGCAGGGACATTTTAGATTTTGCAGGGAAATGAAAAATAAGCAAAAACCTCTGATACTCTTAAGAAGTGCCTGGTAAATATTGATTTTTTTTTTTTTAAATCATTACAAATATATTTTGATAGGTTTTACAACCTTTAACATTTCATATATATGAACTTCATCTATATGAATATTATATAAGTTGAATTTTACTTCTAAGAATATTATTCAAAAATAAAAGGCTATGCTAACAGATGTTTTACAAAGATATATCTTAGGAATGCTCATGAAATATAAATCTGCAGATATAAGTGATGTTGGATATTTTCAGAGCATAACTTCTTTTAAAAAAATATTTGGAAGAAAAACAAATTTAGAACATCAAATGATACTATTTATTCAGTCATGGGCAGCAATAGCACAGTAAATCACATACAGGAAGGAAAAATAGAAATACTCCTAAACATAGTAGAGATTGAAGTATGTTCTTACAAACATTTGAGAATATTCTGGTAACTAACATGTCTGTAAAAATTAAAAGGCTAAATTATCAGTCAGTCACTGCTGTGAGTCATTTATTTACTCTTGGTTCAAATGTCTGAAATGAATGGTGTCATGAGCATCACCGACATTTTCTCAAAATCTTGGACATGCTACTCCTCTCTGCACATTCTCTTTTAATCCCACATAGTTCTATTTTTGGAATCTTTAATGAGGGCATACACATATAAATGGAAGTACAGAATATCCCAAATGAACTGAGTGAGGTTTTCCACTCAATGTCTAATTTATCTCACCACAGGTTGCACGAGACCTATGATAATTTCTTTCCTCCCTAATCATTAAAGGGATGCAAATTCCATAAGATTATACCATTCTATCACTTGTTTTAAAATTTCCCTGGGGAAAGACAACAATACCATTTTTTTTTTTTACAATTTCTAAGCATGGAGTCTAGTATGCTAAAATAAAAACCATGAATCAATAAGTTGTGTTATTCCTGAAAAGAGGAGGGAATACCATGAGTAGTGGCAAGTAAGTAAAAAGTCAAATTATATAGTAAGTAACAATCCAGTAGTCATCTAACAAAAGCATGACTATTTTTAAGAAAAGTAGTTCATCTTACAAGATTAACATCACTGAAATGTCCAATACATCTAGCTTCTATAAATGAATACTGAATTAATTACAACAGCTATATAAAAAATGGAAGCAAAAAGGGCATTTCCTGTATTTACACAAGGGAGAATACAATTTGTCTCTGACTTCAGATTCAGTAATTAAAAAAAAAATAAAGATAGAAGAGCTCTACTGCCTTAAAATATCCTTGTAATCAGGAACCATGATTCAAATCTTGCTTTAGTGAAGCATAAAGCTGTGAGTTGGAGAAGTCCTTTATTATCTTCATTCTCATTTAAGTACAACAAACTCTACCAACATCTGTAAACTGGCACGTACAATGCAAGAAACATCCTTTCTCTTATTAAATCTATTGGATTTGCTTGAGGCATTTTCAATAATGATTTATTATTTTTGTCTTATTTTTCATCAGAAAACAATGTTGTTGACATTGCTCTAAGTGTTTTTAGCCTAAATTATAACTAAATTGCCCAGGTCTCGTAATTCAATAAACCAAGATTTTTTTTTAGGAGAAAAACAAATAATTGTTTAAATTTTGTCAATTCCTTAAACTTAACTACCAGAAAAATTATGCTTTAATTCCTTGAAGAAAACTAATGAAATCATATTAATTTGCTTTTTCGTTGATGAAAGAAGAATCCCATAACATTAAGCCTATTAGCTGCAATAAAACATCTGGGGTTTATTTCTTGGTGAAGATTACCATTTATAAAAAGACATAGATTATTATTTTACTACTCTGTGTATGCATGTGTTCCTTATAAAGCTGGGATTTTCACTGAGCACAAGAATACTGCAGGCATTTTTGTACCTCAGACATGAGGGCAAACCCTGGTTACAGCTTCTTTCCTCAGGATCCAGTCTTTTTAAATCAATGGAAAATCTCACAGTGATTTTTTAATTTAACTTTTTTGATGTTAATTATTTTAAACCAGGTTAGGTGATGGCTGCCTTGGTGGCTGGGAATTGTATAATAGAGTAAAAGATGCTGATGTTTTTAATGCATATATTCTATAGCCAGCACATCCTTCACCTGTGCTGTTACACAGGAAATGTGTGTACATCCCCACAATGGCTGTCAAGAATTTGGATTCAGGTTTTTTAAGGAGGCTGCTACATTTCAGGAATTTGGATTTAAAAATCAGGGAGAAACATGCGAAAAGGAGACTGGATTGCTTTCAGAATCCTGCAACAGCAGCAGATCTCAGGAAGGACATTGGCAAACCCAGACAGAGGAAATGCACTGAGATTAATGCATTCACACCTCAGATGATCTTTGGCCATCCAAGATTTCTTGGCTTTAAAACACAGGGCAATGAAAGTAAATGTAGGGGATTCTTTAAATCAGTTCTGCAAAAAGCATTTGTCATATGGGCAGGGTGCAGGCACAATGAAAAAGCCATCACCACAGGAACACGCATTTGGTTTGTTTAGAATGGCAGCATAACATTTCTTATAAAAAGAAATGCTTGACAGTGTTTATAAATAGTGAAATATGTGTAAAAATACTCTTCAAATGTATTTGACATCTCTCTTCCAAAGGACTGTATTTTTGGCTGAGTTGTATTTTCAGTCTTTTGCCTTAAGCTTGCATATGACTGCTCTGTTATTTAGAAAGTAGTGGCCTTCTTTTTACTAATATAAAGAATGGGCAATTTTAAATTGAAATGTACAAAACTACTGCCATTAAATTATAATTTAGTGCAGTGCTCAATGCAAAAGGAGTCCTCCTCCTGGAATAGCCTTCTTCCAAAGAAATTGAAAAGAAACAATCAGAGACGACAACTTTAAATCATATCAAATGGTTCACTAACATCATTCTGGTGCTAGCATAAAAATAGGTCTTCAGATTGCATGACTTAAACAAAAATGGGTAGTAAACAAAAAAAAAATAACTATGAAGATGTGCTAAAGAAACAGAAGGAGCACATGGTGAGGAATTTACAGCGAGGAGTCATGGCCTGGAGAAGAATAAGCATGGGGAGATAAGAATAGTATTTTTGAAAACAAGGTCATTGCAGAAAACGTTTCAGATTCCAGACTATGTTTATAGCCCTTGGTGTCAAGCTGCCTAAGAACAGATTCAGAAGGACTGACTTTGTGAAAGTAAATTTTCTCTGTCATCTTTTTTCTCACCCGAGGTGCTATCTGTCAAGGCCTATAAACTTCACTGTGGATAGATTATGTTAATAAGACATGAAATAATGTATATGGCTAGAAGGAAAAATAGGGTGCTTGTATCAAATACATTTTCCTGTTCACTGATGCAAGATCTGAGGGACACTTTCTACAGATAAATGGGGTTGGAATTATGTTAATTTAAAACTGTGTTCCCAGTTACAAACAGATCATGCAGACAATGGACATGTAAGCAATCTGAACGTGGCCATAAATAACTCTTTATAGTTACCCTTCCTTCTTGGAACTATTCAATACTGGATATCTAATCCATACAAGAGCAATACACTTAACTCTCATCATCTCAATTTTGCACTTGAGGTAACTTAAACAAGAGGTTATAAAGTCAGTTTTTCACAGGAATCTATAACTCATTTTCAATAGCACTGCATGGGAGCTGTGAGGGTTCTGTATCCCCCAAGACTTAATGTCAGGGCAACAATAGTTCAGAAGTGCACACTAATTCTGAATGGCTAATTTTAGATTTTCAAAGAGCCAAACTTACTGCTGCTTCCTCTGAGCTGCAGCTGTTGAACATCAGAAAGAGCATTTAGAGTACTTGGAAAGAGCTAGATGCCTATCTTGATTTTCAAACCCACAGAGGCACCTAATCCTCTGTTAAAATCACGGGAGATAATTGTAAAATTGCTTTTCAAAGCCAGCTGTAAAGTCATCTCCATTTCCAGGTCCTTTGACAACTTTATTGCCACAAGTGTTTTTCCCTGTAATGGGTATTTCTGTGTACTTATGTTTTTGCAAGAATTTAAAGTCTGTTAGCAATTACAAAGATTTTTGCTGGAAAGAAAATTAAGTTTGCCTTGAGGTAGCACTCTTAAATCTGTGACTTCCTACAGGTATTTGTAATTTTAAGGACCTTTAATGGCTGGATACATACAGTTTTCACAGACAAAGGGAAGCAGTTTTACCTACATTTGAAATCTTGCATGTTACGCATAAACAGGTTCTATGTGGATAAACCATAATTTCCCATCAATGTGGTAAATTTTATAGGAGAAAATACAATTTTAGATGAGTAATCACCATCATTATTCCTTTCAACACTGCTAAGTCTTCTCTTTATAGACTCTTCTTTTTGTGATGTTTGTTTATATGTGGTTGACCCTTTTCAACCAGTAGAGCTGAGCAGGAGCACTGGAGAACAGTGATGGACTGGCCTCTTTCTAGGTCCTGGTGTTCACCAGTCAGGGACCAGTGCTCTCACCAAGTGCTACTGGAGCATATTTCTAAATCTGCAGGTACCTGAATTACTGCCAGCTGGCAGATGCTGATATTCCTGCACAGCCAATAAGCTGCCTGCAGCTTCAGCTCCAGCTGAGGCCTCAGGAACAGAAGCAGGATTTTGAAAGTGTGACATGGTGTGTTTCCATTGCCCATGCTTTCTGATCCTTTTAGATGCTCTGAGCACACCTAAGCCAAAAGCTGTCCAGATGTGTATGGTGGGAGAGAGAGGTGCCTGTCAAACTGGTTTTCTGACACAGAGAATTGAACTTGCTATCGAGATGTGGAGGTTGAGGACCTTTCCAAATCATGCTGAGGAAATACCAGCATTCTGCAGGCATATTTACCACTTCCTTCATGTCTCCTGTTCACACACTCATGGCATGTTCACACAATATGATTTAGATATACCCCTACTTCTAGAAAATCCCCACATTTTTAGGAATCCAAATGGAAATGTCTGCTTCCTCCAAGACCATCTTAGTTCTCATCACAGTTCTTGAGGTTCCTGTCTTGTCCAGTCAGATTTTCTCTCCATGCAGCTGGCATATGTGGGGCTGCTCTGGGTTATCCAGCCCTTCCCTATAAACTGCTTGAAGGAATTCTGGAACTGAGGACTCAGTTTATCTACAAGGCTCACTGGAGACATGGAGAAAGTCAGTGCCAGGGACTGAAGTGTTCAAACACCTTTAAAGGTCTAGGCTGAAGCCAGTTGGATTTCTTTTTATCCCAGCAAGAGGTCTTTTAAATACCTTCATGTAAGTAATGTCACTTGTCACAACTAATAAAACACAACAAGAAACCTGTAAAGCATTTTAAATCTTTAAGGGAAAGATCACATAAATTCTCTAAAGTACAAAATCTAATGAGAATTCAGAAGACTTTGTTAGTGTCAATGTGAGACAACCACCCTGAATGTGAAAAGAGATGCAATAGTATGAATCCACTGAGGGATGAATTTCTGCTCAGTATCTTTGTTTGCAGGTACACCAACAGGTGGACTCCAACTTCAGACTTGTTTGCCTGACAGCCATCCCCACAAACCAGCAGGCATTCCACCCCCACTAAACTAAAAACCTACAAAATTCAGTTTAAAAGGCCCAAATTAAATTCTTTGCAGAGTTTCCCCAGCAGAGGTTCCTTGCTCTTTCCTACTGAAAACAATCATTTCTGCAGGAAAATCCATGAGAACAGAAAAATATTATGCGTAATAGCAGAAGCTCAAAAGCTGCACAACATGCAAGTTAAATGCATGCCCATTGGCTCAAAGTTCCCTAAACCCTTGTATCCAACTCCCTCAAGGTTTGAAGTAGGGAAAAGATGCACATGAGCCTCTAAGCCTGTACTCTTAATGTAAAATCAACTTCTGCAGCTAGAAGTCATCCAGACAGGTAACTTCAAAATCATGCTGGATCCAAATTCTTCAGGACTTTGAACACTTGAATCACTCTCTTTAAATAAGGCAGCAACCACTTTCCACAGCAGCCAAAGCTTCCAATGACTGCAGTGTGTTACTCCAGATACCATGTACTCCACTAATCTCCTCAGGAGGTGATGGAGGCACAGAAAACCCTGTAGGGCCAGCTTCTGAAAGGAAAGGTTGCAGACTCTAGGGCAAACAGAGATGATAAAAGCATTCCTGGCAGCTGTTGCTATCTAAGCATTCTGGAACAGTCAAGGACATCTTCTGAACAGCACAATATCATCTTCAGAAATCCACTCCCATTATCTATTTTGTTTGTGCAGTGCTTGTTTTGCCCCTCAGCACCCTTGCATGACCCTCTTTAAAGCTAATGGATGTTAAACATATTCAGTCAAGAACAAAATGGAAATAAACTCCTTGCAAAACATATATACATAATCTTTAGGTTGACAGGCAAACCTGAATCCAGTAACATTTTTGGATAAGCATCACTTTGGTTTGCCCCTCCAGACCCAAACATGTAACATAGAATCAAAACCACGATTGCCAACATACTGGCAGTGAACTGAACATATGCTAAAAACAGAAACAAAACCACACACAAAATCCAAATTCAAGATCAACAAAAATCTGAACAAAAATTTGAACCACTCTGAGAGAACATAAGTTTGAGACCATACCCTTACATTTCACAAAAGGCATAATGCTCAGACCAAACCCTCTTTGTCCCACGGCTTGAATTTTACAATAAATTCGTACCCTTAGGTTACCTTTTCTTCTCAGGCATAAATGAAGCAGCCTGGAGGTTTCATTCAGTGCTCTCTACAAAACCTGTAAGCACTCAGCCACTGACAAAAATACTCATGCTTTTCAGTGTTATTCTCACTGTATCTGCTTTTGGGCATACCCATGCATGGCATTAAACATATCCAAAAATCTGTTGTGACAGGAGCTCCAGAAATACAGAGCCAGAACTTTTTTAATAGCCAATGACACTGTTCCAGCTGATTAATCTGTGCCCTGTGATGTGATCTTTTTCTCTCAGCCAAGTTGATATGCAACCTTACCTTTATGGAGGAAATCAGCCAAGTTCTGCCTACAATTCCAGCAATGTAAACCTGAAGTCAGCTCACTGTTCCATTCCCAGTGTTACATTTTAGACCTACAGCTCAGTGAAAGGTGATGCATATCTCGAATCAGACACTGGCAATGCAGAAAGATTACATTTTAGATAAGCAACCGTGTCCCAGTGGTGCACAAGGAAAACAAAGACAAGGAACTTTCAGGAAGAATAATTTCAATACATACAGTAAATTCCAAATGAAAGGTGTTGAACTCTTCTACCACGTGCAAACTCTGAGCAGTCAGAACCAATGAGCAAGGAGTTCTCAAGTAACTGTGGTGAACAGCTTCCAGCTTCACATCAGTGGGACAGATCTGATCTTTCTTTTCCCAAACTGTCTCATGTATCTAATACATAAATATGTGCATAAACACACACATGATAATTGCTCCTTGTTGTCTTTTCACATAGGAAAGATTTTCAGAAGCAAAAGGGCAGAGGAGCCCCAAATTTTCACCTTCTTTTGGAAAATTTCTGCTGAAACATCATCCCTGGGAAGTCTGTGCTATTATCACATATTTGTTTTCCTTATCTTGTTAACTCTCCCATAGATTTAGCTTGTTGAAAATTCTTAATGTCATTTTGATGCTATGGAACACATTAGCACTAGTGTTTTCTCTGGATGGCTCCTTTAATCCTTGCCTAGTGGCCCTTCAGTTTTATTTTTCTAAAGAAGTTTACAGCTTACTCAGAATCATGCTGCTCTTTTAATCTCTTGCTGAACCTGCTGTTCTCTTTGTGATAACTATGTTATGTCTTGAGCTACATTAAGATGACTTGGAAATTGAGAAACAGGATTAAATCTTGGTTGTTAATCTTTATGACTGTAACAAAGCCTAATGGGAAATTGGAAGGGATTCAGAGAAGACTGAAAATTATTAAGGTGCTTGGGTAGTACATATTTAATTATCTTCAGAAGGCAGCAGCTCACTAATGTGGGTGTAACCAGTGTTACTCCACCTTCGACACGAATCCGAGGAATATGGGATCAGACTCACGGTAATAGGAGATCATTTCTCACTGTTAAAAAAACTGTAATGAGATAAAAGGATGAAAATTGTTTATACTAAATACCAGAAAGTATTTTAGAACTTGAAATCTGATGTTATGAGCAGATGATGTCACCTAGGAAATAGTTTGAAGATAGAAGTGGGTGGCTGTTGTCAGCTGCCCACCCAGACTGAAGCCTGTCCCTAAGGCACTCTCAAGAAAGGCATGGCCCAAGCAGCTCCTGGACTTTGTGACCTGTTCTGCTGCACAGCTGGTATCCCACTGCCTGGAAATCAGCCCTTCTGCTCACTCTAAGGTGCTGCACATACTGGCTGCACCTGCTCCAGTTCTTCTTAATGGCTGTGTTTGCACAATTGCCTGTAAACGCACAGAGCTGGGATTTTTCTACAGCTTCTAAATAAGCTAGGATACACAACTGCCATGGAGTTACTCAGAGCAAGAAATAACTAATTTTCTTAGTTATTGGTTTAAAACCATGACAACAACCCAACAGAGTTTAAAGCTCAGTCATTTTTCCCACGTTTGAAAATCTCAGCCAAAATGACCAGTTTGGCTTCCACAAAAACAGCCCCTCTCACCCATCTGTGTAACAACTAAGATTCATCAGCTACAACACTTCTCCATTCAGAGCTGTTTAAGGGAAAGGAAGGAGTCTTAATTCTGGAATTTGTTTTGCCACTAATCTAGCATAACTCAACTATCAAACCACACCGTGACACTCCTTCAATACACATTGGCAGAAAGTTAAATTTCAACAAACGTGAGAGGAGGGAGGGATGGGCTGTTCCCCATTGAAAACCCTGTCATGCTTTTTGCATACTCTATTTTGCAATTGTTATAAAACCGTGGTGAGGATTATGGATAAGAATATTTTAGGCCAAATAAATAAATGTGACAGAGCAATTTTGCAGTGTCATTTTCTCTGCTCTCCTGTTTTTTTGAGCTTTGAACAGCTAAGCCCATTGCAGAGAGTATGTGACTTGGCAGTTAATCACCAAGGCAAAAGGTCATGTACAAAATCTTAGCTTCCAAGAAACACTCCGTTTAGCAGTTGCCACTAATTGACACCAAGAAAAGATCAGGCTCCAAGCACTCAGACACTCCATTTCTCCCCATCTGTCAGTAAGTTAATTGCTGCCTCTTTCTCCACCTCAGGAGGGGCACTGGCCTCTGAAGCCAGTGCCCAGCTTTTAAAGGGAGTCACACACACTGACCGAGACTTTTGCAAATGGCCCTTCAAAAGCTATTCTCTGGTGCTTCTTACAAAACACATTAAAATTGTGATCTTTCTTTGCTGTCCCTAATTATGAGGCTAATCTAATTCTCACTAAATGTTACAACAGTTTTAATACTGGCTCCAGCAGGAGTGGAAACATGGAGTTATATTTAGCATCCAAAGGTGATCTACTGCTCACAAAGTCACAGAGCCTGGAACTGAGAAGAAGCTGCCACTTCTTGAAGTTACTCTCATGCTCCAGGGTTTACTGGAAGGAAGCTTCTGGTGTTTTTCAAAGAGCTTCTTTATGGATATATTTAACCAGATCCTTGGGAAAATCCTCCTAGTGCTAAAATTAGGATTCTATGAGCCTAAAAGACAAAAGTTTCGGTAATCCTCTGTAAAAGTACATTCAGGAAAGTTGGTGTTCAGCCCGGTTTTGCAGTCCTTGTCTTTAGCCTACAGCACACTGCCATCGTGTGGTCCAGGCTGCCACCGGCAACTCTGGAATACCGGGATGTCTTCACAGAGCTTTCTTAGTTTTAATTTCTATTATGCTAATAATGTACCAAGTTTATACTTTCAGGGTATTTATTAAAGATTCTTTTTAAATGAAGCAATTAATGTGATTCCCTCTTCAGGCCAGAAGAATCAAAAATGGTCAATAACATTATTCAAGATAAACTGTATTTTGTTTGCTGTTTGCCCACTTTAATAGTGGGCTATTTCTAATGCAGACCACTGCCATCCTTCCATTTCCTTCAACTCATCCAAAATTTGTGGGTTATTTAAATAATTACATTATTTTTTATATATGTGTCTTTACACACATAATTTTACTGATCTGTTCAGTTGCTTCTCTAAACTGAGAAAAAAAAAAATAAGAAAAAGGCTTTCTAGACATTCCCTCAATCAATTTGGAGTCTTCTAATAATAACTTGCCACTCCTCTCCCAATTTGTGTTCATGCCTGGTTTTACTCCATCCTAGGTGCAGAACCCAGCATTTGGGTTTTGAAATTTGCAAAATTTCATCCCATTTACCACTGCCCAATGGTCCAATCTAGCAAGATCCCTCTGCAAGGTGTCTTGTCATTCAAAAGGGACACAGCTCTTCACAGTTTGGTATCAGCAAATGTGCATTCCACTCTTACCTCCAGATCATTGATAAACATACTGAACAGAACAAGCCCTAAAATTGAGCCCTGAGGAACACTAATGATATTCTGGTGTGGTATTTTTCAGGAATTTGACTTTGAGAGGGTAGGTTTCCACTGTTTGTCACTCATAACTGTTACTGCACAGTGAACAAGCAACAGCTCACTCTAAAAGGCTGGCTTTATTTTTATTCACCAGGATTGCAGCAGCAAGTTTTTATTCACCAGGATTGCAGTCCCTCCAAGGGATGCTCAGTTGTTACTATCAAATAAACAGCTGTGCTTGGAGAAGATAGCATTCAGAGCTCATTCCAGGTATTTGTTATGGCACGTCTGTGGAAAAAGCTCTTCCTGACTCAGTCACTACCATGATTACAAGATGTCCCGGAATGTATCAACAAATATTTTTCTGAACTAAAGTTAATAAAAAGTCAAATTTCCTTTCCTTCTGGCACTTCTGGTAAAACTAACTTATGTGCATACAGTTATGTATATAAAAATATACACATTTACATTACCTTTATATTTTCAGTCTCCTGTTTTTATAGTGTAGCCCTTAGCTGTCATACTGGGAGGACAAACAGACTGGAATATCTCACAGGTTGTTCAGTATGTTATGCCGTACACTGTGTGACATCATTTTCCATTTTGTTCCATGAAATAGATTTTATAAAGGAGCTTTCCCCAGAGCCTGGCCCTTCCCACCTGCTCTGTTCGAGGTCTCTGCTCCCTGGTGGACGCGGCGATCCAGAGGAGGGCGTCCTGTGGCTTTGGAAAGTGCCCGTGTCCCTGGAGCCCAGCCCGGCCCTGGCTCAGATCCAGGGCGAGCAGCCCAAGCTCAGCAGCAGGAGCAGCACACGGGTGTAAGGACAGGCAGGGGACAGCAGCACACGGGTGTAAGGACAGGCAGGGGAGAGCAGCACACGGGTGTAAGGACAGGCAGGGGACAGCAGCACACGGGTGTAAGGACAGGCAGGGGAGAGCAGCACACGGGTGTAAGGACAGGCAGGGGAGAGCAGCACACGGGTGTAAGGACAGGCAGGGGACAGCAGCACACGGGTGTAAGGACAGGCAGGGGAGAGCAGCACACGGGTGTAAGGACAGGCAGGGGACAGCAGCACACGGGTGTAAAGGGAGGCAGGGGACAGCAGCACACGGGTGTAAGGACAGGCAGGTCAGAGCAGCACACGGGTGTAAGGACAGGCAGGGGACAGCAGCACACGGGTGTAAGGACAGGCAGGGGACAGCAGCACACGGGTGTAAGGACAGGCAGGTCAGAGCAGCACACGGGTGTAAGGACAGGCAGGTCAGAGCAGCACACGGGTGTAAGGACAGGCAGGTCAGAGCAGCACACGGGTGTAAGGACAGGCAGGTCAGAGCAGCACACGGGTGTAAGGACAGGCAGGGGACAGCAGCACACGGGTGTAAGGACAGGCAGGAGAGTGCAGGAAGGCAGGACAGTCCCCTCGGAGGGCACAGCGAGTGCTCGCTGTCCCCCGGGCTCTGGGGGATGGCCGCTCTCCGCCTGGGCTCTCCCACCGCCTGCACTCCCAGCCTTTCCCTTGCTCTTCCTTGGGCTTCTCCAAGCAAAGCCACCCTCAGATTTCAAGAAGTTTTGTAGCCTGGGGGGTCTGGAGTGAAAGGCGAAGTTTTTAAACCTAGTCAGTTGTCTCAGCTGCTAAATACCAATGGCTTTGCAGAATTTTAGGCTGAACTCGCTGAAAACATGTATTTAATATTGAACCTGAGCCAGTTCCTGACACAAGAGAGCTCCTATAGCCCTTTACAAAAAAAAGACTGTTCAAAATCAGGCACTCAGCCCGTTGTACAATCATTAAAAAGATCTCTTTTGTAAAGAGACAGCAGATGGGACATCCCAAAGAGGAGCTGAGGTGGTCAGAGCTTGGTGCTGATAACACCAAGGTTGTGGGCTCATTCCCTGTAGGGGCCATTCACTTAAGAGTTGGACTTGATGATCCTTTTGGGTTGATTCCAACTCAGAATATTTTATGTAAAATATAATGAAATTTTGGGGCAGGAACCAACATAAAAAGCTTATCAGAGGATTTGGATCTCTGACTTACAAAGGAAAAAGTTTCACACTCTGCCCTTCCCAGCAATTTATGAGATTTACTTTATCAATCCTATGCCTTCAGAAACCCTTAAGAATCATGAAGGAAAAAAATCCTGCCTTTGAATAAAAGCTCTCTTTTAAGTTTAATGTCTTTCCTACAGTAAAAAAAATATTTTTAAATGGAAGAAGCTAGACTTGTTTAAAAAGCTTCACTAACAGCTGGCTGGAGCCTTTTTGTTTAAAATGGTAAATATATTTCAAATCATTCAGTGATTAAAATAAAACGTACAGGAATGGGATATTTAAAGAAAATTGTAATGTAGATGAATGTTGCATTTTTTAAAGTGGGAAGTATTTTTAACATCAACTTCCATATAACTACATTATGCAGAAATAACTATTATAGGCATTTTTAATGTTAAAATTATATTACTTTTCAATTATTTGATTTGGTAAGGATTTTTATTACATGAAAACTAGGATAGCTTTCATGTCTTGTAATGCATTCTATTGTATTACTGAAGTCAATGGCAGCTTTTCCATGGACTTGAGTAAGAATTGAACTTTACAGTTCCAGAGGGAGGGATCTTAGTTGTTCTTGATGAAAGAAGAATTTTTGAATTCTTTGAATTGCTAAACATAGTTTTTGGTAACTTTTGGACAAATTAATATCTTGAGGTACTTATCAAAAGACTAGACAATGTCATACTCTGCTGCCCTGAAAATATGCACTTTTACCTTTTCAAGGTCTTTTAAACCTGAATTTCCTGTCCTGACCTGTGAACTGTTATGATAATAGTTAAACAGTTACAAGCTTTTATTTCTGTGATGTTTCATTTCACAAGACCTGCATTTCAACACCTCACATGCTGCTGCTGTGTCTGCAGCACACTTCGCAAAATGCTCTGAGCTCCTTTCAAATGAAATATAGTTTGGATTTAAGATGGTCGAACTGACCACTGTAACATATCAGAGAGCTGGCATAGTCCATGATATCTGACCAATGAAAAATCCTCGTTCTTTCCACAATATTCAGCAGATCCTGCAATTTTTCTCTCAACGGGAGACAAAATGTTAGGTTACAGAACCCTTAAAATTCCCTGCTGGATCTCACAGAATCTGCAAGTCCCACCCCGCAGAGAATGCCACTTTGTGGCAGTCTCTGCACATTCCCTGAAAGAATTCAAATTCTTTACACCAATTGAACGCATTTCTGTCTCGTCTGAATGGCAGAGTGAATGGAGACACTTGAGAGTTCTTGGTCGCAGACATTCTAATTGATCTCTTGGCTGCAGTATACTGTAATTTGTATGGAAATATGCATTTCTCTCTGGAGGCTGTCCTGCAGTGGACTAAGCATAGCCATGTCACCTAACAAGAGCACTTTATGAACCATAATTTTCTCCATTGAAATTATATCTCTCAACTTTGGACGTGCATGAAGAACCTTTCCATATACACACACACACACAGGAGAGAACCTGTCAAAACACGTAGCTTTGATAACATTGACCCAAAAGCTGGACACTTAACAAGAGCTCTCGATGAAATAAATGGAGAAGAGACTAAAAATCATGTTTGCTTAGGCTAAACCGCTTTCCACACTATCTACAAGACAGCCTCAGCTGTGGTGTCCGTGGTGCAAATCTCATTAGATAGGCTGGTAAGTTATGCATGCAGAAACAGACTTCTAAGGATTGCTCTGCCAAGAGGGGGAATTGGCAGCACACAGAGCACTTCCCTTCCCACTCCCCGTGCTGTGGGATCTGGTGAATCCCCAGCTGTGCTCTAAAGCAGACCTGTCAGGTCTCATGCACCGATTCACTCTTTTGTATCGCACTCTCACCACTGGCACTGCACATTTCTACACGGCGGTACCGCGGCTTCTCTCCCACTTTTGGATCCCACCCATCAGATGCAGGTGGTCAGTGTGCTCGGTGATTATCTGACCAGCTGCATCTGATGTGAGGGTCAAGGAGCAGAAGAAAGGTCACAGTCCTGGCACTGCAGCTGGGGAATATGCTCTTTAGCAGGACCCAGTGCTGACAGGAGCCCTGCTAGAAGGTATGCTCCCCTCTCAGGGCTGTTTGCTGCAGGATTCTGCTCTTTAATGACTGGACAGATGCTTATCACCTAACTTTGCACTAGAATCTGTGCCCCAGCACATGGAATCTCATGTCTGAAGACCAGAGACTTCAGAGGTTTGTCTCATAGGCTTAGCTTTCCCATGAAATTTCTGCGAGACACGATGAGACCTCAGAGATCTGGCTGGTATTTCCACAAGAAACCTTTTGTTGACCTTACCTTTACCCTTGTGCTATTACTGATCAGCTATTGGAGACACAGAAACAACAACATGAATTCTGATGAATTCTGATTTTTTTTTTTTGTTGTTTTTTTTGTTTTGTTTTGTTTTGTTTACAGAATAAAAAGGCAATGAAGTACTTACAATGAAGGTAGCAGTTGTGGACTGATTCATGCTTACTTCTGAGTCTCTATTGGTGGCAGTCAAAAATTGCATTTCATAAATATATGTTTGTATACAGTTACTTCAAATGAAAAAGGCAAGTTTTTCATTCCTGAGATTTTAAATGTCATCCACCCAAAAAAAGAACTGTTAACATTTTAGCTGCCCTCAGTAGAGGAGGCCAGTGACTGACATATTAAAAGCCTCAAGGCTGTAGTTATTTACAAACTTTGATTTACTAGATTCTTCCACATGTTTAATTCTGCTCCTCATCATAAACTTTCCCACTGTATTTCATTGACTAGCATTTTAGCAATAATTCCATTTATTCCTAACATTTCTTTTTCTGGCCTCATTTTTCATCACCTTCAGTACTATGCCAAAGATGAACAAGAGCTGGGAAATATCTTTATGCAGAAAACTTCCATTTGGTCTTGTGTACCATTTATTCCACACTGATGGATGCAGCAGGTTTTCACTGCTGCACATGACCCTCTGTGGTATTTTCATAAAACCAGGAAGAGCCTAAACAGTGGTATAATAAATTAGCAGAATTTAACTATTTTCTTC
Source organism: Cyanistes caeruleus (assembly GCF_971803275.1). Lineage (NCBI taxonomy): Eukaryota > Metazoa > Chordata > Aves > Passeriformes > Paridae > Cyanistes > Cyanistes caeruleus. Next base: position 6,798,252 of record NC_141708.1, on the reverse strand, counting down.
ACAAATATAGCCCCAAAATCTAATAAAATAAGACTGAGGAAAAAATTAGATAGGCTGTGTTTTACATTAGTTAGAATCTATGGTTTACTTGTCAGAAGAAATCCCTTTGGAAGAATCTCCACTGACAACCACATTTTGTTTAGGGTATCATATTTATTGGGACATAGGTATCTGTTCTTTAAGGCATTAAATCTTTCATTATACATGAAAACCACAGACCTCACATTTAAGGAGAACTTATTACCTTAAAAATTAATAATTTCTATTACATTTCCTCAATTTCAATTAGTAATGTGCAATTGCATTTATTTTTAGGTACTCAGTCCTAAACATCTGTGAGGCTGGAAAATCTTAGTGCATTTTTAAAATTTCATTTCATCTATAGGTGCAAACACACACAAAAAAAAACAACAACCCATAAGAAACAATAAACAGGCCACCCTATCCCAAATAATCAAATCCAATTAAAATAATTATGTTCTTTTGTATGGGACAGTGGATAAATCCCAAGCACACAATTTGGTTAAAACTTAATAATTCATGCTAAAAGAAACTTTTAAATGGAATGTGTAAGTTTGCTCTCCATCTTATAAGGTAATAAGCAGTGGCAAAACAACATAGAAAAGGTAAAAACTAAGTGTCAAATACTTCAAGAATTTAGAGTATGTTTCAAAGACAGGTATATTAATAACCTTCTCAGTGTGTAAGAAAACTCTGTCTGTATTCAGAGAAGTCATTAATTATGCTTAACCTTCAATAGCAATCTGTCCACAATACTATTCTGCAGAATTTAAGGTATATCTGCTTTCTCTAAGCATTTTCCTCTCTACTTGTAGCATTTTCAGTTACCACTATTGACTGCTATGTCTGATCAAAGTGAAACAAATATTAGCCCCTCCAGATACCATTCACCCTCCTTTTTCCTGTGGTCAAATGAATCCAGGCATTCAGGAGGAAAATCAGCAATCAGAATTCCACACAAAATCTAAATCCTCAGTTGTCAGGTTCCAGCCAAGAACTTCAGCCTTCCTATTCCCATACTTTTATTTGCTGTATTTCACCCATTATATTCCACTTGCTGCTTTCCCATGTGCTACCACAAACTACAAGTGGGTTTGCTATTGTCATTTCACTAACCCTAAAGAAACTTAATTCTATCTTCTGAGTCGTTGTATGGGTGGGGTCTGAGGCACCTCCCACAATGTGGCTTCAGTAAAATAAAGCAGAAGTAGATGGGCACTTGCTGGGCATTTTTTCTGTGTGTAAAGTTGTAATCTTCTGCATGCAAGAAGATCTCAAGAAACCTTAAATTCTCCAGAGCCAAGCACCTCTTTTAAAAACATTCCCACCAGTTCACTTTTTCTTTCTTAATTTTGCTCACAGTTCTAACAATAGTTGCTCTTGTATCAGTGGAAGAAAGAATGGGATTTACATTTCCTGGGCATTACTCAGCTTTGAGTAATGTATCCCTATGCCTCCACTTAGAAAGGAAAATGTTATTGGAAAGGTTTGGCAGATGAGCCACCTTGTGCAAAAGTCAAAGTTTGAAATATCAGGTTGCCTTTGTGTTCCCTGCACTGCACAGATTGGAACGAAGCTCAAAGGAACAGCCTCACTTCCCAGTCCTCAGCAATCTTCTCTCCCCTTCCTCTCTTCTCCTCCTGATTTTCCTAGTGAGTTATTCAGTACTACCACACCTGCACAAAGGGCAGCTTTAAAAAAAATCTCATTATTACACTGTGCAGGATATTACAATTGTGATAGAAAGGGCATCTCTATTTAGCTTTACCTGGCTTCTAGACTTCAGTCAAAAACCAGCTCAGTTTTAAGGATGACTCTTGCCTTTTCATATTACATAAGATTCAGATATTACACTTCTGTCTCTATTAACTGATAATCTATGTTGCTCTGGATGTCCAGTACTTTATTTACTTAGTTTCCTGAAGAGAAAAAAAACAATTTAATTCCTGAAAGCTTTCTGATTTTTCCCTCCACCATTTTTTCTTTTGTTTCATTCTGCTATTGAACATGAAACAGATGGACAAGAAAAAAAAAAAAAAAGGATGGAAAGAATGTTCTAATGGCCAGGATTAATTAATCAAAGAAAGATGAGAATAATGTTTCCTACTGGAAGGTTTGCAGCTCTGTATTTTGCTTAAGTGGATCCTTAGCAAAAATCTAGAAATAAAGATAAGACAAGGAAATTAATAGAATGCAGAAGCTTCTCTGTGTTTGGGATTGGTTCTTCTTCCTCCTGTTCATTTCCTCCACTCTTTGAAAATAAAGAAAAGATACACACCCCATGACTTTATATTTATTTCCAGTTAAAAGAAGATTTGTGCTTTTTTTTTTTTTTAGATACTGTAAAGGCTGAACACTCAACTAACCCACTGTGTTTAGGTTTCCCTGAGTGCTTCACAGAGATTTGTTAAAGATATAAAATAGCACACCAAACAATGAAAGGGCTTGTTTTCCCAACCATTTCTGTTGAAAGCTACTTGGTATTTGTTCCTATGCAACAAAAATTAAGTTTATGTGTAGGTGTTCCATGTTTTTACAAACTCTACACTCCTTAGTTGTTATAAGATTAAAACAATTTTCTCCCTCAGTAAATGCTTCCCTTGAAAACCACTGGAAGCACATAATTCATCTGTCCATTTATAGCTTCTATTTTCTTCTAGGCACCGAGAAACTACTGATTGTGATTGTTGTTTTCCCTTTTACGAAGCTGATGCTGAACAAGTGACAGATAAGACAATTTAATGTTTTGGTGACCATACAGATCGATTTTTCATTTATTCTGAAGTTTAAAAGACAAAAAGGACAAACAACTAAGGTATGATTGCAGAGATTTTGTTTAGCAAATTACTCTTCTATACCCAGAAAATTTAACAGGCACTCTCATTAAACCTGCAGGGAGTTTTAAGGTAGCTTTAGTACCAATATTTTTCAAAAAATGCATTCAAAGATTTTTTCCCCTGAACCATTTTCTTTTCTATGGAATCTATCAGAACAGTTTGGAGATACAGTACAAGTCTTTAGGTGTGAATAATAGAAAAAGAGGAAAAAAAAGAAATTTATTACCACAGGCTGCAGAAGGTCTCAATAAAAAGATAAGTGAAAAGGGAACATTGTGGGGTTTCTGAATTGGATAGAGAAATGGGAAAACCATACAAATTTGGGAAAGTGTTTATATGGAAAAGGTAAGGATTGGTATTACACTTCACATGGTTTCAAACATGAAGACAGTAAAAACTGCTGAAATCTGCTGTTCTGCATGAAGAAATTCTGGGGAGAGCAGGGGGCCTTGGCTATCTGACCTGGCTGTCCTCAAGAAGTCTAAGGATGAAGAACATAAGTCAAAACCTTCTTTCCATTTATTCTTCAGGACACTCTACTTGGATGCCAGAACTGTTTATCTGTACCCAGTCCCAATGTCAAGTAAGGTGGCACTTACAGGAATTTGTGTAGTTTTCATGATATTACACAAAAATAAAAACTGAGATGACTAATCAACACTGAGTAGTCAACAGAGATATTTAAATTGCTTTCAGTAATATCCTAAATAGCTTTCAGTCATATTTCAGTAACATCCACTCTTTTCAGCTTACTGGATTTTTGCAAGAAATTTAAAAATTATTTCAGGGATTTGACAGTGATATCCCAAGCAATTCTAGAAACTTCCTGGAGATACTATGTTGCATTATATTCACAAGTCTTACTGCCTTCACAATGTGAAACATCAAGGAATCACTAGAAAACCCCCAGAATTTTAGATTCAGAAATCCCAGAAGTAATGCTAGAGATAAATCTGGTTAGATAGATAGATAGATAGATAGATAGAAAGAAAGAAAGAAAGAAAGAAAGAAAGAAAGAAAGAAAGAAAGAAAGAAAGAAAGAAAGAAAGGAAAACCATGAAGCTACTAAAAATAGTAGAAAATTCCCATCTTTTTTCTTATGGAGCAATTTTTTTTCTGCCTGCTCATTTTACTGATGGGAGGTAGAATTTTGCATCCCAGGGATCAATATCTGTCAGAATAATTTAGAACATGTGTCTATAGATAGTAATTTTGCACAAGTATTCACTATGAGATTTTTCCATGGGCTTGACTGTTATTCTCATTATTAAAAATATTACAAATCTTAAGCCATATTAATGAACATGTTTCTGTACAAGTTTTACAGTACAATAGAATTACATCACTATCGGTATGTTAAAAATAACCACTGACTCTCCTAGATGCCAGAAGCAGATTTTATTGCCTCATATACTACTCTTGACCACTTAATTAACTACCACAAAAGCTAATTAATTAGACATCACAGTCTCTAATCATTCTGGAATTTGCTCTATTATGTTCAGCTGGAATATCCTCTTTCCTCAACAGACCCCCTAAAGTTTAGATGAACACAATAAAGCACTATGGGGTTTTTATTTTCATCTTTCCAGATACTCAAGATCAGGGTTGAATATTTAGACTGATTCTTTTTTTTTAATATTTTTCCTATTTAACTCTGTCTTTATTACAGTGGATGTTTTTGTGAGCTTGAAAGGCTTCGGCCTTTTTTACTGTTAGTGTTCTAGCATTTTAACCTAACATTGACAAAAAAATCATTCTAAAGAAGGCAATAATTTCACCAGCTTAACTCAGTGACTGCCTGCTGCTTCTCTCTCACAACATGCATGTCACATGCACAGGTATTTTATCAAGTGACGTATCAATTAAACTCAAAAGCTGTACCTCCAAGATTCTAAACTGTTTTGTCAACAAGATGCTGCCACTGTGTAGAGTCAGCCAGTGTATCGTGGTGGAATGAAAGTACCAATGAGAAACAAGCTGATAAATTGGTTTGACTAATCATTAAAACCCATCCAGTATAATCGTTTTAGCTGATCTCGTTTAAGTCATTCCGTGGAGCTGCCAAGAGAGTTCAGGGACAGGTCGATCTTCTATTCGCATCATGCAAGGATCAGGCAGATAAAATCCGATCAGTTACCTGACCATTCTTGCATTTATATGTAATTATTCCCTGTTGTTTTAAAGCTTCCATCTGGAGGAAAAAAATCTGTTCTGCTCCTGACCTTTTCAGACCTCATGTCACTGTATTTAGCTTTAACAGATGGATTCTACTGATCTGATATGAAAATAGAAATAAAAGATTGAAAACATGAAAAGAGCGGAAAAATATAGAATCATTAAAGCCCTGATTCACTGCTAAGTGCAGGTCAGTGGGTGAATCTTCACTGGATTCATGGGTCATTGGTCAGGCCTCACAGCTTGTTCCTGCCCTAAACTGCAAAAGAATTAAAGAGACTCCATTAAGAAGGTGACTGGCACTACCTTTCTCTGAGTGGGAGAGAACAGGAAGGACTGCTAGCACACACTGTATCCCCAAGGTCACGGCTACTACTAACACACAGCTCCAGGCTGAAGTGCCGGTTCTGAACAACACTCAGATCTACCTTGTGCCAGTGAGAGCAATTGCTCTGAGCACAGCAGATTCCTGCAATTGCTCTGAGCACAGTAGATTTCTGCACAAGAATTCTTCCTGCCTTCCATGTCTTCCATCAATTTCTTCAATTTCTTATTCAATTTCACTGGAAGCAACAGAAAAGTATTTCTTGTCTCCAGAGTGGAATGTTTTTTGAGTTGTCTCTTGGATCAGAGATAATGGCAAATAAAATAAATAAATAAATTTAAAAAGGAAGTGTTTAACATCATTAATAAGAAGGGATGCAACTGTTTCCTATTTTAGTCTTCCTGTTGAAAAAAACCTTACACTCCCTATCATTACAATATGGCTACACCTATCAAGTAATATAATTTCCTTTATTGTTTCCTGCCCTTAATATTATTAACCAGTTGTCTGTTATTATACAACTGCTGCCTTTCACTACAGCAGTAGTTTCATTCCATAGAGACCAAAGTAATTCCTGCATGTAGAGACTTTATGTAAAGGGGGAATGAGTAAATTCATCAGCCTAAATTTAGGAGTAACAAATCTTGGTTGTAAGTTCTATAAACCAGAAACTTTATGGAAATTATATTTACCTTACAATAAAGAAATGCAGTACTTTATTTCACCCTTCATCAGTCTAATGCTTTGTGCCATTTCTGGGTAAACCAGCTTGAAAATCTTACTTCTACAGTGGTCATCAATGTGCTTATATTTTAAAGGCTATTTTCTCAGTTAACATAAACTAGCATAACTCAGCCAAAGTGCTATTGACTAACTCAGTGAAGATTTATGTTTTAAAAAGCCGATTCTGCAATAAGTTTGTGATCAAATTTTCAAGACTATTAAAAGTGGCCAGCTGTTCCAAAGCATGTTGCCATATATGAAGACAATCATTGTGCTACTAAGAAAAAGGTGAGGTCAAGGGAAAACTTTTTCTCCTATTTTTCTTGCTATTTTTAAGAAACTCCTTTTTCTACAGTAGGGATGAAATAAAATTTTAAACATGTTCTAGGCCTTTGTGACTGCAGAAGCATTTTATGTTTTTAATTGTTACGCAGGGTGTTTATCTAATTAATTATTAATTATAATTAATAATAAGGAATAGATTTGTAACAAAGAACTGGGTGGGGTATTATTTATGCGAGGATCTGCACTTACTCCTTTTCCTTTCCATAACTTGGCTGCCCAGAGCCTGGCTTCTGGAACCTGTGCTATTTCTGCACCACTGCCTAAGGTTTATTTGGGGAGGGGAGGGAGAAGGACTGCTAATGATCTCCCAGAGATAAATGAAATTGCTGATTTAGTCAAGCTCATTCTTGACCTTGACACAAGATGGGACAGGCAAAGGGAAGAGCTCAAAATAGAGTAAGTGTAAGAAAGGAAGATCAAACGAAAGCTCAGGTCTGGCCAAGACCCCCCCTACATTCAGCTAACACCTGGCTGAGTTAGAAAACATGACCAGCCCAACCTTCCTGTAGGAGCCGATTGAAGCTGTCAGCTCCCGGCTTGTCACCCACTGCATCAGGAGGCCCCTGGGCTGCCACAAGAGCCCTAATTAGGCAGAAATGGCACTTCGGCAACTGACCCGCCAGGACCTTTGGCAAAGCATTTAACATCATTAGTTAACATTTTTATTAAAAAAAGTGTGAATGTAAATGAACAGCCAATGCATTTCAATAGGGTTTGTCGGTGGCATTGCATGCCCCCCCACTCTCCCAACCACACACACACTTTTTTGCATGAATAGTTCACTTGTTTTCTCTAAAGGGGGATGGGGACGTAGAGACTGTTTTTCAAAGGGAACGAGACATGTTCAAAGCAGAAGCAAGGTCTTAAACAATCAGACACAAACTCTTGCCTTTTGGGAAGCGTGTTGGGGAGTGAGCAAACTGCTAAATGCAATCCTACCTGCAACATGCCTAAGGGGATGTCTGAGAGGGAAAGCAGGCATAACCCACACCCGAGCACAGAGATACAAAAATCACATGTTCATCTGATTGTTCTAAGGGTATTCATTGTGTTCTTGTTCTTTTCTGTTACATCCAAGAATAGGTGCCTAATCCAGTAAGCCTGCAACCCTTTGCCACAGCTATCAAATACTACAGCGGCGTAAAAGAATGAACATCTAAGAATATACTGTCCTCCTCTTTCTTTGTAATTTCTTTATTCATTGCACATTACCTTTGACAGAAGATTACCAAAAAATACTAATCAAGCATATTAGCAACCTACCTTAATTAAGTCCCCACTAGCAGCAGTTTATCTGTGAAAAGTTATTTATTCATACAGAAGAGTATGCAGCCTTGAGGCAGTTTATTAGGGCTCCATTTTTCTCCAGGTTATTTAACTGGACAGTTTCTATAAATTATCAACACATGCCCAAAATCCTGGGACAGATTTTGGAAATAAGAAACATATGAAAATCAAATTATTACAAATATACTTCCTAATAAAGAACTGGACAGGACTTGGAACTTGTACTGACCTGTGATATTTTATGTGTGCTTCCTTTGAACATCCACCAATCCAGGTAACTTTTATTTTCTTTGAACCTATTATCTCCTTCTTCCTCCAACAGAAGCTACAAAATTCATCACTAGGGCTGATTCTTTAGTCAAGATAAACATCCTATTACCCCAGATTTTGGAATTCTCTCCCTCAGTCTATAACAGCCATATGTTACCAGCAACACTTTTTTTCCAACAAAGAAAAGATTTTTTCATTTGTTAGGAAATCATTACAATCTATGTACATTCCATTACATTCTATCTACATTCCAGCTACATGGCCTACCACTTATACTTTCTAAATAAAGCTCAAATGTAAGAAGAGATTAAAACAGATCTCTCACAATTTAGGACTCAGGTACAGAAGATACTGATTCAAAACCCACTCATCAGTCTTTCTCTGAAGCCCATGGAAGTTTATCCTTTTTCTCAGAACCACATTTTAAAGAATGAAATGATAATCACATTGGCCTACCCAGAGATTCCAGTCCCTGCCTGTTTCCAAATAATGTACATGCCATATCAGGAAAAAAAACCCCAAACCCCAAACTTGGCTGTGCATCTCTCCTGGTCTGGGCTGGGCTAGAGCTCATTTTCTTCCTAGTAGCTGGCACAGTGCCGTGTTTTGGATTTAGCATGAGAATAATGCTGATAATACACTGATATGTTTAGTTGTTGCTAAGTAGTGTTTAAGTCAAGGACTTTCAGTTTCCCATGCTCTGCCAGTGAGGAGGTGATCAAGAAGTTGTGAGGAAGCACAGCCAGGATATGAGCCCAGGTTGCCAAAGGGATACTCCACACCACAGAACTGGAGGGTGTTGGTCAGGAGCCACTGGTCACTGCAGGAGATAGGCGGGGTATGGGCCAGTGGATGGCAAAAAATTGCACTATGTATCACTTGTTTGTCTTTCATAAATTCTCTGGGATCTATAGATTATGTCAGGTAAATTCTTACTCTCTGTGTCTGTGTATCTGTACACAAACAAGTGTTTGCATTCTCTTCTTAAACAAGTATGTGTAGCCTTTGAAACAACATGGAATTCTAGATATACATTTTTAAATACTAATACTAAGTTTAGAAATCCATATAAGAAGCCTGGCTTGATCTTCTGACTCAGCTGTTGACAGCAGGTGAGCAGTTAATTTTGGCAGCATTGAAATAACTTTTACCAGTGAATTAACAAAACCAAAATCCATGTCTTTCTTTCTAGAGCAGAAATGAGATAGATATTTTAAAAATTTATTTGCTAATGATACTCATCTGGTGACTTGTCTAGCCTCATGATGCAGGTTTTTAGCTTGAAAGCAGCATTAGAAAAAAATAAAATAAAATAAAAATAAATTTAAAAATCCTTGGGAATTGCCCCAAAAGCAGAATCATACAAGGCTCAGAAAGTTGGTAACTGTAAAGAGCCTATATGTGACCCCTTTTCCCATCATACGACTATTTTCCAGTCTAGTTCTTAAATATGGCTTCTCCTCTGCCGCTGGGAACTCGAGGGTTGGGTGAAGGGAGAGAGAGGTGACAGCTTATTGAAAAGCCAGTGCTCCCTGCCTAGTTTTGGCACATTTTCTGCAGGTGCCTCGCACTATAGCCACAATAGGCTCTGGAAGAGAGGATTCAGACCTGTCAACAGCTACAGGAGGCAACCGCACGGCTTTGTCTTCCAGGCTAACTTCATTGTCTGCTGCTCCGAACCCGGCAGCACAGGCACCCGTTAATGAGATGAGCCCCTTTTCCCTCCGTTTGTTCCTCCCTCTGTTTCTCTTGCCTTTCTGTAATGATTTAACTTGATCGCATTGGTTGCCTTCTAGTGCGGATTGCTCCAACAATCAGATAAGATAATTGCCTGTAGAATACTGCACAGCAACAACTATTACTTCCTTTGCTGAAAATGTCAGAGCAATTGAAAGCTCTTAGTGAAGTTCAAGAACAAGGAGGCAAAGAGACAGCTCCTATATAGGTACCTCTCTGTGTATATTTAGCAAGTTTGCAGTGGCCAGCTCTCCTGGGTGATCTTACTTTGTAAGCAACATTTTGAGCATACTTTATATTTTCATGACTTTTAAAACAACCTAAGTAATGTAAACATACACACCAAGTATTTCTCACATTTACTTCAGCTTTGGACGACAATGTTATAGAATTGCCTGGTTTGCATTTTCCCTCAATTCCTATTCAATTTCTAGAGACCAAACTAATGCAATTTCTTAATAATCTTAAAATTTAATCTTAAAATATTGTCTTCATACAAAAGTTTCTGAGGTGAAATGACAGCTGAGAGAAAACTGACATACCAAGAGAAGGTCATTTAAATATTGCACTCCAAATGTAATACAATTAAAATACCAGAAATAGTTTGGGCCACTATTTAATTCACTTCTTCACCTGAAACACACACTGTCACTGCCAAAAACCACGTGATGTTACGACCTGATGAACAATTCAAGTGCACATCCATAGACACAATGTTTTTTATCACTAAAGTATAGAGGCTTTAGAGATTTTCTATGACATCAAGATCTCCATTTATTTGAATGACAGGACAAATAAGCAAGAAAAAAACCACACATGCAAAAATTTACTCAGAGCACAATTGGAAAAACTGCACAAAACCTCATCCTCTATCCTTTTCCATTTCCCATTTTTCCTGTACTGCATATGCACTGTCAAAAATAATACACCATCACATAGCCATAGCCATCAATTCTTTTTACTGTGAATTTCATAAAGAATAAATAGCTTTTGAAAGCTTCTTAGAGTTCTGTGAAAAGAGTAGAGAGCTGAATCAGCAGCTGGATCATTACAGGCTATTCATATGCTGAGTTGCTGAGGAACCAACATAGGGAAATTCCTTATTCTTTGGAGAGGAACTCCAATATAGGCAGCTGTATGACAGTTGTTTTTTGTAGCATCATGGAAGTACAGCACTCAAATCAGTGACTGATATCTGGAAAGATACAGGCTCCAGTCTTGCAATTTTATTCAACCAAACTCACACTAGTTTATGTAGAGAACCAGATGTACACCACATTAGATGTTTCAGAAGCTGAACACTATTTTAGAGCAAATTTCATGGTTACATTTAGCTATGTAAAGCTATGTGCAGAAAGACTTGCTCCTCAAATACTTGAATTAATCATAGTGTGAGTATCCAATTAAACTAAGCATTGATTTCTGAAGTCCATTTTATAACTTATTCTGAATTACTTAGAGGCTTTTGCTAGATGGCAAGTTTTGCAGTAGTGAAGTAAAAGGATTCTGTAGACATTTGAAATATAATTTCCTCTTACTCTTTTAATGACTATAGTTTGAAAACTAGATCATTGCAAGAGGCACAATTTATTTATTTTTTTTTTAAATAGTGCCCTAACTTGTTTGTCAAAATTGAAGTTGAAATTTTACCTAAAACTTCAACATGAAGAACTGTCATACAGGAAACTGAGAGTAACTGATCTCTCTTTGTGTCTGAAGCTTAGGCTAGCAGTCTGACTCTGGAGCCCTTGACACAAACTCACACTTCTGTGAGTGTGTTCCAGAAAAGCTGGAAGTGGTAATTGCTACTGATGCTTGTCCTGAAACAACTTGGCCTTTGAATGAACTCCCATTACAGGGCAGACTGGTGCAGGAGCTTCACAAACACTTCATGACAGTCCTGAAAAAAATGACTCTTTATAAGCAGAAAACACAAAGAAAAGCTCTGCTATCTTCTGACAAGGATCCAGGGAATTCAAGATGTTCCTGTGCTCTTTTTCTTGATTCTTATCCTCACAGAATAGGGGTAGAATTAAAACAAAATTGAGAGCCATGCTGTTTATTAAGATGTTTTGCTGCAAGCAGGCAGTAATCCATCTCAGATTTAAGCCTAAAAGCCTTTCCACTTGTAGATCATATGCTTGATATACACGTGAGGTGAGGAGTAGATGATCCAATAGCCCTTTGTGGATTTAAGCTTGTAAATGTCAGGATACCATTTAACTTTTAAAATAAAGCAATAGTAAGCACTTCTCAAAATCATTTCATTGTGTCACCTACTTAGCCATAGAATGTTCTAGTTTATGTGTGATGGACTGCTTCTCTCCTCATGCATGGAGCAGGTAACTGAGAATTAATAAACCAGCACAGTCAAAAAAACTGAAGGTTTTACACTCTGACAAAGACAACTGTGTACATTTGATACTACTCTTGGCTTCATCACTGAACATCAGCAATTGACAAAAAAGACATCCTCTTTTTTTGCTGCGGAACATGATGAATTTTATGATATTTGGGCACATTAGGTGTGATTGTTTTCTGGTTGAAGCCTGATGAGTTTTACACACAGTCCTTCTCATTGCTTTAGGTGCATTTCACAAAACATACAAATGCAAATTTATTATCTTCTTCCTGTTCTACAGGTCTTCTGTCAAAAATCTCTTTTTCTCACTCCTCCCCTCATGTTGTTTCATTAGCTATTTGTAAGAAATGGAGATTAGAAAGCAGAAGATCTGTATAAAGTTAAAGGTACATTCCTATCTGTGCAACAGACAGCGAGTAGACAATATTTTCAGTGGATAACAAGCATATTTTCTAATAAATAATACATCCTGACAGAAATCTGACACTGAATTCTATTCTTCAGCACAATTCCAGTTACACTCCACTGAACCATAACTTTTCTTACACTAATATAATGAAATACACGATATCAATACACCATAACCAAACAGGGTTGTACAATTCCATCAGTGCAATTAATGCAAGAAAGAGAAGGACTTACTGGAGTGAGTCCTGTGCAAGGCACAGAGGTGATTAAAGGGTTGCTGTGTCTTTCATAATGGGAGAAGCTGAGACAGCTGGAACTCTTCAGTTGGGGATAGAGAAGGCTCAGGGGGCTCTCATCAATGTGTATAAATACTTGATGGGAGGGAATGAAGAAGAGAAAGAAGACTCCTCTTGGTAGATCTCACTGGCAAAACAAGAAGCAATGGGCACAAATTTAAAAACAGCACATTCAGTGTAAGACAAGAATATAATTTTTGCCATAAGTGCAGTCAAACACTGGAGTAGGTGGCCAGAGTGGTTATGGAGTCTCCCTCTGGGGACATTCCAAACCTCACTGCACACGGTCCTGGGCAACCTGCTTGAGTGGACCCTGCCTGAGCAGGTGAGATGGAGTAGATGATCTCAGAAGGACTCTTCCAACCTAAATGATTGTGACTCTGTAATTTACATCATAGGATAGCTTCAGGAAAGAAAGATCAAGTTTTGTGAAAATTCATTTGAAAGTTGTACCCTTGTGCTCTAAGAATCTGAAATGCTGTGTTAATATTAGACAGCATTTTCTTCTAAAAGTCATCATGTTAATTACCCTATTTATTTAATAGAATTTCAGTTGTTCAGTTGAACCAAAAATATTTTCCGAAACCAAGCCACATTCAGAAGTAGAATATTTCTACATTGGTCCATATGTGTTTGAATTTTGAAGAACTTTTATTAGTGTCTGAAGATAATGAATGCAGGTTTTGTATTAGAAACATTCACTATCTCTGTGTTTGTATCAGCCACTTAATTTTAGAATTATCTGTGCTTAATTTTAGAAAACAGAGATATTTGAAATCTGAACTAATCCCTTCTGTGCAAATGCACCATGCCTGGTTATTGCTTCAAGAGTCACATCTCTTCCAAAATACTACAAACCCACCAGACTGACCTCATGGTCATGGAACTCTTTAATTTCCAGCCTTTCTGTCAGAAATGCTATGCATTTACAAGTGTCATCGATTTTCAATACAAGTCAAAGGTGCACAGGCTCACTCAAAATCTTCTGCTTTGAGACAAGCCACACAACGAGCTTCTAATGGGATTCTCTCAGTACAAAAAATTTAGAAAACCAGTATTTTATGGATGAGTACACCCCCAAGCACTAATGCCAGTCAATAGATTCTTTTCCTACAAAATGAGGTATATTTCACTGCATAAGCTGGATGTCATTCAAACATATGTCTGTCTTATATGGAACTGTTAATATTATGAATTTTTCAGAAGTCAGACTTTGAAAAGCTTTTCAGTTTACAATCACATCTCACTTAAAAAATGTACAAAGAGTATGTAAGATAATTATTTCATTTTCTTTTTTTTTTTTTTAAATTAACTAAATTAAAATGAGTCTTGAAGTGAAGAAAACAAAGATAACAACAGAAATAGGGAAACGCAGGGAATTATGCCTCCACAGGTCACACAGCATTTCCCTAGCCCCAGGGGAACTATTTAAAACTTGTCTGTAGCAAAGAAGGGATCAAAATGGTTATAAATGTCATAGGATTTTCATAAAATATCTGAAAATTTTGCAGAGTTGCATAAAAATTCCGTAACAGGAGGCAAGTTTTTTTTAAAAAAAACACAAAACCAAGAAAAAAACACAAACATTTTTGAATTAAAGAAACCTAAATTAGTGAAATGTAAGAAATGAAGTCAGTTATAAATTCATATGATCTTATGGGCTTATCATGAAATGATAGTCAAGCTTTTGCTCCAGATGGTGCAATAGTGCTTGTGACATCCACTTTGAACTGCAATCTAGTTATGTGTCAAGCAGGAGAGTCCATTATTCACTGCATCAGTGCTGGGGAAAGAAGGTTAAAAGTTCAAGACATGCCCCAAGTGATTAAGGTTGTAAAAATCAGGAGATACACCATGGGGAAAAAAATGCCACTCTTCCTTTTCTTCCATACTCAGTTTGTTCCCCGCCAAAAATGTGTTTAAGCAAAAAAAACCCCAAAAAACCAACAAACAAAAAGCCAGGATGATGTGGGAATACCACAATTCCCTACACTAATGTACAAATTATCTTTTTATTTGAACTCCTTAAACCATTCTGCTACCAGGTTAGTTTTACCTAGAAAGAAGCATAAAGGCTTCTCTTAAAATCTGTCCACAAGTTACAGGACTTGAGAACTCAGTTAACACTTTCTCACTCATTGTGATATTCTTTTCAGCAATTACATACTTGTAACTAACTCATATTTCAAACTTTATTTTTCATGTGCCCCACAGATCACCAGTTCATCTGCACGAGTCAGGCTCCACTTCTGAGTCATGCAAACCTTTGCTCTGCTAAGCAGTAACATAACCCAGAAATTGCTTCTCACCACCCCTGACATTTCTGCATTTGGAACTGCAAGTGCCACTTCTCCAATACTTGTGCAAATTTAGTTTTCTAATTCAATATAAAAAGATGCAAAACCTGAAAGGTGGAGCTAAAAACATTTCAATTAAAAAGATATCTTCTGCAAAATTCCTCATAGTGAGAGTAATAAATGGAAAGTATTACAAAAATAAAGGTGCTTTACTGCTCAGAACCTTTGAAAAGGTAAGAAGTAATTCTTTTCAGGAAGGTCTCTTCTTTCAACAAATAGAAAAGAGTAATTCCATTGTAATAAATTTTCTGTCTGCCATTTTCTCTGTGTTTATCTCTGAGCCTGACTGCACATTTGTATAAACTGTACTATGTGTTATAAATGTATTATGGCCACATTGATGCATCCTCTTTGAAATTAAGTCAATACCTCAGATGCAGTAACTGATGTATTAGCACATATTTTCATGTAAAGAAAATACTGAATATGAATTTCACAAAGCCTGAAAACATTCAGACTCTGTATATATTTGTAAGTGTGTTAACATTTGAGTAGGATATTGACAATGCAGACAAAAATCTCTGTAATCCATCACATTGGGGTCCTTGAACTATGTAGGACTAGGAATGCCCTAAAGTTCACAACAGTTACTTCAAAATGCACACACAAAGAAATCCTGTAGCAAATTCCTGATATCCAAGACTAAACCTAGCATTCATCAATAACCTGTGCATTATATTAAAAAACCTTCACATTACAAAATCCATCTATATCCCACAAATTTGAAGACAAAATTCTGTAAACTCAAGACTCGGCTCAAAAACTTGTCTTTAAATACTGTGTGTTCCAAATCACCTTTGGAGTTAGAATGATAAATCAAAGCCTGTGAGCTCTCACCCTGCAGTTCAGCAGGCTCCTTTGGCCAAGGCCAGGCTCACCCTAGCACAGCAGGAGCTGAACAGACCCACAGGAAGGATCCTAAAAGTTTAGAAAGAAATTAGTACTAAAGCCCACTCAACTTGAAGTAACCATTGGAGCGGAGAATGATTACTCAAGGCAAATGAACTCTCATATGAGTACTTGGGAAATTAAAATAATAGTGCTGGGGGAGTTGGGGGAAGTCTTAAATAATTATTAGAAATTTCCAAATATGCTATATATAGATTACTTAAGTTCTTGCAAGTTTTATCTAGACTAAAAGTCCAATCAAAATGTTGTTTTCAACAACATTCTGTCTAAGGACAGAATCCTTTGTTTAATCTTATACATAAAGTTATATTTTGCTTTGTTACTGGAGTTTTTTTCTTTAGAGGATGTAAAACATTAAGAATAAAAAGAAACACTGCAGAAGCATTTTAGATATAAAAAGAAAAATAATTAAAAAGCCTTTTTTTAAAAAAAAATTAAAATGCCTCAAAAGCAATAATATATCTGTAGAAGAGAATTTGTATCGCCAAGGTAAAAAGACAATCCTGATTTTACTGGAAATGTCATGCAGTTTTTATCTACTGAGAGCTGACCTGTCAGTGGAATGAGCACACATTACTCCTCTGTGAAATCCTGCAAGAACACAGATGGCAGTGAGACCATGATCTTAATAGATTTAAGGGTCAAGTTTATATCTTTAAAGACGCATTTTAGAACAGCAAAAATCCTTCATGCGACCCTTAAGCATGCAGTATTATACTTGGGTTTAGAGCATGCCTGATTAGCACTGTGTATTTATACCCAAAGGAGATGCACATGAAAAAGGGAACATACATAACACAGTATAATAAACAAGGAAATGCTGATCATAATTTGTTTCTTGGCACAAGAGTTATAATCAAGGCTCGAGGTGAGAAAAAATTCCATACACTTGCTGTCAAAAGAAACATGACCCATTTCTCTATGAAACCAAAAGAAGAGGCAATCTAGAATATTTGGGACAAAATCTGTTGAGAAGACACCAAAATGTGATGTCACCCCTAGGAATATCATGATAGCAACCATACAGATGGGGTTTTAATGTACATGTTGATATAAGTGAAGTATATTCACTGTTTAAAAACAAAAAAAAACAACCTACTACAGGGTGTCACTTGTACCCAGTCATTTTTCAAAGGCCAGAGTTACACCAATCACAGGCTTTTTCTCACTGGGTCTGTTCCTTGGCTCTTGCTACATATACTTTGATTAAAGAGTTTTTAATTACACTTTAGCCTGTTAGCACCATGGGGCCAATAAAACTAAGAGAAATAGAACTAAATTCTTTTCATTCAGCACAACTGGTAACTAAACACCAATTAATTACACCCACACAAGCCTAATGAAGATAATGGGGTTGCAGAGAGTTCATGGATGGTATGAAGTGGCTTGTGGTATCCTAACCTTAATCAGTTAACTACTTTGTAATAGGGAGGATCACAGGATAAGCCACCCTCTTTCTACATGCTTACAATTACTATTACTGTTAATGGAAATTACATGGCCATACAGATAATTCCTGTAACATTCACTTGATCAGGAAACAAAAATTATAAATACTTGAGGGGACTCCCTGCTAGTATTTCCAACATTTTATTGAAAACAAAAGTGTAGGGTTATTAAATGAGTGTCATTCTGCTTCATCTCATTGCTCCACTTAAGGCAAATCTGAAGGATTTCTTCCAGGGAGGAGGCATCCACAGCATCTCTGGGAAAGCTGTGCCAGTACTTCACAGTAAAGAATTTTTTCCTAATATTTCATCCGTATCTGTTTCAGTTTTAGGCCATTGCCCTTTCTTCTATTGCTTACACCTTGTAAAAAGCATCCATCATTCTTACAGGGAGCCACTTCAGGTGCTGGCAGAGCTCTAGAGTTCCCCTGGAGCCTTCTCTAGACTAAACAATGCCAACACTCTCAAGGCTTTGAGCCTGTCCTCAAAGCAGGGGTTCTCCAACCCTCTTAGGATCACAGCTGCTTTCCTCTGAACTCATTTTAACAGGCCCACATCCTTCTTATGCTGGGGCCCCCAGACATGGATGTAGTGCTCCAGGTGGGGTCTCAAACAATGGACTAGAGGGTCACAATCAGCTCCCCTGACCTGCTGCTCCTCACTCCCTTCCATGCAGCCCAGCCCACAGGCTGGAAGCACAGATTTCCAACTCAGGCTGAGCTTCTCCTCCATCCGCACCCCCAAGTCCCCTGAGCCCCTGCCCCGCTCAGCTTCCTGTCCCCTGCAAACACCATGCTCAGGGGGAGCTCCATCCACTCTGTGTCACTGGCATAGCCACTCAAGAGTCCTGGGGCCAAGGGCAGAGCCCTGAGGGACACCCTTCATCCCTGGCCTCCACCTGAACATGGAGCCACTGACCAAACTCCCTGGCTGTGTCCATCTGGCCAATTCCTCGTGCCCCACATATTCCACCCTCCAAAGCTGGGGCTCGAGGTGTCATGTGGCACCATGTCCAAAGCCTCACAGGGCTCTGGACACATCAGCAGTATCAGAGACTGAAATGTTACAGGTAATGACTTAAACATTGTTATGTGAAGGAGTTTTGCCCATTATGGCAAAATTGTATAAAGAAGCTGAGACCGCCCAAGTCCAACCCTCCTCCACCTGACTGCAACTTTGGGCTGTTGACTTAGGCTGCCTAAAGCACTCAAGATACGATAAAGATGATACTACTGTTCAATTACCTCTGGTCTAGGGACAAGGACAAAAGACTAAGGGAGAACAATATATTGACAAGACAGTCAAGCCCACCAGCTGTCCTGAAAATAAGCTTGGGCTGGGCTTGGCCTTGGGGAGGCCGTAGCCCACAGGCTCATCTGCTGAGGCCACATGTGCCCATATTCCCCCAAAACCAAGGAGGGAGGAAGAGAGTTTTGGGACTGTGGCTGCTCAGAGGCAGTAAATATCCATCCTCCCTTACACAAACTGGCTCAGCTGTCAAACCCCCCACCCTGGGAAGGCCACATGCACAGGACATTCACACGAGGGGCAGCTGAGGAGGTGTGATAATCTATCAAAGACACCCAAAGCACTCCTCAGACTCACTGCTGAGTCCTTGCAGCAGAGCACTGCATGTGATGGAAAGGGATGCAAGATATCCAGAGTCTGTTGCAAGAGATTGTGTCAAACTTGCCCTCTGCCAGGGCAAGTACCTGGGCATTCCCACCTGGTCCAAGTATATGTCAATATTTTGAACTCCATGTTTTTGGGGAACCTTCACAACCAAGAAGCCCCGAGGGAGAGCATCAACAGAATGTCATTGGCATCCACAGAGTGGTGAGGTTTTCTACTTCATCACTCTGTCACTCTCTTTGCCCCTACCTCTTGTCTGTTTCTTTTTATCTGTTCTCTCTGGTCCTTGACTTCTCCTTTTGCAACTTTGATGGTGTAGCTGCAGCACCTGCCAGTGAGTGGAGGCTCACTGGAGCTTCACTTCCAGAGAAGTCTGACATTTTCCCTAGTCTCCCTTTTATCTCCAGCATGTTCCTGCATGATGTGTTTTGTTTAGAGCCTATGGAAGGGCAGAAGATGGGAAACTGATATAGAAGCTCTTACACATATCAGAAGGCATAGCCCTCACATTACTTGGTATTACCCAGCATATGATCATGCTCAGAGACCACCCCACCAGCACCATTTACCTCCAGAAGCCTGTTCTTCCAGGAATATTTAATTAAAGAGGAGCTTTCTGGGGCAAACCTGTGCATGTGACAAATACCTGGCACTATTTGACTATTGCCACCCAGGCCTGCACAATCCCCTCTCGAAGCAGTTGTGCCCAAAGGAGCAGCCTCCCACCGCATCAACTCCTCCTGAAGTAAGAAAATCTAATGAGGCATTTGCTACCCACTCTCCTCAAGGAACAGGTAGTGTCTGTTTAGAAACTTTTTCAGAGGAAACAGCTTTTAAAAAAGAGGGTTTAAATCTCTGGAGAGGTACCATAGTATTTCTAAAGGATGTGAAAGGAAAAGAAAATGATTCCTTAGGGATTTTTCTTCATTATCACCCCACCTGGAGAAGTGAGCACACAATGAGCAAAGGTCCACACATTGATTTTAGAGCTGGGGAAGTGTGCAGCTAACAGCTTTTAAGTATCTCCATTTTCAGTTACTTCAACAAAATTACCAGTGAACAGTGTAAGAAAGTGAAAGTTTTTGTAGGAAATTGCGGGCTAAAAATGATCATTTAGGTCGTGAAATGTTTCTTTTCATTGAAAGTGGAGGGCTTTCAAACGTAGGAGTTACTGTGGGCGTTTTGCAGCGTCGTCTTCACTAGACATTTCCTAAACCACAGCCTGTCCCTCTTTCAGGACCATAATCTTACATAGGTTTGTTGCTCGGAGACTTTTAAAACCGAGGAGCGCTTGGTCGGGGCGTCCTGATTTGGAAGGCCGTGACCGGGCTCTGAGGGACGCGCGAGCACGGCGCTGCACAGAGGAACCAAACCGGGCCAACCCGACCCACCTCTGCTCCCACCCCGGCTGTTCCCGGGCGACACTGAGAGAACAGAGCCCCGGCAGCGTGAGGGCCGGGCAGAGCGCCCTGAGGCGCCGCCGTCCCGCCCTGGGGCTGCCGAGGAGCGGAGGAAGAGGCGGGCGCTCCTCGGCTGCGTTGCCCGGCAGCGGCCGCGGACCCGCGATGGAGGCGGGCGAGCGGCGGGGG
Source organism: Cyanistes caeruleus (assembly GCF_971803275.1). NCBI lineage: Eukaryota > Metazoa > Chordata > Aves > Passeriformes > Paridae > Cyanistes > Cyanistes caeruleus. The sequence continues at coordinate 6,777,528 of NC_141708.1, read as the reverse complement.
CGGCTGCGGCGTGAGGCGGCTGAGTATTACCGAGGGCACCGGGTGCCAGAGCGGATGGAGGAGGCGCTGAACACCCTGTTCCCGCAGTGCCCCGAGGATCTCTACGGGGAGCTGGTAGCGCGGGGCGGGGAAGCAGCAGGGCGGCCCGGAGCGGCCTCTCCTGTCCCCGCGTTCCGCGAGGGGCGGCGCGGAGGGGCCGTGAGGGGCCCGCCGGGCCCCTGCCCCCTCCCAGCCCTTGCCCTCAGCGAGGGGGTGCTGCCAGGAGGTCGGCGGCTCTCCGGTGACAATTCCGTGGTTTGCCCTCTGACCCGGGCAAGCATTGCGATGGTTCTGTGTTTGTGGCCCAGTGGCACCTGGGTGCTGCTCCAAGTACATGTTTGCAGCAAGCCGGGCTTCTTGTCCTTTGCTGGTTGCTTGTCTCGACACAAAAACAAAGTAGTCCACAGATGGACTACTGTTTGTCCCTAACAAAACTGCTGCTCAGCAGTGATGACTCCCGGGCCAGCGGCGACAAGACACTGGGTGCTGTTCCCTCCAGCTGCTTATGAAAGGCAAATGGGCCTCACTGGAAGGGTCAAGAATCAGACCCGTTCTATCTGTTCCCATTTGACAAAATATTGTTGACAGTAGTCATAATGAAACCTCAGTGGTGATACTGCAATTGCCAATACTAGAACAGTGAGCAGTTCTTGAAAAAGAAATTATTTCTAGTATGGTCTTTGATGGGAAAGTGGCTGTGGAATTGAAACATTTCATTCCATCACACACTTATTCCCATCTCCAAGTGTTTTGCCATCATCAGTGGAAGCAACTGGAACTGCTAACACCTTTCTTTGCTTTGCTTGGTAGTTGGCATGTTCCTCTTCTTTGTAGCTCTAAGTGTTTTGTAGTTTTCCCATTTGGTAAGCTGTGGTTTGGTGACTCTCCAATACCAGATTAAATAATGAAACTACTAAGGAAGTATGTAGGAACCTCATGTAAAAATGTAATTCTTTTTCTAAACCAATGTTGGTGTTCGTTAACTATGAACAGAGACCCAAATGCATTGAATTATGATAGTTCATCAGGCCCATTAAAGACCATGTTGGAAGAAGAAGGACTCTGCCTACCAGAAGTTGTGGTTTCCACCTTTCTCACAGGGCTCAAAGATTTCTGGAATGTATAAATCATAGAATGTTAGAATATGCTAAGTTGGAAGAGACCTGTAATAGAAGTGTTCAGTGGTGGATTTGATTTCAAGATATTTCATGGAATAAAAGCCTCATTGCCTGGAAATTGACTTTTAATGGAGTTTTCTGTCTTTCATTTAAGGCTAACTACTTTTCTAAATTTTCAAAAGCTCCAGTAATAAGCAAATTAGTTGGAAGAAAAATTCTTGGTGGAGTTGGCCAGCCAACATTAGAAGTGGAACTATACTGTACAGTTAAAAACTATGAGAAGGTATGAGCTGCTGCTTCTTGTTCTATTTATTTTAGTAGAACAATATCTGGGAGAAGTACTGTTCTTTTCACATCCCAAGGAACATTTTATTTTCCATCTTTATGACAAGATATAAATCCCTGTGACTCAACAGCCAGGAAAAGAAAAGGTGTTGTGAAAAGTTAGACAGTGGCAGCAGCTATGAAAACTTTATTTTCCAGGAATTAGACAGTATTATCCCAGTGAGTGAGATCTGATAGTGTATCTTTGTATATTTTTTTTTTTTTTCTGTCTTAATGATCATGTAGGTTTTCCTTACACCCCATACTAATGTTATACGTTCATTTCACGTTTTTCTTTAATTTTCAGATCTTTGTATTTCTCTTTGTGTGACACTTTCAGAAAAATACAGTACAGGTAAAAAACAGTATAGGTAGAAGCACTTCTTTCACACTGAGCTAATAGGTTGATGTGGGTGACAGTGAAGTCAAACATACCCATTTAGCACCTGCAACGCAGAATTGATGGCTCATCTCTTACCCAACCTGAAATATTCAAATTACATCTTTGCAGCTCTAGCTATTGTGAAGTAATTATTTCTATTCCCTCAGTAAAACTCTGGTTCAGTTAATTCTTGAATTACATGTAACCTCATAGATAAGCACAGGATGTAAAGTTAAAACTGTTAGTGCAGGCAACTGTGGGAAATTTGTAAATTATGTCTTCCTTAAGTAAGTTTTCTTAATGTCCTTTGTTCTTCATCAGTACAGAAAGATAGATTTGAGTTATCTAAGTAAAACAAAAGTAACTGATTATGAGGGATGGCATTAAGCATGAATTCTGATGAATCATGGTACAACAGGCTACCAACAGCTGCAATAAAAGGTGTCCTTGACTGTATGGTCCTTAAAATAACTCCATTCTATTCTGATAGCATAATATATGTATAAGGCAGATCTGTCAGAGGGGTTTTGTCTATGTAGTTATAATTTTAGGTAAAAAAGCTTGAATAATGTCTGTAATTACCAAAGTATAAGAGCCTAAAAATAAGGTGCTGGATGAGAAAAGACAAATGGAGCAAATAAGATTTGTAGATATGTACTTCTAGAGTTGGTAGGGACATACTTCTCATTCTTTCAAATGACATTTCCAAGTTAAAAATGAAATAGTGTTCTAAACCTTTTGCATTGTTTTGGTTTTGGTTTTGGCTTTTTTTGTTCATTTTTGTTTTTGTGGGTTTTTTTCCAGAGGATTTGTTCCACTGTGATGGCTACTCATTCTCAAATACCTGAAAATGCTTTACCTGAAACAATTGAAGCTGATGAGAAAGAAAGAAATGACTCTGTTCATACTGCTGTGGAATGGGTCAATGAATCACTGAGCCCAATGTTAAGGCACTTGGATCCTACTGACCAGTGTCAAGCTGATAAGATGCTTGGGTAGGTGTTGCATATTATGAAAATTTTTGCATTTATAATATTCACCATTAATTTATATTTTAATGAAAGACATGTAGAATATTCAGTATTTTCTACTTTAAAAAAAAAAATTTAGGATAGAATGTCTGTCTCAGACTCATTTCACTACATTGTTGCCTGCTTTTCATAATTATGATATAAAAAGCATGCTGTTTTGTGCTGCAACACTGAACAAAGGCTGTAGCAAACAGACCTAAATGTTTTCTGTGCAGACTAGATTTGGGGAAACCTCGGTAAAGGGAATAAGGACTCAGATGAAATGTGAGTCTAAATAAGATTTTAATGCATTGTTTACACTACTGTATATATCTCACATACTCAGTTTGCCTGAATTGGCTTTCTGTGACCCATGGGTGAAGATTTCACTTCATGCATGTAATTGAAATTCAGACACCTCTGAGTTTGCAGCCACACAATAACCAGTGTACAACTCACCTACTGTCTTAACCTAGGCCAGGCTGATGATGTCATGAAGTTATGACAGGTTCTGTTACTACCCATGCAAAGCAAATAAATCCTTCCTGCTCAGACTGTCTGCTCAGAGTTGATTTTCAAACCAGAGTGATTTACTAAGCGTGTATTAAGGTTTGCAATACTTGCTTATGGTCCTTTTTGTTTAATCATTGCTGCAGACAACTACTGAAAAAGAATGATATGATAAATTTATGGACTTCTCCAGCTTCACACAGGGAATCTATGGCAGAAGCTCAAGTACAAGCACTTATCTACCTCCTAACATGTTCTTTAGCCTGCATCACATCTGTCTGCTTGTCACATGTCTAACAATATTTTGACCCAGTAATTTTTATTCCTTCAGCGAATACTTTGCAAACAAGGTAGAAGAAAAAGAGGAAATTGAAAAGCTAGAAGAAAAAGCAAAAGCAGAAGAAGAGGCAGCAAAAGTCACTCCTACCTCAACACCTAAGCAAAAAAAGGGAGGAAAACCAGGTTTTACTTCATTTAATTTTAGTATTTTCTGCAATACAGATATTGATAAAGGTCCTAAAAGACACCCTGGCTCATGTTCAAAGGGTTTGGTTACTCTCTCCTAACCTTTTTCATCACAGCAGTTTCTGCAGCAAAATGAGGGAGGGGAAAATACAGTTTCCTTATCATTCGCATGCATTGGTTGAACAGAGTTTCTGCCTTTGTTTTACAGTTGGTTTAGACAGGAGGTTATTATTCTTTAGAGTGAGGAATAAGAATGGAGGAGGATGCAAATGAAGAATAAAAATGAAAATGATAAGGAAAGAAAAGCAGATCACAGAACTGAGTGGTAAAAAGGAAATAGAATTAAGATAGAAGCTGAAAACAATTGAAAGAAGAAGGGAAGTTTCCTTCTAACTCTGAGAAAAGGAGGAAACACAGAGAAAAGCAAAAGAGAAAGAATGAAGAGGGTGAGATAGGAGTGAAGGGTAGTATAGAGTAAAAGGAAGTAAGCAAACATCCTGCTAGAGAAAAAAGGAAAAAAATGGTGTGAGACTAGAAAAACAAGGTAAGAATACATGGCCAAAACCAAACAACCCAAAGGAAAGAAACACCATATGTTATCTCCATCTATACATTAAATTCGGACAAAAAAGGGTTGTTGTCACTTGTTGGAAGGGCAGAAAATTTTGGCATTTATTTATTATTTCTTGTCAATTTAGTTGCAACTATCATACACTATCAGTTAAAAACCCCTCACTCCATATGTTGGAAGTGTGCACAGTAAATTCACCTTTGACCTGAAATTTAACTTCTGCAGTCATTAGATCCATCCAGATATCATCATGGTGTATTTGATATTTAAGTCAAGCTTCTGCTGATACATCTATTATGTATTTTCACTAATTGTGACATTGACTGTAATATTATTGTTAGACTCAGTGCCTGACTATTTGGAACCAATATCAAACAGTCCCCAATGCAATGGTTCTTAGGAATCAGATCACTTATTGCAGCTTCAGCAGGTGCTCCCTGTAAATTTTCATGTAAGCACTATAGACAATAAATATGGTAGTGGAAGCTGCTTGGTTTAAAGCATTTTGGACAAAGTCAGTGTATCTGAAAGGGAAATATATTCTTATGGAAATTAATGTGTAATATTTAAAAGACCTTTTTTTCTCTTTTGGAATTCCAATTGTCGTAGGCCTGAATTTTTTTTCACATTCATTATTAGAAGAAATCAAGTATTTGTATTCCCAATCAGGTTATAATGTAATCTTCCATTTTTTTATGCAAAATCTGAACATTTCAGGAGCACAATAAAGAAGACTGAAAACATGCTTTTGGAAGCAACTTGAAAAATTATATAATGTTACTGGATTCCAACACAGATAAATAAAAATTTCAGTGGCTGAAAGATCTCCAAAAGAAACAGACTTGAAATGCATTTGAAACCAGAGTGAGGACAGATACTCTGCTTACTTGTGAGGTCATTCCAAATAAAACAGCTGGCAAAATGAAGTTTTTATAAAATAAATTATAGTTTTTTAGTACTTTGAGTGCACACTGAAATGACAATACTTTATTTACTGACATAACTCTGATCCACAAGCATATACTTAGAACTAAAAGAATATTTAAGTACTGCTGTCTGTGTTGCAGGAAAGGCGGTGTCAGTGGAAGCGCAATCCATCCCACCTGCAGAACCTACAGAGTCAGTGCTGCGTGGCAGCTTGGCCATTGGGGCAACATCACTTGCCATAGCAAAGGCTGGGGCCATCATTTGCCATGTCCCATTGTACTTATACACTGCACTGCTGAAACACAATCAGGTACGTGTGGCTTTTGTAATTTCATTTATTTTGTCCCAGGTATTGTAACTATTGCAGCCAGTTGTGTCAGTGTTACTCAATTTGCCTCATAGAATACACCCTTAACATCATTGCCTGTGTATTTGCAGTTTTTGAACCCTGTACCATAACTAAAATATATAAGAAATCATTCTGATTTTTACATTTTTATTTTCACCTGACCCTCCCAATTACAGGAGTCACCTAAAGAAATTACTCTACCACTCCCAATGGTTACTCTGTTGAACTGTGAAAAAAATTCACCTTCAAAACTGAAATTAGTCAAAGAAATTATGCTTATACCACCAGTTGAGTTATCACTCAAGCAGGTACTGTTTCCTTTTTTTATAAATGTATTCTATAGACATCATACTAACTACAGTAGTTCATAAATATATAGGTCTTTTTAATATAATACTTACAAACTATACTTTTCATTTTTTGTTAACTTACAAGGCCAAAGTTTTAACAGATGCTAGTGCAGAATTCTAACACTAATAACATTATATTAAGTAAAAAGATTGTCTAAAAGAAGAACCATGAAGATTTAAGTTAAAAACAGATGCTTGTATAGGGGAAAAAATCAGTGCATTGAAGATGTTGAGGAGCTGTGTTGCACAATAATAGATTTTGCATGAGGAGATTATAAATATTGCCAATTGTTTGATACAGCATACAAAACAACAAAATCCATAACAATTTCACAGGAAAGCATAAAATATTTGGGAATAAATTGCTTTAAAATGAAACTGTGACACTAGAAGGGAATACAAAGAGCAAGAAGGATGGGTGAGACAGATGGGATCAGCCCTCTCTCTTTTTGTTTAGTCATGTGTTGCATTTAAAGAATGTATCTGTACAAGATGCCTCTGTTAGGGCTGTGATTTCTGCTTTGTGTGCTGGTGACCTGAACAAATAGCTGAGCTTGATTCTCTTTCTTTTTGCTTTTCCTTTAACTTTTCTGGATTGTCCCCCCGAGCTGTTAACAAGGTCACTAATTCTGCCCCATTCAAAGCCAGGATGCCTCCCAGTGCCCATGGGAGAGGAGGAAGGTGTTTGCTGCAGTGCAGAACACCAAGCTGTTTGTCCTGTGTTGTTGCCAGCTGTGACTGACTTCTGCCCCCTTCAGTATTCCTTTACTGGCACAGTTTGAGAAAATCTGAAATGTCCTTGACAAAGTTTGCACTCAACATTTACTAGCTCAGCTGAAAAGGAGAAAGAGCCTTGCATTAAAAGCAATTAATTTATTTAATTGGAGTGTTTCCCAATGTTTAAAATCAAGACAGTGATTTATTTTTTTTTTCTTGTTTGTTGGAAATATTCTGAAGGTAAATGCACTCAGTCTTGTCAGAGTTCAGGAAGTCTTAGGCAGAATCACAATTGGGAGCAGGGATTATCACCTTCCCCTTCTCAGATATAAATGCAGACCCAGATATTTTTTACTTGTTAGATTTCTGAAGGGCTGCTTTTGGGGAGGAGACTGCTTTCCTTGACATCCCTTAATAAAATATTCCTGCTCATTCCACTGCTACTACTCCTTTATCATTGGACCCTTGACTGCATTTTGTGAATGGAGAGATTGTGTTAAGGAGTCCATAATGGTTTGGGCTTTTTTGAAGGCTATATGTTCATATTTGCATTTAGAATAAGTGTTGTCTCTCTTATGATTTAAGCTGCTAAAATGAATTAATATAACTTTCTTTTGAAGATTACTGTTGTTTAATTTCAGGGCATAGACAGAGTTCTGGATATTCAGAAAGAAATGACAAGACTGTTGGAATCTCAAGGCAAAATGGTACAATAAAAAATGTGTTCTTACAGTGAGATTTACTTCATTTGATCTCTTTACTACCATTGTCCTTTTAAACATCCCCATGGAACACTTAGCCTGTTACAGGCTCATGACACAGAATAGAGGATGTGTTTCTCTGACAGATGAATAAAACATTGGCCATTTGGTGATACTAAATTCGAAAATTTAGAACAAAACATTGTTCTAAGCATAAGGCTTTCTGTTTACCTGAAGAAATATACTGTGAATGAATGGTATCAGAGGGCATATACAATATATATTCTGACCTTGCTACACCTCTCACACACAACATATTTTATTCCAGGTACTATTACTGTAGCAGTAAATCAGTCTCAGTGTGTGCATGTGCTTTTTGGAAAGCAATGTTGTATTTCTCCAAGTCTAGATTCTCATTTCTGAGATCCCCTGTATTTTTGATGGGCTGGGTGAGAATGTCTTGAGAAACAAATGGTTGGACAGATATCCACAAAGAAATAAACATTTTACATGAGTAACCACCACAAAACAAAACTATTAAACTTTTAATAAAGCTATTTCCTTGCTGTAATATATATAATCTCTTTTGACCAAAATTCAGTCAATCTTTCCTTTTTCTTTTTTCTTTTTTCTTTTTTCTTTTTTCTTTTTTCTTTTTTCTTTTTTCTTTTTTCTTTTTTCTTTTTTCTTTTTTCTTTTTTCTTTTTTCTTTTTTCTTTTTTTCTTTTTTCTTTTTTCTTTTTTCTTTCTTTTATTTTTGTTTTTTTTTTCTTTTCTGTCATTTGTATATTTTTCCATAAAGTTGATTTCTGTCTTCTTTCACTCCAACAGTCTGGTTCACAAGCAAACAGTAAGAAAGGAAAAGCGCAAAAAGCTCCGGTAAGAAAAGAGATTTTAACTCTAAGCCTTCAACAAGGTATTAACAGCAAGGAATTTAAAATGTTCTTAAGAAAGGAAGCATTAATCTATATCACCATTTTGGAAAGGTCAAGGCAAGACTTAAATATTCCAAATGCTAATATTTTACATAATAATTTAGATTCTTCTGACTATACCTTTCCTTCCTGGGGGACAGTAGAGGAAATAGGGGGAAATTTCTGCGATCTGGTAATTTTTCTCATCTATCTCTTGGTGATTGATCCAAATGAGCATTTTGCAGGCCTGTAGCACCAGCAGAGAACTTTTGATCATGTAGACCATAAAACTGTTACCTGTAGGAACTTGTGGATTGTGCTTTTTCCTAACCCTGGAAGCAAAACTCCCCTCTTTATCCTGCTGCATTCAGTGCCCAGGTCCAGTCTGAGCTTATAGATAATGGCAGATATAAACCAGTAGCTAAAGGGCAGCACTCACAATATTGCACAGGACATTATTTTATATGGCTCAAATGATCTTTTTTATCCCTTCAAAACCGGTAGTTTGTTGATGAGTTTTCCAAATAGTGGGATGAAAATGCCATGCAGGTTTTGCTCTTCATTCTGAGATGATTTAAATATCAGGTCAGAATCGTTACTGTTGTTAAATTTAAAAAAGAAAGGATGAACAAAAGCTTTCCTATTTTATTGTTGCTTAAAAAACAAAAAACTCATCATTAAGATGCTTGCCAATATTTTTCTGGTGGGTAGTTTCATATTAGTACCATAATATGCACTGAAGTCATAAGGTAGAATATTTCTGTAAGATATACACAAGGAAACAATGCATTAGATTCTCTGAAACAAAAATTCCATTTATTTCAGTAGGAGAAAACTGAAGGAGACAGTAGTGAAATGGAATTTAGAACTGATGTAAGCACTGTGTTAGTTTGAACATTTTTGTGAAGGAAAAAAAGGAGAAACAAAGTAGGCAGTGAAGAAGAACTTATTTAAGGAAGTAAAACTAGACAGAGAAAAATGTTTTTATACAGATAAATAATGCTTTTAATAGAATGTGACAAGGCACAGCATATGGACGTCTTGAAAACCACATGAAACTGCACATTTAACCTCTATCTGAAGGATGACTGCGGCATATTTGGCTGTCTATTGCTGCATCTTTATAATCCAAAATTCCCAGACTTTACAGTTAAAAATTAATATTTGGAAAACGTACAGAAAGACTGACAACAGAAGGAAATACATGAAATATTTGCTCAATACAACTCTGCTTGTGGCTGATGTCCAGCAATACTATCCCTGAAGCAGACAACTGTGTGCAGCTGGGCTGGAGGTATTTCCCCTCTGTGAAATTTGTTCCTTCTAGAAGTCTTGGGACATTCTTGAGGTTTCTTGAACACTCCCCAGAGTCAATATCAATGTTGTAGTTGAGGATTCATGAGTAAAAGCTATTTAACAGTGGAAGATATGTCTTTGTGACAAAGGGTTGGTCCATAGATAGCACCAGAGCATTTATGGCAGCCCAGAGGTTGTTAAGGGTGCCTTTAAAATAATTTTTTAAACCAGTGCTAGCCCTACAAGACTGAGATCTGCATGACTGGACATATTTCCAAGGACTATTGCTCTCTACTCATTAGCACTTGATAATCCCTCATGCCTAGAGAATTGTCCTGAAAGCTGCCAAGGAGATTTCTGAGAACAAATTCATAATTTGATGACTAATGCAGATTGAAATGACAATGAAAAAAAAATAATATGTAAAATATATATGTGTGTAAATAAAATGATTATTTTTATTTTGCTTTCAGCCACCAGCCTCAAAAAGAATATCACACTTAGGCTGCCTGACTGCAGGGTATGATAATCTAGAACAACTGCTACTCCTAATGCAAAGAGCTTGCAACAATATCGGTCTGGAGCTAGGAACAGATGTGTACTTAGCAATAAATTGTGCTGCTCATGAATTAATGGATTATGTAAGTTATTTTTTGGTTTTGATTTTTTGGGGTTTTAAAATAAATGTAGCTGTTTGTTAACATTATTTATTATTGTGTTGCAAACTCACCTACAAACTCCTAACTCCATTTTTTTAAGGTAGCAATCAAGCAAATAGAAAGAATTATTTCTGCATTTATAAATTCTGGCTGAATCTGCTTGTTTTTCCATTATATTGGCAACATCTCTTGTTTTCTTCAAACTATCCTAACATTTGCATGTATTTTTGCTATGGTATGTTTATATACACATTAGTGCCCATCTCATGCATCAACATTAATTTTTCATTTCAGTTTTTTAATGTTTTTATTTGACAAAATCTACTTATCTCCTGACAGAGTCTTACAGTTCTTGCCCCTTATTCCAAGATCAATCAGGTTTATCTCTAAGCAGAAAAAGAAACTTCCAATTCCATTCAGTACCTCATGAGCTTTTGTGTGTTTGGGTGTTCTGTAGCGCTAAAGCTTCCATTACCAATATCTTGTAAAAGCAGTTTCTCTCCTGGCTGTCATATCTGTGTCCTATACCAGAATGTGCAAAAAAAATTGAATTACCAGTAACTCTATAACTTTCTGTTATTGAACTGTTAAAGCCACTAAAGCAGTGGATATCCTGGCACAGTTTCACAGTGTGTCCTTAAATTCCTCCCAGGCTGCAGTTTGTGCTTCCCAGAATGATGAGACTGGTTTTAAATGAGTGTATTTTTATTTTTATTTTAAAGGGGAAAGAGGCAGGGAAAGGCAGTATCTTGGTTTTGAGCACTGAGGGTACACTCCTTGCCCCAGTGATATTTTCTTTATGAAAATGAGGGGGGGAAAAATCACCTTTTTTTGGAAGAGAAAAATGTGATTTTTTTCACACAAGGCTAAATAAAAATGTCAAATATTGCTAACTTTATGCTACAATTGTGTCAAACTGGCAGCGTTGCCTAGAAAATGCTGAAATAGATCTCTCTTCCTTTGGCAGTGGCATTGTTCAGAGACTGGCATGAGCCCACTGGAACCCACTTTGTCATTTTAGGCAGAGTTTTCTGTAACAATGTGCTGATAACTCAGACACAGAGCAAAGCTGATGATTGAATGTCTCCTGATTGAAGCACACACAGCCCACTGCCTTAACAAACATGTGTACACTCTGCTTTTCTGGGTCCTACTTTCCTTATCACTTACGCTTTTTACTTTACTTTCTAGGATAAAGGAAAGTATGAAATACTCACTGGAACATTCAAAAGTCCTGATGAAATGGCTGCCATGTATGTGGACATTATTAATAATTTTCCTTTTATTATTGCATTAATAGATCCCTTAAGAAAAGAGGTAAGATACCACAGTACAGTCCTTTAAAAACTGTAAAATGGTACCATTTAAAAAATGGTACAGTTCAGTGGCATATCACTGACCTTTTCTCATTTTTACAAAACATGTGAAATACAAAACTTCTGATTTTCAAAATTTTAAGCACAAAAACAGCACTAGAAAATGCATCTAATGATTTCTTTGAATATATTTTGAATATATTTTATTGGCAATATCCAGATTTTTCATTACTTTTGACATAATTTCTGATGGAAAATCCTGGCATGAACAGAATACAGTCAGTGTACATACCTTAAAGAATTACAAGAATTTGCTTTTTTATCTGATTCTACCTGCTAAAGCACTGATATTTTTATTATTTTCCTTTTTATGTACACTATTCAAATTATAAGATGAAATTGTAAAATTCAAGTATATTACAAAAATTGATGTGTAATGCAATATTATATTATATTAAGCCAGAGAAGCAAAAAATTTGAACATTGTTGTCTATTCAGCAAAAAAATCACCAGAATATATTGTTGCTGCAGTTCTTTGTGATGGATATTTATAACCAAAGTCCTGTCAACTGGCAGCATTGCTCGGCAGAATTTTTCAAGTGGGAGTAAGACACCCTGTATTTACCTCTGTGATCAAAGTTAGAGGAGTTAATTAGTGTGGCCAATCAACTACAACAATAAAGCACAATAATATTAAGCATGTTATCAAGCTAGAGATGGATAAAAGAGATTGCATAAGCTTAAATATTCACATTTATAAATAAGGTTAAATTTCCTTGTGTTAAAAAAAAATAAACTTAATTACTGCAGAACCTACAATTGTAGGCCGAGTTCTGAAGTTGCACAACTTAATAAAAATTTGCTCTTGGTGTCAAGTTTCACTTTATCTTCTTAAAAATAAATACAGGGTGATCACTTTCATGAACAAAACACAAAGACTGTGATTGAAGGGAGAGGCACAGTGATGTTGGCTCTGTGATTCTGCCCAGTGCCTGAATCAATAATTCTAAAATTGATGAACTGCAAAATCTGCCTGATTTTGTCCTTAATTGAGACTTTAAAAGTTCATTTTTTTGAATAACTGTGTTTAGTATTACCCTACTCTGGTTAGCCTTGCCTCCCTGTGTTGTTTCAGTCTGACTCTGAATTACCACGTTCCAAAACACCAGGTTATTCCCCACTCTTGCGAGGGCTGCAAACTTCCTTGAGAATTCCTGTGAAGGAAAAGATTTGCAAGATGAGAATCAGCAGGAGAATTAAAGCAGACAGTGAAGTGCAGTTGGGAACAGAGTACAGAGTTAAGGGAAATGCCTCTCCTCCTCCCAGATCTCCAAGGTTTAGCTATGCCACATCTTTGCCCCTGATAATTAGATCCTTGAGGATTAGTTCTGGTACCAATTCAATAATTCATTGCTAGACACCAGACCACTTTGGTGCTTAAATTTAAACATTTGTTCAGGTGTCAAAAACTTCATTTTCTCTTATGCATGGGCTTGAAATGCATACAAGAATGGCCCCTGATTTTGATTGCAAGTAGATAAGTACAAAAAAACCTGATCCACAGACCAAAAATAACCACTGGCAGAATTATAAAGTAGAGATGTTTTTAATGTGAGAACTTTGCATTCTCTGGACACAAAGCAAGCAAATTAATTCGTAAATTTCTTCTTTCAAATTCTTTACGTATCCTTGTCCTTTATTTAGCCTGGACCATGTACCATGTGGACAATGCATTAAAATAAAGAAACAAAGGCCCTGAAAAATGGAGCTTTGCTAGAAAAGAGAGCATTGTATTCTGCTGTTCCCTATGGGTCCTGCCATTGAGTCTATGTCTCTTCAGTATTTTATGTTCAAACAGCTATGACACTTGAAATATTAACACAAAAATGAGTCCTTTGAATAAAACAATAAAAAATTATGTTCCATCAAAATGATATAAATTTCAGGAGGGAAATCAAATAGCAGACCCCTACACTTCATTTAATTTAAATATTTTAACTATATTTTGTGCAAATAGTGTTAATTTCAGATTAAAATTTATGTTTTCTAACAAAACCTTAAAACCCAAGGAAAATCCAAGTGGTATGTTTTTCTTAGGCAGACAGATTTAAAATACAGTATAAATTGTAATATGTTGATATGAAGGGCATATTTAGGATTAAACACAAATTATTATTTAATTTTTACCTCCTTAATTAGAGTTTTCATTCAGTTCAGTTTTTAAACACCAGTTGTTTGCTCAATTTGTTTATGCAGGACAGAGACCAGTGGAGTAGCATCTGTTGTGCCCTTGGCTCCAAATGCTACCTGATTGCTGAAGATGCTGCCATGCAAATTTCCAAACTCAAAAACGACCAAAACATAAACATAGCAATGTGCAGTGGTGTTGTCCTAAAATACATCAACCAAACCAAGGTGTCAGACCTCGTAGAACTTACTGGAATTCTGGATGGTGAGTAGGGAGAGGAGAGGCTGAAACCAAACCCTATGAGCCACACCTGTAAATATTACATGTTTTTATTTAATTATTGACATTGCTAATTTAGAAAGCACTTGTCAGAAGAAACTGAAATTCAAGTTTTGATTCACAAATCCCTGTCAAGGGGCTTAAAACAGCAGTCAAGGCTTCAACTATTGTCAGCTAATACACTGTGAATGTTTTGAATGTGGGTGCCCTTTGACACTGCAGCTAAGTGTCATGCAGTTAGATATCAGAAATAAAGAAAATAACAGAGATGTGATCAATTCATCTCAATTTTGAATAATTTTAGCATTAATAATTTAAAAATGCAGGCATGTACAAACTGTTGAAAATTGCATTAAGATAGATTATTGACTACGTATTATTGTGCCTTTGTGGTATTAAGAACCTGTGCAGCTTCATATGTAAGACTTCTCTTTTTATCAGGTTTTCTTTATTCATTTATATACCCAAGGAATAGATGGGCAAATTTAATATAGCTTAGTATTTTTCTTGTTCCTTAAAAACCCCCAGAATTGCTTTATCAAAGCGAGTAAATAGCAACTAAAAGATTTCAGTCAGGATGGTAAATTCTTTTTCAAAGAGAAGAAAAATCATTACTATAGTGAAGAACACATTTAAAATAAATAGCAAAGCCTGATCAGACAGATCAGCAAGAGACAGAGACCAGGACAGGATGTTAGATGTTCCCTTATCCATCTGAAAATAAAACAGAATGCTAATGTAGCAAACTAACACAGTTCACATTTTTATCGGGTGGGGTTTACTCCTCTTTGTATTTAAGCTTGGACAGCCCAAGGGTAAAAAAGGAATGAGAAGTCCAAACAATTTCTGTGTCAAATATATAAAATATACTCTAATGAAGGTGTTCCCTCCCGTTATATATAGGTCAAAGACATATTACCATATTAGGAAGTCCAGATGGAGAATCTTCAGATGAGAGCCTTGTGGATCTGGTAAGTACCGAAAGCTGTTCAATTGCAGAATTGCAAAAATACTGCTTTCAACATGTAGTATTTTATAAGGAGAAAGCCTTTTTGTGCTTGAGAAAGAAACATTTTACAAAATAGGCTTTTTCTAGAGGGTTGTTTTTTTTTTTCCCCACAGAGCATGGTTATTCTTTTGAGTTTAAAGAGAGCACACAGGAAATTTGCCAAAGCAGGGAGTATATTCAAAAGTGTGTATGATCCATTTGCTTGCATTAGTTTATAAAAAACTGAGTTACTTAAAACATTCCTGCGTAGGAACAACATTTTAAGCAAATATTCTTAACACTACAATATTTAACCTTTTGCAAATAAAATTTCATTTCATATGCCAGCGAAAATTACTGTTTGCATCCGGCAAATCTTTCACTGAGAGGTTTTATTTCCCCGTTTTTCTGTGCGGAGAGATGAGGGTGTTAAATTAGACTTAGGATACCGTGTTTAATTATTGGGAATGACTTCACTTGCCCAAGTGAGGAGTTTTACCCTCTCTCTTTGCAGGCTGTGGGCCTGGGTGCCAGGTTCCTCAAGTTGGGAGGTCTCTCCCGCGGAGAAAGGGTGGCCAAATACAACCGGCTGCTGGCTATAGAGGAGGAACTGGCCGCGAATGGAGCGCTGCGTACGAGCTTCTTTCTTACTTTGTTTTCAGCCTGCCATGAATACGGGCACAAAGATTGGAGGGAGAATGATTGAAACTGCACCCCAGGAGGGAAGCGGAATCAAAAGGCTATAAATAAGGGCTGACAAAAAAAACCTAGGATAGCACTTGCCACAATGTATATTGTTGTCCTAATGGATTATCTGTTTACTGAATGTTAAAATAGACCCCTTCTTGAGGAGTAGCCTACATTAAGCTTTTTTTTCCCCCAGAATTAATTGGTTGGAGTCTTGAAGCCCACGGTGAAAAAGGAACAAAACAAAAAACCATGCATATAATGTGTCGAAAAGCTGCCAAAATGGAATTTTAGGCCAAATACCCCACCTCCCTCAGGGCCCGAAACATATATTGCTAACAAAACTTCATTTCAAAACCCTCTTTTGTATGTTACATTTCCAGCAAAAATGTGTTTGGAAAGCTACAATTCCGTGGACAAGCCTTAAATAAAACCCAAGAAAACCCCAAGTTGACCATGCACATTCAGCCTTAGCCACTTGTATGCATCTGCCTGCCTGTTTCAGGATCTGCAGCTTGTTTTTACACTGTACCAAGGCTGTACTGTTAAATGCTTAACTGTTCATTAGAGCCACTTCTCACTTATCAGGTATCAATCAAGCCAGAATAAAGACATGCAGTCTGAAGGGGAGGGAGAGAGACAAGGAGAGGAAGAAAGGAAGGAAAGGGTTTGCAGGAATTGTATTATGCCTAAGAAAAGGAAACACGAAGCAGAATTAAGTAATTTTACCCTCTTGTTTGAAATAATTTCCAATGTTCTACACATAGGGTGGCAGCACTCAACATGCACACTAAAGAACAAAGTTTTTAGTTGTTTTTTTTTATTGAAAAGATTTTGAAGTTTTTGAAATCTCCCCCTTGTTCATAAATAATCATTGTAAAACACAGAAACAGAATTTTTTTTTTGTTTGCTAATAAAGTAAGTTTCACAGAATGCATTTTTCAAAAATAAGACAGATAATTATAGAACTATGAATTTTAACTGCCTCAGCAGTATTAATATATTCCCTCCTCAAATAGTATAGTCTAAACAAAGGCTCTCCAGTCTGACAAATATTTAGACCTATATCTGATGAAATGAAACAGCAACAATCCCCGGCACCGTTAATCATTTGGCAGAAACAAGACCCAGAACCTAAATCAACAGCAGGGCAGGAGTGGGAGCAGGTCTGAGCTGCATACCAAGCGCTTCATTTGGCCGGGCTGGAGCTGGGAATAGCCAGGAGAGCCGGGAGTGCCACTCTGCGTGGCTGCAGCCTGCGAGGTGACACGGGGCCATCGGGAGAGCCCCGGGGCCACCGGGAGTGCCCCGGGCTCAGGAGCGAGGAGCCGGCTCTGCACTGCCCGGCCCCTGTGCCGTGGCTGGTTCCGAGCAGCCCCGCTGGCCACGCTGGGCCAGCACAGCTGGGGCACAGCAGCCGCCGCAGCTGGCACCGACACTCGGTCAGACTCGACCCAGCGCGAGTGGGGCACAACAGGGAGCTGCTGCTGGGGACCGGGGAGCTGGGAAAAACCACTGAGAACTGCTGGTGATGGGATCAGCACCGGGACAGGGGCTCTCATGAGGCAGGCAGCTGATGGGAACTCCGGCAACAGCACCAGTGCAGGGGGAAAAGAATCAGATTAGTGAAGAAAAGGAGTGCAGTAAATATCCCAGCTCAGGCTGCTGGGCACCATGTCCCGATCCTGTAATCAAAGTGTTCCTTTCTAACGAAGGAGGGGACTTCTAAAGGTGTTTCATGTCTTGTAAGCATCATGTGGCATTTCCAAAACGTGTGTGCACCAGTGGACATTACAACAAACCCCATAACAGCAAACATGAGCTGCTTTTTTTTCCTTTTCTATTCCAGGTGAAGCAAAACTTGAATTCATTGATTTTGCTGAAGAATCACAGCCAGAACAACTTCCCAATGTGCCTCCTGCCCCAGAGCAGGGTTAGTTGCCTCCACAGCTCCCAGCCAGCCTTGCAGATTCACAGCCTGCCTGCTCAGCTCCCAGAGAACAGCACACTAACCTAGGCTGTCAACATTAACTTTGGGATAAATATCTAAGAAGAAGCATTTTACTAAGAAACTCATATATTAACTATTCCTAAACCCATTTATTTTCAAGCAGTTCAGCCAAATATCTTTAAGAGATTTCAAATACTGGCCTCTCTTTTCCCAGGGACCATTGCCTTCAGCTGAAACCAAATTAACTGAGCAGTAACTATAGTCTAAAAATACCACAAAATTCTGTGCTGCATTTACAAATTGGCAAAACAAATACTGCTGTGTTAAGTCCAAAACTAAATGTTTGTTTTGGGAAAATCAGAATCTCCCTCCATACAAAGAGCAAGCTGTTGACAAACAGTAAAAAAAAAACCAAAACCTAAAACCAAACACAAACAGAACACCACATTTTACACAAAAACAAAGGCCTTGACTGTTATGCTGCTCCATCCCCCCACATCCCCTCAATGCTGCTCTGAGATCCAGCCTGCAGAGGAGATTTTGCTCCAGTTGTAGCCCTCAAGACAAGTGCATCAGTGCAAACCCCAAATGTTGGGCAGAGAGCTGCGATTGGCATCAGCAGGAAACCTGCTCCAGTCACCAGCAGTGAGTAACAAGTCAATTCCACAAGGTCTGGGAAACTTGTCAGGAGTCTTTTTAATAAGCAACAATGAAAAGTTAAAGAAATCATTTATGTTCTAGGTAACAAAACAGTTTTAAGTAAAAGAAATGCTTCTTGAAAAACTTCTGGGTTTTGTATAATTTGAAAATCTGAACATATAATACAGCAGCAATAATCTGAGGAAAAAATACATATATGAAATTGTGCATTTTAAGTTCAGTGTAACAGACAACTAAGTGAAAAATTAACAGCCAGAACCAACTGCCCCCAAGAAATGAAAATATCAATGAGAGACAAATTTCCGCAAGTTTATGAGCTGTATGTAATTGAGTAATTAGTTCAAGTCCAAGATTTCTGTAGCAAACATGCAAAAACCACCAAAATAGATAGGAAACCACCACACTCATTACTATCATTTTATTTTTAGGAAAAGCACCAGACAGTTGCATGCAGAGCCAAACCAACAAACTCAGAACATTCATCCTTCAATGCTATCACTGTTTCAAATAATTAAATAAAAAAAAAAATCCAAGTGCATTCAAGTACGTGCCCACCCAATTTCAGATACACCAATCTTTAGGTAAATCCCTGATTCCATTTGTTCATTATAAAAGAATGAGATACTGTGTTGAATTTAAAGAGACTACAATGGAATGTGAATTGGCAGTGGAGCAAATCAATGATGTTTCTGTCTCACTGTCATCGTAGGAAATAAGGGCTGAGGGAAACTGGGATTTGTGTTATCAAATACAGACACCTGAAGTGTCACCTAATAAAGAAATTAATGCCACCAGTGTGTGCCAGGTTCAAAGCAAGGGCTCATTTGTTAGCACTGTGAGTTCTCAGCTGGGAGTTCTCAGAATGCTGATGATTCCCAATAACTTGCAGTCCTAGGATGAATCCCAAACGCTGCCCATACCCACCGGAGCCTAAGGCAAGTTATTTTTGTGCAGCAGTAACAACGGGCTCCAGCTGCAGCAGTTCCAAAAGCTGCTGTGTAACACTGAAACAAAACCCAGGAGCAAGTCCTCCTTTGCAAAGCTTTTAACCCAAATGAGAGCACCTGTCCCAGCCCACAAACCCCTGACACTGGCTATCACTGCCAGAAATCTCGGTGCCACCATGAGATGCTGCACTGCCTCTGCATTTCAGTCTCGTCCCCTGACCATCTGAGACAGAAGGGTTGTGCTTGTGCTTTTCATTTCCTCCCTGTGTGGGGACAGCAGGCAGGGGAACAACAAGATCTTGGTATCAAAACGTTTTTAGAGCAATGTGTCTAAACACATTTTTATTAATAATTAGTAATACCCCCCATACTGAAGCTGATGAGGGAGTAATCACTTACAGGTTCTAACCCAAACCTGTCCAGCTCAAGAGGGATGCAAGGGGCTTCTGGCAAGCTTTGGAACAGACCTTTAACAAGGCATTTTCTCAATAAAAGAAGAGTTAAAAAAGCCTCTTCAAATCCATTTTTAAAGGTAACTGATGCTATCTAAGAAATTAATAACCATACCTGCAAAATTAAATTGGGAAAGGGATTTTGAGTGACACACAGTTATTTAACACTTCAGTGCATGTAACAAAAACTGCATACAGAAGACCATTTCAATCTGTATTATTTCTCTCTGGAGGTACAGACCGTGGCCCGTAGTAACACACCTAAGCAATTCACATGTCCAGATAATGATTCCCAAAAGGTACAGTCTTGCAGAGTAACAATTAACAGCTAGAACTATCTGTTTCTTTTATTTTCCCAACGTTAGTTTCTTTATGCAGTGGCTTGCTTTCTTCCTCTTTCACTTTGTTCTGGTTCAGGGCGTTTTCAGACATTTGATCCCCACTGGTGGACACAGGATCTAAAACTACCACGGATTCTGTCTCTTTTTCACTGCTAGAAGCTTTTCTTGTCAATTCCGTGTGACTAGTTGATCTAGAGGAAAAAGAATAAATACATAAATACAAATGACACTTCACATATTCAGAAGAGCATAAAAACAAAAAAAACCCATTTCTATTAGTAGCACATATGACCCAGACAGGTCTGCTAAGCTAATAAATAGATTTATGGATTTAACAGCTGTTATATATAGCAGCACACAAAATGCAACAGTCACATTCCCCCTCCTGGATCATTTGTTGAGCCAGGCCTGGAAGATGAAAAATGAACTCACTGAAAAATGGCTTCTCCACACCTTTATCCCAGAGCCACCTGCCTGGGGGCTGCACTGCATTAGGCACAGCCTAACCAGGTGTTCCCTTGGCTGCTGCTGGTCTCACTGGGAGCAAATGACTTCTGGAAATTCACTACTGGCTTTGCTGAACTACCAAGGGCGTTTGACCCACACTCTGTGCTGCAGAAATGGGGTTACACCACCACTGTCTGCAGTGCAGGGATTCATGTGGATAAAAAGCCTCCAAGTGGGGAGGAAGGAAAGGTCAGAGACACCTGGGTTATTTGTCAAAGCTGGCATCAGCCTATGAACACTAAAAGCACTTGTCTGTATTCAGAAGCTTTGTAGTGGTGTTGAAAACGTGCAGGCAAATCCTTAGATTAGCTGGAATGCACCAGCAGAGAACATGGCAAACACTGGGAATGCTCAACCAGAACAAGGGGCAGACTGGGGTGTTCCCACTGCCACCCAAACCCTGCTGGGTGGGCAGACAGACAGCCAGAGAGCACAGGCTTGTTCCTCCTGCACCCTGCATTCCAGAGCCTGAGCCCCCAGAACCTGAGCCCTGTAGAGCCTTTTCCACTCCCCTTTTCTCCTTTTCCTCTTTGTTTTTTTTTATTTTTATTAAATTTTCATGCTTATTTATAAGGAACAGTCTTCCATACTGGTAAGGTAACACCCTTGAGAGGAAAAGGTAGAATCAACTGGAGGTCAAAGAAAGAAATTTAGCTACAGGATCCATCTGCCATGAACTGCCCTTTACTGTGACAGTCTTTGTCCTAAAAAAATGACAAAGAAAAGGTCACCCCACTCAACAATTACAACATTGGGTGGGGACCACACCAGTTCCCACCTGATGGGGAGAGAGTAAATGATCAGGTTAAAACCAAAAAATAATCACAGAAACAATAGTTGCTGCACTTTCCATTTCAGGAAGAATTTACTCAGCTTGCTGCTGCAGCGCTGGATAGAGAAAATGAAATTCCATGTTCAAGCTTTAATTACAAGAATTGTCTCCAACATTAGAATTTTGGTATAAGTTAATTAATGCAGAAATTGGCACTAATAGATACAGTTTCAGACTCATTTGATTATCATCAGAAGCTAGTGATTTCAAAAGGAAAATAATGCTTATTTTATGCAAAAGTTGTCAATCATTCCAGAAAAATACAAGATGGGGTATTTTGAATGTTACAGCAAATTAAACTTTTTAAAGCAGTGTAACCAGAAGAGGGTTATTTTAAAAAGTGCTACTTTTGAAAAGCTGATTGCCCAACACTATAAAAATGGTCAAAGCCATAAATGCCAAGTTCATTTTTATTTCACTTTGGAGGTAAGTATCTTTCAAATCCCAACAGCTGGACTATTTAATACAATCTGGTGAATCAAAGTATAATTCTTCACTGGGCTCACAGCGGGGAGTCTGCATTAGTGTATGGCAGCATTCCAACAACTGATGCACAGCCAAACGCGCTGAAGTCTGTTTCATTTGTAACAAAAATGGATAAAATGGCAATCATATTTACCACCTTCAAAGGACAGAAAAATGAAAGATGTCGATATAAAGTAGTTTAATGGAGAAAACCGGTGATTAAATCAGTGTTTGCAGCATAAAAATAAGAATTACTATCCGACTTTGTTGTACCAGTATTGCCTTCTTCAAATCCTTCACACTGGTGCAGCACCAGCCTGACAATGCTGCTGTTATAGCTGAGGCATTGTTAAAAATTATTAACCCTATTTATCAGTTTTTCACAGCTTACTTTCAACAGTTTGTCAAGAGCAGAATGTTTCAGTGTGAAGAATGAATATAATTTTGAGGCTCCTTTTCAAAAAACACCGTCTACTCGTACAAATAAAGCTGGGAAAAGCAATGAGTGAAGACAGAGTTTCACACAGTTCTGAAAAACTCAATTTTGTCCAGCCAAGGTATTTGCATTTAGTTCTATGCAAACAAAGCTCTTCCCTAACTGAGATTGTTAATGCTGTTATCAATATTCTCGTTGTTTATCCAACTATATATTTAAACCAGAAATTGAGACCCTAGTTCTACTGTACTCACACACAGTTGTTCACAAGTCTGAATGTATTTTTTAATGGCTAAACACATCAAATCTGCACTGTGATATATGAATTGAGATGATAAATGCATTTGAGATTAATTCTATGGGATATGCAGTGTTCCATGCTTTGTTATGTAAGAGCATCAGAAGCAATCTGTTCTGTTTATATAGTTACAGAACCTACAGAAGGTGTAAATACTAAAGGGTTACTAAAGTCTGTAAAGTAGCACTGATGTGACCTTTGCATGAAATTTACAGTAGAAGTACAAAAGGACAAATTAAGGATCAGATTGTCAACTGAGATGTGGATATTCTTTGTTTCCTCTGGTAATATTAGAACCTTGGCATTATTTAACCTGGGTCGGTATTCTATTCATGAAATCATTGTAAATCATTGTAATATGTATCCATTAGAAAACAGAATTTTATGTCAGTATTCATTGAGGATAAAAGCAAAAACTGCAAAGGTGTCTATTATTTCAGAATTCTTAACAAGGCAGGAGAATGTACCAGAGAAGACCACAGGCTAATACTGAGCAACAGTAAAAAAATACATCAATTCCAAGTTTTGAAAGTCTGAGATGAACAAAGAATTCCACCACAGTATTTGCTGGATACTACCAGTATTTGTCCAGCAGTGATTACAGGGAATATAAACAGTGACCCTGGTGAATTAGCCCTCTGTTCCCTGCTGATAGCACCAGTGCTACCTGCAACACCAGACATCTGTGAAGGAAGTGCAAGAAACCACCTCCATTTCAGAATGCCCCTGCTAAACCCAGCTGAGTACAGAGATGGTCAGCATAGCAGCCAGCAGAACAGAACTGCACTCAATCTGTAACATGGAGATTGTTCTCATTTTCAGGTGATTATTTTGAAAAAGTTCAAAAACATCAGAAAATTTATGTAAATGAAGAATCTTGGAGAGCTTCTACCTGCACTGAGAGGGCACACGAAGAGTACAAGCTAAGAAAAATATCTCAGTAGCTTTTAAAACAGTTAAAACTGAGGAGACCTTCAACTTCCAGAACATCCCATTGTTTTCTTTATCTGTTGTTTAAACTAAATTGCCTATGTTCAAGCTGCACTGGGAAACCTTTATAGTTCATTCCAGCTGAGGCTGAGCTGCTCCCTGCAGAGCTGGTAGATGATTTGGGGTACTAAGATTACAGGCAGGAGAGGGAGGACAAATCCTTTAATTGTATAAAATCATCAGATTAAGACTAACCCTCTCTGTAGTGCACTCTGTCAGCAGAGAACTCTGCACCCCAGAAACACAATATTTACCAAGTGCTGAAAAAGAAATCCCACCAAACAACCAGAAACCATGGGCAGAGCCAGACACACCTTTCCCTTCTGTGCCTAAACACTGCAGGGGGTCACAGGAACTCTCTTTGTTCCCATGGAAAATAAATTGTCACCTCTTCTAAGCAGCTGTCCCAGAATTACACTCATGCTGGGTTAAACACTGGGGAAGAGACCTGCAGAGGAAGTTACCTGCACACTGAGCTAAGGCCTCAGTTTCTCTGCAGGACACACATTACTGATGTCTCCTGCTCAAGCACCACCTCAAAATTTCACACATTCCACACCATCTCCTTAATGGCTTCAGACACACAAGAACCTCTTGCACTGAAATAACACCTCACCTAGGAGTTCTAAACTCAGGTTTGTTATAGCAAGCTGTACATTAAAATCCAGGTGAAGGTAAAAGAATAAATCATGCCCTACAAGAGACACCTGGCAATTATGAGACATGCAGTCCTCCCCTGGGATGTGAAAGGTTTGCTTGGCTGCTGCAAACAGATTAAGAAGTCACAGCTTGGTTAGATTTCAAGGAATTGCAAATGATGAGAGAGCTGCATCCTTTAACATCAGGTGGGAATAAGGAGGATTTCTCAGGCAGGGTATCCAGTCCAGGCAGGGCACTGTTGGCTCAGTTAGCACAGGCTCCTTTAGGGAATGGAGTGGTGCAAACAGGAGCAGTGTGGAGGGAAGCAGCCCCTGCTGCAGAGCACATGGTTCAGGGTGATGCACTGAACCAGCTCTGGGGGGGCTCCCCCAGAACATCCAAAAAAGCTGGATCACATGCCCTGATTTAGCTTCATTCATGCAATGAATCCAGGGATCCAGGATGCACTCCAGAATACAAATCAAAGCATAGCTAATGCAGACAACAATAGTGGGATTTGCTTCAGAAGTGCTCTGCTGATCCAAACTAAGCTGATTCCAGGGAAGCACAGAAAACTGCCTAATTACAGAGCCAAGTTGTCAGACCTGCTGGCCAGATGAACTCCCCTCTGCTCCCAAGCAGCCCTGTTCCCAACAGTGCTTTCACACCTCAGCCTGGAGGCTGCTTCTACCAACTTCTGCTGCAAACAGGAGCCAGGAGAAAAGAAAAGCAGCTGCTCTGTAACGTGGTGTGGGGCCTGCAGGTTATCCCTGCTCCTCCTGCCAGCCTGGCCACACAAGAGCAGGAGAGCCCCAGCACCTTCTCTCTCACTGGAATCCATCCCTAAGGATGAGTGCTCCCAATTAAGCAGGTTTACACCAGTGCCTCAGTGCAAGGAAGCCCTGCAGCACTAAGGAGTCTGGCCCACCACATTTGTTTTAATGCTTTAAACAGATAAATTAAAGTGAAATGTGTCTTTCGGGATGTCACTGAATAGGCAAGCTGAGAAATAAATTGAGCTTCACATATGCTTTTATAGCACGTAACAACTGTGACTGTCAACACAAGATCCTTTTCACTGTCAATTTACCACGCATTCTGCGAGACCTTGGGGCCTGCAATTATTTCATTTCCTTTCTTGTAAATGCAATTTCCACTTAGTTCAGTGGCATGAAGATACACAAAAGGTGGCAGGAGTTGCTTGTATTTTCTGGTTTGTTCAAAATTGTAGAACTCCATAAACTACAAACACAATTTTCAGGAACAACCTCACCTTTTTGTCTGGGTAGGCGTTCCAGAAAATGCAATGGCATTATTCATGTCAAAACAACTGTTGAAAATATCTTCATCTTTCTGATTAAATTAAAATGAAGATCATTTTTCTTCTAAGGATACTTAAATGAAATAAAAGGGGAAAATACATATGATTGAAAATGGCATTCTGCTTTTAATTCTCTGTGGGAATTAAATACAACTGCAGAGCACAAAAGGAAATTGGGCTCTTTATCCACTCAAAAAAAAAATGATGAAAGCACCTGCATAAGAGTGAAGTATCAGTTCATAAAAATAGATGCAAACTGAATACTCAGCTCATTTGTCATGACTTCCTCCTCTGAACAAAGCAATGGAGACTTGTTAGAATTGGTACTGGTGGTATTTTCTAACTGACAGAGCAGGAAATCAGAAGTTAAATTAGCCATAACTACAATATTTTTCCAGTCTGATTTGTCTCATCTCTCTCCTTTACTTGAAATGACAAACTGACAAGCAACTTGGCAAGGCAACCAAAGCAAGAGCACAGCCCAATTCCAAAAGGAGCCTGGTACTGTCAGAGAACAAACCAATCATCCAGGGAATCTGAAATAAATATTGCTGAAGTAGATTTAACTCTGATGCTGGCTTCAAGTCTTCAATTTGCTGTCATGGAAGATCCTGCTGCCCATCTGTGCAAATGCAGCACTATGTTTTTGGGTTTTTTAAACTTGAGATTTCAAGGTAATTCAAACTTTTTACCAACAATAAGAGTAATAGTTAGGACTTGTTTAGCTTCAACAGAAACTGCCCTGCACACCAGCATATAGACCAAGATGATTCACATGACATTATTTTTTAAAGTGTTTGCCAGAACTACTTTTAATCAAGAGTTAATAATACAACTACCATTCTTCTTCAGGACATGGAAAAAAAAAAAAAAACAAACAACTGTGTTAATCTTCCAGAATCTCTTGAGGGCTTTTTTTTGACAGAGAAGATGAATGTTTTCTTGAAGAATGTTCACAGGTTTTAGAAGAACGTTATTACAGAGAATTTAATTTCTCCTTTCATATGAGACAGCAAATTATTTGGGGAGTCAGTGGTAAACAGCTGCAGACTGTACAATTATCTTGCTAACCAAAACTGATATTAAATCACTTTCTAAACACATCTTGTACCACAATATATCTAGAGATCTATATTCTACTTACTGTAAAGTAGGCTTGGAGCCCGTAGCACCCTTAGGCTGGCTGGGGACAGGACCTGAGTTGGGTACTTTGGAAGTAAATTCTGTCTCCACGTCTTTCTTGTTCAACACTGCCTGTGGGGCACTGGCTCCTGAACCCAGCACAGGCAGAGACTTTGATTCTGATGTGGCCAAGATTCCAGTGGGACCTAAAATCCAAAGAAAGTTTAATGCTTCTGTTATCCTGATTGCAAGAGCAGGGCAGAACTCAAGCTAACTGCAGAAATCAAAATGGAATTTTAACGAACAGCGTCCAGTGCAAGAGAATGTCAAAATACTGCATTTGCAGCTTCTGCTCTCCCCACCAAGATTTTCCCTTTCTTGTACCACAGCAGCACTTGCTGTGTTGATTCTCCTGCCTTTTGGGGTGGTAAGTCCTGCTGCCCACACAGCCCTACCCAGGCACAACTTTGGTGCTGTCCCAGGCTGTCTGCAGAAAAGCCTGGTCTCAATACTGATGAGGAGTCAATGAACTGTCTGCAAAGTCCAAGATGAAACTCTACAGTGACATTCAAATAAGCCACACCTGCATCAATGATGGCATGGACCTACACTTGCACAAACTGTGCTTGTAGCCAAGCAGAATATCAGAAGTTTCTTAAAGAAGATGACAGTAATGCACAGCGTAAAAACTGCAGACCCCTGGTCTGCAGAGGAGGTTAATTCAAATCACCAGACCTCGATCTCATTTCTCTGGCTAGCATTACTTTTGAGAGTATTTTCACAGTAGGTTCAAGCAGTAACTCCAGCAATAACATCTGAGCTCCAGGCTGGAAAGAGGAATCTGTGTGTGCAGAAAATCCTGACAGAAGCATCTCTTGGAGAAAATGGGAAGAAAAGCAACAGGTGAGAGAGGGAAGGGAGTCACTGGAGAAGAAGGTGAAGTTCTCCATAATGGCTGCAATGGCAGTGGTCTGGAAGGGAATGTAAAGCTTCAAGAGTCAATGCAGGGAGAGGAAGAGGACTCTTCTGAAGCCCAGCACTTACTGCCACTGTCCTGGTCAGTGGTCACTTTCCGGCGCCGCAGGACTCGTTCCAGCTCTGTTTCACCACTGTCTGTTTCAAGGGACTTCAAGCTTCGGGAGCTGGTGGATTTATTCAGTGTTTCCTACAGCAAGAAAAAGGCAAGAGGAACTCTCTGAGGACAGATTATGCCTTGCCAAGCAGCTCATGTGCACAGCTTCAGCATCTTTCACACTGCAGTTCTAGAGCAGTGTGCCAAGCCCTTCCATCGGCACAGCAGGAGCATCTGGGAGCCGCTCACCATCCCACTCTTACTCAGATTAATGATGAAGGGATAAACCACACTTATTACACATTAGGGGGTTGATATCAGGCTTAAGAGAGATGCCCTGGCCCTGCCACTAATAAACAAATCCTGATGTTTGCAGGAAACTGCCAACTTCCTCCATCTTAACATCTGAAGGATCTTAAGAAACTGCTAGAGTTCTCATGCACTTAATTAAGCTCTGTTAGAAAAACACCAAAGATCCATCTTCTACTGCTCCAGTGGGTTTTGTATTTTAGCATGGTCCTGTGTTGCTGCATCCTGGCGTATACATGTATCTGCAGAAGTCACTATTTATCAGCTACAACTGCAGCATATTACATCCTGTAATGTAGCTGACCTGCCATAAACCTGACCCTGGTGTCTATATACTTCAAGGTTTCTCTTTTGCACAGAGTTAGATCTCAGCCTGCAACAGTTTTTTATACATACAGAACAAAAAAAAAAAGTTATTATTGACTTATGCCATGGCTAGCATGTGGTATCAGTGAAACTGCAAATCCAGGAGCATTTTTTTTTAAGTGGGAGGAAAAGAGGCTTTAAGCAAAGCCTGAAACCTCATAAACTTGCCTACAGGAATTTAAATACACATTTTATGCATACTGCACACATTTCCCAACTCACAACAATCAGCTGCTGGATCAGAACCTACCTGATGGTAAAATTTACCCAAAATGTTTATAATGCAAATGGAAATTTGGTACCCATATACTATTTCCTCCTCTCTGAGTCTTCCCATAAATCTTGTTTATTCAGCCTTCCAAAACATGTCAGACTCATACAGCATTTTTCCAGACAATAAATAACATTCTATTGACATCTTTTGTTGGTAAGTACATAACTTTTGAGCAGAAATAGCCAAGGACAAAAGGAAATAACCATACAAGTTGCAAAAGCTATGTTATTTTTCAGGACCCCTTCAAATAAGCTCTTAATTCTTCACTCCTGCCTAGAAGTTAAAAAAAATTCTTTCAAAACTATTTTAAATTTAACCAAGCAGGTTATTCTTTAGTAGTATGCTCCAGATCTGTACAAATGTACACGTAAAAAAGTAACTTAAAAAAGGGAGTCACTCAAACTCTGGAATTTGCACAACATAAATGTGTTTTGTTTGCAACAATTATATGGAGGTCTACACAAAATGCATAATTAGCATAGTAACAACAAATGTTTACTCCATCACATTCCACCCCCATGTTTGTTGTCTGACTGTGCATAATCACTGCTCTCAAGAATAGACTGGAGTTGCATTTTATACAGTTTGTCTTGCACTGCAAATACCCTGAAAGGCTCAAAAGCAACGAGCCTGACACAGAAGTGCAGTGCCTGCAGGCTCTCTCTGCTCCCTCTGAAGTGCACAATCAAGTCTCCCCTGATGTCAGTGACACTGTGCTGAAGAAATAAAACAGCTATTAGAGAACGAAAGGACCCTGGGCAGGATAGCTCTGTCCAACCCTCACTGGTCCAAACAGCACACCACATCCCACTATTCCTGTAATTATGGAATTCTGCTTAAAGCACAGCCTCAGTGCTGTGTTTTATTCCTTTTAATTATGTGTCACTCTAATTAGGGCTCAGCATTAGGGTCTGGTGACTCTCTAGACCATTTCTTCCCTTCTTCCCCTACTTTCACATGACTGGAGAACAGCAACCTTAACACAGTGCTGGTGCCCCACTGGTGATTTTAAATCACAGCAGAGGCTGTGGCCACACTGCTGTACTGTCTTGCATCCCCCAAAACACCAGTGAATGGTGTTTTGTAAGGGCTGTTTAACCACTGGATGATGAGAATGATTAACTTCACCTTCTGTAGAGTGCAAGTGAAGCATTTTGCTTCAATACTGCCAGAATTCCACCTGACGTGCCAAAGTGGCACTTCAAAAGCTTCAGGGTTACAGAAGTCAGGGAGCAAGAACTACAGCTCCTCCTGACTGATACAATTTAGCTCTTGTGCAAAAGAAGCAACTAGTTAAAAACAACAAATGCTACATATGAGTAAAGGACACAACAAACCTAGCACACTGCTCTCAGCTGGACCAAACATGCCTAATGGTTTTATTTGGTGATAAGGGGTTATGTGGACAGCTTCAAAATCCACTTTTTCTACACATAAACCCAGACAGACCAGAGCTATTGCTTTATTTAAACTTCACATATGCTAACAAGAAATGTGGTGGCACAGGAAAGAGACCAGTTGATGAGGAAAACTCTACACCAATTATATGTGCAGTCCAGAGGCTTTACTTTGGACTAGATACAGCTACTCAGCTGCCTCTCCATCCCTAAGCATCCCCACTGGGAGTATTTGGAAAGTTTCCAAAGAATCTGTGGCAGACACAGACCACAAAATCCTCTCTCCTCTAGTGGCAAAACACACAAACCCAGTACAGAGCACAAAACCTAATTCTCCTAGCACGACCAAAACCAATCCTTAAGTCAAACCAAAGTCAAAGGTGGAATTGGGGTTCTTTTTTCCCAAAACTGCCCTATGGCTTCAAACCAAAATGCAGAAATTTCACAGTTTGCACAGAAGGCCCTGACAGCTCAATGAGAAGAAAATTAAATATAATATGAAAGTTCTCTTACCAGAATCCCTTTTAGTTCTTTCATTGCACTTTCAGAAGGCTTTGGTATTTCTGGCTGTTAACAAACACAACACACAAATGTTAAAAGCCACACGAAATGGCCCAGGACAGACTCTGCAGCTGCAGACAGACCTCACACAGGGACCCAGGCCTTTGGGTGTGTGACATTGCTCTGAACCCTCCTCCCCTGGACACAGGGCTAACATTCCATCCATTTCCTTACTCAGATGAAGAGAAGAGCCTCAGCTCTTGTGTCTGAATCACAGACTTCACATAAAGATTATGCTTTTGTGAAAGAGGTAAGCAATATTCTACAGAAGCCACACTCAGGTGTAAGTGTTGTAGAAAAGAAAGTGCTAATGCAGTCTACTTGTTGATCATCTCCTTTAACCACTTCAGGTATTCTGTGATTTCTGCTTCTTAGTAGCTATTTGTTTACAAGCTTCTTTTCTGTGTCAAAGAAACTGGCCTTTACTTACTGCTGCCTTCATTTTTTTTTCTGTTCTTCAGGTATATGCTGCTCTAATTCATTTTATCCAAAATCAAGCAAAGTAAATGAGGGGAGGAAAATGTATTCTTCTGAGTATGTAACAGAAAAGTTTATTTTCAGTGTAAATTACTGTACTTAGCTAAAATATTAGTCTGCTACTTATTCCAAACCTTTGTTTTAGGCCTGCTTGACTGGTTGACTGGTCTCAGGTGAACTCCCTTTTTAATCCTGTCCATCATCTCTTCCACAGCTTGTCTCTTCAGATCCGTAACTTCTTCACCTGCTAAAGAAGGCAAAGAGCAGACCACACTTCAGAAAGGAACTGCAGAGAAATGGCACAAAGTAAAATCCATGTTCTTGTTCTGGATACAGGGATCTTTGCCATCAGCTCAGCTGTCCAAACTCCTCAAGCATAAAATGCCATTCTACACTGAGGATCCTGACTTTGCAAATACCCAACTGCAGAAGTTTGGACAACAGCAGAGCCCACATCCTGAAAAATGCAAAGCTGCTGGAACAGTTTGGGGATTGCAAAAGCTCAGTGCTCTAGGCTGAAGCACCAGGGTCTGAAAGAACACAGCTCTGCCCTGACTGTGGCTCAGCAGAAATTTCCACAGCTCCACTGACACGGGAGGAGCTGATAATGCCCCATGACAGTGACTCCCAACCACTCTCCCATTTCACATGGGTTTGAGGACCTGGCTGGAAAAACACACCAACACCTCAGCCTGAACTAAACCCAGCCCTTCAAAAAACACTGCATCAAGTTAAAGGCAAAAACTGAAATACCATGAAAGGAAATGGCTACTTTTTCAAGAGATTTGGTATCAGGACTGCAAAATATTCAGATGACATGGGAAACTCCGTGATGAACCTAAATAATACCTGTTAACTTATCAGCATTCTGGATAACAAAAGAAAAGACCCTTAACATTCCAGAAAGGGGAAGGGGGGAAGAGCACTTAAAGCAAATACTTGGAAAAATAGGGTTGACGCTATTCAAAGCTGCAACCTTGTACCTTATGTAACAGGAATTTTAAAAAGACTTCTGCTCTCTCACTTGTCAGGGTACTATTGATGATTCATAGAAATGTGGTTTCTGTATTCTAAGCCGATTTAATGTCAGGCTTTAATTTCACAAACAGGCTGTTTCAAATATAAAAGCTTAATTGGTGGTATGGGATAGAAACCACTCATTCTAAGTCCTTAACAGGGGTCAAAACAAGCCTCAAGTTTGATATAATAACTAGATCAAGAAAGAACTTTCTCCCTTTTTTATTTTAAGAACAGCTCAACTATTAAGAGGAAAAGCAGTTTATATGTAATTGAAGAAAGGTCAGAACTGTTCGTTTACTAATAAGTAATGAAAGACTGGGGAGTAGAGAACTTGGAGTGAATTTCATAGTATTTCCTGCAATCACTGTTTGTGACAGTCTCAACAAAAAGGCATAATCAAAACATCTAGGATGCTTCAAGGTAAGGAACCCTGACAAATCAAGGCACTATAATTTGACTTCTACTGAAAGGTAAGACTGACTCTTCATCAGAGATCTCAGTACAAGGTCATCTCCCTAACTCTCCCATCCAGACCAACAGCCTTGTTTCTCTCAGACTGGTGACCAGTTCCCAGAAATTCCCCCAGGGACCTGCCCAAGTCACTCCATTCTTCATTTCCTCACCTGAAAATGGGAGGAGTAATGTACTTTCTTTTCCCCCACTTCCTGCCTGTTGGTTCCATGCAACAATCCAGCCTGACTTACATACCATTAGTCTGCTAACAGCAGGGGGTTTTTAACAGTTATATCCTATAATTTCAGCCAGGTTCCCTTCTTTGTTTAAGTGGCAGCAAATGAGTTAAGCAATTCACTACAAACAAACTCCTGCTGTTTCAGAAGGAAGAGAGAAACAGCAAGAAAACCCTTGGTTATTTAACTGGCAATGCCTGTCTAACTAGCTCTGACTCTTCAGGCACTCACAGCATTTGTAAATCCGTACTTAACTCCTGTTCTCAACCTACTAAGTTTCCAGCTTCCATTAACAACAATAAAATGCAATTTCAGCTCTTACTCTGCATGCAGAGCCACCTTAGTGCAAGACCTGTTTTGTTTTAGGTTTTCAGTGTTATTAAAGGATTAGAATTACAGTCAACTCTGAGTGGTAATTTCACAAGATATGAATTGAGGGATGAAAACTGAAGTATTTAACAAACAAGCTCTGTGGAGAGGCTCTGGACAGAAGAAATTATGTGTGGAAGTTCATAAATTTCCCTGTATTATGCTGAATATCACCTGCTCTCTGTTTAATGCTCATAGGTTTGGTCTTCTGCCTCTTCCAAGTAACCTGTGGAAGCACAAAGCCCTGCACATGCTGCAGCTCAAGCAAGAAGATAACTTTTCTCCAGTTACAGAAAGTGCTAGGTCTTCCCTTGAAGTTTTTGACCTGCAGCCTCAAAGACTGTTTATACTCAAATCCTTTTGGAAAAAGTAAATTGGATGCTGATGACCAGCTCAGTGGAGGCAGAGATGGCTATGAGGGCCACACAAATTTACTTGGGATCTCAAGGAAGTCTGCAGTAGAATACAACAGAATGTTTCAGCTGGAAGGGCCCTGCAGTGACCATCTGGTCTGACAACCTGACCAGGGTTACAGCATATTCTTAAGGGCCTAAAAACTTACAAGCTTGGGGCATCAACCACCTCTCTGGGAAGCCTGTTCTAGTGTCTGACCATTCTCACCATAAATAAATTCTTCCTTGTGTCCAGTCTAAGCATTCCTTGATGCAGTTTTAAACATTCCCATGTGTTCTATCACTGGATCCCAGGGTGAAGAGCTCAGCACCATCCTCTCCTCATCCTCTGATGTAGAGATCAATAAATCCTCTCCTCAGCCTTCTTTCCTCCAAACCAGACAAGCACAGAGTCCTCAGCCACCCCTCACAGGAATGCCAAAGACACCACTTCTCATCTTGGTGCACATATTCCTGGGCTGTAATCCCATTACTGGGCTGCAGGGCAGAGGAATGTGCTGGGACATGGACAGCTGGAGTTTATGCTGACAATCAAAGGAATCTGCACCACCATCTTTAGCCCCAGCTCCTTTCCAGCAGCTTTTCCTGCAGTACCAGTGGATAAGGCCCATGGCTTGAGAAGGGATGAGCTGTAC
This sequence comes from Cyanistes caeruleus, assembly GCF_971803275.1. Taxonomy (NCBI): domain Eukaryota; kingdom Metazoa; phylum Chordata; class Aves; order Passeriformes; family Paridae; genus Cyanistes; species Cyanistes caeruleus. Next base: position 6,743,195 of record NC_141708.1, on the reverse strand, counting down.
CTGAATCCTGCTGAGGAGGTTTCTCCTTCTTGCTCACGTTGGTGTTGGAGTGAGACCTCTTGCGAATCATTGACATGAGAGACCTTGGGGGGAAATGAAACTGCAGATTGTCATTTGTCCTGGGTCACCCACTGTCAGAATGAGCCTGAACATAACACATCACCAGCCTGCTTATACCTGATTATACAGCCACTTACAGAAGACTCATTTAATGGTTCTTGAATGCAGATGCACTGAATTACCCCCCACAATGCTTCCCATCAAAATGCACCAGAGAAATTTATTTCTTTTTAACAGACATTAGGCACAAATCAAAACACTCCAGATTTGAATATTAAAAGCCAGTGTCTCATTGTGACACATGACAAACAGAAGCTGTTTCAGCATAATAAACAGAAAGAAGAGCCTGTAGATGTTGAAGTATTGTTCTCCAGAGGACACTTAAATATGGTGATCAGTATCTCCTCACCATTTCCAAGTTTGCAATCTTCTTACAGTGTCAAATAATTATCCCCTCACTATATTCACAAGATAAAAGTCCACACCAGCAAATGATTCATCTTCAAGAACAAGTACAAGCTCCTCTGCACTTCTGATGTGTCAGCAAGGCCAGTCAGTCCCTACTGATCATCCTTCCTTACACAGCACAGTGACATCCCTGCCTAGAAGGTCAAAACTCTGTCCCAGAAAAATGCAGCATCCAGTGCCCACATCCTAAAACAATTTCTATCCACATACACATCACAGTGCATGAGGAAATAGTCTGATTTTGCTACAGGACTTAAAATTAATAGTTTCACCTATTCCAAACAGTAAAGTGCACAAATTTAAACCAGAAAATCCCACAGCACTCCTACACAGTTAATTCATGCTATCCACCAGTGAGCAAGGAGCAAGCAGGCAAAATGAGTTAATGGACATAAAAGAATCAGAAGGCCAAAGACAATCTTTCTGAACATGTTTGGTTTCTAAAAACAATACAAGATGCACAAAGGGATGAATTCTCCCCAACAATGACATCTATTCGTATGTTTAACACAGTAGTTAACAAGACTCCTGGATGTCATTTCTATTACAGAAGGCTGCAAACTGTCATCAAAGTCAATTTATTTTTAAAACCAAGCAGACAGCATGAAAAGATTACCTGAGTTTTAAAAATTAACAAAGCACCCTTTAGTGTTTAGGTGATTCATCTGGGTCTAATGCATGATACAGCAGCATAGACAAGTCATTCTCTTCTATAGTCCTTTGCAGAAATCAAGCCAAATTTTGGTAATTTTGCCCAAAACTGCTTGATGACTGGGTGGTGATTTTCTTTTTTTTTTTTTGTCCTTTTTAACTTATGAAAATAATTGTGGGAACTCAATGGAGTCTGCATTTTCATCATCATCAGTATCTGACATGAAGGGACACACAATAATCTAACATATCCTTTGGTTCAAAGGAGTTTTCTTGGCAAAAGAAAGCATTTCACAAGTCTATAATTACTGCTATCAGGTGAATAGAAAAAAAATAATCTCCTAAATTTAGAGGAGACAGGTATCCCTCCTCCTCCAAAGGCACAGTCTAGACAATCTGTCAGGCTCGGCAAGGCAGGCACTGAACAGAGTTGGTCAGGGTGTTAAGTCTGGGGGCAGGTGGGGCACTGAGCGTGTCCTGCTGCTCAGGAGCCCCAGACAGGTGGAGAAAGCCTTTCTTCCTTTAAAGACACTCTTCCTGCTTGGGTCCCAGCTGATGTGAGGAGTTCTGCTCCTGCAGAGCAGCACTGCTGTGCCCGGGGTGGGAGCACTCACCGGATGGGGTTGGGAGGAGGAGGAGGAGGGAGAGGCGGCGGCGGAGGCGGCGGAGGCGGCGGGGCAGGGTTTTCAGACTGCTGGATTCGCTTCTGAAGTTCATCAACTGCACAGGAGCAATGAAACAAACCACAGTGAGCTCCTGGACTCTCTCATCTCCTCTGAAAACCAACTTTGATGGTTTAAGGAAAAAACTCTATTAATTAACTAAAGAACAAAAAAACCTGCACCACACAACTGCCAGAAGTCCATTTTTTGACATTTTCTACCAAGAACAATGCACTGGATTCACATTAGAACAGCAACCTCCAACCTAAGTTACTACTGAAACTCTCCTTCACACAGGATTCTTCATATGAAATGATAGAGCAGGGAAAACTTGATCCCATTTCTGCAGTGGTCTATCTGAGGTTGTATTTGAGAATGAACTAACAAGAGATGAAAGAAATGGACAATTTCAACCTCCAGACTGTCTCTGTCTTACTGATGGAGTGGGCTTTCCCCATAAAAATGGTTGAAATTGGGTTGTGACAGAATGGATTTTTTTTCTCTCCTGTTTTCATGTCAGACCTAAAATCTAGAAATTGCTTTTCTGCACTTGAAATGCTGTCAAATATAACTGGGGAAGGGCAGAAACAGAGAAAAAAAAGTCTTGAATTTCTTTTAGTTACAAGAATTCTTAGCAATTGTTCTATGTACAGTAAGTTACAGCAGAGGTAAGAATATGATTTCCAAAGTGGATATGGTTCTTTGTTCTTGCAATGACAGATTCAAATTAAAATTAAAGTATTTTAAACTTGCTTTTAAATTCTAAAAGGTAAAAAAATTAAAAATCAACTGAGTGACTGTAAAGTCCAGGTATCATCTTTTCTGTCTTTCACACAGATATCCATTCCCATATATTTATCCATGTGTAAGACTCAGGGCAACCTAACAACAGGATTTTTATTCCTTACAGAAGTTTTACAAGGTTATTCCTTCACACATTTTGGACGCAGTTGTTCTGCAGCTGAAGGCAGTTGCTGTACTTTGTCTAGTGAAGCAAAGGTCTGGATCACAGCTACCCAAAAGCTTCTGGAGTCTCAAATACAGATATGCACCAACCAGCCCACATAAACACACACTTTACCCCTAAAATGAAAGTTATTACACAATTTTACCCGAATGCTTTAGGTCTCTAGCTTTTTCTTCTGCATGCTGACACTTCAGCTCCATTTCTTTCTTATCTTCTTCCAAAAGCTCTAGCTGCTGTTTAAGACGACTAATCTCCTTATGCAGTGACTGATTCTCTAGCTGCTCTTCCAATTCTTTAATCTGCAGTTGGCAAACAAGAGGATTCATCACAATAAAAAGCATTTTCTGTCCCTCCTGTTGGCAAATAATCCACCAGGTATGGTTGTGCCTGAAAACATCATCTTATAATACAGGAGTGAAGCACAAGTCCCAGAAAAAGGAAAATTTTTGAATGAGAGCTGGAAAGATTCTTCTGAGAGATGTCAGAATATTCTGTTATGACCCCAACTTGCTTTATCTCTTCTTTAAAATATGTCTTTAGCTCCAAAGTACTTAAGCTTTAGGTTGTTCCCTTTTTTTTTATACCGTTTTTATCACATAATTAGAATTTAATTTCAGAACATTTCCTCGTTTGAAGCACAAGAACATTGACATTTTTTTTTCTCTTACTGCTTCCACTGACAGGCTCATTATTTAAACTCCCTTGCCTCAACTCATGCAGATGCCAGTGGGGGAATTATGGAATATCTGATTCAGAGGCAGCATTCAGATGCAGAGCAGCAGTAACTTCATAGCACCCTAAACACATACCTTTTGCTCTAGACTTTTAAGTAGCCAAAGATGCAGAGGTTTTCTTTGAACTGGCAATTATTCTTCCAAAATAATCATTCAGAGCATTTGAGATTGCACAGTCTCAGCATTGCTGCATTGATGAAAGGACAGGAATTGTTTACCTATCCCTAGGATTACTCAACTAACAGAGTTTTAGGAACAGGCCTCAGAGCTAAAGCAAAGCTCATTTTCAAAGCTTTCCTTGGAAGCAATGGCAATTTCTCCCAATAAAGAGAGTGATCTAGTCCAGCTTTAGAGAATATATTTGTTTATATCCTATCAGTTTAGGTCCTCTCTTTGCAGATTCACTTCCCTCCTCCAGTATGTCTGGCTTGCCTCCATCCATTTGTTCAGCAAGACCCAGATCATTAATGTGCACTGCCTACCTCTCACCTCATGTTCTTTCCTTATACCCCCAAGACACCCTTTGTATTACTCAATGTCCAAAACATTCTCTTGTCATCTCTTCACTTAACAGAACCTGACTCACTGCTTGTAACTGCACTTACTGGTACCCAGAATAAAATACCTGCCTAAACCAGAGCCTTCAGGCTCAGGAGCCTTTGAGTTCTGTGCTCATATCTGAACAGTGACTCAGAAGAAGGGAATCACAACCTTCTCTGAAATTTAGTTCTTAAAAGCTCTTCCAGGGGATATGATCTCAAAAAATTCTGAATGCAATTAAGACACAGCACTCCTTAAGTTCAGGAGGTTTTCAAAGATTTTCACATGAGATGAAAAGAAATTCTCTTTTACCTTTTGCTGGTGTTGAAGCCTCTCTTCTTCTAATGTGTGGGTTAGCTTAGCATTGTCATCCAAAGCCTTCAAAAGCTGTTGATCAGGAGCAGAACTTTGCAGAAGCAACTGACTCTGCCTTTTCATCTTGTTTTGTTCAATAAACATCTGTCAAAACAAGCCCAACCCCGACAAAAACAACAGTCAGGCAGGCACAGTCTAATACCAAAATGGCTATTGGAAAGAAAATGAGATATTAACATCATGTTAATGTGGTAGGAATAATGAGGAAGAAGCTGAGAAGGAATGGGAAAGGAAGTTTGAGAGCAAAATTCACAAGAGCTAAGCTCACACTGAAAGGAACCAGGTGTTTGCTCAGAACCACCCACTGCTACACCTCAATTACCCACATGTTGGCAGCATTCAGAATTTAAACATCTCAATTCTCTTTCCTGGAAATGGGAACAATCTGAGCCCCATTTTGGGAGCTCTGCAAAGACTAAAAGAACTCTAGGTGGAAGATAAAATATCTATGAATTCACAGGCTATCTCCTCAAACACATCTGCAAGCCTTGGCATAAAGCCACTTACTGGAGGGTTAGCTGGATATGTGAATGATGGAAATTCATTTCTTCAGGAAACGAATTTCAGTCCATGTCTGTGTAATCAGTGTGGGCACTTGCCCTGGGAAAAGGCTTTTTAGGACAAATTCAGCCTTTTAGTTCTGATCTTTGTGTTCCTTCCTCTTCCCAAGTTATATTTTTCATGTGGCAAATGAATACATTGTGGGGGGCAGGAAAAATCAAAAGGTCTAGAGACCTGACATTGATTAAAATGTCACACACATCTCTAGCCTTCACTTAAGAGGTGCAGAAGCTGTCAGCATATGCAGTTTCCCTAAGAGATATGTTCCTCCTAGACTGTTTAGGAGCTAGGAAAATAAAAAAGACTGCTTCCCAACATAAAAAAAAATTCTAGTGAATTTATTCTGCACCTTGACATCTCTTTCAGGTAGAGGTTTGCCCCCAGGCAACACGGGCTTCCACTCGACAAACTCAGCTGTGCCTGCTCTCAGAGCAGAAACAGGGACTGGGTCATGCTGAGGTTTCACGAGAGTGTGCACAGGTCAGCAGAGCCACTTCTGGCAGCAGAACAGAGAACAGCCTGAGAATGCAGGTACTCCCTCAGACTGCAAAAACACTGTTGCAGAGCTCAGCAAAAGCAAGGGGATATTTTAAGAATAAAGTATTAGAAATACAAAAGTGCCATGACACCTTTTCAGATTCCCATCCTGTTTATTGGCAAACCAGAATTATGGATACAAGATATGCTTTCCTCCCCTCTGGCACCACTGCAATGCTCTGTGATTTATTTCTTTTAATACAACTAGATATTAAATATGAGCTGATGCCTGTGGCAAGCATTCTTTACAGAGACACTTCAGCTGAGCCTTCCCAGCAAGCAGCTCCCAGCGCAGCTGTGCAGACAGACAGAGAAAAGCACTGACCATGCTGAACTTTTACCTCCCCTGGCAGCCTGTCTGACCCTGCATGCCAGGAGGAGTCAATTGATGCGGCCCTAACACCAATAAAACCTGCAGTGAACACTCCACTGGGCAAAGCTGTGCCATGGGGGCAGGCAGCAAAGGACTGGAAGCATTTGATGGAGAGGAAATGATGAACGTAGGCGCTGGTGCTGCACTTTGTTATAAAGCAAACAGGAACAAATTGCTGGCACTGCAAAGTCAAATGTGCACTGGACATCAGCTCTCTGTCCCCAAATTCTGCCAGTCAAACCAATTCATGCTTATCTTAACCTTACATTAGTAGTGTGGCAAAAAACAATTCAAGGGCAAGAGAATTTTAGAATTAAAGCTACCCACAACAAACCATAAAGGTTTGCCTTTGTATTGCAACTCATTCATGTAACACCTCATATTCTTAAAATAAACAGCATCTTTGAACATTACAATTGAGAAAGGCCTCTAAATCACTGCAAAACAACTCAATATTGTCTCTAAGTTTTCTGTGTTCCTGTTAAGTCACTCACAGAAGTTATTTAACCCTGACAGAAAACAACCTCTCTCCAGAAGCCAGCTTCAGCAAACAACACAGTTTACCCACTGTGAACTTTCAAAGCAAATTGAAAACCTGGATTTTTTTTACTTTTTTTTCGGAATCTGAAAAATAGTTTAAGGTGATCAGTTCCAGATTTTTATTCACCAAGTTTCTGCCACTAAATCCAACCAGAGTTGTTCCAGCCTGAGGGAGCAGAAAGTTGCCAAAACAAGAAGAAATCAAGTAAAGCAACTTGATTCCTTCAACTAGAGCAGATACTTCACCAAGTGTAGAAAATTCATATTCATTTTGTTTCATGTTCTTCTGCAACAAAATGATAAAAATCCTTTTGAAGAGCTGGATGAAAACCTTTTCATTCAGAAGCTTACACATCAAGTCCTGCATTTTCAATTAGCTTTATAAATTGCTTTTGTGATATATTCCTGCTCACAAATACGAAAGTGTCTTCAACATCACAGAAAAAAAAAATTGATTATAAGGTAATGCTGCAATCAGACACCTGGGAACCAAATTCTAACGGGGAGTCCCATCCATCTCAGAAGTTACTTACACAATTTCTCTAAATGCCAACACTAAATGGAAAGGATAAAACCAGACAGGACAGTTGTGTCAAGCAAGCTGGTGGTACTGATGCCAAGTTTTTGAGAGGCTGCACTGTTCAATACAGGACAAAAAAGACCCTTGCAAATTAATTGTAACTTAAAATTTAAAAAAATCAATTCCTGTTTCAGCAGGGCGGAAACCCGTCTGCACAACCCCGAATATTAATTAAAGTGACTGCTGAAAGGGCAAAACAGTTACTAACAAGATTATTTGGACTAGGTGGAATTTAACCAATTGATGGATTAGTTCCGACTTTGCCACCTGCTAGACAATTATCTGCAGAGCATCCCAATCAATGCTGGAAACACAAGTCGATAGTGCAGGAATCTACTGAAAACCACGCCTGCAGCTGAAGGCAGATCACAAAGAAAAGCAGTTTGCTTACAGTCTAATCAGTCTAATTTTTAAAATCACTCGTTGTGCCAACCAGTTACGTATCTTCCTCTCCCTCAGTTTAGGAAGAGAAGCTGCAAAGTACAGAAAATCTGGGAGCTGGCCACTTTCCATCGGCAGAGTTTTCACAAGAACTGGGGAGGTGGAAAGAAGGGGGTGAAAATAATAGAAGTTTTTCCCTTGACCTCAGTGAGGCCGTACCTCATTCTCAGCCCCTTGCTCCAGCCCCTTACCCGACAGAGCGTTCACTGCAGCTGTTTTTTGTTTACAGCAGGGCTGAAAAAGGAATTCTTCCTCATTAAAAAAGTTAGAAAGCAACTCCGTTAGTGTCAAATCCCTGGGAACACCAACCCGTGTTCAAGTAAGGTTCAGGATAAAACTGGATGCTTTCCAACCAACCCTCCTCCCAGGAGCAAAACAGTGACAAAGGAAGTTCTTTAATATCCATGTGTGCCTACACTTCCATCTACATGTCCTTTGGGATTTGCTGTGAGCAATAACCTTTTTGTCTTAGTTACAGCTTGAAGGGAGAAAAATGTCCCAGTACAGCAGAGGTTGTTCTAGTAAGGTTATCAACGCTTGCATAAAGTAAAATAAAAATCAGTGGGACTCTGTCCATTATAAATAAAATAACAAAAGCTAAGTAGCAAGGCAGAGTCAAACTTGGAAAGTGTCAAATAGAAGAGAAGATCACTCAACTGAGCAGCTGGTCCTTTTTTCCATCCTCAGCAGCACTGCCCCATTCCCTCCACAACCTAGTGAGGAATCAGTGAGTCACAGAGGGGTAACCCATTCACATTTGTCACAGTTTACAGGAGCTGATGCCTTTTGCATTATGTGTACCCCAAAGCCTTACTGCTTGTGCTCAGATCTCAAGTAAGTCCCAAGAGAGGTAGGATCAAGGTATTTCTATCTCCCCAAAAGAACAGGCTGTTTGAAGGATTTTATGTGATGGGGAGGACACAGTGATCATGTCTAATTATGGCTTGACAGGGCACTAAGTGGCTTTAAAGTTAGGGTTAAAATACAGCTCCTGGTATGGTCTTTAGTTCAATGGCCAAACAGGAAATAATAATTTTATATATATATATATATATATATATATATATATAATCCCCTTTAGTGGAGTCAAAGTCTAATCTAGTTGTGTTAAGTGAGCAGTGTGACCATGAAAAAAGACATATGCATAATATGGACAGCCAGGAGTCACTCATAGATGATTAATAATATTTCTGACCAGTAAAGATACAATTCAGTTGATTTTAGTTCCCTGGCTAATTGCCAGACAGCTTCTGAAGGGGCAGTTTCTAAAGAACTACAAGCTGCAGCATTAGTAAGTTTTGTGGCTCCAAAGAAGAGGTCTAACTCAGTCAGAACGGGAGAACTGGAGTAGATGTGTTAAGCCTATGTTTTGTCCATCATTTGCTTCTCACCACAGAGGTGTTTGGAACATGTACTTTTGAGTGTGAGCAGACTGTACTCCTACCAACAATGTGACATCCTTAAAAACAGACCATTATTTATTTTACCACCCTGTTCTGTACAAAAATACAGTAGTTTCTTCAACTACAGCACTCATTCTTCACTTATGAGGCATAACTGCACAAAATTCAGAGGAAAAAATCTCTACTGTTATTTATTTCTTCATTTCCTGCAGTTTTATTTTTGCCATGGTAGAAGCACAGTGATACATTCTATAATGCTCACAGCCTTACAGCATTTAGACATCATCTAATAGATTCAGAAGTAGATCATACACCACATGAAAAAGGAGGAAACATTTTCACTTTTTTCCCCCCACAGACTAATTGCCTGAATGAAAAGAGATGGGGGGGAAGAGAAAGAGACCAAAGCGTTTCCCAGTGCATCCATCTGTTACCATTCCCCAAGCCTCTTCCCAGGAAAAGGCTTGATGAAACATACTAGCATTACATCATGCTTCAAAAGCAGTAACATCCGAGCTCAGGAGAATTCAAGTACTAACTACTTATGTCTCTTTAATTATTAAATCCAGTTCAGTCAGCTAGACTGCACATTAATTGTCTTCAGATACCAGCTGCAGTTGAACTAGCCTCAGTAAAGCACAGAGCAAGCACAGAGTTGCTTCTCCAGTGCTGGTTTTGCACTATCCACTCACAGGTGTAATATGTTAATGCAAAAGTCCTCACAAATTAACACAAAAGGTCACAAATACTTCTGAGGAAGAGGTCTTTGGGAGCTCATGCCATCAAGATAACCAAACCCATTGCATGCAACCTCGTAAGAAGTACAGACACCTGCTAAGAGTGACAGTGATTTTCCAAGTTGACAGCCACCTTTTATCTATCAACATAGGAAGATTCAGTCCCAGAGTGTAAAGTCAGCTGTGTGCTAGACCAGGTATGGGATGCAGGTATTTTGAGGAAAAACAAGTTAAATACACACATTTTGTTGTGCAATAGTAACTTAAAAGCACAAACAGCTGTAGGATGGTAGAAGCATTGAGGAAGGAAAGTCAATGGAAAGATGAACAATGCACATTAGAGATTCACTGAATTGTTTTAATTCATCTGAATCATAGTTCCTTTGAATCCAGCCTTTCAACTTCTTAACTGCAAACTGTTTTACAGATAACCATAAACACTTGGGAAACCTTTCTTCTTGTGCATTTTGAGCAAAAGCCTGCATGAGCCTCAGAAGTGAAAGGAACCCCAACAAACTGCTCAGAAGTTTGACATTTCATTTCTATTTGTCCAAGATACAGAGGGCATGAAAAAAATCAGCTCAATGTCAACTTTGAGAGCACAGTGCTTCTTCTCCATGAGGTTTCCAGAGCACTTCAGGTGCAGGGTTTATCTCTCCACCAGCATACACTAATAATAAACTGTTCACTTATGCTGGTTTTGGCTGGAAGAGTTAATTTTCTTCACAGTAGCTCGTATGGGGCTGTGTTTCGGATTTGTGCTGAAAACAGCATTGAAAATAGAAAGATATTTTCATTATTCAGAGCAGTGCTTGCATGGAGTCAAGGCCTTTTCTGCTCCTCACCATACCCACAGTGAGTGAGCTGGGGGTGCACAAGGAGCTGGGAGGGGACACAGCCAGGGCAGATGACCCCAACTGCCCACAGGGGTGGTCCAGACCACATGGCATCATGCTCTGCATGTAAAGCTGGGGGAAGAAGAAAGAAGAGTAGACCATTCAGAGTGATGGTGTTTGTCTTCCCTAGTGGCTGTTGTACCTAATGGAGCCTGGCTTTCCTGGAGAAGGCTGAGCATCTGTCTGCCCAAGGGAAGCAGTGCATGAATTTCTTGTTTTGCCTTGCTTGTAAGTGCAGCTTTAACTTTACTTAGGAAACTGTCACAATCCATGAGTTATCTCATTTAACTCCCAATTTTCTCCCCCTCCTGTTGGGGGAAGGTGAGTAACCGGCTGTATGGGGCTGAGCTGCCAAGCTGGGCTTAAACCCTGACATCATTTTACAAAATATTGTTGCAAAGCAACAAACATGTATGTTTAATAAACCACTTATGCAAGACTATTTTGCTAAACTCATGAGATTTTTATATTGCTAAGAGTTTCAGCTTGCTTCTCCCAACGTATTCTGCTTTTGGCTTGCTCTGGCTGCATGTATTGTATTTTGTTCATCTTTGTGGGAGAGTGCTTTTCAGGGCTACCTCTAGATTATTGCAATGGCCTTCAAGATACCCTCTGCCTTCTCTGTCTTCCTTTGTTTTCTTATAAACTGCTCCACAAACAGCTGAGAGATCTTAAAGTGTCTCTTAAAACCTGACACTAGAATTCTGGTTAAGCTTGCCAAGATTCTTGTGTTAACAACCCTGTTTTATTCAGGTAGGTACAGATTTTTCCATGCCTCCGCCCCTTACACACTCTATTTATTTAGCTCTTTTATGCAGATTCCTGTACCTTTCACAATGGATTGTGACTCACTTCAAAACCTCTCTCCTCTTCCTTCCCCCTCTCCACACCACGGCTGACAATATTTACTCAGTTTCTTTAGAACCTCTAAAAAGCATGAATTCTAATGTTTGAAGTTGGATCACTTTTGATTAATTAAATATATATTATGGTGGTGCCAGCAGCATGACTATAATTAAAGCTGTATTGCAGTTTTTTTTAAATTTTAATCAAAAGCTCTGATTTTCAAGTGATCCCCCACTCCTATATGTGCCTGCTCCCTCCCTCTCTTGCTCCATGTCTCTTCCTCTCCCCCATCTGTGCTCGCTTCTGCACACATGCTCACCTGCCCATTTTCTCTCACACCTGCACTCCCAAGTGCTCCTGTTCTGTGGAGAATCCTCCTCACTTGCCAGAAGGGCAGGAGGCCAAGGGCATAACTTTGAAAAGCAGCCCCCAGCAGCCAACCTTCCCTGGTCCCTCCCAGGGCAGCCATAATGCCAAGACAGAAGACGAAACCACGCTATGGAGAGAGGGAAAGGGCTGAGTCTGAACACATGGGCTAACCACACCATGAAGGCAAACTTAGAGTGCTTCAGCCCCTTGGACAGACAACGTGCCCATCACCAAACAGGCACCCCCACAGGCAGCAGTTCTGTATTTTACTGACCTAAAATACACACTTGGCTGTTTGAGACATCACAAACACTAATACACAAAACACTAAGATGTGCCATTTTTCAGCTGCAGTGACAGCCACATTACTTGGAGCCTCCTTCCTTTCTCCAAGTGCTCCAAAAAAATCAAGAACAAAGCACTGAACATGCAGTGCTGCCCTTTACTCAAAGCTCTTCCTTCTCCAGACACTGCACAGCTTACCACAACCAACTACCATGCCTTTTGCAAAATCCAGGCGAAAATCCAGCAGAAATTTTGAGGTTTAAAAGAAACATTTTATAGAGACAGAGTAAACAGGTGGCTAATGAAAGCAAGCAGAAAATCCCTGAACATCCTTAGCATAATCCAAACACGGCTACTGTAAACACATCCTAAAAAACTTAGCTCTCCAAACACGATTCCTGTGAGAGGAGCTCACACAGCCTCACTTGAGCAGAAAGCTACTCTGCTGTGGATGCAGCTGTGGGCCAGAGCCTGTCTAATGTCTCAGGTCACTCAAGGGACACCATCAGCATCAAACCAGGCCAATGATAACAGGTTTTTAAAGTCATTTTAAATATTGGTTCCCCAAACATGAATCAGCAATGCCTTTGTTGTCACATGGTCATGTACTTTAGAAACTGTTCTAAAAATCTTTCTGAACAGCACACCACAGGAAGACAAGCAGGTAGAGAAAGGGAAGAATAATGCAGGCATGAAGTTTATTGTTGTAGTGATTCCATTTTGGATAAGAGAATTCTATAGAATGAAACTTTCAAGTAAATGGCTACTCTTGACAGTCTGCACCAACAGGGGCCCATATTCTGGAAGAGGCAACAACAAAATAGTGACAAAACCCAAGAAATACTTGTTTGCAAATAATCAGCATTTCATTGGCATTGTAGGTAAGTTACCTGTTAGTCAATTACAAAAAGTACCTTCAATATAATCTTTCAAAATGTGTCCCTCAATTTACACTGTAGTTTTGCAACGCCTTTTTTACAAGTCCACACATATTTTTCAGGAAAAAACAGAGCCCTTAAAATTATATCACTAGAAAGACAGCTAATCCCTCCAAGTTCCAACTGCGACATCTTCCACATTGGGATGTTGTAGCAAACTAAGCCCATGATAAATTTAAAGCCTTGCCTTGAAAGGGGACCTTGGTAAGGCTACATGAATAATTCCAAAATGCTTTATAAATGCTTGTTGAGAGAGTAAATTAATTTTTATGGATGAAATACAGATGTTACCTAAATAGTATCTGGGGCTGGACAAGAGCTGGGAATTGAAATCAAGTCATCTAAGCTGGTAAGGTTTTCCCACTTGCAATACCTTAATTTTTTCCTTGACTACTCACCTCTTGAGCAAATGATTCTGCTTTCTTCCGCAGGTTCTTTTCCAGCTCAAAGTTTTCATGAAGCTCTTCATATTCCTCTACTGCCAGCACAGACACTGTTTATAAGAATAAAACAAGATCAGAAGGAAAAGTGGAACAGATCAAAAGAAGTACTGTTTGATTTACCCAGATAAGCTGCTATTCCCTAGTACCATGAATCCTTGAATGACAGCATGACCTAGTTTTACATTTCCATACACAATCTTCTTTGCAATATTTGTCCTAAACCTCACCATATATATGCACAATTAATAATCTTCTGAACAGAGTAATATTTCTCTTCTTCAGACTCAAAATCTCCAGTAATAGGCATCAAGTGCCACAGACCATATTTTGCCTCTCTTTGCCTCAGAAGAGCTTTGCTGAATCTATCAAAGATTACGTTATTCTTGAGGAATCTGTATTTGTTTACCTGCTTTGGAGATGAGCAGAACAGTATTTAAAGGTAGGTACAGCAAGTGGTAATTTAGACAGTGGGATATACATCCCAGCATACCTGACTCTCAAAGTGATGCTAACTTAAAAAAGCAAATTAAAAAAAAATAAAAGCAACCACACACAAAAACTACCCAACAAACAACCCACGTACTTAGAAAGACTTAATATAAATGCATCAGCTCTGACTGAAATGCAGAGTGCACAGCTTCAACACAGTGCCACATAAACAAAATATACAGGAGGTATTGAACTCTTTGGTAGCTCATTTCAAGCATACAAAAAAATCTTGCTTTAATTTAACTCTTCCTTCCAATAAACAGGCAAATGGGAAACAAGGGGTTGTTCTTTCAATGCTTAGAAAAAAGAATAAAAATTCAGAAAATTTTCATCTGCCATATTATCCCATCAAAAGTTTCAAGCTAATCTGTTTAATCAACTGTTCTGAAGCTTGGTGTTTTAATGGCCTTCAAGTACTGCCTGCCATAGGTTTAAGAAATGAAGACACGAGGAAAGGGTAAGAGATTGGCACCTGGAGAAAGCTTCCAGGAGATGCCCTACTTTATCTAAGCCAGACCCACTGTCTTCCACTTCAGGAAAATGGGAAACACACAATGAGGCTTTTTGCCAAACAATTTTTAGTTTCTTAAGGCTTAAGCAACAAGAGGAAAGGGCAGAGTAATCCAAGGCAGTAAAATCTTTTCCCTCTCCTCTGAATTTCTTTGGGATCAACTATTATTCATGTAGAAGCACTCACCTTCATTAAGCAAAATCTTTTCTTTTCTGAGCCAGATCTCTTTTTAGACTTTCCCTGTCCTGGTTTTACCTCTCTTCTCTTTCCAGTAAAGGAAAATTTCTGATTTTCTTCCATAACTTGGAAATCTCATTTCACACATTCTAGCACTCCTGCCTTTCTCATCATCCTCTGAACATAAAACAAGTTGTGTGCAAGACCTTGGACACTCAAAATTAGAAGCTGCATCTCAGCTAAAAGGAAGACTGGTGTAATGATTAAGGAAAACAGAAGATTAAGGATCAAACCCCACCTCTATAAAGGACTATGCCCCTGCCCTAGTCTGTCACTTGTGCCACACAGGAAAATGTTTTCCTGTTCTCAGGTAACACCTGCTATTTACATTGTCACATTTTCCTGGCGTACAGAGAGTCTGGAACAGTCCATGAGTTGATGCAGTGCCTGCAGCACTAAGGTCGGGTGTCAGATCTGGACCACAGTCACTGATCTGTAACCTACTCCTTGTACTGCAACAGAAAAGCTCTGCAGCTTCTGCAGAGGGTGGTAGAGAACCTGCTGAGACTACACACCTCTGTTACATTTCTCCAACAGTTTTTGCTGCTTATTAACTTCAGTTGTCAAAACAGCCTTTTCTTCTTTCAACTTATTTACCTAGAAAAGTATAAAGAACACATCAAAACCAAGAGCATTTTAGTTAATGGCATAAGGCATACAGCACATACATAATACAAGCAGTATTTTGCTGTCAGTAGCTCTGTTTCCTAGGCTTGGCTTGATGCTGGGGTTTCCAGTGGGATGGAAAGCATTTTTATTCCACCTTACAGATGTTATAAAAAATGTCATAAAAGAGTTACGAACTAATCCTCCCACAGCATGTTTCAGTCACAGCTGCAAATATATGATCTTCAGAACCTTTAAGGATCAGGTGCCATAGCATGAAAGTTGGAAAGTTACTTGACTGTTTGCATTTTAATATAGTCAGACTCCTGTTTTGTTTGGTTTTTTTCCCTGGGCTCTGTTTATTGTCCAAGTGCTGTCAGCTGTGTCTTTCTGAATGCAAGTGTTGCATAGACAGGAAGAGCCACTAAGTCCTGATCTGCATCAGTACATGGCTTATCCAGTTCTCAAGCAGGAATGAAACTCTGCTGGCTTGAAAAGCCAATTTGCTGGTCTAATTATCATGACACAGCACTGCCAATGGCTGAACTTAAGGATACACTCAATGAAGTAGCACCAGTGATTAAACTACATGTCCTACAAAAGTATTTCTTACTTATCTGTGGGTTTAAGGAAATAAAAAAAAAAACCCTGCAGGCTGTGATGGATGAGGGGCTGTCAGAAAGGGGAGGTGACAGCTGTAATATGGGCGTTAGAACAGCTCAAACAGCTAAGGAAAAGTCATGTACCAGGGGGAGACTGGACTGTGACACAGACGGTCCCTTCCAGGGATGTGCCCTAAGAGATCCATCCCTGGCAGGACTTGAGATTAGACAGTATTCAATTAACTTCACAACTGAGTGTTTTTAGCAAAATAAGCTACAGAAAGTACCGACTCCACGCTAACATGGTCGCACCCTCCATGGTACAATACATACTTCTTCAATTATTTCTGCAAGTTTGCACCTCAGGTTTTCCAGTTCAATGGCCAAGGTCTTCTTTTCCTCATGAACAGATACGATTTGATCTCGCAGCTCTACAGTTTGAGGAAGGAAATGAAGAATATATTTTATTCAAAAAAAAACAACAAAGGAAATGTCATAGCAATGCAAGTTGAGTATGAAACACCTGAACTACGTATCAAGCATCAGTTGTAATCAAGGAACATCCTCAATAATTTATGAGCTTTGCATAAGTGTCAAGTAACAGATCTATAACTGGGCCACAGTTTCGGATTTACTCTATTGAGGTAAGCTCCTTGTTCAGTCCTGCTGTCTTTATTTGCATTTTGAATGATTCATTTCCTGATATAACAGGGCCAATCCTGCCACCACAGAGGGTCCTCAGCCCTGCTCTTGAGACTGTGATATCACAGAGACTCTGGGATAGAGCAGTGGAAAGCAATTTTTAAGAAGCATCCTTTAAAACAAACTAATGCACTTCAATTCTTTTTGGATCGTGAGTTTTTGTCACAAGGGAAATAAACAAAACAACAGGCAGTTAATACTTGGGAGGTTTTCACAGAAGAAATTGTCCTGAACAGCTGCCAATTTATACTCTTTGTAACATTATGTGAACAGAGTCAGAATATAACCTTTACTGATGGAAGAGCTAATGCTTGTAATTTTCCCCTCAGAATTTTTGCTCCTTAATTATTAAAATATGAAATAAATTAAATTCACAATGGAATAAAACATTTGATTATAATCACTTCTTAACAGGAGATCAGTTTGCATACATAATATATCAAGGTTTAGGTTCACATAAAATCACCACAAAAATCAAAATTTATTGATATATATTAGCTTTCAGTAAGTGCTCTCATTCCCCACCTGCTTCCCGTATTTCACAGCACTGCTGTTCACTGAATACCAGCCATGAGTTGAAAAAATTGTGGCTGATCAATTGCAGATGATGATGACATGCTGGATATCATTCTGTTTGGTCTCACATCTTGAAAATGTCCATTCTACACCAGCATCCCCCCTCTCAGTTCTGGAGCCTCAGATTTATTGTCCTCTAAATTAAAAACATACACTTTCTAAAGTAAATAAAAAGACCTGTTTTCACAGAAGATTCTTGATACACACTGTCCATTTTACAGATTTGTGCTCTCCAGAGAAATCAATGGAGAAAAAGTCTCACTGAAATTTATGGGACTTGGATTAATTCTGGTTTTACAATACATGTATCAACCTCGCTATTCATAGAAGAAAGTATATCCACATACCACAGAGTACTTAGACATCATTTGTTGCTTCAAGTCAGAATAAAAAAAAAAAAGTGAAAGCCTTCTTTATAAGAAGTTAAACACTTAATCTCTTTCCACAAAATCCAGAATGTGGGCATTCCCCTTTTTTGGATACTATGACACAGCAATACAAAAAAATCATGATGATTTCATCACTGGGATGAGAAGTAAGGCTGATTTTGGACAACAGAAATATTAACTGCCTTTCAAAAAAGACCCAGAAATTTCTGACCAAAAAAAAAAAAGGAAAAAAAAGCCCAGATCTCTCTTATCAATCTATTTCCATGTTCTTCAGCTTTGCTGTTTTACCCAGTACAACAGTCTCTCTCTAGGCTGCTTGCTTGGTAACAGCTCTGGAACATGAATGAAGTTTGTGCATACAAAGGTATGTAACAGAAACAGAGAATTTTGTCTGACAGGCTCTGAAATAATGACACTGCAGTTGAAGGTGACCTTGTCCTTCTGCTCAACTTTTATTTTGTTAGCAGTTTTAGGAAATGTTTCCTTTACTGATTCGGTAACATTGAACTCTCTTAGCTGGGTAGATCTCATTTTCCTATTGCATTTAATTTCCTCTGCATGCTGTATATCCCCTACCATTTATGTTACACACTACCAGCCCACCATATTTTCACTCATTCCTGGAAATCCTTTGATTCTGGCCACTCCCAGAAGCTGACTTGGAACCAGATCAATCTCTGCTCCAAACCAACACTGCTGTTCTTCAGACAACTTCTGCCTTGCATGGTGGTGTAGGATCAGCAACAATGCTCACCTTTTATTTGCTGCTGACAGTGCACAGAACTGCATGATCCAGAGGTAGCTTCTGTATCCGTGGAAGATTCATCCTCATCAATGTTAATCTCTTCAGTGATAATTTCTGGCCCCAGCTTGGCCATACAAAGCATACTAATTCTTTTCAAGGTTTTATTTTCTTTGTTCAGCTGAAAGGTGAGAAGTACAAACAGTAAGAAGCCAGTTAGTTCTGTCTTTAAGATACTGGGCAAGGGAAAAAAAGTCAACTGTTTTTTGTCCTTTATCATTAAAAGGTCTATCAAACAAAGAAGACAAAAGTAACATTAGATTAAGTTCCATTCAACATTAGAATGGTCTGAAGATGGGGTGCTTGTCCACTTTTTCCTCTGAAAGGCTTGAATTCAACATGATGCTTTATCCATGACCTTTTTTCCTCTCTAGTACTTCTGTTTAATAAATACTGTGTAGGTTTAAATCAATTAAATCAATTATCAAGCTAACTTAATGCTGCACATGCTTTGTGATAGCTGTTTCAGCTCCCCACCTTTACACATGCACAAGGAGTCCCAACTGAATGACCTGAAGAAGAGTTTGTGCCCCTGGAAGTTCATGTGGTTTTCCCAGCTGGATCAACTGGTTAAATAAAAATTTAACCATGACATCTCCTATACCCTATTTTGCTTATAAACTATAAATACTACCACTACTACATTCTTAGTCACAACAGAATTATCTCAAAATTCTTTTATTACTGTAGAGTCAACATACACAAGATGAGAGCCATCTCATGAACCAAATCTTTATGGATCAGAAACCGCTTTGGGCTGGATGCTTAAACACATGACTGGTTGGTGGATGGTACAGAAGAGATTCTAGAAGGCATCTCTGTCTTGATCAGGAAAAACTGAACAGGAGTCACAGCAAATGTTTAATTCTCATCATTTCTTTCACTGTCCTGCATCCAGACACCCCACAGCAGCAGTTCTCTGCAGGTGCAGCACAGCCCCAGGGCTGCTCAGCTAAATGTCAGGGTGACTGCCCACCCACAAGCCAAGCATTCCTTGTGCTCAGGTTTAAGAATGAGACTCAATTTTCTACTAATGACACACCACATGCCCAAGTCAACACGGATGTCAGAAGCCCAATATCAAAGAAAACACACACCGTACAGTTCATCTGACCCCGAATTTCTAACTAAGCAGTCTTTGATCCCCCTTATCCTCAGCCCTTCAACTAGGGGAGATTTAGCCAAGAATTTCTTGTCTTGTTCCCAAAGAATGAAAGTGAGCAAGTGGGGAGAGTGGTGTGAGGACCCCTACATGGTGCAGTGAGCTCACAGCCAAACAGCCCCGGGGAGCAAAGCGAGTCTTTGAACTGCCCTTGTACGCGCATTACAGGCAAAGTGCAGGGAAGACAAGTCGCATAAATGTGTTCATTTTCTTACTTATATGCTGATTGTCTATCTTATGAATTCTAATATAGTGTCATTATGCAAACAATTAAGTAAATACCTCCAGAAAGTACATTGCTAATGCATCTAAATTAAAGTGATTTCTTGCGGGTGTGATTTTTACCATATCTAAGGATGTACTTTGGGCAGAGAATGGGGAGGGAGGGGAAAAAAAAAAGAAAAAAAAAAAAAGGCAGTCAGCATTGCTAATGAAATTTGGTTCAAAATTGCTGTAATCCATTTTCTGATGAAGTGGCTCAGACGCATTTTACACAACCAAAAATATATAAGAGAGATAAAAACATTCTTTAATAATAATGCACTTCTGATGAGATGGAATATAGAAAATTACACACTTGCTAAATTCATCAGACTAGACGCAATCAACAGAGCAGTGGAGGTCACCTTTCCCCTGCCCTTGCTTTGCTTTCATAAACAATCACCTGAAATGTAATGCAGTGGTTGACTTTTTCCATTTGATTTAGACACTGAAATGCTCATTATTGTTTTCACACAGAGGAGTTCTGAAACTTATTTTCCATTTAACCTAAATGCATATGAAAACTAGAGATCAGGATGCTAGTCCATGAAAATAGAAACTACATTAAAATGGGTATTTTTTTTCTTCAAAGGTAGGAATGGTATTTTGCATCTCGCATCTGGCTATTAGTGTTTTGCCACTTCCAAACTACTTCACAGATCCACAAGATTATACAGGAACATATATGGGTCATGCATACAATCTCAAGTTTGAAATAAATAAATAGATAAACAGGTGAATAAATAGATCAGAAAACCACCATTATCATAATTCCTCTCACCTTAGAAGCCAAAGCCTCAGCACTTTCACGGCATGTCTTCTCAATTTCAAGATGGTTCTGAATACAGTTCACTTCCTCAATAACCATGTGAGAAACTAAGGGAAGAGTTCAAAAATTAGTCAATATTTTCCTGAGATTGACACATGCCTCCCATGATCAGAAATAGCATCTCTTCTTCTGCTAACTTTCATTGCAAGCATTTCAAACACAGGGGAGGACACAGATAATCTCCATAGACAGGAATTGTTCTGAGCATTGAATATTTGGGTTGTTCTTTTAAGCAATTCTCTCAAACCATGTTTGCAGCATTGGAGGGGCAACTGTAGAACTGAGTATAAACCTAGGAAGTAGAAGACCAGCAGCAGCCTCCTTGACCATCCTCATTCATCATCTTTATTTCACTAACACCTGAGGAATCAGAATGACACCTTTAGGATAATCCCTTAAGATTGCCATCATAACATCTTGAGAAGTCTGGAACCTCTGTATTTTCAAACAGCAAGATTAACTCTGATGTATTACAAAGTTTCTTTTCACTTTCTGGGCTGTTTCTTATTCAAAAACTCTCCCTGCTTGAGCAGGTCCTAAAATGAGCACCAGAGTCTCACCTACCTTCATTGTTCACAACACAGATTCCAAAACACTCACAAAACGTTCCCTGAGACCAGGGCCAAGACTGGGCTGACTGCAGCTGGAATGCAAGGCCGTACATGTGATGTCACAGCTGGAGGAACAGGAGACACATCTGCCCTCTGCACTTAGAGAACCCCTGTCACAATTGTGGATACACACCACTCTATCAAAAACAGGCAAAAAAGCAACCAAAAAGTTCTGGGAAAAATCTTGTTTTGTAACATAGGAGACCAAGGTGAATCAGGAAGCATTTAAAAGTACAGATACATTTTGGCTTGTAATTCCACTCAACTTCCAGCACTATCTATGTACTTTAGTAGTGTTCAAAGTCTAAGGGACAGGTTTAAGTTTGCACAGTGGAGCAAAGCAGAGAATCCAAGAATAGTTTTCCATTTCTCAGGCTCATCAATGCAATTCCCCCTTGGCTCCTGTCACCCTCATCCAATCCTAAACAGCAGCCTGGACCCTAATTCTGCAAGTGACTGCATGGCACAAATTCCTCCTCAGCCCAGTGTCAGGATTTCAATGCACAGAAAGGAACTACTTGCAGCTGAACAACACTTTGGGGCAGGAACAAGGCTGGAAAATACAGACTATTTTTTTCTAGTATTTCTCTTCCTTTCCATCAAGGTAAGCTTTAAAACCTAGGGATTTTATACCACTGGGTAGAGTGGTATCAAATTTCCCTCTTCCAACAGTTTTGACCAAAGACTGAAGAGAGAGATTTAAGCTCTCTTTGATATACAGAGATCATTTTATTGTCTACAAAACAGGACTTCATGATAGAAAAAAGAATGCCATTAACAAATGTTATTTATGCAGCTTTATACTTAATATCAACTGAATTTTTCATTATTAAAGTCTTGTTGTAGAGGAAACCAGCAACGCATTGGTTTCCTGAGGAGCTGCAGCAAACATAGAAAATCTACAAAAACAGAAAAGGCACGGCAGTGAATTGGTAAATCTTGGTCTAGAAACTATATCCACATGAAGTCTTCCACCAGCAGAGCAACCAGACCTCTTTCTTTGATTGTCTTTTTATTTCCATTTCTCATGACTATGGAGAAATTACCTGCTCCAAATGTGCCGTACCAGCTGCTACATTTAATTTGAGAGGAAAAGTTTCAGGTAGTACATCTCCCTATCTCTTCTGGTTTTATTCTACTGAGCCCTAGAAGCTTTGAGCAGTGATGGATGGAATGTTTTGGGCTGGATGAGGGAGCAGTGGAGATGCAGAGCTGCTCTCATTTTGCAGACAGCAATCTAAGGGCCTCAAGCAAGGCTAAAGTTAGGAAACAAGGATCGGGCTCTCATGGCAGAACTAGGGATTACTCTTGGTTCATTTAAACTTAATTAACCTGCAATTATGATTAACTCAGGGGAAAAAAGTCTTTCCAAATTAAATACAAAAAATATATTATTTCCTAAGTCTGTCTAAAGTTCTTATTATGTTAATATTAATATTCATAAAGAAGCACTAAGTGGCCTGAAACGTCTCTAACCTTGACAGTTTTTTTCAGGGGTAATAATAATCCGCAGCAAATGCAGGCCAACCAAAAACCACTTAACTAATTAGTAGTTGCAGTCACCGAGAAAACATGAATCAACACTGTTATTACAAGTGGCACATTTGAGTGGCATCTAATTATGACTTGATGAGCACGATACTTGCATTATCAACATTACTACTGCATCCCATCAGGGACTAAAAGCCGCTGATGGCATTGACTGCGAGAAACTCCCCCTCAATGGTACTGCAGCACCCAACAATCTCCTTGGCAGGGGCACCCTCACTAAATGACATGTTAAGCATAATTACTGGTAGACATTGTAAATAAACAGGATTGGAAGTGAAAATTGTACCAAGTGCATAAGACACAATCTGACACATTGGAAGTGGCAGCCTTAATTGAGAGTTTCTTTGACTGCTCAAGATCATTTCAACTGCATTTCTCGGAGGACAGTGATTATAACTGTGGAGACAGACGGCATAATGGTATCAGCACTGCTGACAGAGCAGTGAATTAAATTGTATCTGCTGTTGTGTGAAAGCCTTGATGAGAGGTACAGATCCTTAGTGGTCTTATCATTATAACACAATGGTCATGTTGTCATCAACCTTGCTGGCTCCAATTGAAAAGAAATGATTGTGTGTTGAAGCTTTCCCCCCCACCACCACCTTCTATCTCTTGTGCTCAATAGAACCAATTTTCAGAGAGCTATGAAATCACGCAATAGGGCCTAAAATGCAGCTGCTTGGCATACAAACGGGGCCCCATTAAACTGGAATCACACACAATATGTGTTTATGCCAGGAGAACAAATAGAAGCTGAGTACAGGCCAAGTTTATTCACAGACACAAAGCCAATGTAGCTCTTCATCAATATAATTGCCTTTTATATTGTCGTTTAAATAATGGGCTCTATTATTGCTTTAAAATCCTAATATTCCTGGCATTTTATCACTATGTTTACAAGGTATGTCCTTTAAAAATGTGAAAGGAAGATAAAAGAAACCTATAAAATCTTACAACATCAAATACTACCTCAAATTTTAAGTCTTAACTACTTGACATTTTCTGCCACACTCCAGTATTCCTCATATCATAACAAAAACAAAACAGGCAGCCATTTTTCCAGAGGAATTATACTTCTTAGAGAACATTCTTCCCTCACAGAACAGTTACCTAAGATCATTCAAGGCAGTAGACAACTCCTGTTGATTTCAGATTATCTTCCATAATTGTATCACACAAACTATTATAAAACAGAAGTGAGCAAATTCCTCTATTAACACAGTCACACAAAAGTACAGACCATGTGATTTCCTTCTCCTGCATTAACTTCATCCACATTTCTGATGCTTCATCGTGCAGTTCACTGTACTGGCACAAACCAGACATAACAGACCACAATCCCATTGTAATTGTCTCTTCTAAGGAGCTATTCCACTAGGATACTTCCACTCCCATTAGATGTGCTTTGTTGCTTCCAGACACCATACGGTTTCAATAGAACCATTACCATAAAAGTATAAAACTGAATATTGATGTCCTCACAGCCCAGATGAGATAGAACTTGCTCTATAAATTACCAATGAGAACAATTCATCCTAAAAATCTTTCCAGGTGTGTCTATGCTTAAAATAATATTAATCTTTCATTTTAAAAAAATTGCCATTATTACTATTATTATTATTATTATGAATCTAAGAAACAGCATCAAATCCCACTCACTTCAAGCATGCATCATTCCAAAAGTCACTTGCAGAATACAGGTGAGAAAGAGCCACATTTGCACCACTTTATTTTCACCTCTTTGCACCTTGAGTACAGCATTTGTACTCTCTACCTGTGCCAGAGAGTACAAATGCTGTGACAGTATTTATTCTGACTGTGGGCAAAGTCTCACTGGATTTAGCTCCTTAAACCTAGCTTTCAAGGAGAAACAGCAAGTGGACCTGATTCTCAGCGTTTTTAACACTGCTGTAGAGTGTGCAGAACTATGCTCATAACTGTCTACATCAAGAAAACCCCACTGAAATTATCAGCTTACTTTTCTGAAACTCCTCCAGCTTTTTGACAGCCTCATCTCTTTCTTGCTTGATTTTGTCACACTGTAAGAGAAGAGAAAATTGAAATGAAACACTGATCCCAGTTATTTAATTAGCAGTCACAACATGCAAAATCAACCAAGATCAATTGCAGCACAATGATGTACAGAAGCCTATCAAAGCATTTCTTCTTCCTTTCAGCCATGTAAGATCGATGGAAATTATGCATAAAAAATTCATTACTCAGAATATTTCCTATCCAAACTGGCATGCTGTACTTGATTTGGGTTCTGATTCAGAGCTACTCTGGAAATATTTTAAAGAGACACATCATCCAAAACTGATATAAACAGTTATCCATGTTACACCAACAGTCAAACCAGTACTTTGCATTCCAAAAATAGGCTTTAAGTCTAGTTTCTTTAACAGAAATGGACTCAGAAAAGAGGCCTACATTTCTATACCCACCATGTGCAAGGAAAACCTCAAAGCCAACCATCAGGGACATGCTGTTTAATTTCATTACATCATGAGCAAAGTTTCAGCTTTGTAGAGAGAAAGGCACTCCTTTTCATGCTTTAAGGAGTTCCCATCACCCCACTTTTATTAATTTTGTGGTTATTGCTAACACTACAGAGGCCCGCAATCACTGATCTTATGATGGAACCGTTTCTTCAAAAAGAAAGAATAAAACATATGTTAAAAAGAGTTCTCTAAGAAAACCCATTCTTTAAGTCAATGAAAGAACTCAAAGAAATGAGTAAAATTCACAAGAGACACAGTCAGTGATTAACCACAGTGTGAAAAACACATGACCAAGGGGGAAGTATGACAGGCACACAAGGTGCCTTACACACACATCCTTCCTCACATGCGGCTGAGCATGTTCACAGCAATAAATCAACCCAAGACCGTGAGTTAACTTCTGGAAGAGATCTGTGTGACTGAGCTCCTTACAGTGCAATTCTAATTACAAGGATGCTGGCCACTGGAACAGAACTGGGTAAAAAAAAAAAAAAACAGTCCTGAAATGATTTTGCTCGATTTTCAGTTTTTCCACATGAGGAGCCACTTTGAGTTAGCTGGGAAAGGAGCCTGCTGTTAAGCAACAAGAAGGGAGAGAGTCTGATTCAAAGGCAGCCAAATTCAAGAGAATTCTTCTATCAGCTACAGAGGATCTTGGATGAGACCCAAAGAAGGATCTGCTCTTGGGCAAGACGAGGACGCCACTGCTGTTGGCTCAGGGGCAGCTGATGGCTATCCGTGGGAGCGAAAGGAGCTGCATTCAACAAGCAATCTCTCTTCTCATGGTGCTGGGGTGATCAGTCTTCAAGGGACAGGGGCTGAGGAGGGGGACAGGTCAGTCACCAGCTGCTGTAGAGACTGTTAAACAAGGCAGAGCTGCAGAAGGAGCAAAGTCGTGCTGAGCAAGCAGCGGCAGACGAGGACTCACCGTTTCCTGGGGCCCTGTTAACAAAGAACCTGTCAAGAGAATCTTGCAGAGGAAAGGTGGGGAAGGGAAATCTGTGCATGAATCTTGCTGCTCTCTGCCCTCCCTGTTTCCTCAGTGAAAGTTTGCATTACCTTCGTGGCAGAAGTGCAGCCTAAGAGCAGGAGGTAGTGAAAGACGCAGAAAGCGTTTCTGGCTGTTCTGCAGAGCGCAGCTCTGCCGCGAAAGGGGAATTGGTGAGAGCTGCTTCCTCCTCCCCAGAAAGACACTGGAGCCACACTGACATACTTCACCCACGGATTTTACTGCACACTGAAAGCTTTCAGCCCACTGCACATTAAGGGAGCAAATGCCTTTAGTGTTCAGTTTAAAAACCAGGAACATTAGCATTTTAAGGATCTCATCTGTTGCCTGTGGAAGTCAACAACCTCCCTACTGATGGAAACCTTGATGTAGAGGACACAGCACACTCCCTTATCCCAACAGCAGGAAAAACTCCTTTTAAAATCCTCCAGGCAGCATGCTGTAAGGCAAAGCAGCTTTCCCTGTGCAGTGAAAAGGAGAAGTTAAATGACCTATTCCACTTCACCTCGAGTGCTATTTGCAGAGAGAGCTCCATTTGGACCACGGCAAGCTGACTATTCTCCTCCTAACTGCGACATTTCTCTGCACAATCAGGGTCTCTAGGCTTGGGTCTCTGCAGAGCAATTCCTGTTCCCAGTTGCAGTTTTCTCAATACCTTCCTTTTGCTGCTACTGTGCTTCAGAATGAAAGAGAAGGAAGAAAAGGAGAGCGGGAGATTGCTGCCCTTGCTGAAATGATCAATGGAAAGCACTTTGCCTTCTGTCTTGCAATCAGAGCCATGCAAGCAGAGCTGTTACAGTTCCTTCCAAAAAAATACCCTAGTTAATCTTCTAAAAATTAGAAAAATTTGAGATTTTAACTACTTATACAGTTTCAAATTTGAAATTACACAAAGATAAAAAGCCTATAAACTATGTTTCATAATAAAAAATACGGTCACTCTTCAAAATAAATTGACCTTACCTTTAAAACTGAAGTTAAAAAATCAAAATTTAGACATATGAGCTGCTCATTAAATGCTCCACAGAAGTCTTAGAAGTTCATAACCATCTCACTTTTCAAAAAAAGCAATTTGAGGCATACACAATAGAATAATTAATGGGCAAAAGTATCACTATTCCTGAAGATTAAAAGGCAAATAGCATAAAATTTCTATAAAATTTACTGTTCACCTTCCACATTCAAGCACATACAACTGATAAGGAGAAACATTTTTCATGTATTTACTAAGCTTCCCCTTTTCAGTGTTAAGAGATAGCTCCAAACTAAAGAGTACCCTTGAATAAAAATTAAGAAGTTTGTAGCTCCTTGATTGCCAGTCATTTTCTATTTTTAAGAGTTCCAGTTTCTCTGCAAAGTAAAATAAGCATTTATTCTGTTTTATTTAATGTATCTAGTATTAGTAATCTAATATTTATACCACGATTATCTCACTTATAAAAACCCCAGCAATATAAACAGACAATACTGCAGTCCTGAACTGGCTACAGGAGTCAGTGACAATATCCTAGCAGTAAAAATGCATTGCATCTGTATTTTTAGAAATTAAAAGTCCAGTTGCAAAAATTAATTTTGTGAATAATTCCATATATTCTTCATCTTTGCAGGCGCTAGTTCAGAAGATTTGTTGATTTCACTTCTTTCAGATTTTAGCCTCCTAGGTACCCAATACACAAGACAATACTTTAATTTCTAGTTTCTTGTCTATTCTCTACTAACAGGCTTCTTTTTTGCCAACTATTTTGCACATAAGCTCCTACAGACTTCTGTAAAAGGCCTTCAAAGGGCAAAAACAACAGAGAAATTGTTCAGTCCAGATATTAAGATGCAAGAAGTTCACATAGTAGTCATATAGTCAATTAAACCATTGCTAAGCAACACAAGACACAATTCTTTCCCATTTACACAGACTGTGAAATGTATGCAGATTTAATGCTTGCTCTAAAATTATGAGTTTGGTGCAGTGCTCAAAAGTATCCAATGACATCTGCAATAGTCAGAAAAACAATGAGCAGGTCATCAAGGCAGAACCCCTTCCCCATTCCCACTTGGTGACAAAACACAGAATCCACTCCATCCGTGTGCTTTAACAGAGCAAACACCATGAATGATGTATCAGAGATACACTATTACACCTACTGTTTGGGATAGCTGTCTTGGTTTTTTTTCCCCTACTGGCAGCATGACAAAACACTGTCAAAACCAGCGTTCAGAGTCATTTCTGTCTGATTAGCAAGTAGTCAAATATTTATTCATGATCTGACTCTTGAATATGTCAGAACTGCATATTAAGTTACCCACATTTGTGTGCAGCTGAACAGTTATCCATTTTTGGGGGGTTGATATGAATGTTTTGTTGGCTACATCAATAAAAAAAGGTGACCTAAGAGATGTAATCTGCCAAAATAATTTTGGTTCCATTGTTTCTAAAAGTATTTAAAAACATGAACAAAAAATGTCTGGGGAAATGCTGTTAGAAGCTCCACCAGTGGTCTCCAAATTGTCAGCTTGGCACGGCAATGAGGAAGAGACACTGTGGATCAAAGATCTTGTATTTTGCTGTTGAATTTTCATGGTTATTAGCATCCCTTTAAAGCAGCAGTGCTTTGAACAAAGTAACCCACGTAAAAGTCAATTTACTTCCTAATTTTAAGAAAAAGCATGGAACAAAGAGCATAGATTTTCAAAAATTTAAATTATATCTTAAGTTAGCTGCCCATTATCCACTAAGTTGCGCATGTCTAATGGAAATTAGGACAATTTCTGCATGCACAGCTCATCTTTCAGAGCCATACAAGTACAGTAGTGACTTAGAAAAGTTTTCCATCAAGTGTACCAAAAGCACATACACACAAGACTATTTAATTCTTCTGTGGCATCTTCCACACACAGTCTGCAAGACACCTGCTAAAAAAATCACTTCTCATTCTCCTGTTGATGTAATTACGTGACCACAATTGATACAGAGGCCATCTGCTGACATTCACAGCGACAGACAGTGGCAGAAAGTGGAACAGAAATCACCCACAACTTCCCAGACCCACAGGCAGAAAAAGCCTGTGCTACATTTTTCCAGTAGCAGGTTTGATCCTGCAAAGCACAAACTAAGATACAAAGCAAGAGATGGTATGGACCTTTAGGATTACTCTGCCCTGCCATAACACAAGAATAGTTTCTTCCAGTATTGGCACTGGAAAAAAACATAACCATGAACTCTGTATCAGTAATTTTTTTTTTAAATTTTTTTGTGGAAGAAATGCACTTAAAGCCTCACACTTAACCACTTGAGTCCTAGTGCTTGAACAATGAACCATGAACTGCTTACACAAGCACATCAATTTGCAGGATGGAGTTTATGAAGGGAGAAAACGTGCATAATGACTGAAAATCCAGCTCTGAGCATGTGGCTAACTGATTTGCTCAGCTGGGAACGCAATCCTCACGCACTCAGGCTTGGAGGACTTTCGGGTGTTACGCAAGTATTCTGAAAAAGTTCAAAGCAGCCTCCAGATGAAACACACAGGAATAGCTAGAGATATGCAGCTGTAGAAAAAAAGTCTTGTGAGAGGAGCAAGGAGACAAGAAGAGAAGAATGGAAGAAACAAGCACAGAACATCTCATTCCATCTCAATTTCAGAAATAAAATTATTCATTTAAATTCCCTTTGAAGAAAAAAACTTTAATAAAAATGTAGCTCAGGGAAGTCTCCCTATTCCTCCCTTCCCAAGCTGAACAAAGCTTTGCTGAAGAAACACCAAAGCTGATATGACTAGGGTTCAGGGCAAAGCTGGGAGCCTGTTTTTCATGGGATGTACACATGCCCTGGCAGGGCACTCCCCACGTGTGATAGAAGCCAACAGCCAGCATGGCACAAACTAAAGGAAGAGAGCAGAGCAGGTCAGGATGCTGAAATCACCCCCAGGCTGCAAATGGTTTGGAGACTGCAAGAAACCTGCCCAGGTGTCAAACATGCTCCTACACACCCCTCCCTTTCTGCTGCCAGAGACAGCATTCTGGGCTGGATGGAATCTTGGTGTAACTCAGTTTTACTCTCATTTTCTTCTGAGCATTTCTTCCAAACAGCAAAGACAGAGGAATGATTTCCTGGGATATCCAAGACATTGGTGAAGGACAGCAGAACAGGAATGCAACAACAACCAAAGTGAAAAGGACAAAGAGGTCAGAGGATAGGAGGGAATGAAGCACAATATGCTGACCTCAGTAGAAATACACATAATCTTTGCCGAATCATAAGTGAACATAAGTTTCAAATTTTCTTTAACAACAAGAAAAGAGTTAAGGACAAGATCTTCTCAATACAGTCTTGAATTGAAACATTTGTATCTAAAAATAAGCCTTCCAAAAAGATTTCAGAAGAAGCTGAATTAAACCTACACATCTTGGCAGCTAACAGGAATTTGAAAAACTAACAGCTTTCTCACATCTTCAGCTCACACTGGAGAAAGGAGAATGTTGGTTACAATACAGTGTAGCACTGACTCCCCTGCATTCCTCCCTACCTTCAGAAACCATATTCCTACACTCTGAACGTTCAGAAGCTGAGGGAAGTTGTTCTCTTTTACTCGTATCAGTAATTAAGTCCCCTGTGCAAATGAAGGCATAATAAAACAAGACTTAGATCAAAGAGAAACAATTTTATCTGAACACATGACTTGGTCTATGCTCCCACTGTAATCACAGGCAAACTTGGTAGAGCAGCAGTCACTTAAAATATATTTACAGGAACTCTTCTGGAATGGGACAAACAGAACAGTTGTGAGAGCTGCATTCATTGCTCCTTAAAACATATAGGTACAAGTAATATTTAGTATTAGCATGTAATAGTGAGCTCAAAAAAGCAGTCAACAATCTGCCACAGTCCACAAGGTATCTAGTATTTAGCATTTCAGTATTAAATGAATTATTGATATATACAAACCTCTTCTGTTTTTTTCTTATTTTCTGCTCTAAGCTCTTCATATTCGCCAATAGCTACACAAGAAAAAAAAAAAGAAAAAAGTTAATACAGCAGTACCTCTTTGCAAATTAGCTCTCCATTTGATTAAATTGAAAACACTTCTGTTTGTCTACACAGACTTCTTAAATAACATGGGTCATAAACTTCATTAATAGCCTATTAATATCCTATGAACTGGATAGCCTTCAAGAATTGAAGCAATTAGGAAGTGTCTGAAAAAGATGGTAGCTCCCAAAACAATCAATTTTTGGTCAATGTAGAGTTAAACAATCTTATTGATTGAGTTCAAAAATTACAAGGTGAATATACTGGTTTGCAGTGACCATTTTAAACCCACACTGGCTCAGGTTACAGATCAATCCTAGAAAGAATGGTTGGTGCAATATATGGGTACCTGCAGAGTAGATGATCTGTGCACCAGTAAAACCAGGGTCTCCTATCCATCCCTTTACTTTGCCCCTACTTCTCCTTATGAACCCAAAATTCCTGCCCACCACCCATGCCCAAGAAGCAGGAAAAAAACCAAACAAAAAACCAACAGATAAACAAACAAGAGACCACACTGATGCACCAGCTTATTTCCTACACAGGAGCAAAAAGGCTGTCTACACCTCTTGGTCACTGCTCCACTGCCAAGCCATTCCCTGCTCCCTTCAGGAAAATAAGGCAAGAGACTTCTACCATCCAGATGCAAGAAAGGGAATGAAAACTGTACCAACAGACACAACTCGAGTTTCTTCATACTTGAAAACTGCTCATGTTTGCTCACCTTTAAGGTAAAGTCATTCTTGCCATTGGATACTTTACAAAAGACTGAAAAATGTAAATAGAGATTTGCCCCACCCTCGGCAGCTCTCTTCACACACTCCATGAACGGAGAACTCTGAATCATTAGCCCTGAAGGAGAAAATATCAGAATATTCTGGGCTAGAGCTCTCAACCCACCCAAAACATTTTCTCAGCCAACCCTGCTCTTTCTTAAAAGAGTAAAACCCCAAAACAGCCAACATGAGTGAACACAGCATGTTCCTTCACAAGAGTGACCTGGCTTATCCACCAACTACTCACTCCACAGCTCAGCTGGCCAGAAGGGACTGTCCTGGAAACATATCAAGGCCTTTTATCAGTATTAAATTAAGTAGGTAACTTTGTATGCAGAAGCTCCTTTAATTATAACTTAGTCTTTTGACTTTCAGTTGTGAACCTGTGTCTCCTGAGCCTGAATTTGCTAACAAAATGTAAGTATTATCTAAATTAGATGTTTTGTATATTAGGTACTTACCATGTCTAAAAAGCACTTATTACTAAAACAAGGCCGTAAGGGTAAAAGTATATAATGACTATAATTCACAATGAACAACAGGAAAGACACCTTCATTTACACAGAGTGGGGTGGTGACTCTTCTTATTTTCATTAAAAAAAAAAATCAACCCCTTTCCTAAAGCTGCTTATCAAAAAACATAAATTAAAGAAAAATCCCCAAACTTTAAAAATACTACATGCATATACTTTAGTATTTATATTGCAAACCAGGGTGGCCTTCAAGTTGACTGAGAGCCATTCCATGCCAAATCAATAAGTAATGCCACTTGAGGATTTCAAATCTACTTATTTACTCAAAAAATAAGTAGAGCTGTCAAAGGAAGCAAGTGTCACTCCACTGCTTCTGCTTCCATACCTCGGACCAGGCAAGTCTTTACTGGTACAGGCAAGAGAAAGAGCTGATGGTGCAAGAAGTCCTCTGCTCTGGATGAAACAAGTTACCCTGATTAAGTCATATTTTGTTGGTAGTAAACTAACACCTGGCTTTTTGGATATCTCACTAGAGACAGAATTACCACTGTTAGCACCAGAAGCTTTAATGGAATTGCTGCCGCCACATTGCTCCCCCCAGTGTACAGGGAATAGGAAGAATCAGGCCAAGAATGTGGTGAAAACTCCTGAACAACAATGGCCTCCTACATGTACAGAACACACAAGACTGTGAAGTGCTGTCAAAAGGATAAAAAAAAAGCCAAAAGGGATCCATTTTCCCCTTGTTCACCGTTTTAGGATCAGAGATCCCTTAAGCTAAATCCAACTAATCATATTTCAACAGGATACAGTAAGGCACCAGCCAGGTGTAAATTATTTTCAAGCAGTGCCTGGGTAGCATTTTTAACACCTCCTTTTGTTAGGGGGAATGTATGGGACAGCATTACACTCATCATTTTACAATGACTCCAAATCTTGACTCACAATACACAAACCTATTAGCAGACCTAAAGTTTACTTGGGCAAACCAAGCTTTTGGTCAGATGTCAGCTGCATTAGCTGAAACCTACACGGCTCAATTACCTAACAGTTGTTAAAAAAATAAACAAATAAAAATCACCTGTGTAAGTACACAAAGATAAGGTACAAATACTGTAAGTCAGCTCCTGCATCTATGTTCCCATATGCCTTGACTTTACTCAGATCTGTGAAAGTGTGTACAAATAAATTTAATTAAACCCCAAATTTACATCTTGCAGTCTTACAGCTTCCTTGAAAAAAGAGGGCAGGAAAACTAAACACACCACTGCCTGATAAAGACCAACCACTAAGTTCACACCAAAAGATTTGCCTTTAAAAGTTTCTGGAAAAAAAATAAAAGATAGGGTTCAACACAAAAAATTGTACTGGGAGAAATATCTGAACTCTAATACACTCAAGCAGGATGGGTTCTGCTGGGGAATAATGGCTGCTGTGTATGAAGATATCCACACAGGCACATGGGGAAAAATAAATTATAGATGACTATAAATTAAAAAATAAATTATAGGTGACTATAGAGGGGAAGACAGCAGCCAACAAGGTGCCCTAAGAAATTCCTCTGCCCATAAAAATTACCCACTTGCCACAAAGTAAAATAAATTTGTCAGACCACATTAGGAGCTTGTCAATAGCTTATATTTAAAAGGTACTGCTGTCAGATTGGCAGTATATTCTGCTCCTCAGAAGATACATGTAAGATGTTCCCTTACTCAAAGGTGCTGACATTAAAAGAAAAAAGTTTTAAGAGATCAAATAGATCATAATTTTAAAAAAAGTATACAGAGTCATAGTGCTTGGGACTAGAGACTGGAAATATCACATTTCATCAAATCCAGCCAACAAACTCAGAGCAAAGTTAGACCTTTCAAAAATGAAGAAAAAAATCCAGGCAATATGAATACCTTTAATATATGTGTGGTTAACAGCAGTTGTTAACCACTGTAATTTAGCAAAGTGACCAGAAATGTGGCTGTGACAGTGGCAGTGCTGAAGTGTAATTTTACCCAGTTTATAACTCCAGACACTTTGATCACTGACTCCTCTTTCCAACTGAACAAAAAAGGGACTATTGCAGAAGATGACTCTGTCTTTAAGGGCAAGGTACCAGCAGTGCCAATAAAACGAAAGACAAACAAGGCAATCTTCCAGGCAGGTAATCAGCTACTGTTATGATTCAGCTGTTAGTCATGTTTGCTACCATTCCTCAGGTTCTACAACCAACCACCAACAACACAAAGTTTTGACAAAGTGCTTTTTTTTATTTTTTATTTAAGTCTTACCCACAAGAATGTAAGGGTCAGCTGAATAAAAGTGTCCATCACTGGAAACATCACTTGAAGTACAGTCAGGTGATAGCAATATTTATGGTGAAACTGCTTTATTAAACCATGACATTTCAGAAAACTATTTGAGGATTAAAACTCAAACAACACTTTAAAGTCCCAAATATCATCAATACAGAGATCTTGTTTCTCCATGATGCTCATCTTAAACTTGGTAATGGAGCAAGCTGAAGAATGATCAGTATCAGGTATCTGAGTCTAACACACAGGACTTGGAAAATTCAGCATGGCTGAAAGATAAGAGTATCTCGCACACAGACGGCTTCAGTGTCCTTGCTGCTGCTCAGAGCTCTGCCAAACAGCCAAGCAAATTTGCCCAAGCCCCAGAGAGCTTCACAGCTGCCACTGAGAATCGAGTGGGCAGCTACAAAACACCTGCCTCAGGTTCAATCTCCTGCCCTTGCTCAGGAGAAATATAAGCAGCAGTTGAAATGTGACAGCAGCCAGCCACAGACGCTGCTGCCTGCCTTCCCCTCTACCTATGGCACCACTGCTCAGACAGTTCATTTACCTGCTGCCAGGCAAGTCTCTCAAGACTAGAAAAACAAATCCTGAAAATGAAACCAAGGCAATGGCTACTGAATGAATGTTTCCTGAAACCTCTCCAAATCCATTTGCATTTTTCAGAAATCTGACTACATGGCAAAATGCTACAAGAACCTGAAGCCGTACACCAGTCTGAACAAAATAAACATAGGTCAAGTCTGTGTACCCATTACCCCAAATATTCAGATCCAGAAAATCCTTCCACCAACTGCATTTATTTCCAAAATAATATTGATATTTATATTTGGAAGCAATAAATAAGAAAATTAAGAGACTCTCATTAATAGACCATCCTAAAATTACTTGAGAGAACTTGGTAGTATCAAAAATAGTCTTGTTTTGTTATCAATAGTCCTGTTATCAATAAGAATGGAGGGGACACTATCTATTCCAAATTACAGTATATGAAGAGTAAGCAAATTTACTTTTCTACAGTAACAATATATTTTATTTTACTATCTTCATTACCTTGCCACTGCTTGAGTTTTCACTCTAGGCACCAGAGTCATCAGTTAACACAACTTAACTACTGATTCAACTAAGGGTGCTACCATATTTTTTGCATAGTTTTAAATGTAAAACAGAAAGGTACTTTAATTTTATTTCCATTGACTAACTTTTTGCCTACATAAAACAACTTTCTCACCAGCCACATAATCACAGAAGTAAGTTAGCCTAACAACAAGCTCCTGTGTTTAAGGATGAGTAGCCACCAAGAAGAGAGCCATATAGGACTGGATTTGCCAAGTACAGCTTCTATTTCAGCAGCTCAGGTGGATCTGGGACAGCCAGTCCTCAAGTTACGGTAACTTTCCCTTGAACTAATTCCTCTGGTCCTGTAAAATTTCCTTAGACATTAAAGGATACCCAGCTCACTGCAGGAGAAGACTTTCAGAGAGCAGAACCGAAACCCTGCTCTGAACAACTTCAACAGGCTTGGTTTCCTCTAAAGAATAACGCAAACACATATTTTTTGCAACTGATTATTTTCATTTCAACAAATATTCTCTTGGAGGCAACAGTATTGGAGGGAAGCAGTCAGTCAGCAAGAAAACCAGATTTTGAGCCTTGTTTTTTGGTCTCAGATTATCAAAACACACAGCTGTAAGATTAGCATTTTACACCTAATGAATCCTTCCAAGGCAGAATCTATCTTGTGCTGATGGTAATCATGAATTTCTAAAGCTGAGCATACAAGAAAAACACAGAAAAATGACAAAGCAGGTCATAAATTGTCCATTAATATCCAAATGAAACTTGCTTCAGAAAAGCTTCTACTATACACCAAAACTGATGGAGCGCATTTATGGTCAAAATGAATGACAGAAAAACGGCCACTGATCACATGCCTGTAATTTCACTCTTTTACACAAGTTTGTCCAATAGGTCCTGTCCAAATGACCCCTCCCTGGCTCGTGGGAGCCCAGGAGAGCTCAGCTCTGGGAATTACCAGATGTGAATTCCAGCGTGGCTCCTTCGCACCTCCTGCACATGAAGCTGTGGCACAGGAGGCAACACCGACCGCTTGGTGTGCAGGAAGAGGTTCACAATTCAAACACATCTTCAAAGGTTTGAATGTGCCTACCTGACTAACTAAGGCTGCAACTTAGCTGGATCAGCCTGGCTCAGGGACAGACTGACTACAGGGGAGTTAAAAAATGGCTTATGAGCACCCAAACTCTTCCATGCGCCTTCTTGCAGAAGATTAAATATTACAGTGTTCTAGTTTCTGAGTCAGACTATGCACTCACGAAACTGAACACGCTGAAATTCTGGCCTTTTCTACTACAGCACCTAATGTGACACACACGGCACCAAACCAGCCCAGGATGGAACTACTGAAGTGCTACAGAGACCGAAAGCGCATCAGGACGAGCCCTGAGCTATCAGCGGCAAGTTTGCTCGCTGGTGGGGACCGGGCTGGCAGATGTTCCATGGGTCGGGGTAGGATCGGACCCTGCAGCACGGAGCGGGAGATGGGACACGCTGGCAGGTTAGGCACAGCCTGGCTCAGCTCCACGTGAGGCTCAGCCCTTCGGAGTGCCGGCGAGGGCAGACTGGCACGCCTGGAGCTGTCCGGCCGTGCGGGCTCTGAGGCGCCAGCTCCCCGCCAGGGCAGCACGGAGCGGGGCCGAGGCACCCCCGGCCATGTGCTGAGGCACCGCCGCCTCCCGCCTCCGCCATCGGCCCCCGCGACGGCCGCGCTCGCAGAGCCACTCGTCAGCTGGGCTGGAAAAGCCCTCGGAGATCTTCCAGCCCAGCCCATCTTCAGCCAGAGCGGGCACCTGCGGGGCGGCGAGGCAGCCGCGGGGGCGCCCACACGGGGAAGAGCCAACACGTTCCACTCCCCTGCTTTATTTCATTAAGGCTTTTATTATTTCCCTCTGCACGGGCAGAGCGAGGGGCCTGGGAGCGGGGCCGGGGGACGCCCAGGCCGCGCCCGCCCCGCCGCGCCCCGTCCCCCCGGCGGGCGCGGAGCCCTCATCCCGCGGCTGCCGCTCCCGCCGGCCGAGCCCGGGCCCGCGGCGGAGCGGGGGGAGCCGCTTTCTCCAGCGCCGGAGGCGGCGCCGCCCGCCCCTACCTTGGTCCTTCAGGCTGGCGAGGAGCTCCAGCTGCTTCTCCTCGTCGGAGCTGTTCATCTTGCCCCGCCGCCGCCGCCACGGGCCGGCGGCTGCCCCGCTGCGCTCCGCCCCAGCGAGCGCGGCTTCACCTGGCAGCGGGCGGGCGGCGGCGGCCGCAGCCCCGGGGCGCGGCGGGCGCGGCGAGCGGCCCGGCCCGCTCCGCTCTGCACATGCCCAGACTCCCGCGGCGCCCCAGTGAGCATGTGCGGGTGCGGGCACGGCCGCCCGGCCCGCGGGCAGCTCCGCCGGCCGAGACGCGCTCGGAGCGGGGCGTCCCGGCCGGCCTGGCTGCCCACGGAGTCGCAGATCGGTTCGGCTGCAATAGACTTCTGAGGTCATCGAGCCCAACCTGTGGCCGAACGCATCCATGCCAACCGCACCAAGGCACCAAGTGCCGCGTTCAGACTTCCCTTGAACACCTCCAGGGATGGTGACTCCACCACATCCCTGGGCAGCCCATTCCAGGGTCTAACGACCCTTTCCATGAAAAAATTCTTCCTAATGTCCAACCTAAACCTCCCGTGCCTTAAGACTGTGCCCCTTGTCCTTGGTTTTCTGGGAGCAGAACCTGACCCTATCTGGCTCCAACCTCTTTCCAGGGACTTGTAGAGTGACAAGCTCTCCCTGGAGCATCCTCCAGGCTGAACACCTCCAGCTCCCACAACTTCTCCTCACAGGACATGTACTCCAGACCCTCCACCAGCTTTGTTGCCCTTTCCTGGACTCACTCCAGCACCTCAGTGTACTTCCCAATTTGAGGGGCCCAGAGCTGGACACAACACTTACAAGGTGTGGTCTCACTAGAGCCGAGTACAGGTGAAGTCCTGGTCCTGCTGCCACACTATTCCTGATACAGACCAGGATGCCTTCTTGGCTCTTGACCAGCACTCCCAGGTCCATTTCCACCGAGCCGCTTTCCAGCCACTCTTCCCCAGCGTGTTCTGCTGCAGGGGTTGGTGTAACCAAAGTACAGGAGTCTGCACTTGGCCTTGTTTAACCTCGTGCTGTCGGTCTTGGTCCATCGATCAGCCTGTCCAGGTCCCTCTGGAGAGGGTTTCCCACAGTGTCAGACCCACATGAGCTGGGATTTAGCCCTCCTGCTCCGCTCCCCACACAGCTGCTGGTGTTCTGCTGCATTCTTAATACACCCTTTTGCACAGCTTGCATAGCACAGCTTTCCACTGAGCATCCCTTGCCCAGAAGAGTGGTGGGGACGTAAAACTGCTGTTTGAGTGCTGTGGTATGAAGAAAGCTAAAAGGTTTTTAAAAAATCCTGGAAGGTTGCCTTACTGCTTGTGAGGATCCAAGGGAAACAACTGCATGCCAGTGTCCAGCACTTAAAGGAAACTTTGGAACAACGTTAGGGCAGAGGGCTTGCACAGAGACCTGCTGTGTTCAGCTCAGCAGAACACACTTCTCTCTGCTATTCTCTGATGATTCCTTTCTGAAAAAGGAGGGGATCCAGTGATAATCCCTGTATTAAAATGGTTACCTTACCTGGTTTGCCATAAGGCTGATAGTAAGTGCTGTGCAGAGTTTGTTTCTGTTCATACATTTTGCTGAGCTCCAGCAGCAGTCAGCTGAGCAGCAGCTATCTCCAGACTGGCATGGGCAAAGTACAAGTTCATAAGCCTCCCTCCCTCCCTCCTTCTTTGGCAAACACCCATCAGTCCCTGTGGCAGGCAGGTCAGAACACACAGATGCGGCAACATTAGTTAGAAACACCAGAGAGTGAAAGGAGAAAGACCCTTCTTTTCTACAAACAGTTGCTCAGTCCTCCTGCCTTCCTCCCATACAGTATCCTCTAGTTTTCCTATTTTTACCTAGTAAACCTTTAAAACATGAAGAGACTCTGTATTGGTTCTTTACAGCGTTTTCTGACCTACAGGTAGTTAATGACACGTGTAGCACCCTGGAAAGAAGCCATAAGAGCCATGTGAGCTGGGCTGATGTCTCAGAAGTGTGGTATGCCCCATGTAAAGCAAAAGAGGCAGTCAGCTTATTTTGGACTAGTCAGCACAAAACACCTTTAACTGTACCAAATGCAAAGTTATGAATTCGTGCTCCTAGTCATATGCAAAGAATGGGAAATGACCTTGGAAAACGAAGGCTCTGTAGAGGAAGTAGGAGGCAAAGTGCAAGTTATTATGCAAGTGCTGTCAGTAAGGTACTGCAGCAAAAGAATAAGGGTATGCTGACAGCAGGGTAACAGGTTTCTTCTGTAACACTGACAAGCCCAAAATAAATTTTCTGTATCCAGTTCTTCAAAAAATGGTACAAAAAATTTACAGAGAAAGCACAAAAGAAAAAAAGATGACCTAAGGTTTGAGGAGAGTGCTTTGCAATGAAAGACCTCAAACCCTTATTGAGCAAAAAGGAAGAAAAATTATTTGGTTATGGCAATTTCAATACTTGAGGACTTTTCAGCCTAGTGGAAAAGAGTCAAGCAGAATCTGTGTCTGTAACCAGAAGCTGAACATAAAAGCTACAAATAAAGCCACATATCAAGAAATGCCTCCATTTGAAGGAGCACAGAGGTCCTATTTAGGTCCTTGGAGTTCTGGGATGACCTTGGTTTTGAATAGCCCCCACTCTAAGGCAGAGCAGTTTTGCCAGTGTTTTACTTTTTAGTGTCCTTTCTTGGGCTGCCTTGTTGGCTTCCCTTCAGCCACAGGTCTCATTCCAAGTCCCTCTTCCCACTGTCGATATCATTCACTTTCATTTCCAAACCAATTTCCTTTATGCAGTGTAATAGCAGGATTTGCAAAAGAGTCATTGTAGGGTTGCTTATCCCTGCACGGTGCCAAGGCACCAGACATTTTCATCCTCCAACAATGTTCTGTCTGTTGTATGCAGCCAGAACAGGACATAAAATCCCTTTGATATCTGCAAAGACAACAAGTCAATTCTTCCATTATTTTATTTATTTACTCAATGCAATATGTCCACATCAAAATAATTCACTTCCATAATTTCTATATTAGGGCTTTGTAATTTTTCTTTTAGTTTTTATTCACTTACATTTACATCCAGTTACAATACCTTGAAAAGTCAGCATTTAGAACAAGGATCTCCTTGTTACAGACAATGTTGGTTGCGAGAATAGGGTGGCTGTCACTGCAATAGTACTATTTATTATTATTATAGTAGTAGTAGTAGTAGTAATAATAATAATAATAATAACAATAATATCAATTGTTGCTAATATTTTTCTAAGTTAGGAGATAGCTTAGAGAAAAGTTAACTCTATTACTAGAGTTATTATTAGAGTTAACTCTATTACTAATAACCTATGTCCTTTGGGAGACCAAAATTCAGATGGATTCATTATACTTCTAGATTCCACCAACTCATAGCTGCAGTGGATGAGAATCTGTCTGGTATTCTCAATTCACAGTAGCCATCAATCATATAAAGTAGGATAATTACAGAAAGAAAAAAAAATACTGGAAGTTCCAACTTTGTCTTACTTTGGGATAGATCTTAGTGAGATGCTGGACATCTCCTGTTATTCTGATTAATGCTTAAACCTGATGCAAATGATCAGTTCCCAACATGTGTGTGTAACTCAGACTGTTGTACCTGCTTATTGTTTTTTCAACTTTTTTCATGGTTCATCTCTTGGATGGGACTTTGATGAGCAGTCAAATGATGGACTTGACAAGCTGAAAATATCACAGAATGACAAACTGGAGCAGGTTGCAGTGATTAGTCACATAACTCCTAAATTCATAGGGTCTAGAGTGAAGACCTAGGAATTCATAGCATAATAGAATTTTTGCATTTAGAATTTTAGATAATATTTTAGAAATCTGGATAATAAAATTAGAAGCAATTATCATGTGTATAAAAAAATTTGTCCTGGGACCATCTAAGAGACAGTAAAATGTGACCTTTATCTATAAATCCTTAGTTTGTTTTTTTTCATAAATTAATTTCTTTTTCATAAATTTAGCATAACAGCACTCATAACTGGGCATACAGAAGTAAAGGTTTCGGTGCCCTGTCAAATAGGTATGACAGTCAGGAATTCAATGTGGTTTTTATCTATCTATCTATCTATCTATCTATCTATCTATCTATCTATCTATCTGTCTGTCTGTCTGTCTAAAATATGCATATTCCCATTCCTCATTTTGGGATAAAATTTACTTGGAGCTTTTAATGGATAGCAAGGCAGCCTTACCTCTCCCACCTAAACAAACCCCCAACATCTCCAATAACAAAGAGCAAGGAAGGGAGCAGTGGACCCCTCTGGCTGGGAGAGAAAGGTGTTCCCTTCGGAAGCAGTGCTATCCTCCAGTCCCTGCAAAGCCTGAATTGACTTCAGTTGAGGGTGAGGATTCATCACCCTCCTGTTGAGGAGAGCTACCTGGTGGAAAGAGCTGTGACTGCAGGCTGAGCAAACCCTCAGGGCACAGCTACAGCCATGTGTTTACTACTTTCAGAAGAGACAGATTTTATGAGGAGTGGGGGGACAAGATAAAATAAACTACATAATCACTGCACAGATAAACAACTATCAATAAACTGAAAAAAAATGGCAATAGCTATTTGAGCATTTAATTAACACAATAAGACTAAGCAGCTTGTCTTGCTGAGGTAATGTATATTTTTCCATCAAACCAATCAGTGCTGAATAATGACCAGCATAATGTATCAGAGTAAATATAAGCACTTCTTGTCTCCCTAGGATGGAAACTAACTAATCAGCACACATTCAAACTGGAGTATAAGTATGATTAAAGATATAAAAACTCAGATAATACAGATTCATTTGAAAAACTATTTTAACCATTTGATTAGAGACACTAGCATGATCTTTGCTCGTCATCTCCATCTGGAATGGCAAGCATGTCTGTCTCTCTGCACAGCAAAAAGGCACAAATTGATTTGGGGATAAATCAGAGGAAGATGAAGTATTTATCATGGCATTTTTAAATGCTTTAATTGTACCATAATTGACAATCCTGAATATTAAATTTGCAACTGTAAAATATGACTAGGCAAATTAAATCTACTCGCCCTTCCTAGCAGTTCATCGTACTTTATGGATGCTCCCCTCATATAATTTGATTGAAATGGGTGCCTCCTCTATCTTCAAGCACAGTCAGGTGGTGGGTTTCCCCCACTGAGGTGTGAACATCTGCCAACACCTGCAAGGACAGATATTTAGAGATAACAAATAGCTCACTAGTGAGATCTCCCATGCTTCCAGCCTGTCAGAGACAAATACCACGCTTTTGGTGAGTTAGAAATTGAGTCACTTTCCAGACCCCTTTCCTGAAGTGGGGACCCTGTTTCATCAGTATCAGTAGGGAGGCTGTTGTTGCCATGGCTTTTATGTGGCTCCTCTGGAGTTCTTTGTTTTGTTCTGCAGCAATTTGGATAACTGGCCTGCCAGAGCAAAAAGAGAAGAGAGGTTGCATAGGAATCTTTAAACAACTAGGTGTTATGTGATGGTAAATTACAATAGCAAAAAAGTAAGTTTTTTTGTTTTTTTTCCCTAGGAGGAAGGGATGATCTATTTAAAAAAGAAAAAAAAAAAACACTTTAGCCATATAGGATCAAATATCTCTGTGCTCCTAATTTCATGGTGAAACATGGACATGATCGGATTTTGGTGTGGACAGTTGTTTATGATGGGAAAAATCTTTGGGAAACAGCACATTGCAAGCTGATGAAGTGTCTCTGAACACAAAAACTTACTCCTTGGTAAGTTACTCCTGGAGCCTGCAGTGCTATTTCATACCTTGTTCTTTGATAAACAACTAACATCATGTCGAAGTAAATAATAAAATCAGTTAGTTAGGAACTTAAATACATTATTATACAACAGTCAAGGTCTTTTGGTACTGATCATAAGCATCCTAATAGACCATTCATTATGCATAGCTTTTGAATTCAATGCCACTGTTATTTTGCCTACATCTTTATTATGCTGCTCTGCAAAGTTGTCGTCATAATTAATTTCTACAGAAAGGGCAAGTCAATTCACTTTTATTAAGCAATTTTGCAGCTTATGAAAAATAACCCATTGCCCTGCTTCCTCAACACACTTTCCATCTAGTACTTATGTGCAACTGGAGCCACTTTGTCTGTCTCTCTCTCCCTCTCAGTTGAACTTTGCATACAGCTCAACAGCAGTTGATGCTTTTGTTCCTGTTGCAGACTTGTCCCTTTTCTGGTGCTTGCACTACCTCCATTTTTCCACATAATTAGGGTCAGATGCTAGTTCCCTGAATTAAAAGGCATTTGGGCTCTCCTTCCAACAAGCCTTTCTACCCCCTTCTTGCAAAACAAAGCTGTCACATGCATTCTTTAGCTGGTGTTGGATTACATTACACCACTTGACCACGCTTACTACACTAAGATAATTATGCCAGGTATTTTGCTGATAAAAATCACCATGGTGTTATTGTGTGTTGTGGAACTCTATCAGTTCACGTCAGCAGAAAATTGGGTTCTTTGTAAGAATTTAGGGACAAACCTCGAAGTTGGCATAAGGATTCTCACCAGCTTAACCAGCATTTCTGGAAGTCCTTCAATGATGCAGAAGTAAAAGAGACCAAGGAGTAAGTAAATTTATTTCTATAAAAATATCACACAAACTTTCTGCCACTTGCCCATCATCAGGTAGCAGAGAAATACATCCTTTGCAGCACTTGCTTTTGCTGATTTGCAGTGCCACAGGCCAGCTCCTACAGCTCACACAAGCGCTGCTCCTGACTGTGTTATAAACAGAGATCAAGAAATTGTGTAATGAATCTTGAACTAGAAAGTCTGAGGAGCTTATAAAGGGCTGTTCAGGAAGGATAAAAAACTGCTCTCGGTGGAGTTTCACTGGTACTA
This sequence comes from Cyanistes caeruleus, assembly GCF_971803275.1. Taxonomy (NCBI): domain Eukaryota; kingdom Metazoa; phylum Chordata; class Aves; order Passeriformes; family Paridae; genus Cyanistes; species Cyanistes caeruleus. The sequence continues at coordinate 6,698,315 of NC_141708.1, read as the reverse complement.
AACTTGGCCCAAAATGTTAAAATTTAAGAGAACTCCCTGCTCTTGGAGCCCACGCAGGACAACTCATTTGTGTGAGACTGAGCCATGGGTCAGCTGGAGCTGGGGTTTGCCCTGTGGATTCTCAGCATTGAATGGCCTTTCAAAAAGCTGCAAGTTCCCACCAGAGTTTGAAACCAAGAATCACAGGCAGTGAAAATGGAATACAGTGTACCCACAAGGGATTTCTCCCACAGAGCCTTTTGGTCAACAGGACACTTCTATCAAAGAAGGTCATACAATACCTCCTAAGAGTGACACTGAGGGTAAAAATCCTGCTTGTCATGCTGGATCCCAGTTAACATCTTGAGTTTAAAATTATTCTCAGTTCACCCCTTTGAACAAAACAAATTCCTTGAATGAGAGTATATGCTGTTTCACCAGAGGTAGTATATATGATATTCTCACCCTGCCAGTGCTTTTGATTTGTATTATTTTTCTACATTAAGGCTTTTTAATTAAAATAGATGATGACAAATCAGGCATTAGCCACATCTCTGGGTCTGATCAGTCAGTTATGTGGTGGCTTAATTGCATTACTTTTAACTGACCTCCTTCACATTCCAAATATCAAGCATATCATTACTCATCCATAATAAACATGCAATAAATATATAATAAGTATAATAAAGCACCCTAAAATTATATGAAAATACTGCTTTTATGCAAAAAAATGGAGGAAGTCTCAGAGAATAAAGTTGTTTCCTACATTGTACAAAACTAGTGCACTAAAACAATCTAATAAATCAGAGTGTTCTCACAAGGTGAGTTGTTTTGTCAGTTGAGTGCTTGAAATGCTATCTAATGTCTCTGTGGAAATGGCTGAAAGAAACAACAGACGTCTCAGATTTTTGCCTTTCATGTCTTATTAAAATCAAGAGAAGATGGAAAGGCAGACAAAGGGTTACTCATCATTTTTCTCCCCCTGGAAGAAGTTCCTATGAACACCGCCTACAAGGAGAGGCAGTGATAACTGAAAGACAAAAAGCAATTTAGATAATGATGAACATTTATAAAAGAAAAGATTCATTAAGAGCACTATTCCCAAGGATAAAAGGTGGAAAGGAGACAAAAAATTTTGCAAGCAGCTCGTGTGAATAATGTGGCAGTGCCACTGCAGCCTTCAGCAGAGCCATCTTGTGTTGTTCCCTGCCACTCGCATTCAGCCGAGGGACCCTGAATGAGAGGCTTGTGATCTGATTTGTGCTGGGTATTTTTGACTTCACTCCCTCATTCAGACTTGCAGCTCTGGCCTCTGAACCACATCCCTGTTCTGCAGGGACTGAGAAGCTTTTACCCAAGTATGTCTCAAGTGATTTAGAGCAGTTTGCTGGATGTTTACATCAGGCTTTTCCACTGTCATCACCTAAGATATCTCCAACTCCTACATCCATCAGCTCCCCACGCTGCCTTACATGTGAAGCAGCAATGTTTGCCATTGTTGATTATCTGCTACACTACAAGAAATATTAAAATCTGTTTCACATTGCTATGGTAGCCACTTACACTTTGCACTAGAAGCCAAAGTAAACACCCAATCCCTTATTCTGTTATTTTCTCCTTCTGTTCCTGCAGGAAGATGAGTGTGTCATTTGCATTGGCTCTACCAAGCATCTCCTGATAAGATGAAAATCTTACCAGGCTATCTTAGAGAGAAAATGCATATGCAGAATGTGACCCAAGCAGTATTTCTGAGCCTGTGTTTCAGCACAGCCTGGGGAGCACATGTCCAAGCACCAGGCCCTGTGTGTGTCACTGGCTGCTGGTGTCACACAGCCCACCAGGATGGCTGCAGGTCCCAACATTCCTGGGAAGACACCTCTCCTGCCACTCCCACACCTCCACAGGCAAAGTTCTGAATCAGCCCAGGCTGTGAATGGCAGCACCTGATAAAGCTTTAGAGAAAAGGTGCCAGAGAAGAGATCAGACTGTTCTGCAGTAAAAGCCACTTATAGGAGGTGTGCAGAAATCCAGCCGAGATACTTTAAAAAATAAAATAATAATCCTGCTTTTGCATTCCTGAGCCAAAGTACTGTAGAGGAGTTCACACAGAATAGGCTGGCTTTGATCATAAAAATTTTACACTTCAAATAAGGAAACTGAAGAGACGGTGTTTTTTTCTTCGTTATTTTCATTTAAGGCCTGAATCCCAAGGTGTTGATGCCAGTGGGATGTGCTGATGCTAAGTGCCACTGAAAACTGACAAAAAACAGTTTTTAAACCATTCAGTGGATCATCTTGTATGTAATGCCAAAGGCTTCAGGCGCTGGAAAAAATTGGGCTGATGGGTGGTGTATGTGAACTTGTCTTTAGGGAAGGCTGTCCTCAATTAGAGAGCCATAGAAGAATTTTAAAAACCCCAAACCTGTAATTAACTAATTTTTGGACATTCCCTACAAAGATTCAGACCTTTTATTTGTATGCATGCATGAGAATCAAAACACTTCTGCACCTACTGTGAAAGTTTTTAGACTAACTGTAAATCTGTATCACATACATGTCTTTATAAGGTTTACTTTTGTTTATAGAATTGCCCAAAATATAATTATGTATACTAAAGCATTCAGTGGCAAGTTTCTGAGTAAAACCAAATTCTGGGTTTGTTTCAGTGGTTACACTGCCACTAATTTTTGGTTCCTTAAGGTAAAAAACAACCAAACCTAAACCAAAACAAATTATTGCTGCTTGGTTGGGAAGCTGTAGCACCTCACCACCTTGTGGCAGCTCTAAAATCCCAGCCAGAGATCCCTGTGGTGGCCAGGAGACTTCTCACAACACAGTTTGGTTTTGCCAAGGCAGAGCACCGGGAGAGATGGGGCAGGGACATCCTGGAGAGCACAGTCTCTGCACTGCCTGCGTCAGAGCAACCCAGAGATGGGCTCTGGAAAATTCATCCTAAATGATCACTCGTGTTGGGGGGGAGCTGAAGACTGTCCTTACCTGCCTCCTGTCCCTCCCCTCCCTAGGTTTTGATATGCTGTGAATTAGGAAATACCTCTAGGTGATGTTAAAAGACAAACCCAAAACAACTACCCTTTTGAAGATGACCTGTCAGGTGCTCCACTTTCCAAAGAAAAGATTTGGGTATGTGTGCCCTAAACAAAGGTTCTAATCTTGACAATTCTTCGTTGGAGCAGGAATTTACAGCTGCAGGTGCAGGATGAAGGAAGGGAAAAGGGAATGCTGTGAAGGGGGCACTAACCCCTCTATTAGGCCAGGCTGCTGTAACATGCATTCCTGTCTCAGGACAGGATTCCAGCCACAAGTCCAAGCAGCTGCATCACCTCCAGAGAGGGGAATATACACAGGCATTTCACTCCCTGCTGTTAATTGAAATCAAGTCTCCCGTAGCTATGGCACTGCTCACATGAGACAAGAGATTCATCCCCACAGTTTATGCAGCACCACCAGCTCCAAGATGTGTCCAGACTAGCTGCTGAAATAGGTATAGAATGGTTTTATTGCAAAAATGTCACATCAGCACACTTCCCACCCTGGCTCCAGGTCCTTGCCCTAAATGAACTGACCTACAGCCAAAGCAGCATTTGGGGAAACCACCCTCCCTTCCACCAGACACATCCACAGGCCTGCAAGCCACTCCAGAGGCATCAGGAGAGCCAAAGCCAGGCAGCCTGTATTGAACAGCAGATTTCTTTGGAACAAATGCTTGGCAAAAAAACTCTTTTACATTTTTGCTTCCTACGGTGCCTCAGGTCTGCTTAACTAGCATGTGCTTATTAATCTGGTAAGGAAGGCATTCTGGTGTGGTTAGTGAAAAACACAGACAATTGTGTTTTGTGTGGGAGACAGTCCAGCTTGCCAAGCTTGTCTGAGCAGCCTGTTCTGCCCTATCATTTATGAATAACTATTTTATTTCTATAAAGGAACCAGCTCTAATTTATGGAAGTAAGGGTGATCCTCTGACCAAAACCATTGGTAGAAAGGGTGTGAAAATGAAGGCAGCTTGCAGAAGTGAGAATTGCTGCCCATCTGGGGAGAGCTGGTCTATGAGATCTCCAGTCCTGGCTCTGGTGCAAGCATCAGAGTCAGTAATGAGTCTCAGGCCCATCCAGATCTGATAAAGTGCTTGGCAAGCACCAGTGGTGATTTAGTCTCCCTTCTTTCTGCTGAAGAACAACAGACTGCAGTCAAAAACCACTCTAAATTGTCCCACTCACAAGTCATTCATACAATTTACAAGTGCTGACAGATGCTAATATCTTTCTGTCTCTTTCTAGAAGCTAGATTTATTTTATCAACAAATAAATCTTGACCCAGTCTGAATTGGCAACCTAAAGATGAACAATTTGAATTTCAATTTCCTCTCTTATGCAGTCTCACCAGAACACATTCCTGTGTATCCTGAGCTGCTGAAAGTCAGCCACACTTCCAGTAAATATAAATTTCTAACTCTATTCCTTTCTAATGCCCTACTGTCTTTGCCTTTGGCCTCTTAGTATCTTTTGAAATATGTCTTAGCCTTGACTTCTAGGTTAAGAACCAAGTGGATTTTGTCACAGACAGAAAATCACCATCCCATCAGGAGCTCAGGAGGAAATATCTTCAAAATACCAATTGCTTTCCAGTTCTCTGATGTGTGGGAGGCAGCCAACTGCCTCAATGGAGCTGCAGCAAGTTCAGGTCGTGTGCAAATGGTCAAGTAATGCAAGCTGGACAGAAGAGTATGAAAAAGGGGAAATATCAAACAAACAAAGACTAGGTCAAATCCCAGTAGGAATGAGGGTTCAATGAGGCAGGCAGTATTTAGCATAGGAAATCAACCTTCTGTTGTGTACTTTGTCTCCCCCTGCCTTTCTGCCCTTTTCATTTCTTTCAGCTGCTCAGCCAATGGAAAACATTGCACTGATCAAGTATTTTCCAGGTCCCTTCAAGTTCCAGTTTCCCTCTGTTGATAAAGCCCACCACCCACTCTTTGGAGCTATGGAATTACATACCTGGAATTGCTCAGGGTTGTGTTCAGTCTGTTTGCAGTGCTATGGCACCTGACCAGCTCCAGCTGAACCCTGTGCTCATCATCCTAACTGCTGTAAAAACTCTTGCAAACACTATACCAGCTAAACCTCTCCACCCTCATCCCCCCCTAAATATAATCAGCTTCAAAAGATAATGCAGAAACTGGTATAAAGGAAGCAACACCAGTGCTGTCACTACTCTGCCTCTGTTGCTGTTTTTTCCATTTCCTTTTGCCTGTCAGCAGACCTTGAGCTCATGACTCTTTTGTCCTTGCTTTGGCACATTCAACATGTGGGATTCATCACCCTCATAAGGGTTAGCATCTGCTTTTAACTATGCAGGAATTCTATAAAGCATTGTTATCAATGGTGCAAGAGAGGAAAGCTATCAGCACAAATATCACAGATGAACTGAAAGATTTTCAGGATGTGTAAGTCTGAAATATTTCTGACAGGTCAGCTAAAAGATGCATTAAGGCAGAATATAACACTCATCAATCTCAAGAAATGCTTTTCTTTCCTTGACTTCTACCCATTGGAGCAAATCCTGAGCCTCTAAGTCAGCTTGTTGACATACTGGGGCAGAAAAACACTTGTTAAAAAACATTGCAAAAGCTCTGTAATAAACCTCTGTGTCTTAACATTACTGATATATACAGCAGTCATTCTTCATAGGGCTGCTCAGTGTCCTGGGCAGCCAGGAACCACACTCATTTTAGATTATTCTTACTTTAAGTACAGGTGCATCTCTATTGACATAAACTTGGAGAACCATATCCAAGGAACAAAAGTCAGGTCTTACCTCCCATGAAATTAAATCAAGAGACGTGAGTGTAGTAAAGGACAGTGACAGCCTGCTGCTGAAATACTGGTGTTACAACCAGCTCGATTGCCTTCTCACTTGGTTTTGAAGTAGGTCAGGAGAGAACCTAACACTGTGCTTTCAAGTGGTTAGTGGACACCTTGGAGGAGCCACCAAGAAGTCAAACATGGCCAGAAGTAGCAGAGGAGCTGTTCACAGCTCCCAGCCATTGTGTGGATCAGGGAGGTTTGGGCTCTCAGCCCCTGAGCTGCAGGGCTGCCTAAAAAGGCTGGAGCAAAGCAGCCCCAGGAGGGGCTTCTGGGCTGGTGGAGTCTTGGAGTCAGGTCTGTGGTCTGATTGATTAAATAAAGGGCATTTTTATGTCTGTAGATCTGCAGGGATGATCTGAGTGGGAGATCTTTCTACCTGGGGACAAGGAATGACCCAAAAATGCCTTAACTAAGACAACTGTGTCTTAGCAACTCAGAGCTCCTCAGATCAGGAGCCATCTGTTAGTGGGCATCTCTAGGTGGGCAGGGACACTGCAGTGCTCCATCCTGCCTTTGCTCATAGACAAACCACACTGAAGTTCTCAATACTTCAGCTGCCCTAAATCCCATTTCTCCCATGCAGCTGAGTTTACTGTTAAGGAATTATGGAATTACAGAACCTTGAACACTTATAAATGTGAAGACTGCATTGACTAATGCCTCAGCCAATATCACATGAATATAGTTTAAAGTTAACTTCATATTCATAATTCATACTGAAGGATGGCCTAACCCATCCTGGGGATAAATGTAAGTTTTGCATAAACTCACTTAGCTGCCAAATACAAGCTGGCATATGGCTTTATTCTTATATGAATAAAATACCAACTATCTCCCATGATGGTAAACAGGAACAATATTTAAAGGACCTAAAATACATGATGAGCAGTCTCAACCATTTTACAAAAGCAAATGTAATAATAGAGGAAGAGAGGGGTCTTATAAAAATATTATAATGAAAATGGCATTCAGAAATCCATTAGCAAGTGGCTGTGCTTCATCACAGCACCAGGAAAGTATTTCAAATGTAAGCAAGGATCTTTGCTTTTAAAATCCTTAATGAAGATGTAAAGTACTAAAAGCCACTGGGAAATCTTAAAAAAATGAAAGCAAGACCCTGCAGCAAAGCTAACACCTTGTTTCATAATGGATTACAAGTTGATACTGTTGGTCTTGCATACATTACTGCAGACTACCATTATCTGAGTGAATGAAACTGCAAGACTCGCCTACTTTTTTTTTCCTTGGCCTCCTTATTTCAGCTAAGATTTGCTTCATTTATTGATCTCCCTGATGGATACCATAGCAATGGATGAAACAGGGCCATTTATTGAAACTTCCTTTTATTAGGTTAAACAAAATGCATTCAGGTGAAAACTGAATGGAAAGATAAAACAGGCATTGAAAACAGGTAAGGGGAGTACTTGTGGAGGATTGGGTTTTGAAACATGGCTTAAAGTTTGTTCTTTTGGTAGGAAATTTGGTGTAATCTGTATATTGCAAAGACCCCAATGGTTTTTAAGGAGAATATTAAGATTTATTAGGTGCAGAAGCTCCTAGTTGCTGTATCCTGCAGCAACAGCTAGAGATCAGAGCCTCCCAAAGCCAGTGGTGAAGACCCTGCTAAAGACCTCTTCAAAATGTCCTGCACTAAAAAGGACCTTTTTCCTGTAGATGATCACTTCAGACAAAACCTGTGATTTTTTTTTTATGACCACATTTTTTCCAAGTGCTCACCCCCTGTCATTTTGTTGTCAGGTATGGCTACAGGAGGATGTGTTGTGCAGCCACTGAGTGTCTCTGAGGAATGCAAAGACAGTTTATAAGGGCATAATTTCACTGCAAACAAGTCATTCAGTAGTACATTACTTTGCCACATCAAGGAAGAGAAAATTCCCTGGAAGTTGCAAACCCCTGGAGTTTATCCTTTGCCAGTAAATTAATTGAGGAAAACCAAGCTGATACCTCATATTTTTTAATGTAAACCACAATTAAAGGAATCCTGGCTTCCGAGGTAGGTGGTGTCTGAGAAAAGGATAATTGGAGCATCTTCTTCAGCAAGAACAAATGTTGTGCCTGGGCTAGTAATGCTGGGCAGCTCTTCTCAGTGAGCTGGTGCCCACTGCTGTGCTTCAAGCAGTGCATTTGTGCTGCAGGCCCTGTTTAACCCATGCTGTGCCACACGGGGAGCCCTGGGGGTGTCCCAGGTCAGCAAGGCACACCCCTCCACATGGGCCAGTACTTCTGGTGTATGACAAATTCCAACTCTCATCATTGTGGTTCCAACTACAACAAATTTATCAATTCCATGGAGTCTTGTATTCACCTACAGCTGCAGGGGCACGGCCTCAGCTCCTCTGGAAACTGTGTTTGCTTCCAGGCATGCTCACCCTGCACTACACTACACTGTTGGCTATGTAGAGAAAAGCACCATGCAGCCAGTAACTGAGAATTAACTGCTTGGCTAGGACTGAACTCCAGCACCTTTATAATGAGCTAAAAAACCCAAATCCCTGAATATAATCAGTTGTAGAACCATCCCCAAGGTCTCACCTTTAGCTGTCATTCCATCAGAAGTCACACACACCCTGGACTCGCTGGTCACTTTCTGCTACAGGCAGCATCTGCTCCTGGTTTGCACTTCCTGAGTAGCTCTGTGAGTAGCACAGCCTCCTTGCATCCGCTTTGCAGTGCAGGAAAGGTTAATGTTCAGCCCTAGATTGAAGGAACTGGGCTTTGAGCTCTCAAAGTACACTTTTTTTTAAAAAAAGATGCTGTAAGAGCACACAGCTGCATAAAGGATGAATGATTCACTTCCTTATGCCTGATGGGCAAGAGAAGTCAATGTCTTAAGTGTAATAAAGTTGATGAATTATGGGCGTTAAGAGGCAGATCTTGCAATGGAATAAAGAGAATGCAGCAGGCAATCGGTGCAGTGAAACTACTGTTTACGCACTTCACAGCTTAACAAAAACCATAACAATATATAGAGATTGATTTTATAATATAACATAATGATTTCATGCACAGTAGCTATTATAAAGTGATCTATTGTTTATTTGTTCTGTCGATGCCCAGCAGTAACTGGTTATTTGTCTCCCTGTGCAAGAAGGGAGCTGGCAGAACATTACCTCGAAGTCAGTGCTGGTTTCTAATGGTTGACCATTCAGAAGGTGTTACAAAGGCTGAATCTATGCTGATAAACAAAGGAAATCCAGGAATAAATGACTGTCCCCAGGGTCAACAGGCTCAGCCTGGCTTATAACCTTGTGCTTAGGCTACGTGGTTGTGATGGGCCATGCTTGCACTGCACTGGAGGTGGCCCTTGGTATTTCTTAGGTACACTGTGGCTTGAGACAGAAATAATTGCAGTTTTCGGGCTTCTCTTTAACTTTCAAAATACATGAAATAACACACTGTGTTGCATCTCACTAGTTTGGTGGTTTTGGGGTTTTATTTGGTTTGGTTTGGTCTGGTTTACCAATTAGCAGAAACCAGCCATTGAGTTGGGCAGTGGGATGGAGACATGGGTGTCACCCAGCTATCACCCAGCCCCCTGCTCTCTCCTGCACTGAGATTTTAGGCATTCAGTATTACTTTGCTGCCACAGGTTTTTCAAGTGGCTGTGCCTGATGATTTGGGGCCAGAAGTGGGAAAGAAGTTTCTCCCAGCAAAATCAAGGTGGGTGCTGAGGGAATGCAAAGCAAAGTTCATTCTGAGCACGTCTGAGAGTCTGGACACGCATCTTTTGACTCCTCCACGGGCCTTCACATGTTCTTATCACATTGCCATGTGTTCAGGCCTGGTGGGGTAGCTGCTTGTTTCTCATGGGTCATGGATATCAGACCCAGTTCTCTCCTGAGCTGGGTTATGCAAAGTCCCAGTATGTGGTGGAAGTTGTGCAGCTCTCTGAGGACAGTGGATGTGTGGTGGGACAAAGAAAAGGGAGAGATGTTAAGAAAACAAACATCCAAAGAGTAAGATGGCTTGTGCAGACTGATGCAGTGAGCATGTGTGTGCAGGTGTGTGCAGCACCACTGTGGGCACATGCACCACTTGGGTTCTCTTGGTGCATTTGGTGGTTTGAGTTATACCTGTCAAACTCCAGGCCTGAACCTCCTTCCTTCTTTGGATAATCTATTTCCTTTTTCTTTTAGTTCTTCAAAATCCCCCTACTAGTCCTGGAGAGTGTCAGAGAGGACTCACTGTTCCAAAGCATCTTTATTTGTATGATTTACTCTATTTCATATCCAGCTGCCTACTCTTGCTGGCACTGGAAGAATCAGAGCTGTGTCTGTGCTTCTTCTGTAGTACCAGGGAATTAGGATTTCTATGTAAGATCTCAGTGCCAAAAGGCTTTTAGCCATGCTGGTAGCAGTGGAGATATTCTGTCTTGTAGCTACTGAATTTTTGGTCAGGTATTGCTGGGTCAGCAAAGAGTTTGATGTTGCATCTTCAATGGACCCTTTTTATTCTCATTATTTTTTCTGTGAGAAAATAAAGCTTTGAAACTGCTCAAATGTTGTTGGCCTTGCCTTATTGCATGTAATTTTGAAGCATTTGTTCCAGGCACACTACACTTTTTGCCATTTAGTGATTACCTTTAAATTCCACGAAGCCTTTTCTCATGTGCCCTTGTGCAGTGCTTTGGGAGATTGTCTGATGTGAAAGGCACTATTACACATTGAACTGATTATTGTTGTTTGTTGCTGTTAACACAGACAAGAAACCCTCCTGGCAGGGAAACAACTTCTTTGCTAATAAGTATTCATAATTTGTATCTCAGCAAAAGATGTAAACATATATTATCATTAAATAGGCTGTAATTTTAATTGCCTATAAATGTTATTAATTCTGATTGTGATTATTCAATAGGTAATAAAGATAAAGGCTGTCAAAATTAATTAAGTACATATTCATTAAATTCAAGGTAGCTTCAGTTTCTTTATTGCACAAATACAATTAACACTTAATCTGAATCTCAGTAAGTTACATAATCATGTGACTCAAAATAAAGGGAGGATACAACCTTGGCCTTTTACTTTTTACATGGGAAAACATTAATGATGCTGACATTGGAGACAATTAGACAGTGTCGGCCAATTGTTTTTAGTCAGCTTTCTCTCACATCTGTGGTGTCTACAAGCAAGAAGGGCCATTGTTTCTGCAGGCCTCCGTCGCGCTTTGGCTCTTTGTGCTAACCGTCAATCTCTTGCTGAATATCAAAGCTGTGAGGAAATTAGAACAGACCAGCTCTACTGCACCACACTAAAGCTTAGCAGGGTGCATCCACTATGCTACTAATTAGGCAGTGGCCAACAAAATAACCTGTCAATGTGTGCTTGCCATTTCCCACACACCTGCATTTCATACACTAATAAGCGTACAGCCGTGGAGAGAAAGGAGTAACTGCTGAAGTGTGAAAAATGAACAAAATATAACAATGTTTCTCTCCCCACCTATACTACTGCCAATTACCATTTAACATTAGGTAGAATCAACATGTCGGAAGAAATACAATACAGTATCTGAAACTAAAGAGGGGGTAGGAAGGAGCAAAGCCACACATAGCGAGTGTATTAATGTTTGCTGCAGAACGTCGCGCTAAGCGGAATCTCTCGTTATTTGTAAAAACCAGGAGGCTGAAAATGATCGTGATTAGGGTTTTTCTATTCACGTCAGCCCAGACAGAAATCCATATTTTCGTTGCTTACCAAAAATATGTGAATAAAAGCAGTGGCCAGTGACTACTCCAGCGCTGTTCTAGCAGAATGCATCTTTCATGTGCACCAGTGCAGCCAAGCCAGTGCAGGCTGACTGAAGTTCTCATCTCTAATTTACTTTCAGCAGGCCTCTCTAAAGCTTCTGTTCTCCATCCTTCCACCTTACAATCCCTTCATTTGAAATCATATCTATCAGGATGCCAAAACCCACTTGCCTGGTGAACTTACTACGTTTGTGCTGTTATTTCCTGCCACGAATCTCTCCCCTGCTATACGCAGTTAGAAAACTCCTAGAAATTACTTTTCTGTCCGAGTGATAAAAGTACACAGAAGTGTCCTGTTATTACTGTTATGAAAGTGGGAGGAGGAATGCTTATGCAGTGATTAGAAATATTGTGTTTGAAAGCGGCTCATCCTCAAAACACAGAAATTAGTTTTATTACAAGCGTTACGGCATCGCTGCGAGTTCACACAACTCCCACTTACAAACCCTTGTAAATTGCTGGGTTTTGTACCATAGTAATTCTCACACCATATATTTCTTTCCCTTTCCCTTTGCTTTAATGCCTGATCAGATTGCAGGAGTGATGATTTAGAAGTGATATGCACTGAAAACAAAGCAGAGCAGAAGTAAAGATATTAAGTCATGTGCAAAACACCCAGGGCCACGCTGCTAAGGCCATTACCTTTGCCAAAGGTCTGACTCAGCTGAATTCAGCATTTCAGACTTGGAGCTTTTTATTTTTTCCCTCTTTGCACAAACCCAAGGGTTATAAATGCAAATCTACTCATATGAAACACTGTGAACCCCTGTAGAACTCCCTCCCCCTCCATCCTGATGCATATACTTAAATTCTCTTTTTTTTTTTTTTCTTTCCATGGACTTGAGCTTTGGTGGATCGAGTAAATGAAGGGCAGAATTCCCTTCAAAAACAGATTTATGGAAATATATCACTCCAGAGTAGCCATCCTACCAGGCATCTTCAATATAAAGCTGAATTTAAAACATGAAATGAAAACCAGAAGGGCCAATGCTATGTGCGGATGAAGCTGTTTTCCTCTACAAGAAAAATCACTTCATGTCAATATGTAGGAGAAATGACTATATTGTTATGCTATCCTTGATGGAAATCATACAATAAAGGCCAATATTCAAATGGTATTTGTTAGATACTTTTGAACACCACTCTGCCTTTCATTAGACTTTATCCAGGAGCAGCATTTTCAATTATAAATAAAAACTTTCTCCGCCTCTTCCCACTTGAGCTCAAGTACAGAAGGCCCCTATTTAAAATGCAGCTCCCGAGCAGGCCACCAGGCCGCCTGTTCAGCTGCCAGTGGCTTTTGTGTACAAAGATGTTAATTGGTCCTAATCCCCTCCTAGAAGCTGTTTTGGTAGCCTGACCTGGCACCCCAAAGGACACCTTGGTGTGAAAAACTAAAGGGCCCATTGAAAAGAGAGTGAAAAGCAGCACTGAGCATTCCAACACATTTTAATTTCAGGAATTAAAAAAAAAAAAAAAAAAAAGGGAAAAAAAAAAGAGGAAAAGCGAGGGGAGGGGAGGGTGTAGCCAGAGGGGTGATGGCAGAGGGGGGGATGGCACACATCAACTTGCTGATTCTGAATTGGTCGTACAAAGCTTTAGTAACCATGAAGTAAACTCTATGAACACCATTTACAACACACACACATCCAAAAATGGAAAAAAAAGCCAAGATCTCCTTATATTCCAGCTTTGGATTATGATCTTTCTTCCATTATGTTGTTTCTGATGCACAAACTCGGTTTTGGAGAGCTGAAGGAACCCAAATGCAACCCAAGGGTCTGACATCCCTTTCTCTGTCCTCCTCGGGAGGAGCTGGGCAAATCCAGACCAAAATTAGTTTCCCTATGGATTCTGCTGGCCCATTATGTGGCACAAAAAAAGCATCCAGGACCTGAAGTAGAGAAGACATTTTTTATTAGGTACTTACAGAGCTACCGGGGCGGGGGCTGGGGCAGAGGGGGAGGACGGGAAGGACGGGAAAAGGGGAAAAAAGGCAGCTATTATGGCAAACTTATAATCAAATGTACACAAGAAATGTTAGATATAAACACTCCCCCTTAGGAAGTTGTAAAATGCTATCTGTTCAGCATGCCATTGTGCAAAATGTACATTTACAGCTTGGGTGGTAAATTATGCTAATAGAATGCACAAACCTCAACCGTGAGGTTTTGAATTTTTTGACACAGTTCACAGATCAACTTCATAGGTCAAAGGAGTTTGCCTCCCACAGCCTGATAGAGAGATATACAGTCTGGGTGTATTATTATAATCTTGCTGAATGCAAGTTTTTGAGTAGGATATATTTGGTATATTTTCATCTCTAAATTTGTTCATAATGATTATTTTTCATTAGAAACTGTTCTAGGCAAGGACAAAACACTTAGGAGACTCTTTTCATGGAAGTATTTCAAGGTGTTGAATGCAAAAACCCAGTAATAAAAGCTTCCATAGCACACCAATGTACACAGAAAGGAAGCTACACTAGCAATTCTTTCACCAAAGAACAACTACTCAGATGTACTTTTTCATGAGCTTTTGCAGTACAAGGGGAAAGAAAGAAAGAAAGGGCATATAAAATGTTAGATTCCTTAATCAGCAGAGATTTTCTGCTCAAAGAACAGGGGCCCATGGTTAGAGTTGGAAGGTAAGACAAAGACACGATTCTTGCACAATTACTGTAAAACAAACAAACCAAACCCCCCCTCCCCGAACACAAAGCGCCTAAGAAATGCAGAGTATCCATTTGGAGAGAACAGCAAAAAGTGCTGCATTCTCCTCCCGATCTCCTAAAGCACTTCTGGGCATCTAAAGTTTGCAAATCACATTGTTAGCGTTTTCCAGACTCTTATAAAAATATAGCTATATTTTTATGCCAAGTTAAGAAAGGGTAGCTATCAGAATTTAATCTTGTTCTGTTATCTCAAGGTGCCTTTTTGATTTGAATGCTTGATTCACTGCTCTCATCGTGATAAAATTACTCTGTCTCCAACATGGCATTTTCTGAATCAGCTGCTTAAAAATGTTATGGTAAGGTATGTCTCAGAAATGAGGTGGGACTACAAATGCACCTTAAAAATGGATGAAAATTACGATTTTCAAACTAAAAGAAATTTCCTTGCAAGCTGAAAAGTTAAATGAAGGGAAACGTTAAAACTTCAATGTCGAGTAAAAAGGCTGATAACATTCCTTTTCCCAGAATGTATTTGTCTTTTTAAAGTATACAAACATATTTTAATAATTCTGGATGTTTCACGGGTTTATTTCTGCTTCAAATAACTTCTTTGCAGTGAAAGCAAAGGCAGGAAAGAACTCAAAGGGACACAGGGAGACAGGGTTTGGGTGAATGTTTCCATGTGCATCCCCTAAAATGTGCTGGAGGAGGTGCTCAGCAAGCACAGAGCATCTGCTGCTTAGAAAGGTGACATGTTTGAGGAATTTAATTAAAACAATCAGAATCAGTTCTGTAGACCCAGACCTCAGTCTGTGAGTCATCTGCAGGTGAATCATGCTCTGTCTCCTGAACTGAACTGATTATTCACATGAGTAAGGTGAGCAGAGCTTGTTCCAGGGTCATCCATGTAAGTCCTCATTATAGAACAGCCCTGAAGTTGCCTGAACTGAGGCAGCAGAAAAGAATGAACAAATTAACCCAAAAAATCCTGCTTCAAACTCCACTGTGTGTCCCCCAGCTCTGCAAGCTTCTCTGGCACTGCACAGGGTCAGAGCAGAAGACAAACCTTCCCTCAAAGCAAGGGCTGTCCCTGGAAACCACAGCAGATAATTTGAAATGCAAAAAAAAAATAGTATTTCTTTTCAAGGGGATTGAAAAGTAACTTCTCCAGAGCCCAAATGGTTCTTATTTTTCACTGGACTGCCCAGAGAAAGCTTTCAGATGAAGCCTTGCTTATGAGCTGCTGCTGGTGTGTGTGGATCTGTGCTTTCCCCTCAGTATTCCTGCACATTAAAAAAAAAAAAAATAGCAGGGAGAGAAGCAGCCTCTGAAAACCACTCCTTCCTCTTTTGGGAGGTGAGTGTATAGTGAATATGTCAAACTTTTTTTTCTCCCCATTCCAATCATTTTCCTCCACTCCCCCTCACATTTACAGCTCTAGTGGTATTTCAATCCAGTTAATGTTGTAATCCAGTGTTGTAAATGTCACAGGGGTTAATCTCTACCAAGCTTTTAAGAAAATAAATCAGCATTTTGACTGATTTGATACTTTTAAAAGTTTCCACCCACTCCTCCTTTCTTTTTCTGATGTGGCAGGAGGGGCATTAAACTCTGGGTGAGCCTGTAAGAAACTGTTGGATATTTTCTGTTATCCCTGCCAGGTGGCAGAGAACAACAAGAATATACAACTCCTTTTTGCAGGAGATTAGTAAAATAGAAGGATTCCTAAATGAGGGCCTGATCCTGATGGGCTCCCTTCTGTCCCCCTTGAATTCTGGGAGAAAAAAAAAAAAAAAAGATGAAGCAAAGAATTTGAACAAAAGGGGGAAAATTTAAAAAAATATTTGAGAGCATGCAGTGGCATTCCTTGCCCCTGTTGGTGCACCCACAAACTTTGAGCTGTCTGGTGCAAAGCCTCCAGGAGTTTACAAAGTTGCAGCTTTTGCTTTTGAATTTCCATCCCAGGCTTTTGAGGGGCATTGGTGGAAATCCCAGCCACGCTCACACCTGGTTCCACCGGCACTCAGAGGATGCTGCTCACTCTGAACCTCCCTCTGGCATCGGGGCTGGCTGGAGGCAGAGCAGAGCTGGGGAGGGCAGAGCATTTCCAGGGTGCCAAAAATGTCCTTGTTCCTCTTTTTTGTGAATGTCAGCAGCCAGCAAACGCAGGCGGCTGGGAAGGAGGGGCCGTGCTGTGCCAGCTGCTGTGCTGGGGGAAGAAAGGCACACCAGGAGCAGCAGAGAGAGAATCAGCAAGCACAGAGCACCGAGGGTCCTCCCCAAAGCCAGCCAGGTAGGCAGGGACCCCCAGTGCCCCCATCCCTCCTGAGGGGGCCAGCTCTGGAGAGCAATGGCAGGGATCAAAACGGAGGCAGCAGCACTGCAAAGCTAACCTGATCTCCTCAGGAGGATGCAGAATATTACTGCTGTGATTTTATTGTCAGAAATGCCTAGGAAGATGAAGCAATTAAATGTTACAGGTGTTCTCTGCCCACTCTGGGTGTATCAATGAGATAAACTTCTGCTCCAAATGGAAAACACTGGTATCTGTGTTTTAGAAATGAGGAGGTTTAATACAAAAGCTGGCACATGGCTTTCAGAGATAATCTGTCACATAATCAGGAGCAGAACATAAACCTAATGTTTAAAATCTTGCAGGGGTGTTGGGGGCGGTCTTGGCCCTACTGCACACCCTCTGAAACCTGCTGGTCTTGAACCCAGGTCTAAGAAACCTCCTAAAGGAGGTCTTACAAAACTCCAGAATGTTCAACCTCTCACATGGGATACACCATCCCCCAGCTCAGATTCAGATGATAACAACGCTTTTGTGAATAGATTAATTCCTTCTCCAAAAATCTCCATTCACTTTACTTTTTTCTACAAAAGTCTGGCAGTATCAAAATGTGTAGTTTTTCTAAAACTGCTTAACAATGAAATACCAAAAATCCCACCCTTTTTCTCTCTAAATAACCTGCATGCCTAGAAAACAGTGAATACACAATTTAAGGAAAATCAATCTAAATCTGTCCCCAAAAGCACAGCAAAGGTAGCGGATGTGGATTGGCTTCCTGTATTTGCATTTCCTTCACACAATGAGTGGATCTAGTTACATTTGTTTCACCTTTCAGCTATTTCTCCAATTTTCCTTCCTGAATGGAGGAATTTATCCTTTTTTTTTTCTCCCAGAGTCAATGCTGGGGAGGGAAGCAAGGAAGTTATCAAAGGGGGGAGGGTGGGGAGAACAGCCTAGCCAGAGCTAAGGCTGTAATTACCTTAGAAACATAAAGGTCTATTCTCTCATTGCTGAAAAAGGGGAATTACACACATAACTTCCATTAACATTAATGGGGCTCACCTACATAAATCCCTGGCACATCAATGGCAGAATAGATCCTGTATAACTATAGGTACTGTTTACTCAAAGGAAGTGTGTACCAAAGCATACTGCCTAAATCAGGATAGAGTGGGTGAAAGCTCTACCTTACTCATTTCATTGTCATTTCCTCTTGAAGGGCAATTATCAAGAAATTATTGGGTAGTGGCATCTTAATATCATGCTCTCCTGCCTTTTTACTTCTTCCCTGACAAAGGCAAAAGCTGACAGAATGTAAAATATTTTCATAATGGATTTTTTCCTAGTTGTTTTTCTGGTACTCCCCCTTTTCTACAAACAGAGACACACATCACTTGTGTTTATCCCTCTCTGCTCTGTCTCTGTGTGTGCTTATGAAGGCTGGGCCAGTTTATAGCCAGTAACATAAAATAAAAAACACTTTATCTCTCTTTCTTTTCGTGGATATAGGAAAGAAAGTAGTTGCTTTTCTTTTTTTTTCAAGTTGATCTGCTGTTCAGAATGGCTATTGCATGAATGTCACTCCAGATGCTGCATGTAGTAAGGGATTTAGTGTTCACCATTACTGTTAAACACAGTGCAACAACATCTCATTGAGTCAGTGCAATCATAAGGAAGAAAACTGGGAGCTCCAGCTACCCGCAATGCTTTGAATTGCTCCAGATTTTGGAGTGGTAAGACAAGAATAAAGAATATTTATAGCAATCCTGGAACTGCAAATCACCATCTGACACTTTGTGGCTATAAAAGTTAAGCTCCAGTAATTGTGCAGGCTTACCTTGGCAGGCTGTCTCGAGGCACTGCCAGCAGCAGCACGGTGACAGGGGGCTAAATGCCCAGTCCAGGCAGTCTTGTTGCTGAACACAATGTCCCATTCCTTATATTCCTAAAATACAGGCCTCAAAGTACCAAATGGTTAGTTCTTATGTAAATCTCACATAATTTACTGTTGGTTCTGGGAGGTTTTTCTGTTTGGTTGGTTTTTTGTTTTGCTTTGTTTTGTTTGTTTTTGTTTTTGTTTGGTTTGGGTTTGGTTTTGTTTATTGTTGTTTTGTTTTGTTTTGCTTTTTTTGAATGTTTTTTGTTTGTTTGTTTGTTTGTTTTTATTTTAGTTCAGAAAGTGTAAAATTCATCCACAGAGAAGCACTGATCTTTGGATGAGGCAGAGATCACCCTCATGGATTTATTGAGTGAAAGGAAAATATCCTCCAGGCCATGCAGAGCAGGACCCCAGACCCTCCCTACCAGTGAGCTGCTGGTCTGATCCACTCCTCTCCTTCCTTGTTTGCTCTTCCCTGGTTTATAGGAGGCTCTCTGACTGCTCAGAGGCTGGATGGGCTTGGGAGGGAATGCTTTTCCCTACTGTTCCAAGAGGAATTTCTCTCTTTAAGGAGCTCTTTAGCCAGCCTGTGGTGCCCTGCATCCCCTGCATTGCCAACAAAAAATCTACAACGAAAGCAAAATATTGTGCAGCAGAATGTAACTGAGGAAAATATAGATGGTGTTTAATCAGAACCCCCAGCTTAATGTCTGGAAGCGCTGTCTCAAAGTCATCCTTTAGTCTGGCAGTTATCAGGGTCTATTCTACATGAAAGGATAAAAGGAGGAACAGAAAATAAAATCCAGACCTATTCAGAAAACCCAGACCTGATATATATGAGGGACATAAAATGGGAGGATTAGATTTGTGAAGAAACACATCTAATGTGAGTGGCATGAGTCTGCTCCATATATCATATTCAGAGAGGGAAATCATTTGTGATGGTCTTGCAGCTCTTCTAGGCATCTGCAGAGATCATATCAAATCTATTTAAAACGTGAAGTTTCTGGTTCTATATGTCAAAGTCAATTATGTCCCTGGCTTTGAAGAGGGCAGAGTTTCACTCCCTATAAACACAGAGGGATAGAAGTTATTATTGTTGGCTTTTTGGAGCAGCTCCTCCAGTGATTCCCCTTTTAATGAGACATGTTACCGTGGCTGTGAGGGAAGGCCAGGTTCTGCAGACCTCATTTCTATGAAGTGTGGGTGAGCCAAATATGAGTTTTGCTTGAGTAGGGGCTGCAGATGTGATCCTGTGTTTTCATAAGCCCCTAAGAGAATTGCTTTATAAGCAGCAAAGGCAGGCAGAGCAGGACCAGCCAGTCAGGACCAGGGAATAACTTTGGAAAACTTGTAAAAGCAGGGGAGAGACTTTAAAACCAAAAAGCTATTTAAAACAGGTGTCCTGTAAAGCTCTTAAAATTTACCTGCTCAGTACAGTATGCAACTTGTTGAAGTATAATGTATTGACTTTTCTTGGAAAAAAATTAACTTCTCTTTTCTACTTAGCTGCCAATTTTTATGCTGAACTTTTGCCTTTCCTGGAGGTTCCTCATATGAGCACTTGGAACAAGAATTTACCTACCTGAGTAGTGATCAGGCAGAAAGAATACACTAGGCATGCTGTTTTCACCTTCTCATATCTTAAGCATGACTTCTGTACCAGTCAAGCCTGATAATAGACCCCGGGGACAAAATAAACTAAAGTAACTAACTCAGCATCATCTGAATGTACTTCCTCATAAAAAAGCAGCAGTGCCCTGGCCCACTTGGTCTTCCTGACCTGCTGCCATCTATCTAATCCTATTGATAGAAATAAACCTTGAATAGAACTGCTAATATATCTCTTCTCTGAGAATGGCTCCTGATACCATGCTTATCAAAAGCTTGGGGCTTTTTATCCCTCCTCAAAATGCATGTTTGCACCCTATGCATGCTACTCACTTCTTAATCTTCCTTCCAAGAGGGCACCAAGAAACCACCTTGATCTGGGGGTTTAACTTGTGCAGGCAAAGAAATGCTGCCACATTTCAGCAATATTTCTCAGTCAACTGAGACTGTGATGCCAGTTGCTGATCTCAGCCATAATTATTGAACAATTTTTTTTCTTTGGAAACACACAATTATCGAATTCATTGTAGACATACTGTATGCACTAACTTAATTTTAGCTGTATAATCTTATAATGGACATCAATGAATAGAGGATTAGTCAAAACCTATTAATAAAAAGATAAAAGAGGCCCTCAGATATTTTCTTTCAAAATGCACAGTAAGATTCAAGTTCTGCTTCTAGAGCCAAGCCCAAGTACCCAGCTTGCACAGTGGGCAGCACAGTAGGGGCAAGAGGGAGAAATCACTCCCTTTAAATTGTGGATTAGAAGCAAAACTACCTTGCAGGTCTGACTTTAGTTTTCATTTAGCAGTAAATGCCCTGTCCCAGAGAACCTGAGAACCCCTCAAAAGGGGTGATAGTCTGAGCAGTGTCTCAAGCCCATGAGTGTTTCCGTTTGCTTTTGCATAAAAATCTTGGCTCTATAAGGCTGCAAGGACTGTGATGGCAGGGGGCTGAGCTGGGGCTAGCAAAGCATACCACCAGCAAAGGGAGCAGCAGGACAACCTCCAACCCACACTGCTTCAGCTCTGAGCCTTCACTGCTAATTGCAGCAGAGCCAGGATACCCCAGTGTGCAAAATATCCAAAGGTGATCTGTTCTCAGGTGGATCAGACAGAGCAAAGGTTACTTTTTTCTGCATGTGTGAACACACACTTACGTGTTTCAACCTTTGGAGGAGGAAAAGCTTCAAGTGGTTCACATCCATGCATCTGAAGTTGACAGAAACTTTCTGCTGCCAGCAGTGGAGGCTGAAGTTTAGGTGAGCTGTATTTAAAAATTTATTTCAACACACATTGGAAAATTGCTTGGAAAATGTGGAGTAGGAACAGAGAATTAACTAGGAGAGGTTAGGTGAACATCATCTCTGTGCCACTGGGAGTATTTTCACTGCCTGGCTTTCAGAAATTTGGTAAGGAGAGAGTGATACATCCTGAGAACTCTCCAGTTCAATAGATCATTGTCATTTCTTTTACTGTCTGGAGAGCAGACTATCCCAAGGCTGTTCCTGCAGGGTTTGTAATTTCTTTCTCAGAACCCAGAGAGGTAATGGATAATGTCACCAAAAAGAAAAACTATATTACCATTCTCCCCAAAATACACCAAAACCATGAGATGGCTGGGATATAATGCTACCATGGTAGTCCTATCCCTGTATTGTCTGAGGCTTTCTCAGCTGAAAAGTTTCAAGGACATGTTTCAGGACACCCAAATACACTTTTTAGCACCATTTTCAGTTTCAAAGCTCTGTCAAAGTATTTCTCTCCTGAAAAAGGTACGAGCACACCAAGTACTGTTACTGCTGCTGCTGTTGCTTTCCTGTTAGAACAGCTCATAGTGACACTGGAGACAGGAATCTTAAGAACACCCTCCAGGGTGCTAGAGCAGAGGGACTGGGCTGTTCCCTGGAGTCCAGTGGCAGTGTAGCACCAAGAAGTGCTGGATGGACCTCAAGAACTGTTGGCAGAGCTGAAGGGCGATAGCTGTCACTTTATTCTGCACACTTAACTCCTATTAGTATTAATGGAGCAATACATAAACAGTTGAGAGCAGATCATGGCCTGCAGCTATTTATATATTTCTGCCTCATGTGCTGCATTTTCTGGCATTGTTCAGTGGTATCACCCATAAGCTTGCAGCCATTGTGTTTCTATTTTGACATATATAGGAGTGCGCATGTGAAATTTATAAAGGCAAAAAAGGAGGCATGCATTTTGAATGGAAGTGTATCTTTCAACAAGGGAAGTGGATTTCCTTATGTAAATGCTCTTGCTGCACAACCCCCCACTCCAGGCCTTCGTGTGGCCCCCAAGAGCTGCTTTTTGTAGGCTGCTGGTGCCCTCACCATCTTGTGCAGGACTTGTTTATTTGTATTTCAGTGGCACTTAGAGCTTCCCGAGGAGTGAGGTCCATTGTGTTATGTGCTGGGCACACAGCTGAATTGGAGCGAGCACAGCTTTCCCTGTGAGTGCTCTAGAGAGAGAATAGATCATTAAGGTCACTTGTTTTCCTTACAGAGGCCAAGGCAGGATTGATTCCTACATTATATTCTATCCGTGTATGTATTTTTCCTTCCCAGTTTCAAACAGCCAAGGTGCCAAGATATTACTCACTTCCCTTAGGAGAGTCTTCTGCAACCCAGACATCTCGTTCAGACAAAGTTATGCCTGAATTTTTTAAGCCCACATTTTTAAAAATTTCATTCTATTATTTCCAGATGGGGATTATTCATGTAGAGAAGGGCACTTGTCACAGAGGAAAGGGGAAGGAAACCATGGCCCCTGCCAGGGCAAAGAAAGGATTGGAGGAGGCAGCCTGAGTCAACCACAAGAAGAGTCCCACTAGCTCTTTCTACCTCCACCCACTTCCAGACACTCCTGGCCATGTTTGAGACAGCACTATTGAATCCATTCAGCACTACAGCATTGTATCTGTTCAGAGAAATGCACTTCAACAGGCCAACCACCCTTAAAAACAGCCCCATTGTTTCTCCCAAAAGCCTCATTGAAATCTGTATGTATAACTGGCTGCTGTTTTGTGAGTTAGCCATACTTGTGTATTACTGATTTGAAAATGAATGCTCCTTGGAGGGTTATTTTCTTTGAAATACCTCTTCTCCAAAAAATGTTCCCCCTTCCTTCAACAATATCATTGGGGAAATTCCACCCTTTAGAAAGATGATCAATATTGCTTTGTGGACTGAGTATGGGATAGGAATTGGTGTTGGCAAGGGCATCAGAGCAGTGGTTTAACAAATCTGTGTCTCTATTTGCTGAGGAGCAGTGTTACCTGCCTTGCCCACCAGAGAGAGACACAATCACTCACACACACCTCAAAGTGCTTCTCTTTCATGCTGTCAATGAAGCAGGAGAAGCAGCTGGGCTAGAAGGATCTAGGAGGAATTATTCTACAGACTGCATTTTTCACTGTCAAGGTATCTTGCAGTAGCAGATTTGTTTGAATTCTTAAAAACACAAGCACAGATGTGGAGCACTGACAGATCCAGCAAGCAGAACCAGTGACACCTATTCCTCCAGGTGATAGTGCAAGGGTGAAAAACATGATAGATCTGTGAAGCACCATTCACAGCTGGGTTTGACAAAATTCTTCTTTGTTTCATTAATCACACCTCAAAACTATAAAAGTGCATTGTCAGATGTTCTAGATGAAAACCAGCAAATACATCTGATGGCTAAATATCCAAAACAGTGTGCCAGCTGTCACCCCTTTTGTGAGCTCCATACTGGTGATCAGCAACAGCAGCTTGCTCAGAGCTTTGTTGATGCAGGTGCCTCTTTCAGGATACAGCTGCAGTCACCTGCCCACCAATGCACCCACCACCCAGCAGCCCTGGAATCACAGACTGGTTTGGGTTGGAAGGGCTCTTTAAAGGCCATCTAGTCCAACCCCCTTGGAATAAACAGAACACTTTCCATTGGACCAGTTTGCTCAAAGCCTCATCCAACCTGGCTTTGGATGTTTCCAGGGACAGGGCATCCACCATCCCCATGGGCAGCATGTTTGACCACTCTCATTGTAAAGAATTAATCAGTATATTTAAAATAATTACCCCTTGCTGTATCTCTATCAGCACTATGGAAGACTCTGTCCTCACCTCTCTTTTAAACCCCCTTTAAGATCAGGTGCACCTGCAACCCCGCTTCATTCAGCTCCTGGCTGGATGAGGTTTTTTTCTGAGGTGCATGCTAAGACTGGCTTCCAGGTGCATTAAGAAAGACACATGCAGCTCTGGGTGAGGGGGGAAAAAATCTCCATCTCCACTTCGAAATGAGGGGTTAAACAAACCTGTGGCAAACTGGACTGCTTCACAGAGTGTGGTAATGGAGTTGATGCCATGCGGATGGCAGAAAGTGCACACGATATTGGCCAGTTGTTTGATACTGCCACTCTAAAGGCCCCAAGAATTAGACCAATTTCACACTAGAAGAGGTGCTTGTTTCTCACATTTTCTTTCACAGTTGGAGTCCTGGTCACTTGTTGATCTTCTGTCCTCATAAAATCTTTCCAGTTCATTTAAAAGTTGGCTCTCTTGTGCATTTCTTAAATTCTTTCTGAAGCTCAAGGTTTGAAATGCTTCCTTACTTCTGAGACTCCAAGGGAAAAACTGTAAAGTGAGCACCCTGACCCCAAAGGCCTTATGCTGCCAAATACAGTCAGCAAGAATTTGTGGTAGATGGGGCTGAGGGATCACGCTCCAGTATTAAGTACTGACTAAGTGGTATCTTGCACTTGAAGGCTTCAAAACCCTTTGCTTTGTCTCCAGCCTTCTCCAATGCATCTCTGTGATACAGGGTAGAAGTTCTCCTCTGAGAGATTTTCAAACTACTCTTTTTAAAATTTTACTCTCCCCATAAAAAATAGGTGGTCGTATAAGGCTGGTCAGTTATTTCCTTGAAGTTAAGGACATCTCTTCTTTCCCTATAATTTTAGAAAATACTGCTATTGAGTCCTTTCAACATGGTTATTTGCAAGATAACTCATGAAAACGTGCTGCTGCCTGTGCTACTCTCTTTCCCTCTCTCAGAGCACACTATGTACATGAAGATGAATATTTCTTACATAACAACATAGACCAAGTAGCATTATATTAATTAACAATCGTGCACAGCTCTAGCTATGGAAAGAACTGAATTCAAGTCCTGCATTGTTTTGTGATGCAAAACTCACTAGTTCTAGAAAATTACTGCAGGAGTTCACCAGTAGATTAACTCTTGAATTAATCAAGACTGAAAGTGAGAATTGTTGGAAACATATTTTTGGTTTGTCTCCAATCCCAAACTACCAAGAGTTAATAGACTCTTGGGTATTAACCCATACACACTTGGGTAATCCCCACAATGCTACCACCCACGAAAGTACACCTTGAAAGTACCTTGTCCTGTTATTATAAAGCAGATGTATTTATTTTAGGTAAATTGAACTAGGTTTTCTGCTTTTTCTGGTACTTGTAACCTCTTGATTTTTACACATCAAGAACTTGCAATGAAACACCTGATAGTTCTTTATGAAAATGTCACAAAACCCCTGATCTGAATATTTACATTAGTCTCTTCTTTTAAATCTTATGCAATAAATTTCAGAGTAACAAAGCAAAAAAAGATTCAGCTTTACACCAAAGCTTGTTTCCTGGATTTGCTCTTCTTTTGGGATACTTGTTATTTTAACCTTCACAAACAGACATTGCAAAATCTTCTCTGCCACTGACTTTTTTCCTGTGTTATCTGCATATCCACACTAATTACCTATGGAGTTCAGGCTATTTCAAGGGTTGTTCTTAGCAGAAGCATCCTTGTGTTTACATATAGCCAGATATTAAACTTGGAGGCTCTCAGATAAGTGAACTCTGGAAATTTCTTTTCAATAGTCACACAGGTATTTAGCAGGAGTACTTTATAGTGCTAATGTACTCACATGCATCTAGAGAGGAGTATATCTGCCCTCTAAACTGTGAAAACAAATG
This sequence comes from Cyanistes caeruleus, assembly GCF_971803275.1. Lineage (NCBI taxonomy): Eukaryota > Metazoa > Chordata > Aves > Passeriformes > Paridae > Cyanistes > Cyanistes caeruleus. The sequence continues at coordinate 6,672,247 of NC_141708.1, read as the reverse complement.
ATCAGATAGAAAATTATCATTTATCTTGAGTTTAATATAAACTATCATTGCAGCTCTTTAAAGAGTTTGAACTTGTGGCTTCAGACTTTCCACTGTTTGCTGTATTCTTAAGGACTGAAAAAGCTATTTATTTTTGTTATTCATATGAAAGAAGTGCTTATTGACTGGCCTAATTATGCAAGTGCACAGCAGAGGAGAATTTCTACCTGCAAATCTTACAACATAAACTAAATTAGAGTGGGAGCAGAACAGAAAGGGAAAGCAAGTGAACAAAGTGGTAGAACTGGAGCTCTCTGATTCCCAGCCAAGGTCTGCACATTCTGTCCCCACTGAATTTCTGCAATGTTGTACTTTCTCATAGAAGTTTCCCAGACACACATCCATAGTTCTGGAAAGAGCATTTAATGCTTTTAAGTAAGGATCCTGATCACCTACAGATCGTAGAAATATTGTTTAAGTGATGTCAAGGAAATAATCTTGCTCCTGTTAACTGTGACAACATTGTGTTTCACGTACATTTGGATTATAGGGAGGTTATGAAACATGGTGTGCCGATTTTGGCTGTGGTAGACTCAATTTTCTTCACAGTAGCTGCTGTGGGACTGTGTTTTGGATGTGTGATGAAAACAGTAATTCAGGGATGTGTTTGTTATTGCTGAGCAGCGCTTGCACAGCATCAGGGCCTTTCCTGCTCCCCACACCACAGGTGAGCTGGCTGGGGGACAGCTGGGACAGCTGGGACAGCGGTCAGGGGTATTTCCGACCCTGTGGCATCATGCTCAGCACAGAGCTGCAGGAGGAAAATCACTCTGTGGTTAGACTTGGAGGGCTGAACCGAGCAGGAAAACCTGCCAAGTGAAAATGTGCACTGTGGAACCAAAAGAGAGTTGCAGCAACCAAGTCTTTAATTTGAAACAATTTTGCCTTTCCTGAATTTTCTTTCCCGATTGACGCAATTCATGACGCGGCAACTCATCCCTGACCCGTCATTTTGGTTTTACAAAAAAAATAAAAAAAATAAAAAAAAATAATATTTTTTTTGAGAGCTGCCTTAAAATTCCAAATGCGTTTGGCGAGAGCGGATCTTTGGATGTAAGCTCCTCGGTGTGGCAGTGCCGGTGGCGGAGCTGCTGTGCAGGGCTGGGAGCGCTCTGCTCTCGGTGCCCGGCCCCGCGGAGGAGCCGCCGCTGTCCGCGGTGCTGAGCGGCCCCAGCTCCCAGCCCTGCCTCGGGGAAAGGCTCTGCCTTCCTCAGGAACACTGTGGAGACCAGGTGAGCTCCCACATCAGCCCACCGGGAGCAGGTTGCTCTCTGAACGTCAGCGGTTACACGGAAAGGATGTATAGGAATAGGATCGGTATTTCTATTAATTGGTTTTTGTAGCATCACTGGCGCTTAGGGCGCTCTTGCAGAAAAAAGACCATTTGTCTGAAATTGTTATGCCTTGAGGCCTCTTTGGCTGAGCTGGTGCTCTGGAACATTGCGTTGTATTTTTCCTCTTCGATTCATGTGTCTGATTGTCCAAAAACAACATGCTGAAATTCAGCTGGAACATTAGAATAATCGCATTAACTGTGGATAAAAATACAGAGATAAAGCTAACACCTTTTGTTTCATAGTAATTATATCCAGAGGGATGCAGGGTTTGGGTCATGAAGAAGTTTTGAGACAGTAACACCATCTCAGTCACAGAAACAGTACTTGTTTGCCCACAGAGCCCATAGAAGGTAAATACATTCTCAAAACTCCTATTTGCAGGCAGAGATTTCCATAGACATATCCTGGGCAGCTGGATTTGAGCACCTTCCAGCAGAATGAAAATATTTCTTGTTTACTTGGTTCCTTTTTTATAACTGTGTTTCATAATAAGTACTATATTCATTGATTTTTCATCTTTTTCCCATTTATCCACTCTTCTCAAATAACCCTCATATATTTGTCCTCAGCATTGAACATACTTCTAAGGAACTTAGATGTTCCATAGAAGAGTTTTTACTATGTAATTAGATGGCATTTCTTCTTTTATATACACAGCTTAGCCCTTGCTTCTGTGAAAGTCTGTGCACAGAGTACAAGGCATTTCCCTGAGGAGCACTAAGTCAAGCTGCCACAATTCTACTTAGAAACTTCAGGAGCTCAGATCTGTAATGAAATACAGACTAACAGATGAAATGCAATTTACAAGTCTGGTGCTTTCCCTTTGCAACAGACAAATTCCATGTATAAAAGTTTAAATCTATTCTTCTGGGTTTTTCCTCACTTGGCTCTTCTGATAAAAGATAAAACTTATTTTGAGCACAAATGGCCTATACTAAGACTGAAAGCAGTCCCTCTATGGTCATCATTTTCTCACAAAACACCATTTAAACTTTAAATTTTGTGAGGTAAAGACAGTAGAACATTTGGCAAGTGGAGGAGAAGCAAACTCACCAAGTTTCTGAGGATCTTAACAAAGGGCAACTATTTCATGTATCTCATGCTATTTTCCCTACAACCACATTCAAATTACACCAGTGGAAGAAAGTACGAAATATACACGTGAACATGGTTAGGCGTGTGTGTGCATCAATTAACTTGATATGTAATAATAATGACAGTAAAAATATCTAAGAAAACACAGTGCACTAAGAAATAATAAGCATAATCCCTTCCATTAAAAATGTTTCACTCCATGAGGCCAGTAATCCAAGACTGTTTCCATAAGGCTCTGCTGTTTTAACAGCTGTGACATGGTATAAAGTTTCCTATTTGGAGCCTGAGCACAATTAAAGTCCTCCTCAACACCTGATGTAATGGGCTCTTATTTGCTAATTCATCTCAGTAATCAGCTGATCTTGAGGATGTTCACAATGCTGTGTCCAGAGAAATATAGAGATTATCTTGGAGCATGCACTCAGGATGCCTTGGATTGCCTATTTACCCCTCCTTAGCTCTTTATGGCAACAGACACTTCACTCTCCTGCCTGCTTCCAATTTCCATTTAGGATTTGGTTTATGAAATTGTTTAGAGGCCTCAAGGAGATTATGACCATCTTATTGTAGACACCCTTTAGAGGCTTAAATTAGAGACCAGACAAGAAAATAAAGAAAGGAAGAAAGATCGGGGCTAACAAGAGGCAATAACTGCAAACATTGAATTTGAGTAAACTATGGTGGTTGTTAAATTTTTGATCACAATTTTGCCTCAGCTTTATTTCAGTACAAACAGACACTCCTTCTGAATAGGTTTAGATCAGCATCAGCATCCCCATTTCAGAGGAAGAGGAGGGAGAAACTCACTGACCAATGATTAACAGCGCTCTCAGAATCCGAAAAATTCTGGCAAAAATGAGAATTTGTCTTCTTAATTTTATTCTTAATATTTCTTCTTAATCTTAGTGGTGTAATATTTCTAATTAATCTTAGCTAATTAATTTTAATTAAGCCATGAGGACATCCTTCTATGCTTCTGTACACACAGCAAGTTGTCTTTCACTTGCTTCTCTCTCTAACAGCATTTCTGTAGCCAGGTGTGACCTCAGTAACCTTTTCTTCTCTTTTGTGTCCTGTCTGGCTTTCTTCCCAATATCCAGTCTGAATCCCTGGAGCCACAGCTCATGACTTGACAACTTGTTGCTTGCCAGGATGAATTTCTTCCTACTTTTTGTCCACTAAAATAAGAGAAAAAAAAAAATTCTGGAGGGGAATTTAAAAGAGCAGGAGCTCCAAGAGCTTTCCCTTGCAAATTTTTTGCTGGATTGATCCCTGTGAAGCTAGAATAATAGAAAATCTTCCAGTATGTAAAGGATACCAACCTTAGGAAAAATTTAAATTCATGTTAGCATTCATCTTTTTTATAAATTTTTGGGACAAAATTAGAAAACCAGTTTCCCTTTGGTTTTCCATCCATCTCACAGACTGCTTTTCATGCACCTTCAGTGACGTGCTTCTGGATTGTTGTGATGCTGCTTCTGCCATCCTCCTCATCCTTGGGCCAGCTCTGTGATCTCAGAAGCTCCTGATGAACCTTGATGGGACCAGCTGAGTGGTGAAGTGTCCCTTGAGCACGCCAGTCCAGCCATAAGACACTCCCTGGTTGTACCAGGAGCTCCTGCACGGTAGAGGTGGAAAGTACCAGAAAAATCATCTTCTCAAGCAAAGTGGGAAACAAAGGATAAGCAATTCTCCTTTGTAACCTTGGCAAACCACTTACCTGAACTGTGGCCTGAGTGGCACCATTGTGAATTGTAGAATGGTACCATTGACACAGCTACAAAAAACGCCCGGTAATTATTGGCTTGGGTTATGGTCAGGAGGGAAACTTACTGAGGGCCAGAGTCAATCTTCTTGTGACCCTATCAATGGTGGTCCTAAGTGGCACCATCTGAGTTCTCCTGGACTGCAGCAGCTGCAGCAGAACCTCCCTGACTGGGCCACCTGTCAGACCTCCCAAGCCAAGGCTGTGATACTCAAGGAACTGTCTCTGACAGCAAGGCTGAGGCTGATTCCCCCCACATCTCAACATTCCTCAAAGTGAAAACATTGCCTGTTGGGAAATGCAAAGGGATTTGGTGTATTTCACTGAACCTGAGGGGAATTTTTGATAGGTACCTTTACACCATTAGAAATAGGTGTACACATCATTTTACCTGTGTGCCTGTGAATTGGTCGTGGTATGACTGTCACTATCTCACATCTATGGTTAAGTCATTGTTATAATTCTAGTGAGCCCTACTGAATCACTTTGTAAATGTTAGAGAATTCAATGATTAAGTGCTGCTAAACCCTTTTGCACCCTTATCTTTGCATCCATATCCTTTACACCTTTACCTGCTTTTTCAGTCCCAGATTCCATACAAATAATTTCAAATTGCTTCTAAGTTGATCTTCCTTTTTATGCTTTAACCTGTGTGGTAAATAGTAGAGTGAACCTTGCCATCAAACTCTGTCAAGTTGCATCTTCAGAAATTCATATTAAACCCTGCTTTTACCCATACATTTGATGGTGTTTCTTTAAGCAGCCAAACCACTCATTTGTGAGAGGTGTAAGAAGAGGTTTCTACCAAGTGGATGTGCCTGGTTCTGTGATAGACTTTGTGGACTCACCTTGTGTGGACTGAACTGTTTTATTTGCCCTCTGTTACATGGGGTTCCTTGGTTTTCTGCTTCAGCTGAAACATAAAAAAACAGATTTATTTTCCCAGGGTGTGGCATCTCATCAGATGAGGCCTGTGATCCACTTTTCTTGCATTGGCAATGACACCAAGTGCCAAGTAGAGGTTTGTGTTCTGGGAAAATCCTTGTACTGGTGTGATGTTTTCATTCTTGCTCACAGCAGGGAGATCAAACAGAAGAATGGGTTGCAGATAGCAAAAGAGGAAAAAAAGCTCTGGGAATTTATTACTTTTTTTTTTTTCCACAGGGAGAATAAGAAAAAGAAAAAAGGCAGCACCTCTTGGCAAACAGTTATATTAAGTACAGTTTGCAAGAACTGTGTATGAAAATAAGTTAAAATTATTTTGATTGTTCATGTAGAAAGGAGACAAAGAAAAGGTAACATGGTAAAAGAATTAAAAAGGACGTGGTTGCAGAAGGTGGGAACATCTGTTCTGCTGCTTCTAATGACACTTGGGACTGTTCATGTTAACAAAAAATAGAAAACATATACAAAATATAATGATTTTTGTTCTGTGTGTGATTGACTGTGGAACTCACTCCACTAGAAAAGTTTAAGACTTAATATACAAATTAGAATCAGTCACACAGAGGTGAAGAACAGCATGAACGCTAACAACTACACGTAGAAAGATAATAAATAAATACTGTGCTTAAGTTGCTCAGCAATTATTAGAAGCAGAAAGATGGGGAGTAAAGTGCTTGTTAGAGAATTCTTACACCTGAGCCAGAAATGTTTCATGTCAGGCCCTGCCAGCCAGCACTTTGGCCACAGCTATGGTCCAGGGTCACAATTTGTATTGTGACTCTTGCATAGACAGCATCACATCGATTGACTTCGTTTTAGCTTCCCTGGTAATTTTGTTAAACACTTGCTGGTGGCTGTGGCTTGATTCTGTTCAAGAGTTATTCTTTGGAAGTGTTTTTCTTTCCTTAAAATAAATTAAATACTCTGAAGTTAATCAGAGACCTCGTGTGCTTTTTTACATGTCACAAGGTCATGTATCTTGGGCTGATGACAGGATTGCAAATGGAGACAAAGTGGTCAGAGGCTGCACTAATCCCTGCCATGAGGGATATGAAGGAGCTGCAAATAAAGCAGGGTCTATGTTAAGTAGGTGGGAAAATGCTTCTGAAAAAATCCTCTGAATAGGATGATTCCTCTTTTCCCTGTGCATACCTGGCTAACATTGTTTTGTGTTTTCCCTGTGTGCTCTGGAGCTGATCCTGGGGGCTTTGCCTTCCTGAGAGCCACAGAAAGACAGATCTTGTCCATGTACCTGTGAAAATATTACTTGAGTTCAGATGAAAAAATTTAAATAACCCATGCTGCATTCCATCTTTTTAAACCCTTGCTCACTCTTGCTCACAGCCCTGTGTGTAGCTGCTGCTAAGGGAAAGTTTGGGGAAGTCCACCTGCCACAGAAATTCTTTTGTGATTTCCTTTAAAAATTCATCCCAGATACAGATTTATAATTGGTTATTTGCTTTCCTACTAGATATCCCTGCCCCTCACACTCACACTTGATCCCTCTGCATAAGCCAAATATTTCTCTGTTCGAGCTCTAATGCCCCAGCGATGGCCACAAATAAAAATACAGCACAAAATGCAACAGAACCTTTCAGCAGCAAATAGCTTCAGGAAGGTGGCTCGTGTTCACTGCTCCAGTGGGATGAAATTCAGCATTTCAGTGCAAACAAGCAAGCAGTGTCTCTGGGCAGCACACAGCTTCAGAACAGCTTTGGCGTAGTTGGAAAAAAAACAAACAAAAAAAACCCCACCAAACCAACCAAAAACCAAACCAGCTTTTATATTCAGACTCACTGTGTATGTAGATATGTGTATGAATGGTTTTTAACTTGTCCTGTGCAATGACACAGGTAGTAGTCCCTCTTTTTTTTTGTTACAGAAATGCAGATGAACATATTTCAGTCTGTTTTGTAGAAAGCAGGGTGTTTTGGCTCTCAGGAACCTCATGCTTTTGAAATGCTGAAAATTTCAAAGGAAATGACAAATTGCCTCCCTCCCTGTGGGGCTCCAAGGTTTTGGCCTGAGTCACAAGCAGAGGCTGAAGCAGGACTGTGATAGCCCTGCATGGGACTGGAGAGCCTCTGGCTTTTGCTCTGACCCCAGCCCAGAAGGAGTCTCTGATACAGGTGTGGGACAGGTAGAATTTGGAGGAGACAAGAAGGAAAAAATAGGACAATTTCCTGAAGTATTTCTTTTACTTGAATGCTTAGACAAGACTCCTTCACACTTCAAGGCACATCCTTTTTTTTTTTTTTTCTTTTAAATATTCAGCAATAATTAATAATAACAATAGTAATAAGAATAAAAATGTCTAGCTCTTCACATGTATACTGAGGGCTGCAAAGCTGTAAAAGAAGGACTTCTGCTATTGTGTCAGCAATTTAGCCTGATGCTGGCTTAAACTGCCTTGCAAGAGGAGCAAAGAGCTAACACTGACCACAGCTCCAACCCTGAGACTGCAGATCAGGCCAGCAACCAGGGAAAAGAGCCTCATGGCACCTGTGTGAGGGGACAGAAATGCTTCTGTAGTCTCTGGTTAAATTGAGGAGCAGGGAAATCCTTTTTTTAGATGAGGGCACCTGAGAGAGCTCTGCCAGAACACATTTGTGCTTCTGTTCCCATGGCTCACCATGCAGCAGCGAATTTGGGCACTGAAATGGCCCCATCTCAACTGCAGGAATGTCCTGCAAGACAAGGCAAATTCACCACACAGCTCAGCCCCACGTTTGGCAGGGGAGCCCAGGGAGGGTTTGAGTGGTGCTAATTCCCTCCTTGGCAAAGGCAGCCCAGGCCAGGGCTCCCCGCTTTGTCTGGGGCTGTGGGTGATGCTGTGCAGTCCAGGAAAGGCAGAAACTGAAAACCATCCTCTCCCTTCAGGTCTCCCTGGCAGATCTCTTTTGTCACATTCAGCTCTTTTCTTTTTAACAACGTTTTTCCCTCCCCTCGAAGTTTTCCGGTCTTGACCAGCAGTTTCAATGTCAGCTCTTCAAATGTCACCTGCGATCCCCTCCTTCACCCCATCGCCCTCACCCAGATCATTTCAACACACAAAAAAACCCAACCAAATCAGCATTGCCACCACATCCTTCCCTCCTAACCTGGAGCAGTGCATCTGTCCTGGCTGGGATGGGCTGGTGGCAGAGCCACAGCAGGGACCCGTGGGCAGGGCAGGGCGTGGGGAGAGCAGTGCCCGGTGCCCAGGTGGCTCGGCCTGGGGAGAGAGGGAATTGGGGGAGCTCCAGGGGTTCTGCCCCACACTGCTGCCCAGCAAAACCCTTCAGGGCTGGGCTGCCAATCAGAATGAAAGCAAGAGCCGGCCAGAAAGCACCTATAAATATCTGTATTTCTGCACACGAGCATGTGGATGTGGATGTGGATGTGGCTGCGTGTCCATGGGTTGTCAGGAACACTCGGATGTGAACCCAGAAGCTCCTGCCAGGCCCGGCACCCAGCACTGGCAGGAGGGCTCTGGAGGTGAGCGGTGCCCTGCACAGGGTGGCAGAGCCCGGCTGGCACCGGCACCACCACGGACACGGAACCGGGCCGGGATCGGGCACAGGGAGCGCCACAAGGGCTGGGTCAGAGCCCGGCACTGGGAATGTCCCAAACTGCCCCAGGATGGAAAACACCCTCTAGGAAGTGGAACTCGCAGCCCCCCACTCAAAACAAAACATTAAATTAAATAAAAAAAAAAAATTAAAATGGGGAAGGTTATGCAGGGATAGAGTTTTGTTGCTTTTTTTTTTTTTTTCAGTGCATATATAAATGAAGGCAATTTGGGTGCTACAAATATAAGACGAAAATACACCTAATTCCATCATCATATAGATATAATATATTTCACTCTCACCACATAAATACAAAACATCCAAATATCCAAAACATTCAGAACAAAAGTTAGTAGCAAGGGCTCAGCGCTCGATTCATTCATTATTTTTTCGACTAGTTGCCTAGAAACTTCAGACGTAAATAATTTACAATAAAATTACTATTTTCTTTCCATCCAGCTCCTTCTGTCCAGTTCTGGTCTATAGTTAATTCTATATTCTACAGCAACCATTCCACTTTTTGTATTTTTTTTTTTTCTTTTTTGGTTACAGTTTGGTGGCACATATTTATACAGTTTGTAAACGCCATGTGTTAAAGTTCAAAGAAAGAAAAGAAACTTAAAACCAAAGTAAATAATTTTTTCCCCCAAAGAACTACCTAAGTACAGCATCCCTTTTGTGGCAAATTCAAGTACCGAAATTGAACAGAAAATATTCGATCCAGAGTACTAGAAGGTGAAATACATATGTTTGTGGAGAAAATAGCAGTAAGAATTATGAAAAAAAAAAAGGTTCGTTACATATATGTATTTTAAAGTACAAAAATAACAATTAAAGATACGCTTTTTATATTTTACGTTCGTTTTAAATGAAGGGTGAGCGATATGCGAGAGGGTTATTTTAGGAGGAAGGAAGGCTACAGGGCTTTTTTTGTGTTTAGAGGAACATTGCAATTATTTGGAAAAATCAAATAGAGCAATAAAAATTAAAATTACCGTCGCGACAGATCTAGATACAAATAAGATTCGCGAGTTCCATGATTTATCTGCAGATTGGTTTTTGCAGATAAATTCCGCGGGACTGGCCCGTTAGAATTCAAATGGGGAAAAAAAAAAAAAAAGGAAAAATGGGGGGATAAAAGGGTGGGACGCTGTGTTAACTCGAAGGAAGAGACAATTTTATTCAAAATTTCTGCAGCCACTGGTTTCTGTCTCCCCCATTCGTGACTGTACATTTCGGCCCTTCCCACATTCGAGATTTACCGTGAAAAAGAAAAGTTGCTGGAGGATTTCCTGACTGGTATTAAGGGCTCGGTGTTAAGGAAACCGGGGGCTGTAGTGCAGCGAGTGTGGGGGTAAACGGGGGCAACAGGTGGGGCCCCAAAACCTTTGTGCTTACAAATCGCTGAGTCTGGGAGACACAAAAAAAACCACCCCAAAACGGGCATCACCTGGCAGCTCCATCCTCCTCTCTCCGAAACGCCGCTCCCTCGCTCGGCGTTGGCTAAAGCCGATCGAAGGGAGCCCGACCGCTGACCCTCTGCGTCCCTTCCCAAAGGAGCGAACAGCGCGATCGCCGCTCCCGCCCGGACAGACGGACCGCGGGCCAGGGGGAGCGCCCCGGGAGGCGCCCGCAGCCCCTCGCCCCGGCCCCGGCCGCCGCCTGCCTCGCCCCGCGGGCTCCGGGCCCCGCGGGCTCCGGGCCCCGCTCCGCCCGGCCCCGCTCCGCCCGGCCCCGCTCCGCCCCGGCCCGCGGAGGGAGCCGCGCCGCGGGGCTCGGGGGCGGCGGGGAGCGGGGGGCGGCTGCCGCGCCGCCCGTCCCATAAATACCGCCACAAATAGAGACTATAAATATAAATAGGGGGAAGGTACTTAGAGTCAGTCCAGTGCTTTTTTCTCAGCGCTCTCTTTATTGTTGGTCCGGGAGTAGGGCTCGAAGGCGGACGAGCTCAGGTAGCGGGCCGACAGTTCCTGCAAGTTGCCCGCCAGCGAGCCGGCCACGGCCAGGGGCGCGGAGGAGAGGCGGCCGGCCACCGAGCCCAGCAGCGCGGGCACCGGCAGCCCGAACAGCCCGTGGCCCGCGGCCGCCGCCCCGTGCAGAGCCGCGGGCGGGGGGGGCCCGGCGGCGCCGCTGGCGGCCGGGGGGTGCGGGGAGCCGCCGCCGCCCGGAGCCGCCGCCGCGCTGCCGCTGCCCGCGGCCGCCAGGCCGGGCCCGCGCAGCGCCGAGCCCAGCGCGCCCGTGGCACAGGGCGGCAGCAGCCCGGGCAGCCCCGGCGGGGAGAGCAGCCGGCCTTGCTCCAGCAGCCGCAGGACGCTGCAGGTGGCGGCGGTCTCGGACACCACCGACCGCAGCTCGGAGTCCTTGCCCTGGTCCTTCTTCTGCTTGGTGCGCCGGTTCTGGAACCAGACCTTGACCTGCGGGCCGGGGAGAGAGGCAGGGTCAGCGGGGCGGGAGGAGCGGCGCCCCCCGGCAGGTGCCCCGGGACCCCGGCGCGGCTCCGCGGGGCGGGGGAGGCCGCGGGGGAGGGCCCACAGCCACTTGGGAACGGACAGCGCTTCCAAAACGCAACAAAGCGACGCAACCCCCACACCCTCCGTCTGTTCCCGGGTTCGGGGTGACCCCGGGGCCTTTCGTTCTGCATCTTTAACCAGAACCTCTCGCTTCGTCCTAGTTTACTACAGGCCGGGGATTCTCTGGGAGACGGAGCCAGCCCTTTCCCCGCCGCTTTATTCTAAGCCGTTCCCAGCAGCCGCTGCCCGCTCCCACTGCCCTTCCTGGGGGTAACAGCAGCCATGAGCTTCTTTCCCCCTATTCCAAACTGGACACTCTCTCTACACCCCTAAATAATTTTAAATAATATTCACCTTTAAAAAGGAATACTGGGAGTCACTCAAAAAACAACAACCAAAACCAAAACCAAACCAAATCAAAACCCACCCATGGCAGGTTCTGTAACCTACGAACTGTTGAGCTTGTCATTCCTATCCGGCAAGGAAAGAAAAAAGCTAATTAACGTGTCGGGAATTTACTGTTCTATGCTGTTTTGTGGAAATATGAAACCGGCTATAAGAAGTTGCGACTTTTTGGATGTTTGCCTGCGCTCTGACGCAGTTTTAGGCGAGTTTCAGGCCTGTCGACCCGGGCCTTTCTGCCTTGGAGGGTGGAGGGCCGATTCAAGGACTCAAGGCCCAAAGCTCAGCCCCATCTCCGGATCTCTCATAGTCAGGACAGCTCAGGCCGCACGTCTGTAACCCGGCAGCCCCGGGGGAAGGTGCTCGCTGTCCCTGAGGGTTTGAGCGCCTGTGTCCCGCTCGCTGCGGGCTGGGAGCGGCTCGGCCTCCCCTCACGGCAGCGAGTCTCCGCGGCCGGCTCCCCGCAGCCGGGCACAGCGGGCCTCGGAGCGGATCCCCCCGGGCCGGAGCTGGGCGAGCCTCTCCCGGGAGTTTGGCTTCGTGGCCAAGCTCCCTCCGATGCCCTCGGGCCGGGCCACCTCGCCCACGGGCAGAACCCACTGGGGCTGCGTGCGGGGACACGAGGGACCCTCTTGGCCAGCAGCTCCCCTGCCCTAGACGGACACAGCTGGGGACACACACTGTTGGGGACACACACTGTTGGGGACACACACAATTAGGAGTTCCCTTGCCGGACGCCTCAGCCACGAGCCCCTCAGCTCCATCCCGCCGGCGGGTCCCCCCGACCGGACACGCGTGGCCACCTCGGGGGCTGCCTCGCCCCGCGCAGGGCCCCGGCCTTGGGGCCCGCGGGGCGCGGAGATGGCCGGGCCGGGGAGTCCCGCGGAGGACAGGGCAGGGCAGGGCAGGGCAGGGCAGGGCAGGGCAGGGCAGGGCAGCCGGGGCTCCCTTGCCTTCAGGCGCTACCTGAGTCTCGGAGAGATTGAGCTGGCGGGCGAGCTCGGTGCGCTCCCGCCCCACGACGTACTGGCAGCGCTGAAACTCCATCTCCAGGCGGTAGAGCTGCTCGGCCGTGAAGGAGGTGCGGGTCCGCTTGGGACGGTCCAGATCAAGCCCCTTAGGCAGAATAATCTCTCGGATTGAACCTTTGGCATCTGGCAAAGAGAGGCGCAGTCAGCTTCATACCCGGGCAACCCTCCTCTGTTTTTTTTCCCCTCTTTTTATACTTCCTAATTTTTGCAAAGGAAAGAGCCGTCCCCAGCGCCTTCAGGACCGAGACACGAGTCGGGATGGAGCAGGGTCCCCGCGACTGTGGCACTGCACCTGGCCACTACACCCAAGGAAGGAAAAAAAACCCACAACAGAGAAGGAAGGAGGGGGCGATGGGGGCCCCGGGCTCTATAATTAATCCCCTCAGCCCATTTAAAAATTACTTTGAATATATTGCACTCACAGTACGACACTGCGGCATCACCCACGGCCCCTTTAGTAAGCTGGGGAGAGAGATCCTCCAGGCCAGGCTTTGTGCCTGAAGTGCAGGGCTACTCTTTGTTCCCCTTGAGCTCCGGGTTAGGGCTTGATGGTAGCCACCATACACAGCCCGTCGCCCCCCAAAATATAAACCCTTATAATTTTTCTTTTTAATGACAAGTTTCTTATGCTTACAAAAAAAAAAAAAAAAAAAAGGAAAAAAAAAAAAAAAAAAAAGGAAAAATGCTTTCCTGGCAGAGGCAGCACTGCCCCGACCTGGCTGCCTGCCACTGTGAACGTGGGGACACCTCCAGCCCACCCTGCACCGCTGCCGCTGCCGCTTTGGGGTTTTGGCAACGAGGAGAAGCAGGAGGGGAAAAAAAAAAAAAAAAAGGAGGGGGGGAGGGATGGAAAGCAAGGCACCAACCAGCCCGCAGAAACCTCACTTTTCTGGTAGCCCCGACTGAAGGAAAGCGGGACAAATCTCATTAACACGACTGTCAAGCTAGAGCCAGATTCAGGTTACCTTAAAGCCTTCCCAACTTTGCTTGCCGTAATTTTACCTCCTTGGTACGTTTTAAATCAGAGACAATCACATCATTTTAATCTGACCCTTCTCTGGGTCAACCAGTGGAGCAAAGATTAATTCTGGCTTCCAGGGCCTGCTTCCCATATATTTTGTTCCGATTCTCTTCTCTCCCTCCTCCCCCCAAAAAAGCACCTTAATAAAACTGAAATTTCTTCAGGTAATTTTTTTTTTTTTTTGAGGGTGTACGAATAAGATGATATAGCTATTTTAGCCTGGAGAAGAGACGAAGATTGAGGGAAATTAAACGTAAGACAATTAAAAAGTAATAATTAAAAAAACCCTTCGTCATTCCTCCATTTCTTTTCAGGCTGGTGGTTGTTTTAAAACAGCCCCTTTTCCTCTGGGCTGCCGGGGGCACGGAGAGAGAGGGGACGGAGGGAACATGTGTCCTCCGAGAGGGCCGCCTGGCCGCGGGAGGGATGCGCGGGCGCGGAGGGAGCGCGCCCGGCCCGCGGGGGAAGGAGCGCCCGGCCCCGCGGGGCTCCCCGCGGCCACCGGCACCCCGGGAAAGCTGCAAAGCAGGAAAGAGAAAAAAAACCAAAACAACAATAAACGGGGCCGGTCCGTTCCGCAGCGCCGGGGAGGAACCGCCGAGGCTTAACTTTCGGCCGAGACGCCGGAGGAAATTCCCCGGGATAAAGGCGGCGGGAGCGGGCTCCAGCGCAAAGCCCGGCCGGGCAGAGGGGTCTCTCCCCCGGAGCCCTAGGAAGGGCTTCCAAACCGGGGCCAGACCCGAGGCAAAGCGACAAAATAAACCCATCTCCCGGGCGTGAGCACAGCTCACCTTCCCCCACCCTCGCCAAACACCTCAAACTCATACCTCTAACTAGGATCCTCCTGCAATAGTCCGGATCAGCCGAACTAGATTTACTTTTATTACAACCTTCCGTAGCTGCAGAGGCAGAAAAAGTCCCTTGCTGATCCTTCAAAAAAGAAGTAGAAATATTTCCTTCAGACCCTTTGCTTTCCTTGCCCTCTTTATGTCCGTTCTTCGAGACCCGGTTAGCTTCAGTCTCTGAACTGCATCTAACGTCCATTTTGTCTTGTTTCCCAAACATGTAGTGCAATAAAAACAAAACAAAACCAAAAAAAAAAAAAAAAAAAAAGCGCCAACAACGATAACAAAAAAATTATAGAAGAGTAGAAGAAGAAGAAGAAGACGAAGTCTATGCTGGATATTGCACGACTTAGGGTGAGATCGGTGGGGAACTGTAAAGCACCTTGAGTAAGGAAGATCGGGTTTTATCCCACTGGAAAAGCAGCGGCTTCCTCAGTCCCAGCGTCCTAATGTGACTGTCCAGCTTCCCAGAGCGCCCAGTGATCAGGTACTCAACAGTACAACTCTAAAATGATTTAATGTCTGCCTTATTACAGAGACATGTAGTTGTTAGACACACAGAGGGACGCGCACTCGCTGTTTCAATTGATTACGGGTAATTTTGCAGCCTCCACATTTAGGTTACCTCATGAATACACTAAATTGTTTGGATAATATATCAGATCGTAATGGATGGTTTGTGTGCTTGTCCCCAATCAAGTAGAGTTTAGCCAGTGAATAAACTGAAATGATTGGTCTTGCTTTCAGGAAACACACAATCAAAAGACTGAGACTTCCAGAAAAAAAAAAAAAAAAAAAAAAAAAAAAGGAGAGAGGAAAAAAAGGGTGGGGGAGAGGGGAAAAAAACCAAAACTTTTGACAAGATTCACCCTGAATTGTTAGCACCATTAGCAGCCATTATTAACTTTCTTCAGTCTGCCTTTGACCTCCCGATTATATAGTGGCTTTCTCCAAAGCACGCCAAATAAATCTGAATAAAGCTGCTAGGAAGGGCTGAAAAAATGCAGTTGCAGGGGGGGTGAAGAAAAAGAAAAAAAAAAAAAGCCCCCTGAATTCTAAACAAACAAACAGATCCCCAGCACGCATACACATGAAAAGTTCTTCCTTCAAGCAGATCTCTCCAAGGAAGCAGGTTATCTTGGCCAGCAGAAATCCTCGTTAACACATCTCCCCACAGACAGCCATCTTAAACTCCTACCTCTCCTTATTTCAGTCCCGATACTTGCTTTTTGTGCTTCTCCCTCTGTGTGTGTGTGTATGTGTGCGTGCATGTGTGTCTGCTAATTCTGCACCTTCGCAAACACTGAACCTATTCGCAGAGCCTGCTCATTGAAAAAAAAAAAAAAAAAAAAAAAAAGCCAGCTTTGTGTGCAGTGGATCCAGGAGGGGGGAGAAAGAGAGAGGGGGAGAAAGAGGGAGAGAGGGAGAGAGAGGGAGGGAAGGAGGGACAGAGAGAGAGAGAGAGAGAGAGAGAGAGATAGCCCGTGAAAAATCTCAACTGCGTGATCCACTAAAGGAGAAAAAAGTTTTACTCTAGCTATTTCATTGTCTCTGCTACAATATCTTTGAGAACCGCAACAGCCAGTAATCCAATAAGACCATTGATTAGGCTACAATGATTCAATTCAAGCAAATGGCCTTGTGCAAAGAGCATGCTCCAGTCCTTCTTGTCACCTTGCAGGGCAGAAGCCCTCTTCATGCTTCTCTCCTTATTCATTCCTTTATGGGAAATGTAGAGCAAAAGGAGTGAAAGATGGCAATTATCTAATTGGACTATTAACAAACAATTCTCTGAGTGTGGCTGTCTGGCAGTGGTTCTTGGGCGAGGTGAAAGGCCACATGTTGCACTGGCCCCATTCACAAAGAGTTTAGGGGCCTGAGAGGGAGAGAAAGAATTTTCCCTGAGAATTTTTCACACAAATGGCGCTGTATCCACCAGGCTGGCTGTTCCCTGCCTCGTCCTCTGCCTGCCTGGGCCACTGCCTGGGAATTGCACCCACCTGAAGCCGGCAGGGCCAGCCCTGGCTCTGGCTGCAGATGAGAGCAGAGGGCAGACGCAGAATCCGGCACCCTCGCCAGGGTTGCTCAGCTCCATGGGCCTCATCCTGCCTCTGCTGATGGAACAACCATCCATCCTCATCCCATGGGACCCAATCCTTGTCCAAGGTTGTGTAACCGAGGGAAGGATCCAGTGCTGGGGCCTTATCACCGTGCACAGGGAATTCATGGCAGGCTAAAAAAGAACGGGGGCGGAGGGGGGTGGTAGGAAAGGAAAGGAAAGGAAAGGAAAGGAAAGGAAAGGAAAGGAAAGGAAAGGAAAGGAAAGGAAAGGAAAGGAAAGGAAAGGAAAGGAAAGGAAAGGAAAGGAAAGGAAAGGAAAGGAAAGGAAAGGAAAGGAAAGGAAAGGAAAGGAAAGGAAAGGAAAGGAAAGGAAAGGAAAGGAAAGGAAAGGAAAGGAAAGGAAAGGGGAAAGGAGAAAGGAAGAAAAGGAAAAAAAGAATGATAACATGGCAGTTCACAGGTACATTTCACTGAGTTGTCTTTAGTGGAAATCTCAAATCTTTGTCATTTTTCCACAAATCATAGCATCATTTATTTATATTGCCATTGTCTGAAAAGTCAGATTGAGATTGGTGAAGTGTACGTAAGATCTTCATCAAAGCCTCTCATTTCAACTGTGTTTATGCACACAACCAACCATGGAACATCCTCATTGTGGACCAGGTTTCATTTTTCCTTGCAGCCAATGCATCTCAGTGATCTGTGGTGCTCTGTTGTTGTTAGTTCCTATCCTACTTGTACAGCACTCATAGCCAGGGGCCCCAGACAAACCACAGCCCCACTGTGCAAGGCTTCATGCAGCTACAGAGAGAGGATGGAACATTTCCTCCAAGGATTTGTAGGGCTGCTCAAAGGCTTGTTGGGTGACAGGATGCTCAGGAAACAGTACATCTCAGAGAGATTTGGGCTTTCAAACAGAGAAGCAACAAGTGGGTGCTGATTAGGGAAATTTTTCATGTAGCTGAATATAGTCTGGGCTTAGCAGGCCAGCTTTGTTGTGTGATATAGATAAACATACACATGTGTGTGTGAGCACAGGCAAGGCACCATCAACAGTCCCAGCTGGACGTGTCTGTTTAATGCTAAACAAAACAAGGTTCTGCTACAAACATTTTTACCTAACAGATTTTATTTTAGACAGAATAAGCACAGTGATTCCCATAAAAGGTTTACTGTGAAATGCAGAGGCAATTCTATTTGCATAGGTGTGTGGGTGTATGTATGACATTTCCCCCCATAGTTTTCTTTATGCTAATCTCTATGCATAGGCCATAATAATAAACATGGAGCTATTGAACTCAATTACACTGTTTGAAGCAGAATATCTGGAGATTAAATATTATGTTTGTGTGATAATCTGGCTTTTTTTTTTTTGCTCTTTTTTTTTTGACAAGTCCCTCATCCAAAGCTCACTAAAGACCAGGGGAATTTTGTTCTATTCTTGCCATATTATGATAAATACATTTCAAGGATCTTTTTGTCCACAGAATTTAGTGGTATAAAGAGGATTTTCCCAATTGAATCAGTTAAATTTACTTTCACACATTATGAACATAGCACTGTTGAAGATCTGCAAATTCAAATAATGAGTCTAATCCTGCAGGAAACTTGTAGTGAGCAGACAAGCCTGTCCAAACACAGCTCAGTTACTTTAATTGAGGCCCGCTCATCTGCAACAAATAGCAACATCCAGAAGAGCACTGGGAAAATCAGAACTTTACCATTTACAAAAACAAACTTTTATTTAGTCCAGCAATCACTAAATTTCCTTTCACCTATTCTCATTATTTTTTTCCCCACAATATGCTTAAATAATTCTTGACTGTTATGTTCTTTCAGAACATAATATGTCCCTCTCTTACTCCCATAGCTTCAGGGATGTCTGTAGCTTCAGCACTCTCACATCCACACTCATGTGTCACTGGATAAGCAGATTAAAGGTTACTTATTTTCTCTTCAAGTAATGCTTAAAATGCCTTAGCACACTACACAGGTACTACCTGGCTGGGCTTTGCTGTGTAGACCTTGCTGCTTTTCAAATACAATTTTATTAGTCTGCATTAGCTTGTAGAAGACTGAAAAATCAGTTTCTCATTGACTGCCACTATTTTTATTATTTTTATCTCTATTTCATGTACAGGGGAGATGTACATTATAGCTACTAGTTCTTATACTCTTCTTTGTTGATGAAAGAAAAAGTTTCAAGCCAAAAAGCATGGTCCAGAGATCTTCAGATTTATAGGGTTTAATAGACCTAAGCAGATTTTTATTCCATTTATTTCCTGATTATTTTGGTTCAGATTATTTGCTTTTGAATTTACAGATGCCTTTGGCAAGGAGCTGCTAGGACTTCTTTGGATGCTTGTTTAGCACAGGGGATGTGAACTGGCTCCTTGGGGCTGAGTAACTTCCTGATTATTTCCAATTAACAGAGAGTATGGTGGTTACTCATAATGATACACGTGGCAATGTCAAGGAATCACTACAAAGAGCCAAGAAAAGCCTCATTATGTGCACCAATGTTACATTTCTCTTAGACAGGGCGTTCCTGTCCAGTGGGAGTGACACTGTGTCAGTGCAGGGGAAGAAGATCATCAAGATGAAGGTTCACCAGAAGGTTCTTCTTTCCCACAAGCCTCAGTGATGTGTTGACCAGCAGGAGCACCAAGCACCTTCTCAAAACAAAGTGCACAGGATAATTAAAACTCTTGTGCTTTTGCAATTACTTGCTGCTGGTGAGGAAATTTCCTTACAACAGAAGATGAGCTCTGGAAATTTCAAAATGTAAATGCTGCTGTGTATTTAGGGGACATTTAGAAGGCATGTGCTAAGCCTTCTGCTGCAGATAGTGATTTGCTCCAGTGGGAATTGTCTTCATCTCCTGCAAGAGAGCCTGGAAAATGGACTTCTCCCACACAGGGGAGCAGTATCCTTGAAGAACAGAAATGTGTTTCTATCTGGAAACTTTACACTTTTACCTTTGAAAGAAAGGATTTAAGTCTTTGACTCAGTTCAGCTCACTGTGTGAAGTGGAAGGTAAGCTTGTCATGTTTGTGGTAGTCGGCATGGCTAGAAACAGCTCTAATTCCACTTTCCCAGACTTTCCAAGGACTGATGCTCAGGTACATTTGTGTATTTCAGTGGCAGGTGGGCCCCTGGGTCATGATATAAAAGATGTACATGGTGTATTTCATGTGAAATTAAACGTCACAGGCTCACAAGAAATCTAATGGATACAACAGCAAGAAAAAGAAATTTCCTCTCTGCCTTTTAAGTGGGCAACAACGTAAAATATTGGTATGAAATTGGAATGTAGCTGTTCCCAAATAGGCTTCATCAGCTCCCGTGCAGGTGTTGTGCTCTTCATGCCAGTGCCCCACGTATTCCTCCCATTCTGCAAGAAAACTGTTTATAATAAATGGCCACACCCAGAGATCTAGTTAAAGTAAAGCATCAGATCCAGCTAATCTAAGTTATCCCTTGCAACTGCTACCTTCCCATGCCTTGCTGTGCTCCTGCTTGCCAGCCTGGTGCAGAATCCCAAACTAGCTGCTTCGAAATTTTCCTGCATACTTTGGCTGTAATTGCAGTATTGTCTCTTCCAGATACTAAACTGAGCACATTGGCAGGACTCAGCAGTGCTGTTCTGGAGGCCAGTAATAATGAGCATGGCTATCACACATGTATCATGACTAATCATGTTGTGGTCATTATGAGATGCTCCTTACAGTTATCAATCTGGACTGTGGCTTATTACAAAGCTTTATTGCCTGTATCGTGCCCATGGCATATGCAAGCCATCTGAACAGGGCTGAGACAGGATTCTTTCCATGAGGGAAAACTGTGATTTAAGAGGAAATACTGTTTATTCTCTGACAGCAGATTGAGAGCCTTTGGTTTCAGCCTCACCCATGTCACTGACTCCCTCTGTAATCACCAGTACCTGAGCACTCCAACTCCCTCTGCCTTCATTTCACCCTCTCCTGAGAGGGGAGTGAGCTTTACCAGCTTGCCTTGAGCACTCATGAGTATTTACCACCTCAAAAGCTGTTAGACCATGAGCCTTTACTATTGGTGCTAAAACTCTGACAATCATGTTTTCTCACAGAGCCAATAAAAGCAAGCTTGAAGGTTTAAACAAGAGATGTTTGCAAAGGTGATGTGTCCAGAGTAGAGAATGTGAGCTGTACTCTTTCCAATACTTGGAGTTTAAACACTGAAGACCTCTGCATAAAAAATAAAAATAAAATTTAAAAAAAAGAAAAATTGGGTTAAAACCATTTTGTTCTTTGATTTTGAAAGCTTAAATCAGATCACATTGAACACAAAGGGGAAAAGCTGCAGAGGACAATCACGTTGGAATGGTGTGAGAGATTGGAAGCTGTCCCTTCACTCTGGGGTGAGATAAACTCTGACATCATCCTAAGGCTCACCCAGAAGGCATCCAGCAGACTTGGTTAAAATCTTCCTGAAATGGTTTAAGTTTGATTTTTTTAATTGCTGTTTTTACTTTATTATCATGTGATTACTTTATTCCCCATATAGAAATGGAAAATGTCAACAGCAACCACAAGTACAACCCAGAAACAAAATCAAATTTCTTCTGGAAAGGTTTGTCTACCTGGATCTTTTGGTTACATCTAACAAATAAGAGCCTAAACAGGAAATTATTGAACTATGGGTTTTGAAGGTTCACCCATAACATAAAGGGAAACACAGTCACATTCACAGGAAATTTTGGACTGAATATGTAGCTTAAACGCTGAGAGAATTTTGTTGCCCAAAATATATCAGTATATCAGAGGGACCCCTGAAAATAAGGAGTCAGTAACAGTCCTAACGTTTTGTCATGGAAAATGAAGGAAAAGATAGGCAAAAATTCAGTGCACTTTGGTTTGTGGGTCATCTTGGGATGAGTTCACTCTGTGGTGAATAGTTTACCTGATGGATTTAAACACGCTGGGAGGGTGAGCAGCACGATGGCAGACAGCTCTGAGTGTGGCTAAATGAAAAGTAATGTAAATCATCAGTGATTAACTGTATAGCTCGAATAATCTGAAAAGCCATGAATTTCCTGCAATCTCTGAGGGAAAAGAACATGCACCAGAAGTCATCAGTGTCTCATTTACCTCAATCTGTAGCAGCAGCTTAAAAAAAAAAAAAAAAAAACACCTGAAAAAGAGACTTTTTGGTTTTATTGTTTAAGGATAGAGCAGAAGGCAAGAAAAACCCCATCAGGATAGCTGGTTTATGCCATATAGCAGGATTATGCCACAATTATGCATTAAATCTGTGTTTATTCTTATTATCCTCATCTCTCTTGAAGTACATAGTAGAGTCAAAAAAATGTTCAAGAAATTAAAATAAAGAACAGTTGCAGAGATGCTAAGATTAATACACAAGATATGGCAAAGGCTGGAATTATTTTGATGAGAAGAAGATGAAAATGGAGCTGATTGTGGAAGTCTCAAGCACTGAACACTGGACTCTTTATTTTGTTACATGAGAATAAGCATCAGGTTAAATTTAAAACCAGCAAATTTAGAACGAAAAAGAAGTGTCCAGACAAGTCTCATCACCTGTGGGAGCTGCTGTTGCAGGAGGTTACGAGGCAAATACCTTGGGCTGATTCTAAAGTGAGTTGGACATTGTTAGGATTAACTCATTACTCAAGGTTGGAAACAGTGATCAGCCTGGTTGAATCTTACACCCAGGGCTGGGCACTGCTCACACTGGGCAGTGCTGCACAAGTGCATCTGCTTGGGGTTTAGTTTGTTCTTACTTACAGTACCAGGAGCAGGATACTCTGTAAGGTATCTGAAGGGCTGGTGGCATTGGGTAGGAAGAAGTTGAACATTTGGGAGTTAACATCAATTCTAAATGTGGAGGGCAGAAGTGAGGTTCTGTAAAGCCAAGCTTGTCGAAGTTTGGCATGCTTTAAGTTTCTGCAAAGCACAGCTAAGGACAAGGAGAAGAGATCTTTTGCACTGGTGCACTCCCACAGATTCCTTTGCCAAAGGGATATGCAAAACTTGGAAACCAAACTCCTTGGGCATCTCTGGCAGAAGTTGCATTCCCCCTCTGGGTGCACAAGAAGGATGATTTATTATGTTTTCCAGTTCCTAGAAGAAAATAATCTAGGTAAATTAAGATGATTCCACCATCTCCGGAAATGTTCACAAAAATGTGGGTGTGGCACTTAACAATGAACATTGTGCTGGTGCTGGGTTGACAGTTGAGGATCTTAAAGGTCTTAAACAATTCTATGATTTTAAGGCATCCCAGGGTCCAGATCTTGCTGTTTGAATTCCAAGACTTGTTTTTGTATGAAAGGAGCAGTAGTGGGCACAAAGCAGTTTCATTGTATGGCACTTTTTACCAAAATCCCATACTCTCCTATTTATGAATATAAAGGAGTTGAGGTGCAGTTATAGTTTTGCTTATTCAGTTAAATAACAGAGAGATATAAATCTCAAATAATAATATGTTTCTAAAGACTTGGGTATTACTAGTATATTGATTGTCTGTTTTAGTTGCTAGGATGTTTCTACCATTGAATAGCACAAAAAAAAATGAAGTTATATTAAAAACCTCAGGAATCCCTGTATCAGTTTGTGCTCTTGATGGATTAGATGCCATGCAAAAAAACTGAATATTCTTTAAGTTTTTAACAGCCTGAAACTGACTAATTAGATAAGAGAAGAAATATGATTTCTTTTATTTTTATAGATGGAAGAAATTATTATTTTTGTTTTATTTTATTGTATAGAGGGAAAAAAAAAAAAAAAAACCCCACAGAGAATGCTATGCTTTCCCAGTGGTGCTAGAGAGATGGAGTGAGATCCTCAGGGAAGTGCTCCAACTAACTAAAAGACCATCCACCGAGGAAAGAAAAAATATTCAGAAAACAGAGGTGTTAACCAGCAGGGAAGCTGAATTACTGCCAAGCCCCCCATGCCGAGCTCTCAGGTGTAGAAATGATGCCACCCACTCTCTGCCCTTTAATATGGCACAGACAACATCCATGGCATGGCTGGCTGCAAAGGACAAACATCTGGGAAGATTTTAAAATCTCAGATCCCCATGTGCTAGGTAAGAGGAGGCAGGGAAGGAAGGGTCCAGCTGTACCAACCTTTCCCAGTTCAGGAGAAGGCACAGCTCTGAGGACAGATTCCAAGCTTTTCCACAGGGATGAGGTGCTACTGATGTTATTAAACTGCTCTTAACTCACACTCCTGCCACATTAGGGTCAGTTCCAATGACTTCTCTGTTAGCAACCTACTGCCTGGTTGATATGAAGCTGTTTCATGCAATTTTGTGTCTTGGTTTTATCTTTTTTGTCTGCTCTACCTTCATTTCATCCTAATGAAGAGCAGAATTGGATCTTTTGGTCTCTGCATCTTTTTTTCATGGGAACTAATTCACCATTGTGTTGGCAGTGTTCCCACTGCTGTCAATGGGAATTATGTACTTTGGAGGAGAATGAGGCCATAACTGTTTAAGAATTAGGCTATTAAGACAGGACAAGGTTTTTTATTTTTATACAGTGCATTACATACGAAAAATCAAAACTGCTTTGTAGAGAAAAGGGATAATAGACTGTACTTCACAGGGTTGTTTGGAGTGGTGCTCTG
Organism: Cyanistes caeruleus; assembly: GCF_971803275.1. Classification (NCBI taxonomy): domain Eukaryota; kingdom Metazoa; phylum Chordata; class Aves; order Passeriformes; family Paridae; genus Cyanistes; species Cyanistes caeruleus. The sequence continues at coordinate 6,648,011 of NC_141708.1, read as the reverse complement.
ATTCAGAAGGAAAAGGACAAATGACTGTACAGATGTGAAAGGAATAGCAGAAGAGCTGGACATTGATGGCAATAAAGCAGCCAGCAAGTTTCCTGGCAGAATAGACATGGCAAAGGGGAAATGCAAAGCTGAGTTACTGAGAGAAGCTAAATGTCATCTGTGAAAAAATAAAAAGATGTTGTAGAACCTCAGCCTAGAGTAACCACTCAGTCCTTCTCCTGCCAAACATGGCCTAGCCTTGAATTAAGCAGCAGAGGTCAGTGGACATTTACACACTATCAGTTTTCTCTCTGTTATCTTACCACTCCATGCCTCTGCCACCTCAAGACATGAGATGTGCTGGGGAGATGCTGCGTGGCACATGGGACCACATCGTCATTTTTGCTCCTGTAAAGTCTTTTCTGCTGGGAAGCAGGACATCACCCAGTGGCCCAGGTTTGTTGATAGTGGCACTCTGGCAGGTGGCTGCTGAGTTATGCTGCAAACCTGGATGTCACGGGCAGCCCTGCGCTGTGTCGTGGGAAGGCTGCTCCGTGTGAATAGCTGCTTCCTTAGCAGATGGAGTGGCAATTGTTGCACTGCGTGGGAAGGCCCAGGCAGAGTCCTTTCAGGCAAATGAACACCACATCTGGATTTCTTTTCATTTCATTATGTTCCTACTCTTTGAGTACCTCCCTCCCATCCCCTTCTTTTTAAATGGGATCTATCCGGTTGCTCACAATCTGACAGGAATAAAAGGCTGCTTGCCTTGCAGCCCTTTCCACACCCACAGCTTGTGCAGCAGGACATTTCCATGCAGCCCTGGCCCTCCTGGGAGCAGCCCAGCCCAGCACCCTGCCCATCCTGGGCTCAGGGGTGGTGGGAGCTGCAGGATAAACCAGAGCAACACTGCTGTGTCTGACCACCAGCCATGACTCTGCATAAGCTGCAGCCACTGAAGCAGTTGAAATATAGATGAGCCCAAAGGCTGTCTCTTCCTCCAGGAGGGATCTCAGGAGAATCTGGAGACACGGCATGCGATGCACCTCCCCACTGCCTTCCACCCTGCTGCCTCCCAGGCACAGCCCGGCTGCTCTGCACGGCTGGGTGCTGCCACTTCTGCTGTGCTGGAGCTTTTCAGCTGGCTTTGAAACCCTGCCTGCAGCAGGGCCAGGCAAAGCAGGCAGCACAGACCCTGCCAAAGGAGTCCTTTAAGCAGATGGAGTGTCCAGACAAAGCCATCCAACCCGAATGCATTTCACAGAAAGGGCCATATAGGTGATCATCCCTTACAATGCACTGGGCAATAAAGCTCAGCTTCCTCAGTTTAATTCACTGGGATGATTTTGTTGCTGCACTTTCATCTGGAGCTCAGTCATCTAGAATAGCAGAGCTCATTTCTCTGAAATGTTAAGAAACAGTTGCATAAAATTGCTGTTTGATCAATGTGATCGCTAGAGCACGTGGAAAACTCAAAGAAACATTTTTTTTCCCAAGCAGGTTTGCAATCAATATTTTTTTCCAGTTTTATTTTTTCAATAGAAGCAGCTTTCAGCATTTTCTATTTTCAAATCCTTGTCCAAGCATTTACTAGGCAACTGAAGTGAGATAAAGGAAATGTTGATAGTCTTCATTTTTGCAGAGGTGAGATAAGCTTGAGCAGGTGAAGCAACTTTCCTGAAGTGGGATACTGAACATGTGGCACAGGAGTGGAGCCTTGCAGAGCTTTGTGGCTCAGTTCCATGTTTGCAGTGCTTCTGTCCAGAAGCCCCAAATAAAACAAATCAAACAATATCAACTCATAACAGTTGAAATAAACCATGTGAATAATTAAAAATTATTTCTGTGGTGTTGGGATTTCCCCATTCAACCTCTTTGAAAATAGTATTCTAATGTATCATCCAGCAAGAATCCTCTGCCTCTGTATACAAAATTTAAGGTCTACTATTGAAACGAAATGGAAATAAAACAGTCGAGAGTTCCAATGCAGCAAGGCACTTAAGTATGTGTTTATCTTTAAACACATCTGGAGCCCCATTGACTTTGACAGGGCTACTCATATGCTTAAAGATAAGCCTGCTTTTGTTGGATTATGGCCCTGAGGATCTAAGTGCTGGGGGAATCATTTTCATGCTCTCCAGAAAGGGCTTTAAATCACTCTTGTTTAAGGAGAGCTAACTGGTTGGATGTAAACACACCTAACAAACCAATAGATCAAGATTAACTTTTATGCTGA